>NW_024103851.1:3504330-4104330 GCF_003945595.2 Pipra filicauda | reverse complement strand
AGGGTTGAACTTCCTCTCATGCTTCTTGTGAGCTTTTCTGATTTCACTTACCATTTGAACAAGATATATTGGACTTTGTTTTCTCTAGAGTTAGTATGAACTCTACACTTCACACAATTGATTTTGTTTCAGTTGGAAAACAGTGTTACACATTTTGAGTATAAATTGTGCAGTAAGTAGGCTGGGTTTTTTTTGTGTGGGTGGAAACAATCTGTAGAGTTATTGCGGGAGTTGAACCCTGTTTAGTTATAAAACTTTTGAAATAAAAAGCCAGAGATTTTTAAGGAACTATTTGTGGATTTCTTTTTAAACCAGGATGTGATTCAAGCTATTATTTAACAAGAGGACTCGACAACCTCACCAAAAGCAGAGAAAAATTTAGTCTGGGAGCAGGTGCATGCTTACTTCATTTGGATTTGTTTGTGGCATTTTCTTAAAAGTTTAAAGTTCAGTATATCACTCCAACAAACTGTGGTCATGAACATTCATAGCTTCAGGGGAGAATTGGAAGCAATGATAGTCTTAGCAGAAATTGTAACACTAAAGTTGCTCAGAGAACACAGTTTAAAGTGGAAAATTAGGTTAGTTTCCTTTTTTGTGTTCTCAAGGGTAAACTGTGAGTTAATGTAGTAACAATAAAATGATAGGTATTTCTTTATAGGTTTTTTCATCCAGTGGAACAAACAGATTTATTCAGTAATCATTCTAAAAGGTATTTTAAGAATGTTAACCCAAAATGGTAATTATTAAGTGAATGTATGTTGCAGTGAGAAATACTTTGTGTGTTACATAGCTACACATATCAGGACTTGCAGTGGAAGGGTATTCTCAGGAGCATTGAATACAGTTTGAAATGTCCACTCGGTGAAGTCATACTTGTGTTACATTAATAACAAACATATTTACCTCTGCTAGGTAATCTTAAAGCAGTAAGCCGGTTAAGCTACTACAAAATAGTTCTCCGCCACACCTTTTTTTTCTCCTGTTGTATTTATTTTATAAGTACATATGCCTGAAAACTTTTATTGCATGTTCCCATTTCTCCTGTTGTGATCCAGAAGTGGGACTTGAATTTCTGACTGTGACTTCTTGAGACACCAATTTGAAGGAAGCATTTTCATACAAATGGGCAGGTTAACCCTTTTTTTTTCTCTTTCCAATTTGAAATGCTCCATTATGTGATTTTTGTAGCTCTTATTTTTAAAGTTGATACTTATTTTGGTGGATAATCATGGTGGAAGCAGGATGCATGGTTTCTATACAAACATGAATTTTATTCAGAACCGTTGGATATAATTCCAGAAGTAGAACTAGTTACCTTCTGGGTATATTTTACATGTTTTTAAGCCTTGTAAGAAAATTTGGGCTATACCCATGTTGTCTTTATATAAGGAAATATTAGGACTTGCAGGCAGAAAAGCAAAAAGTATATGTCCAAATAATTTATTATGAAGAATTGAAAAGTCTTTACAATTCTTTTAATCAAAAATATCAGATGAGGGAAGAAATCTGTAGGCTAGCGTTGCCATATGCGTTTGTAGTTTACAGGTGTGAGTCTAGCATAGGTGTTATTTAAGGACGTTTTCCAGAAAAATTTAGAATCCCTCAAGCTCTCCTCAGTTTAACCTTTTTTATTTATTATTTGTGGGCATTTTTAAAAACTTATCTGTGCAGTTCTTTGTCACCAGCGGTATGACTCTACCAACAAAATCTGTTGTTGGCAAATTCTTGAATGCTGACTTTTTATACGGGATAACAAATCATGGTTTCTTCTCACCTTTTGGCCACTGATTAGTATATCTTTCTTGTGCAAATTATTTAAACCATAACCATAGAACAGCAGCCATTTTCTGACTTATCCTTAGCTCAGGCAGGAAGGCTGTGAACTGTGGTGCTATAAATTGCTTAGAGTTACTGTGTTTTTAATAGTATGTTTATACAGGTCTTAATAGATCTAAAGAACATACTTTACAAGGGTTTAATTCTGTTTATAAATAGAGATATTTCTTTTTTTTATATATTCCTTCCCCTTCCCTTTTATTTCTAATCCTACTTTTTAGGAACCATCAAAAAATAACAACTTATAGCAGATATTGCCAAGTATGTGTTTTTTTTCCAAACAAGGGGAAGATGATAGTTTGTGAGAAGTAACAGTTCCATCCACCTCTCAAAATTTGTTGTAAATCTTCCATTAGTTTTCCCAGGGTGCTGCAGTAAGACCAGTACCCTAATTCTTGCAGGAACTGCAGAGCTTCCTATCTTGGAAAACTCTTCTGAGGTGAAACTTCTCTTTGTATTCATTCCATTCATCATTGTGCTCTTTCAGTTTATGAGTCTGCTCAATAAATTCAGTATCAACTAATTGCAATAGCAAGTCTCCTATGTCTTTTCAAAGATTTTTACTTCATACTTCAGCAGATTTTTTCTATAAATTAATGGAATTTTTCTATAAATTAATGGAATTTATTTTACATTTAAAACAAAATTTTCTTTATTGTATCCACTTAGATGAACTCTTTACCTAGAACTATGGGTGGAAAAAGAGACTTGAAAGAAAAGAATGTTAAATAAAAATAATTTCTACAGTGATAAAAGCATTATAGTGTCACATTTTCATTGGCAAAAACTGGTTTTTTATTTGCAGCAAAATTGGGAGAACAACTACAGGCAATTATGGGCTTCAGTTCTTCAAGGTACCTAAGCATATGTCTAACTTTAATTGAGTGAATAGTCATTTGACTTCAGGGGATTATTCATGTTCGTAAAATTAGACATATGCTTAAGTAACTTGGTGAATCAAGGCAATAGTGACTTAATAGAATGCTGAAGACAGAACAAGCAACTGTAACCTGCACTGTAGATGTTCCCTGATTGCTCTGGTTGTTCAATAATAGTTCTTAGTGGGTGTATTTTCTGTTCCTTAATAAAGTATCCAGCTTAGTAACTGCGTAGTTTTGTATTCATCTTCTGTGGATAGTACTTACTCTATACCCAAAGAGCAAACAATCTCTTAAAAAAAGTGAATTGAACCTGTGGAGGGCTGTTATGACTGCTCTCATGTAGGTTAAAATGTATTTAATAAATCACTGTGTTATTTTACAGGATAGCAGCCCAGGGGCAGGAGTACTGTGCATTTCCTGCCAACTGCTGTTTGTTAAATTTGTTAATTTGATTTACAGGCGTGGTATATTCCATGACCCGTTTGCATCAAGAGATATACAGATGTTTCATTAGGAGAGTTCCCTTAGCTATGTGTACTTGTAAGTGATTTTGTGTTTTAAGAATGAATTGCATTAGATAATTCTGCCTCAGACTCTCCTTCAAGCATTCTATGAGAAGGCTTTACAGATTTATTTTGGAGGTGCAATGTGATGATATTCTGAAGAGTAAGTGTTGACCAGAAGGAAACACAAGAACATGCAGTGGAGAGCAGCTAAGAATTGCTAGCTCGGGTTACTTGTTTAAAAGTGGAACATCATCTTAGGCAAGGGTTTGCCATAGGGACATTTAGGTAGCTTGAAAACCTAGGCTTTCATCTTGATGTGTGAGAAGGATGTAATTTTGCTCAGTCAACTTAGTTGATATCAGAGTAAAAGAACTAAAAATAAAAGAAAAAATTAAAGTTAACTGCAGACCCAATCTTTAATGCTGCACTGTCTAAGCAGGACCTTTTTAGGACCTTTTGTCCTACAAAGAGAACTATGTGCTCTTCTGTCTAGTCAAAATAGAGGTGTTTTCTTAGCTTTGATCAAATTAGCCCTTTTTTCGTTCTTCTGTTTCTTTGTTCAGTACAGTCTTAATTTCTCCTCAATAAAATTGCAATCAAATATCTGGTATTACTGGAGTATATGAGAAGTAATACTTTAACTTATATTTATTTTGCTACCTGAAGAACTGAGTTGCAGGCTAGTGCTAAGAAACTTATATTTTGTTATGGGATTCTAGTGCCTGGATTTACAAGTCAGTTCCTTTTCCTCCTCTCTTCAGATTAAAATACCTTCTCAGACTAAATGTATGATTTCTTTTATCGTTATGGCTAAGTTTAAAAGTAGGAAATTGTATTGCTGTGATTTGCCATGTTTCTATGGCATCCTGCAAAAACCTGGGTATTTATAAAACCCAGGAAAACAGAAAAATTATGATTAATGCTTTTGAGAACTTGTAGTGGCATCAGTTAAAGCTACATAGGCTTATGAAACAAAGAAGACTGGCTATTTGAAAAGGATTTCTTGTTATTGTAAAAAACACAAGTAGAAAGCAAGAAACATCTCTCAGTGGAAGTAAGTATATCCAGTTTGTCAGGTGACCTTTGATGAGCTCATCAAACTGAAGAATTTGGCGCTTTCATTTCTGTTTATTGGATAATGGGAACATATAACTAGGTTAGTGAAGGTAACATGATCCAGGTGTACAGGAAGGAGCAAATGAATAGAAAAGGGGTGAGATTTACCTATCTGATGTAGATAAAGTATATATGATACCTCTTATTGCACTGGTCTTTTCATGTATGATGTCTTACTTCATTACCAAAAAAATAACTGGACAGAATGCTATGGAGGTGCATAATGGACATAAAAATAAGCAGCTGACTTTCTGTGTGAGAAATAAAACAAAAACCATAATTTTATTGATTAGAACAGATTTAAATATTTATACTCTTAGGTTTTGCCAAAATGTTTTTTCCAAAGCCTTTGCATAATTAGGACAAATTGAAGTAATTTGTTGATTGGAAATTATGTTCTTATCCCATTGACATACCAGCACATGATTAAGAAGTGGTTAATGAGATTTTTATATGTAGCCTGTTGAAATCTCGAAGCAGGTTTGTGGTTATAAAATACACTTAAAGCTGCTGCTTGCATTTATGGATGAGACTTATAAAACCAGGAAAATTTCTTTTTCCCTTGCCCTACCTTATCCAATATCATATTCCATTTCAGAGGAAGTGTTGCTATCTTCTGCTTTTGAAATTCTTTCAAGATAAATTTAGTAGAGTGATAGTTATGTATTACATACCATTATACAACTGATTGAAGATATTGAGGGATACGCTGCAAGACCAACACTGCCTTGTTAAAAGAAAGAACTGGGAAATGAGGCCCTTTGAAGGATACTTGTAAAACCATATCGTTGCCTATTTATAGTGACGTATAAACCAGAATTCCATGAAGAGAAAATTTTGCTGGAAAGTTCCCTGGCTTTGTAGGCTCCTCGAGGAGCAATGCTAAGTCAGGCTCATTTCTCGTCAAGTAGTCAAGTTGATGGAAATGCATTTCTTCCTCATACTCATAAATCTAGACCTGAACAGGGGCAAACCTGGTTGGAATGAAATACTAGTAGAAATGAAAAACAAGCAACTTTATAGAAAGTGTAAGTGATAAACAGTTCTTACTTACTGGAGGAGGACTTAAAGGCTCTTCTGCTCTCATGAGCAAATAAATCACTTTCTCTGATTTTGAGTGTTTTGTAACACACATTTTTTGGATATACAGAGAGTGAAGGAAAAAAAACAGACAAAAGGAAAGAAAGAACAGGCAAATCTGAATTACAAGAGTAACACTTTTAGTAGTATAATCAGAAGAGCACACCCTCAGTACACAGAATAAGAATACCTTCAACACATGAAGGGTCTCTTGAATCATTTACGGTTTTGCTATATGTCTTTTATTATTTAACTTTAAATTGTTCTTGCAAGTAGTAATTTAAATGATTCTGGATTGTAATGTGTATCTCAGTGGGAAGAAAGCTGAAATTCTTCTGGGACTGTGAAAGTGCCACAAATACTCAAGCTTTTGTTTTAATGCCAGGAATCCAAAACTATTATATTTGATAGATCCCATTGGAAACAGGTGCTTCCTTAAGTTTTATGAACTGTATATGTAAAAGTAAAAAGAACAGTTGAAGTTAAGCAGGATTGAGAGATTCCCAACCATGCAAGATTTCTGAAGGAAAAGATTGTTTCTGTGTGATGTACAGTACATACTAATTTTTTTAACTGGTAAAAGGAGGGTACTCATTGGCTAATTTTTAAAAGCATTATAGCATCTGCCAGCTGGAGCATTCCATGCACTAAACTTGGGGTGCTTGGTCAGAACTGTGTGTCAAGTACAGAATAATGACTTTTCTGACTTCAGATATGTGATTCTTGTATTACATGTTATATATGAGTCATAAGAAAATTCTCTGTCTAGGTGGAGTGGGGCTGGAAGTCGTAAAGACTTAATTTGATCCTATAATAAAAAACAAGTCTTATGTGGCTTTAATTTTTTTATTAAGGCTTCAAAACTCCTTTTTCACTGTATTTCAGGGTAACATGATGGTTTCAGGCACTATAAATTTCTATGGTGGACTTGTTGGTTGACCACATACAGTATAGCAGAGGGGTATGTGGAAGTGATGTTAGGGCAGAAACAACTACTGTCCACTCAAATTGGAGCAAAAAATGGAGGAGGCTGCTGAGGTGAAGAAATGAAAAGTACATAGCTGGAGAAAAACAGAAATGTTGTTGGAATAATGTATCTATACACACTGAACAATGCTGGCCATCTTTATAGAAGAGTAACAATTAGATATTATGTATGTTCAACAGTATTAGTTTCTTAATTGACAAATATGCACAGACTGAATTTGTCCTTGACTTCTATAGCCTGGTTTCATTTCACTGCGAGAGCCTGAGGGGTAAATTAACCTAAAACATCACGTTAAATTTAGTTGTATTCATTCACTTACAAATCAAATAGAATAGGGAAATTCAAAGCTATTTTTGAGTTAACAAAAACATTTTTTCTAAAAAGTAAAGCCACGGAGCTTTTGTTTGACAATTTTTCAAGTTGAAAAGACTAATTTAAACCAAATTAAACTGAAAGAAGCCTTGTAGACTAAAACGTCTGAATGTGAGATTTCAGCCTGGAGTGTATTTTTTTCATGGCTGAATTACAGACTTCAGAAAAATGAGTTCTGAAGTAATGTTATTGAAGTTCTTCAAGGCAGTGATAGTACAGTGTTTTTATAAGGCATAGTATCTGTTTGTATGGCTAATAAAAAAAATGAGTATTGAATGGCACTGATATATACCAAAAGTTAATTGAAAAACATAAAATTCCTAATTTTTTGATTAATGATTTATATAATTTTTAAATTTAAAATGTGGATTACATGTGGATAAGATCATCCATGTGTTTGTATACTTAGAGTGTAACACTGACAGAGATGTGCTTTTTCTTCTACTGGAATTAATTTGTCCACTTATATGAGCACTTCTAGGAGTCCTACTCCTAGTGAGAGTATGTTCTCAAGAACTACCACTGTGATCCTGAAAATAAATAAGTGGAAAAAATGATTTAGTTTATTAAAGTTTACAGACAGAAAGGAATGACTTCTGACCTCTTTTCCTAAGTCGCTCAACATTTTAAGGACATAAGGACTACGTGTGTATTCCCTGCGCTCAGTGCATAGAGACATTACAAAACCTAATGGTGTAAAGATATAAAGGAAGATGTTCTTGCAATCAGTGGTCAAAAGTGGCAGCATTTCAACACTGATTTTAAAAAAGCATCCTTATGCTTCTAAACTTATGGACATGCTTGATTTGATTCACATGAAGACAATGAGACAGAGTATTTTCAGTTGAAAGGGACCTACTTTGCTTTATGTATTGTACAGAACAGAAATAGAGCTACGAATGTATTTAAGTGCTTTTTTACCTCTAGATTTTTACCCCTCTAGGGTGAGATTCACACTCATTATCTTGTTAAGAAAGATAAAATTCAGTAAAGACCTAAAAAGGTATTTTTGAAGAGATTCTTAAAAGCAAAGCAGTCACAGTTTGTTCCAAACACAATGTGAGTACTCAAAATATAAGCCAGTTCCACAGCGTCCAACTGAATTAATCACAAACTTGCAAAACTCTAGAAACTGTTCACCTGGATTCACCTGAAAATATTCCAAGATAATAAATGGGCATATGAAAGAAATATCTTTGTGAAATAAAATGATACTTAGCAACAAAGAAATAAACCCTTTTTCTAAGGCCAAAAAGATTTTGCTTTCAGCCTATAGGATCATGATACTCATGATTTTCAGATTTTAAGACAAGTTACTCTAATTTTTGGTATCACTGTAGCACTAGGGAATGTTTATGTAGAGGCAGCTAAATGACAGTCAGTACTTGTGCTGAAAGCCAGCCTGAGGTCTTTGTATTTAATCTCCAGTTTGTTCTGTAACTGCAGCATCTTTCTTTTCTCCTGGTTATAGTTCTTCAGTTACAAGAAATAGGACAAAATAAATTTAGACCTAAGTGAGTGGAGATTCATATTTTGCTGTGGTAACTATAATATACCTGCTAGCTTCCAAGAAGTATGTATCCCAAGCTGTTCTCATTTTACTTCTGTATCTTTCCTCTTAGCTGTTTTATATGCATCCCTTGTATAAAGCTGATCAGATTTTGTGATACATCATTTAGATTCTTATTCAAATAGAACAGAGTTTATGTTAGAGTTGTTGAAGTAATTACAATTACAGGGTAGTGTTTGGAGAGTTCTCTGGAAGCATGATTCAGCTTCATTCACAACCTGGTCACCATCTCTTTCTTTCATTGTGTCATTTACTTAAGTGTATGAAAAATGTCCCACCTTAGTTAGATGTGGTATCTGTATTTTAATAGTTTGGCATAGACCCAAAATGGCAACCTGAGTAATGAGTGATAAAAGTTATTGTGAATTTTGTTTAAATTAGGCATTTCCAAACCTAAAAAAGTATATATTAGGTCAAATAAGGTTATTTTAGATTATATTTTCAGTTTTTTATGCAGGTGGAATTAATAGCTGCAGAATGTCTCAAGTTGAAAGCAAATACATCTCTGTAGTTTATTCTGTTCTGTAGAGACATAAATGGTCATTAGTACCCTGTATTTATCTTTATTACTTCATACTTGATTTGAATCTGCTGTTGTTATCTCATGCTCAATTTTTTTATGGACTGGGGTGAAAAATATCTTTGATGTATAAAAATGGGGAAGGTAGGATGTTGCTTTTCAGGGGCTTGGTAGGATTATGGCAAACAGGAACTGCACTGTACACGTAGCCTGTGTAGCACACATTCTGTCCAGTGTCCGCAACCCTGTCAGACCTCAGGTATCCTGTCTGCATCTTACAAAAGTGGTACATAGGCAGCAGAATCTGAATTACCAGTGCATTTGAACCCCAGAGAAGCAAAGGTGTATTTTTCAATACTGTAATACATTGAGTACACTGGCAGGATACTTCAGTCTACAGAACTTCCTTTAAATCAACAACTTTAACTCATTTTTTAACCTCTTTTGGTAACATCTGTGTTTGGAAACTGGAATCCTTCTTGTGAAGTTGTTTTTGGAGAGTTCTCTGGAAGAGTGACTTGGCATCATTCACATCCTGGTCAGCATCTTTTTCCCTGCTATGACATTTCCCTGAGTGTGTGAAAAACATCCCATTTTATTTGGTTGCATAACATGAGTCCAGATTTAGTACTGACTTGAACTTTCTACACACAGACCCTTTGGGCTCATTTTTCTTCCTGGAAAGCTAAAGCCTGTGCCAGGTATACCAGTTTTACAGTCTTTTGTGGCAACTTTTACTCTAGTGATAATATGTCAATGCCAGTGTAAGTAAGTGTGGACCACTGTTCTCTGGACAATGGAAGCACCTTCCTTTGACAACTGTGCATCTTCCTCACTCTGTACCCTTAAAAATGACCTGCTGCCATCCTGTCAGGGAGAAGCTGCCTGCTTTTAGTGTCTTTCAGGCACTTCGTGTTTTCCATTGAATGGTCTCATGATCCACAAAGGACACAATGAAGTGAGTTAAGCCCAAAGACCATATTCATATATGTATATTTTTCTTCTTTATGTGATTTTTCTTCTTGATATCATTTACAAATGATGAGTAGCCCAGAAAACATTTTACATTATTTTTTTTGGCATGGAGTGTCAGTTTGGATTGAGGACTTTCATAGGGATTTGATGGATAAGTAGAAATTAACAGGGACTCACAATTTTGCTATTTTGTATAGCCCCTGTTGAATGTAAATGAGATATTTATTGGGACCACTGAGCAGCCCACAGGTGCTGTTCAACCTTACTCTCATGAAATAAGTTATATACCTGGTATTGACCCACCCAGTCTATATGGGACATGTAAATATGAGTAGGACTTGGTTCTTTTACTTATTTTGTCATGTTAAGGAAGGAATTTTTTTTTTAGTTTTCATTTTGGCATGTGATTTGTGTTTATTATCCTTTAAAGACAAAGAACTTTCACTCGATGGTTTTTATTATTTAGAGCAAGCAAATACTGTAAATTTGACTTTGAAGTAGTTATTGCATTCTTTTGATGCTAAGAGTCTTTGGCTGCCTTTACTATATCAAAGATTCAATTAAAGTGTATTTCTACAGTTTTTAAATTGATGAGTTCTAAGGTCACTTGCATGCAAATAAGAAAATTATTGCAGTGAGAAAATTCCATTCGTATTTGTTTTGTAATCTCAGAAACACCTATAAGATGTATGAAAAGACATGATTTTTAATCCTTTTAAAACTGATGTTCACTGCAGAAAAATTACAACTGTGAACTCCACACAAAGAAAGTGCTGTAGGGTGACACTAAAAGCAGATTGTGGTTCTTGTAAACTTCTTTTTTCATTCTTTCCCCCTCTATTTGCTTTCTTGCTTTTGTATAACTTGTCATCTTTATTTATACTAAGAAATGAGGGATATTTTTATCTCCCTAATAAAAAGTGTGTTATTACTACATTGTTGAAATAGAATTCTTAGTGCAGAATGGTACATTATTTTCTTCTCTGAGATGACATAGAGTGTGCAGGGGATACACTGCAAAGAATGTTCAGTTTTATGATATACACAGTGATGCTCTCAGTTGCTGGATTTTTTTGGGGGCATACTGTAGTAAATGTCAAGAGCCTTTGAAACATTTGAAGCAGATGTTCTACTGCCAAACTGTAGCATTTGAACTCAAAAAGAAACAGTTCTCTTAAACCTTGACTTTAAGTCTTAACAGTTTCGCTTCCCAATTGGATGTGGTATGAAGAAGATAAATAATAGAACTGTAGCAGGATAAAATATTTATTCTCCCATGAGGTGGGGAAGAAAAACATGCTTAGCATTTACTTTGCAATTTTATTTGTTCTGGCTCATTTCCCTCTTATACTCACATATATACATTTCCAAGCACATGTTAAAAGCAGTAACTAGGGCTTGGCTCAGGCCCGGTGTCCTTCCTTTCCCCTTCCCTTTCAGTCTGAGTTTCTCTCATAGCTTCCCTTAAACTCCCTCTTTGTCCTCATGTTCCTTTTGGGAAGCATTCATCAAAATGTTTTCACCTGTCCAAAATCTGTTATGCTTAATCAAACTGATCAATTCCTATGAAAGTCAGTGTCAGCCTTTTCAAATAGGAGTGCCACATTTAAACACCTCAATAAAAATGGCTTAAATTTCCCAGGCTCTCGGTACCAACTGCTCCCACTGTCATCGGGAACAGTGGGTGTGAAGAGGTCACTGCAATGAAAATATTTTAATTAGGTGTCCACCTTCGCTTTGGAAATGTCAGGCTCCATTTGTTATTTGTCTTGTGAACATATTCCCATGATGAGAGCTTCTGTCTGACATTTTAGTTATTCTACTGGCTTAATCCAGGTATCTCATCCTATTTACATTAGTTTTGTGTTCTTTGATGTCTGACTGATAGCACCAGGTTATGAACACTCAGAAACAACAAACTTTTTAGGTCTTGTCACTCATCCTGCTACCTATGGCACTAGTTTTGGTCCCTTCTCCACGTCCTGTACTCCTGCTGTACTCTGTGCTTTCAGATCAGAAATGCTTTTCTCCCATGCCTTCTCCAAAGTGAGTCAGTGCTATCCACAGACCCTCTCTGCTTGAGCAATGTTGGAAAAAGATGTGGAATTGGGCTGCAATATCTTTTCTCTTAGCTGACAGCAGTCCTTCCTCCTGTGACCACTTCTCTTTTTCTGTGAATCCATCTGATGGGAAGCATACAGTTTTGGAGGAGTGGAAGAGAAATTCAGTGCATGGTGTCTTTTTGTTTTCCTTCAGTACCGAGAAAAGGTGGCATGGACGGTGGGGATATTATTATTTCTGTAGCAATGAAGCAGTAACCTTTAGGAAAAAAAATGGAATTTTGGTCAATAAGCACATTCTTACAAACACACATGTGTATATATATATATATATATACACATGCATAATTTTAAGGCTACACTAATAGATAAATTACCTGTACTTACTAAATTTTCCCTGTCATTCCAATTGGACACCAGAAAATGCTCCTTGTCTCTCTTGGGGAAAAGGTTGATAAAAGGTATCAATTTAAGCATCCAATGTAATGTATAAATTAATGTTAGAAGAGTGATCACTCTATAAGCTTTATACAAATATGTGTACTTGAAAGCAATGTGTACTCCTCTAAGGAAAATTCAGTAAGGAAAATTCATCATTAGTATGGTACAGCATGTCTAGTATTTATTGATTATGGGTGGGATATTTTTGTTCTATAATAAGGTCTGTGTAGCAAAGTTGGCAAGAAATCTATGCCATGTACTTGACTAGATCTTGGAGCCAGAATGTACAAGTGCACTTTCAGTGGTAACCTTATAAAGCAATGCTTTTAAATGAAGAGCAGTACTTAACATGGCTTCTATTAACATCTTGTACTATGATTCTGTACTGCTTGTTGAATTAGGGTTTCATCAGCTCTGTTCTAATCTGGCTCCTTCACTTGGCTTCCTACTGCAACCTTGTTTTAGGGAAGCAAGTGTTTTCTGTACAAGTTGCAAAGGAACTAATGGTTTCTTCAGATCATCCTCTGTTTAGCCCCTTATAGAACAAAAACATCCCATGAGCTTTATATGTTCATCCCTCTGAAGGCTTAGTTTGCCTGATATTTTACAATAGCTGTCTAAGAAGGCCTTCCATGCGGTGAGGGTAAAAGATTATTCAAGATACACCTTTATAAGGGCGGAGTGGTGCTGGGGAATTCTGATCAAACTACTCAGTTTCTGTATTTTCAGTGGCCTTGGAAACGAAATAATAACAGTAATGGTAGAATTTTTTTTTCCCTGGGAGTGTAGAATATAAAGAAATTTGATTTGTCTTATGGAAGGGCAACTTTTTTCCTAGGACAATCACAGTTTAGAGGTTAAGATTAAAATTAAGTGAGGAGATGCATATGCACACACAAAGTAGTATAAATTTTAATGTAGTTTTTATATATATGCATATGTATTCACACATGTATACATACCTTGTACATTTGTAGGATTTAGATACCACCTATCTCGATGAGGTTAATTCAGAGGCAGCTACTGATAGGGGTAGTTATAGCTATGCTAGGAGCTACATGTATATATGCATATATATAAAACCACAAACAAATACATATATATATTGATATTTTGCTTTAACAATAATAATCACTTATATTGCTATTATCACCAGCATTATCAAAGTTACCTTTTTTCTTCACTTTTTTTAATATACATCAAAAGATTCTACAGAGTAAGTAAATCTCTTTTTACTTACTATGTAAATGAGGAAGCTGAGACAGAAATGAAGTTGTCCGAAGTCAGTCACCAGGTAGCAAAAGTCCTACTAGAAATACCCAAAAAGTCACCAGTTTATTTTGTGTTTTTCTCCTTTAGGCAGCATTGCGTCTCATTTGGTAAGGTCAACTGCATGATATTTAAATAATAAGTTTGTGTTCCTTATGATTTATTATGGGGATTGCTCAGCCTAAGGGTTTCAGTAAGAGGATATTAAAATGCAATTATATTTTCACCATGAGGACAGTCAGTGAAACAAGTTGCCTGGGGAGGTTGTGCAGCCTCTGTCCTTGGAGTCTTCAAAAACTGATTCAATAAAACCCCAAGTAACCTGTTCCGATGTCCCTGCAGGAGGATGATGTGGAGACTTCCTGAAGTTCTTTCTAACCTGACTTTTCCAATGATCCTATGGTCAGAAGGTCAGTTAAATAAAACATCCCCCTCTCCTCAGTTCCGTTGTTGGGTGGAACAGCAGAAGGGAAAATCACTGCAGAGCATCCCTGTCATTATTCTGGTCGTACCATTTCATGGGGAAGGCAATGCCAGCAGCAGTGGCTAATAGTAATATTTTACAAGTTGATGCTGAGTGGCAAAAGCAGCAAAATTATGTGCACCATCAAAAGTGTTGTTAGGAGGGAAGAGCAGGCAGGAATACTGGACAATTGGGGAAAGGAAGCAGGAAGACCACAGTCTCCCCATCCTTCTGTAATATAAAGAGGGTCACTGTTCACGTTATTCTCTTGAAGCAGTGACGTCTGCTATGGCTCTGCCTGAAAACATATAGCAGCTGTGGTCTGAGAAAAACTGCTTAAAACTCTTCAAGATTGTTTTTAAAGTAAAGTTTTAGCCTTTACTGTTTCCATGACAATGCTTCAGTAATACATTTTTGAACAGAGAATTTATAGGGAACAAATGGGAAATAAGAATGTGACTCCAGCCCTTTTGAAAAAAAAGTATAATAAAGATCAGGAGTTACTTGAGGTGTGAGCCAGACCCCTGCACCAGCATAGTTGTGATTTAGTTGTGCATCTTGGCTCAGTGTACAATGGTGTGAAAGCCATTAGTGAGGCAGAGGTGAATGCTGCAGGCCTGCTGTGCTTCACCTCTGCAGTGAGAAGAGGCTGAACGATGTAATGCTGCAGTTTGTATGGGACAGAGCTGTGTAGCTTGATAGCTTTAAACTGCAGGTAGGGAAGCATGGTGGAGAACAGAGAAGAGAATTACAAACAATGCTTTCACTATAACAAGCTGGTTGTTTAGACAGTCCGTGCTTGCCCACCACTCAGCCTATTGGAAGGTGGTATTCCCTCAGGCTCTCCAACATGCTTTGCTACAGTTATGCTGGTTTTGTACCAGGGTTGATCATTCCAGTGCTTTACCTGTACCAATTTATCACTTAATGTGTGCAGTTCTACTGAAACTGAGTCCTTTCATGTGGTGAGATTCTTGCAATTTCAGAATTTCTTTTGTCTAAGCACAGCAAAGACCCATCTCCTCTCCTAAGTCCATGTCCCTGCCCCCCAAAAAAACTATTTTCCACAAGCTAAAACTACTGAAATAATGTTTCATTTGATTGTACTTTTTCCGTTGCATAGCATAATTTGCCATATAAAGAAAATTAAAATAAAAATTTGTTTTAAACTGAAAACACTTAACTCTGAAAAAGTAAAATCACAAATGTTTTTAAATTACTGCAACTTTTGATTTCAGTTTTTGTCTAAAATGTTTCTCATTCTTTGACGTTATGTTATAGTGAGTTTTGCTGTCGATGAATGAACACTTTCTGTATGAAAAAAGATTCAGTCCTAGAAGTTCCTGATGGATCTGCTTTTGAATGTATGTATCAGATGACAACTTCTGTACCCCTAAGCGTATGTGTAGAAATAGGGAATAAACTAGGGTTAGCAGAAAAAATACCTACCCAATTGGATCAACGTAGCTCCTGATAATGATGTTTAAAAAAAAAAAAAAGCACAGGTCAGCTGCTTTGCAGCATTTTTCTCTCAGCTTGATATCTCATATGTTCAAATGTATTTTGTTTTTCTTTTCAGTTTAAGTACTATTTTACAAGTGTAACTGGTTTATCTAGTGTAGCTTACTGTATTTCAAACAGAATAAGTACAGAACTTTACTAGTACAGAACCAGTTTGTGAATAGAAACATTTGTGAAAAAGAAAGAAGGTAGAGTTTGAAAGCATAAGTCCGTTTTTTGAAAAAACTGACAGCCTCTAGAAGTTGTCTAGAAATTGTTGAGTCACCAGGGCTCAACATCCACACCCACGTGGGGCGAGAGAAAGTTCAGTTCCCAAACAACCAAAGTCCTAGACTTCCCTAAACAGTAATGGTCAATTTTCTGAACTATGTGTGCTTTTAATATTGAGGATTACTATATTCTAGGGACTGAGGTGAGAGCACCACATGCTCTCAGCTGTAGACATCAGGTTGGACATCAACTTTTCAATCAGTTGGGGGTGACTGTATCAAGCTGCAACCTAAGCAATTATTGTCCTGAAAGCAGGTATCTTTTCCCTCTGTGTAGCTTGCTTGATTTTTTTTCCAATATACTTTATTATTTCCAGTAGACATTCTGTTCTTGTTCCTTGTAGCCTGTCTCGTTTCTTACATGCATTTTTCTGTTTTCTTTTTTCCCGTTTGGACTCTATCATGTTTTAAAATACATTTAAGATTAATTTTCTCTTTACTGTCATTTTCCATAATTTTATTAGATTTTGTGCAAAAGTGCAATGCCTTCAGCTGCTGGCCTTATGGAAAATACAAAGATGTGGAAGACCCAAATATCATTGAAGTCCTTCTGTCTTGAATTAAAGAGTCCCAAGCAAGTTTTGTACTCTCATAAATAAAATAAGACTTGTCAGTCTGAAAAAAATTGCAGGTAGGCTTCATCCAGACTGTGCAGCCTGGTGCAATATATTAAAGATACTGTATTGCAAGATGAAATAAAATGTGAACATGAACTTTGAATTAATCTGATAGAGTTGTATGATCCAGATGTTTTAGGAACAGCTAAATTTGTGATCAGTCAAGCCAGCAGTGACGTCTGGTGACATCTGTGTAGTTACAGAGACAACAGAATGAATTTTGGAAGCATAGGAATGTTAGAAGCTTGGGTATGAAAATGTTAAATTTAAACCAGAATATTTCTTGAAGAGTATTGAAACTATACTGTTTAAACAGGAAGGGAAAAGAGCCCAAGATAAACATTTATCAGGCTCTTCAGAGAGTAATATTTTGCTGGAGTACATTATATCACTGTACTGTTAAATCCAAAGGACTGCAGAGGGGTTGTCCAGGTCCTTGGAACTGGTTCCATGTAATATGCTACATAATGTAGCATAATTCTGTACACTGAAAATGCTTCTAAGTCCTTTCTCTAAATTTATAATAGAAAACACTGTAGCTTATAGTTTTGGTAGTGCATAGGAGTGACTACTGCACTGGTTTTTTGTTTGCTTTTATGAGGGAGTATGCTTTTCTTAAAATACATCTCATTGCATTTTTGTATTCTCAATATGCAGGTAGACCTCTAAATACAACTCATATACAAATTATTTCATCTGAAGTAGAAATGTCATTGTCACAGTGCTGATTGATTTAGTCAGGCAGTCAATTCTGACTTGTTAATCTCAGAGCCAGTTTTATGCTCTACCAGGAGAGAAGTATACAGTGGTGAAATCATTCGTGATAACTCTTTTCAACCTCATGGGAAGAGTATGCTTATAGGTTTCCAGTCCATGCTGAACTTACAGTCATAAATATTGTTTCATCATACAGGAAGGAATTCATAAAATGAGGTAGATATTGTTGTGATTGATGAAATGTGTGTATCAAAGCTGTTTCATTATTAAATGTGACAGGTAAACTTTTATTAAGCTGGTGAGTATATATAATTTGATCCAGTGGCCTAATTATATTTCAAAAAGCATTTAAGTCTTCATAAAAATGTATACTGTGGTACAAAAATCGCTGTCATGGAAGTATTTATGATCAAGATTTGATTATACTCTACAAATCTAAAGATAACTCAGGACCTGAAATGTCTTGGGTTCTGTGGCAGTTCTGGGTCTTGCTTATGAGTTGTATTATGTTGTGATTGTGTGAGTTACTGGGCATCTGACCCATAGTGAATGAACTCACTTGTTTTTCAGAACAAATAATGAGAAAAGAATGTGTAATGGGTGTTTCAAACTCAAATTTGTATGTCTAGGCTTTTGTTTATTTAAGAACTGTAATATTTTACTCTGTCAGGTTTCATTTGATTCAATTTACTACTGGATTTTCTCCAGTGATACAAGTTAGTAGCCTAAAAGAAGGCCTGCCTTTCTCTTGAAACACAGTCATGAGTCTGTTTTGTAACCATCATGTTACTGGGAACCATGCAAGCGATATGTGTGTGAAGCCAATGGAATTATACACAGGAAAGACCCATGCACATAGAAAAATTTTGCTAGTAAATTTTGCTAGTCTGTGACTTTTCTATATTCAGACTCACAGAATCAGTTATGTTTGAAAAGACCTCTGAGTTCGAGTCCAACCTATGACCAAACACTACCTCGTCAACTAGACCGTGGCACTAAGTGACACATCTGGTCCTTCCTTAAATCACCTCCAGGGGTGGGGACTCCACCACCTCCCTGGGCAGCGCATTCCAATGTCTACTCACCCTTTCTGTGAAGAAATTCCTCCTAATGTCCAACCTAAACCTCCCCTGGAGCAGCTTGAGACTATGTCCTCTTGTCCTGTTTATTGCATACTACAGCTGCATAGAACCGTTTTATTTTGTGTCAAGCAACTGACACTTCTTCTATATCTTCCATATCTGACATATATCCTAGGAGAAAAAAACATTAAGAATATTTTCCCATCAAGGTTGGCGCACATGTAAATCTTAGCAGCCTCAAAGCTAACTGGTATTTCCTTCATGAATAAAGAGGATCATAAAATCCAGCTCTGAGTCTCATCCCCTACTGAAGTCAGTCTTTTTTATTTTTGACTGTACATCAAAATGATAAACCTTTTGAATTCTGAAAGGTAGTTATTATATGAGAACAAAGTGTAACAGAATACAATCAAATGTAACACATGAAGATCTTAATTTACTAAGATTAAAACTGTCCCAATATGAAACACACACAAACCCAAATGTGTTGCAAATTCAGGATAATTTGAATCATGAAATTAATCCAAGCCAGGAACAGTTGACTCAAATGTTTCTTGTAATTAATGCAAGCAAGACACTGGTAATTAAAAAAAAAAATGCTGCCCACCGCCTAATCCTCCTTCATATGATGAAAATACAGCAACATTTTCCTTTGACTATTGTTCTGTGTATCTTTTGTGGTGTTTTCTTCCAGTTGACAAACAAGGCATTTGGGTTGAGAGATTTTTAATAACCTTTTCATCTCACACAAAACTCGTATCACATGGAGACATGGAAAAAGATGATCTTTGCAATTGCTTCACATGCTTCACATTGGCTATACTTTAGTGTTGGCTATACTTTAGTGTTGTTGACGTAGTTATATTGGTTAGATGTCTGGGAAAAATCACAGTTCGGCTGACTTAAACATATTGCCAGAAGCTGTACTATAGACAGTTGTACTGAAAGTGGAGTTACCTTCCTGGCGTATCACTGTCTCAGGAACTCAGATAAACTTTTCTGACAGTGTAGACTCTTCCTCCACCAGGAAAATTGCCTTCGTGGGTCTACAATAGCTCCCGCTGCCTAGAATGTCTTGGATTTGTTTCTTAAGCTGTTATAACTGAACTGTTAGAATTTACATAGCTTGTTTGGCTTCTGAGGAAAAACAAAACAGGGAAAACTAAAACAAATCAAGAGCATGATCAGGTATGCTTTCAGTAGTATTGTTGGTTTAGTGTGGCAGTGCCAGAGGCTCCTCCTATGTGTGGATAGCAATACCTATCCCAAAGGAACAGAGATTCACGGTCAAAACAAGAACAAGATATTCTTTTCAAAAAAGAAACCTTAAGTTTAATGAGACCTTTAGTCAGTCTAGGATATGGCTAATTTCTTTAACTAATTATGGAAGCCTCCTTTTAACTGAGATGCATATTCTTTTACAAAATCTGAAAGTATTAGCGAAAACATATTTTAAAAGAAATTTGAAGTGAGCTTTCCTCTAGATTTTTCTTGTCATCTTGACCACTGAATGATTGTAGCTCCATTTATTTTAATAAAAAGAAATAATTCTAGATTTTCCTGCCAATTTGGATTGCCACATAAACTGTTGGTTGTCCTTGTTAAAAAAAGAAAAAAAACTGTCAAAGTTTATCCTGAAGTAGATGAAAGAAACTGGGTTAGATTAGAATTCTTTTGCTTAGCTGTTGATCATTGTTGGTCTTTTGTTTAGCATAGCTTGAAAGGGTGGTAAAAAAGTTTGAGGTTTTGTTTGTTTGGGTTTTTTTTTCCCCAGCAAGGTTTCTAAGTAGTGAGATTACATGAATCTCCCTGACTAGTGATATCCTCCATCCTGGAAATATAGTATCTCCAGAGATGGGTTGACTCTACCAAGTCTATGTGGGAAAGCCTTACCTTACACTTCTGTAGACAGAAAACACACTTTAATTTTAATGCTAGATTTAGCTTCCTTCACAAATAGTTACTTAAAAAAATAGAAAGATTGTGTTTCACATTGCACAATAATATTATGCATTAAGAAAAGCAAATCTGTATCATTGTGTTCTTTTGTGTATTGAAAAGCAAGGGTCAAATTCATCAGTTTATTTTTCCATGAAGAATGCAAATACAGTAGAATTTGCTTATGTAGATTATTTCTTACCTTCGCCTATTCCTCCAGCATTATTAATTTATGGGACTTAGATATTTAAAGACAATATATATGAACTGTGCAGCACTGATCTATACTTTCTTAACTATTTCCTCTGTTGAAAGTTTAGCCTTTTATTTTAAACATTTGTGATTGAAAGTAATGTATTGACAACAATAAATAAAAATTAGTGGAAGGTGGAAAAAAATCTAAAAAGCACAAAATCTTTAATGTCTTAGTGTTCTTTTATCTATTTAAAGATTAGACATCTCCTTTTGCTGTTTTTTAATGTTTTTAAAAACTTTATGTCTGATCGTTCCAGTAGTAGGAATATGTAAGACTATGGCATCTATGTGGACCCTGCAGATGGTCAGACAATATTAATAGAATCAACAAAAACCAAGCATGGTAAAAACAAGAGAGAAGATAGTCCTCTGCAGTGACAGTGAATTTAATTTTGAGAGCAGCACTGAAAATGCAATGTTGATTTATTGATTGTGTCTGATCTGAATGCCAGTCCTCTAAAGTTACTCTAAAGTATGCACACATCAGTGGAGCCTTCTCCTCCCAAAAGGGGAGAACAGAAAACATCCATTGCAACTTACCTCCTTTTTGGAAATAGTACACTATGGGTACCTCTAACGTATGACAAACTTTGTATTCCTTGGGTAACAATACTGTTGTATTTCCCTGTGCATGCCACAGAAATGGGTTTAAGAAATGCACACCTCTGTCTTTTGTTTAAAAATGTAGGAGCGGAAACAACGTGCCCAGGAATTTACCTGGCTGCAAAAAAAAGAATGACAATCTAAGTAGAGTCTGATTGTGCTATTCTTAGTTATTATTGAAAGCTATTTCAACCAGGATTTCTGCAGTGGGTGCTGTTTTAGCTGTTAGTAAAGTTTTAGCTGCAAAATAAAGTAGGGAGAGAGCATGCTTTGAATCCGTAAGATGGCGTGACACTGACAAAACTGAGGAAACTTGAATCTCTTTGTAATGTGCTTATATTTAATGTAGAATGACGATCAGATCCAATATGTTTAATACAAAGGTGAAATATCAGATATGTATAATTTTGAATAATAAGTTAACATTTGGAGTGTAAAGTTCTGTTTTTAGGAACCTATTTCTTTGTCTTTCTGAGATGAGAGGAGGTATGCTTGAAGAAGGGAGGTCTTCCTGCCCAACTAGTAAAAGAAGTCCCTGTTCTATGTTGCTTAATAGAAGCTAACAGTTTTCTTCAAATTCCTCTGGAATATGTAAAGTTTTAAAATCTTCTATATTATAGAGTTTCTCACTAATAACTGATGAGTTTATCTTTCTTCATCATCTTCATAATTTTCTTTTTCATGCACCTATATTTTGCATGGCCAGTATTGTAATAAAAAAGAAAATATTAGATTAAGGAGATGATTAACTTGTGTAAATTTGTTTTATTTCATGAAATGGTATCTTGTTATTGTTTGTTGTAAAGTTTGTAGTAAAGTGAAACCAGTTTGCAATGACTGAAGAGAATCTGGTGCAGAAGTCCTGTAATGTAGTCTTTATAATATGAGATGAACAAAGGGACTTGGTAATGCTGCTGAAGGTTCTTTCCAGATATCTTTTTCCATTTGAAAATAATTTAGAATAAGTTTGGCAAATCATAATATTACAGCCTTTAATCATAAGCATGTCATCTGATGAAGACATGGGTGAATGACAATAAAAAAGTCCACTTCTTTGTTATGAATCCATAATCATTCCATGGGGGAAAAAAGTGATTTGTTCAACCTTGAATGATATCATAGCATCTGGGGTAAACAGCTAGATTTGGATGATGTGTTACTTTGTGGCATCACTCAAGGCTGTATCATTGTATGTTAACACTTGAAAGAAAAGACCAAGAAAATTACAAAAGGCAAGATTAAAACACAGCTATTGTTCTCTGGCATAAGATCATAAAAGGAAGGAAATTCATAGTTAAGGATCCAAACCTCAAGTATCTGGGCACAATGCAGTGCCAGCCTTAATTTTACATAACCGTACCCTGTTATGAGTAGACATTGGTGGTTTGATCCTGAATGATGAGTTATATTGCTCTTAGCAGCTGAAACCAGAACAATAATTTTATTTTAATGCTTGACTTTTTTTTTGTGAATAGACTTTTTGAAGAAGTTGTAATTGTTTTGTTTTCTTGCCAATTGAAATAAAACCAATCCTAATAAATAGGATTTTTCTTTTTTCCAAAAGTTATCCTTAAAACTCTGCTACATAACATTCTGTTAAAATGGAAATGGGAAATGGTGAAGAAAAGCCGGTGTCACACTTGGATTTCAGGAATGTCAAAAAATTTGTGGTAAGTTATCGTGGCTATAATTCTGCAGAAGCTCAATTGAAAAAAAAAAAAGAAAACCAAACCCCAAACCCCAAACATTTAACTGATGAAGGAAGTAGTAAATAGTACTATTAACACAGAATAATGAAAGTATTACAGAGTTTTTGAAGTACCTGCAGTTAATTGTATTTCTGTCTTACTTTTCTTAAAAACTTCTACTTCCCCTCTGGGTTCTTGGAAATTGCACTGAGGGTAGCAGAAACTGCTTTAGAGGATGTCAGACTGTGAATACAAAATGCAGGGGAGAAGAGGCAATAACATAAAATCTTATCTTGACATTTTAGCCAAAAGGACATTGCTTCAAGGATTCCAAAGGGGAGGATCAGCAATTCTTAAGCAATCTCTAGTCAAGTCAGGGAAAGACCTTAAGCACTTTAAAAGGCAGAAGTGACCTACCAAACAGTCAAAGAGTAAAAGCTAGTATCTGACAAGGTGAGGCTGACTTGAGAGTAGAATGGCTGTGGTTTTCTCAGTGTCATTTTAGTTCTTTCACTGTAGGAAGAAACCTCAACAGCGTTTGTCACTTGCACCCTTTCTGACTTTGTCTGAGATTTGGAGGGATTCAGCAGACAAGAGCTGAGAGTTGGATAGACAAAAGCCTAAAATACTATAGCTTTCTCACAACAGATGGAGCTCTAGTCAATTTTGAATGGTAGTTTACATTTTCTCTTGAGTAGAAATTACTAAAGGTATGGGAATTTCACATTGCAGATAAACTAGTCTCTTGGGTACTGCAGTGAAATGGAAAGGGTCCTGACCCACAGTCTGAAAAATTAAAGCCCATGAGACAAGAAAGGTGAAGTGTTCCATGATAAATCTTTTGCTCATCAGTATAACTGAGTATATTGCTGAAAAAGATTTACACATGAAAAAGAAAAGTATGGAGACAGAGGGAGAAAGAAGACTGCTTTATGAGTATGAATGATAGTGCTACAGTGAACAGCATGGATAATAGCTGTGTAGAATGACAGTACCATGGTAGAAGTACAGTACAGTTCGACCATCAAAATGTTGCCTCAGAGAATTGCTGAATGTTGGACTTTCATGTCTGGGATTTGGCAGTTCCTTCTCTCTTCTAGTTCTGTAATCTCTTTAGTGAAGCATTGGTTTGTCTCTTAGAGAAGGGAAACAGCCCCCTTTTTCCTCTTAGTGCCCATCCTGGATTCTTCAAGAATTCCCCGACATACATATGTGATCTTTTGATTTCCTGCTCTGTCTTTGAGACTGCAAGCTCCAGGACTGGAAATTTCCCTCTGATTTTCTGATGCAATTTCTTTCATTCATATTTCTGTTGTTGTGACAGACCTGCTTTTGATGGTTTCTCTTTTTCAGCTGCTCTATGTGTTGGTTTTTTTGGGGGAGTTGGTTTGGTTTTGTATTTTTTTGCATAGTTACTGTAAACTGCTTTTACCATGGAGCACCTACTTGTAAATGAATTTGCATGTTAGATCAGAGCCCTGTGTTTACGCTGCCATTGAGTTAAGCACATAAAGCTCTACAAGAACTTCACTAAGACATCACTGTATGAAGTTTTATGCAGTGTAATGTGGGAAAACTTTTAATCTACAGGCCACTATACAAAAATATTTTTAACTCAACTAATTAATGCACTTGCATGGATTTTGTAAAACCCAGTAGCAAGGCATGGATCCAACTCTAGATGATGATGTTTTCCATCTGTTAGCATGAATGCAACTCTCATTTTGGGAAAAGCAGAAAATTCTGGGCATGAAATACAGTGCAAAAGGATTTCAAGAGTAGCTCATTGCCCTTAAAAGTCAGTAGTACGTTTTGCCAGTTCTCTTGTGTAGATATGTAGATATGGAGACAGTTGATGAAGGTTGAGTAGCTGCAGAATCCTCATGCATCTTCTTGCAGATCTGACATGGCTTCTTCTCCAACATGGAGTACACCCTCTTAGACCTTCGTAAAGAGTTTGCTGTGCATGTGCATAACTATGATGTATAGATGAAGGGGCTACTTACCAATACCTAAGCTTACCATGATCCTTTACCTAAGCTTGCTGCTTTACTGTGATTTGTTTTTTGGCCAGTCCTGTGCTGATGCCCACAGTGTGTAATTATGTATTTCAGTGACTTCTTCAAAGCCAGAGGGCAGAAAAACGTTGATTTCTCTGAAATAACATCTGATTTTTGAAGAGAAAGTGTGAGAGTTCTGTTGAAGCCACAATTTTGCCCAACCTTCATCCAGAAAGGATGATATTTGCCTGTTAGGCAAGTTGAGGTCATCCAGATAAAAGGTCTCTGAATGGGGTTATGAGAGAAGAATGTGTGACATAATCTAGAGATCCCATCTATTTTTAAACTTACCAGCAGTTTACTTTATTTCTGCCTCATGTGTGGAGTCACTAGGTCCATAGTTGTTTAATGGACCAGCAATTCTCAGGCACCCTGCCTCACAAAGAAGCAAAACGTGAGAACACCTGGCAGCAGAAAACTTCTTTGTGTTCTTAGCAGTGTAGAAATACATGCTGTTGGTATAAGAAGAAAGGAATTAAATCTGACTGCTCAAACTATCGTGGTATTACTCTGCTCTCCATTGCTGGCAAAATCCTGGCAAGAATACTCTTGAACAGACTAATACTCACTATAGCAGAAGGTATCCTTCCTGAAAGTCAGTGTGGTTTCAGAGCCAACAGGAGCACCACAGACATGGTATTTGTCCTCAGACAACTGCAAGAGAAGTGTAGGGAACAGAACAAAGGTCTCTATGTAACCTTTGTCGACCTCACCAAGGCTTTTGACACTGTGAGCAGAAAAGGTCTGTGGCAGATTTTGGAACGTTTAGGTTGTCCCCCAAGTTCCTTAAAATGATCATCTCACTCCATGAGGATCAGCACGGCCAAGTCAGATATGGCAACACACTTTCTGAGCCCTTTTTAATTAAGAATGGTGTGAAACAAGGCTGCGTTCTCGCTCCTACCCTATTCACCATCTTCTTTAGCATGATGCTCCAAAGGGCCACAGCAGACCTCGATGATCAGGACGGTATCTACATTCGATACCGTACTGATGGAAGTCTATTCAATCTAAGGCGACTGAAGGCCCACACTAAGACCTTAAACCATCTTGTCCGGGAGCTGCTTTATGCTGATGACGCCGCCCTTGTTGCCCACACAGAAGCAGCTCTGCAGCGTTTAACATCCTGCTTTGCAGATGCTGCTGAGCTCTTTGGGCTGGAAGTCAGCTTAAAGAAGACAGAGGTCCTCCATCAACCTGCACCTCAGGAAGTCCCCCATCATCCCCACATCACTATTGGCCAATCAGAGCTCAAATCAGTCCAACAGTTTAATTACCTCGGTAGCCTAATCTCCTCAGATGGTAAGATTGATGGGGAGATAGACAACAGGTTAGCAAAGGCATATAGTGCTTTTGGAAAACACCATAAAAGAGTATGGCGTAATAAACACTTGAAGAAAAGTACAAAGATAAGTGTTTACAGAGCCATAGTGCTGTCTACTCTCTTATATGGCTCCGAATCATGGGTCATCTACCGCCACCACCTGCGTCTCCTAGAACACTTCCATCAACGCTGCCTCCGTACAATCCTAAACATCCACTGGTCAGATTATGTGACCAACGCATCTGTTCTAGAGCAAGCAGCAGTCACAAGTATTGAGGCCATGTTGATGAGAACGCAGCTGCGATGGGCAGGGCACGTCTCAAGGATGCAGGACCACCACCTCCCTAAGATCTTGCTTTACGGTGAACTTGTCACTGGCTGCCGCAACAGAGGAGCCCCGAAGAAAAGGTACAAGGACTCCCTGAAACAACATCTCAGCCTCGGCCATATAGATCACCATAACTGGTCTACTCTGGCCTCAAATCGGGAGGCCTGGAGACACACCATCTATAACGCAGCTGTCTCCTTTGAGAACACACGCAGGATCACCCTTGAGGAGAAAAGGCAACGCAGAAAGAACCGTGTCCTGCAGAATACACCATCTAAGGAATCTTTCTGCTGTGCCTTTTGCAATCGGATATGTCTGTCACGTATTTGGCTTTTTAGCCACCAGCGTACCTGTAGCAAATGTGGATAGAGCCTTCCCAAATCTTCGTTCGTGAAGCCCAGCCATGAGGTCTGATTTGGCCAACAATAAAGTCCCTATGTGTCTGCTCACTCTAGAAACATGCCAAGTTTGTGACATGTCAGAGGGCAAGCAGGGATGGATTACATTACAGGCAGGATTGGTGCTTATAATCTGGCTATGACATGACTATGTCTATACTAAAAAATAAGCAGTATTAGACCTTGCATTTTACTACAATCTAAATACCATCTGGGACAAGAAAACAAACTGATCTCCTGAACACTTACCATAACTTTTTATCCAACTTTGTGATTAGAGCCACATTTAGCTCTGAAATGATGATATACTTTTTCCTGTGCTCCTGTTTGTTACTTGCCACCTCTGTGCTACTTTAGACAATAAAGGCACTTACATTCAGATTCTCCCCCAAAAGGTCAATCTTTGTTATTCATCTGCTCCTTGATTCACACCTTATGTTGCATTTTAAAAGCTTTGGTTCCTTAGGTCTTTTTCGTAGATTCTATATTCATCTGCTTTAGTCAGCAGGGTACAAAACAGCTTGAAAAGCATGTAGAGATAATTTCTCAATGGAGAGTCAGGCACTGTGTTTTTGTTTGAGAAGATTAAAGAAGTGCAGTGTTAGGATGGAGATACCAGTCAGAATTAGTTAGATGTTTTTGTTTTGATGACTTAATATGGAATGATGGTGATTATCTAACTGTGGATGGTTTTCAGACTACTGATGTGCTCTATGAAGTGACTATCTAATTTTCCCTTAAGCTAAGTCCATTAGCCTTCCTTGTATTAACATGTTCTCTAAATGTTAACAGCTAAAATAATGACCCCTCAAGTCATTGCTGCTCCTAATTCTACAGCTATTGCTATTGGTTCTAACAGAAGGAAAACTTGAATACTTTAAAACAAACCAGTAATTTTCAGACAATGTTCCTCAGAATGTAAAACAACAGTTCATCAGATTAGGTTATTCTTGTTTCAGAGTTTAATTGGCATTATCATAAAAGTTCTTTTTTCACCATCTAAACTCTTTACTTTTTCTTCCAAAATATCCAGATCTAACTCTGAAAGTAGCTGTTAGTTCTAGAATAAGTACGCCATTTTTGAATCAGGTGTTTGCTCAATTCTGTGTATCTAACAAAGTTTAGGAACTTCTGCGTCTGTCATTATTCAAGTTGATGCTGGTCTATATCCACAAAATACTTCGCTGCCAAACCTTCATCTTGGACATCTGGCTGTGGACACTTGTGTGGAAAGCGCAGTCTGTGGAGCAGTTAGCGGAATGACTGACAGCTGCAGCTGTTGGGGTTTGCAGAATTCCCATCATGTCCTTCCTTCCCTTTCTTATGTGAAGAGGTGTTTTGGGTAGAAAAGTTGTCCAGAAAAAATATTTAAGTCCTCTCACTTTTACTGTCTGTTACTTCTGTTTTTGTCTGGATGGGAGCAAAGATGATCCCAACTACATGATAATAATGCTTTTTCTTTCCTTTCTCCTTGCATGACTGTGCCTTTTACCATACCATATGTGACCCTTGTTTTACCACACATTTGTGACATAGCTGCTTTCTGATCTCTAAGTTTACATTCTGCTAATCGATTTAAGAAGAGGAAAGGAAA
Organism: Pipra filicauda; assembly: GCF_003945595.2. NCBI lineage: Eukaryota > Metazoa > Chordata > Aves > Passeriformes > Pipridae > Pipra > Pipra filicauda. Next base: position 4,075,856 of record NW_024103851.1, on the reverse strand, counting down.
ACCTAACTGTGCCTCCTAAAGGTGTCTGTTTTCCTGAAGACTGTTTTTTTGTAGGTGACATTTTAACAGTGTAAATCTAATAAGGATCAGTGGAAATCTTGATTCCCTTCTCATTGCTGTCTAATTTCATGATTCTTGATGTCAACAGTAGACTAGCAGCAGAGGGTTTTCAGAAACATCTAAGTAGGAGATGAGCACTGCTGTTCAAAGGGATGTATGCTCCTGTTCAAATGGGTATTATTGAAATACCCTTAGGTCCCAACCTGGGTGCTATTAGCAGAATGTTCATTCTGTATTGCATTTTAAAAGTGCTTGTAGCACATCAGGAAGATGGGACTCAGTTCACATTCTGCAATCTGGTGAAAACCAGGACAAATGTGAAGTCAGCTATCATAGAATTGTAGAGTGGCTTTGATTGGAAGGGACCTTAAGGATCTTTAAGTTCCAACCCCCCTACCATGGGCAGGGACACCTTCCACTGGAAGTGGAAGTTATCCTTACCCTGAGCTGGCCTTGGTACTTCTGCAGAGTCTCTTATATTGGCTAGTCTAAACCTAGGAATGCCAAAACACTCAGGGTAGGCAATCATATCCAGCTACAAACTTCCTGTTGTTTTGTCTGTTTCATCAGGTTTTAAGACCAAGAGGATTTTGAGTGGGCTCTAAAATTCTGTGGGGGAAGGCTGTCCTCCTGTTTTATACATTTGAAAATTAAGGTTTTCTTTCTGTGTGAAAGGAGTATAAATCTTATTCTATATCCTCATTTTCATCTGGAAGCTGTAGTCCACAGTAGTCCAACTTATTTCAGTTGACTTTGCATTCTTTATGGCATCTCAAGGTTTCTTTCTTTGCTTACTTGGTGTATTTTGTTTTAACTTGTGCAGATTTTGAAAATAAAAAGACAGATCAAGTAGCTGGAGAAGTACATTATTTGTCTACAAAGTCTTATGCCTCAGTACGTAACTTGATGTGAAAATTGGTATGCCTTCCTGCATAATTTTCTCTAACAGTGATCTTTCCCACTTATAAGTACAGCTTTATCAATGTCTAATAAAATGCCCAAGCTTTGTAACTGTGAAAGGAAATGTATATTGGAAGGAAATTAATTGTATCTGTTACTGAAAGCTTTCTCTGTTCTTATTCATTAATATAACCATTTAAATGCATTTTGTTACTCTTCTCTCTGTATTATTTTTTGGTACTGTTGTAAAGGAAGCTGTAAAACATCCTAATGCTTTCATCACCACTCTGAGGGGAGGAAGAGTACCCTTATAAATCCATGCACCTCTTCTGACTATTTGCTCCTTCTTCCCCCTCCCAAAGGGAGGCAATCAGATATCAGCTTCATATAATAGAGGACAAGATCCTTTTTTCTGTGACAGGTCATTTCTTAGCCAACTCCAGGAAACAGTGGGCAGGCAGCACTTCAGTCTGTTATCAGGAGTGCAAGAACAGGCCAAGTTGCTGCCAGCAGTCCATTTTAGTCCTTCCCAGCACAATGGCAGGTCTGTGTGCTGGCCTTGCTGCTGCCCATTTGATGCCAACCCCAGTGTCACCAGAAGGCCATCTGGATCATTAGGAGACCAGCCTTTTGACTTTGCCGGCTTAACAAAGAGGGAGTCAGGAGGGTGATGAAGGTCAGGTGCCAGGCTGCTCCTCCAGACTTGCTGTCACCATCCCTTAGCCGTAGCTGGACTGGGCCCCTCGATAGCTGGGATCATTTGTGTGAAAAGCCTCACTTGCTCTCTATGACATGTTCACTTACTGGAGATTTCTGCTAGTAGCATGTAGACTGTAACATGGCTGTGCTAGAATATACAGAAAGCAGTAGCTGGATAGCATTACACTTATTTAACTACATGTGACTAATTAATTAAACTGATATAACACATTGCTATGTATATTTGCTTTGGTTTGCTTTCTGTAAATTATTTATTATGAAAATATGTAAAACAAATGTGGTTCTTGCTAAAGACTCTAGCGGGAGCAGCATATGTTCATGCTCGCTTGTGAGTTGATTGAGGTGCAGTGGTGCTGTTGTAGTGTTCTGTCCTGCTGTAAAGAAGACTCTTCAAAAAACTGAGTGGAATAATTTGTGAGTTTCTTGACAACCAGTCAACAGAAAAGAGCAAGGAATCAAATTAGCAGTGATGCTGACGAAAATCAGCAGAAACACCAATGAGGACATAACAATTACAGAGATGCAAAATTGGCTGTGTTTCATAATTTGGCACTTTCATAACCTAAACAGCTTATGGCAATTATCTGCGGCAAAAAATGCAGTAATTTTGCATTTTTCCTGATGTCGCAGTGTTTGGCAGAGGTACATATAGTCACAGTTCTTAACCTTTTAATTTTCCACTTTGATTTACAATTGAGCTTTTCTTTAAGACAGTGAAAAGTAAAGGTTTAGATTGACAGTGAAAGTAAATTTGCCAAGAAATTAAGACTCCATGGTACTGGGTGGTCTTCAGAGTCAGAATCCTGCCCTAAATAGGCCCAGGCTCCTATGATTCTCCCATGATTAAATCAGAATTGTCGTTTAGGTGTTCATACTGTCTTGTATGAGAAAGAAGCTGCCCCTTGGCCATCCAGAGCAAAAAAAAAACAACAAACAAAACAGCATTATGGCAGCATAAGGCAAGATGGAACCTTGAAATAAACCTAACAATTAATAAGAATCAATCGTTTGTTAAAGAACAGCATCATGCACCTGTGAGTGGAAACTTCAGGGATTTTTTTCTTTCAAATCTGAAGGGGAAAAATCTGGGATCATTTTTGAAAGCTGGAATTTTCTATTTCTCCTCATTTTGTCTCCTCCTATTGCCTTTTCCCACAATTTTACTGGCATACCTATATCCATCAGACTTTTGGGGCATCAAGGGATTCAAGGAGACAATTTTGTACAAATGTGGATAAAATCTGATGTAGATTTTAGGCTGTGATAATAGAAGCACACTTATGCTGTGTTGATTCTCCAGAACATGCTCTTTTGTAAGGGATAGTTATGTTTGGTATGCAAAAGTCCTCTACAAAGCATAGACCATATAAAAACCAAAATAGTAGCTACAAGCATGCAGGTTTCCTCAGCTCTTCCTCAGCAGATAATTTGACAGATTAGATGATAGAATGAAAAATTGGTTAAATATTGGCCAGCAAGATATTAAATTGACAAAAGGCAAAATATTTTAATTTCTAATTGTAGTGATTTTCAAACTGTAACAATTGGTATAATGCCAAATTTGAGGTAGTTACAATTGTAATTGCAGTCATGTGATATTAACTTTCAATATTTCTCAGACTAAATGGGAATGATAAAGAAAAGAATATTAGAGAAGAACAGAAGTCTGAATTTTATAGTTTTAAGGAAACCTAATAGAACTTTACAAAAAAATTAAGAGGAAAGGGAGTTCTGGCCTTTTTTAGTCATATTTAAGTGTTCCACTCATCAAACATTATTTTTATTTTTTTTAAATAGATCTCGCCAGCATGAGTCTTACGGCCTGGCAATGAATTTTTGGCATACATTCAGGACGTTAAATAATGCGCATCCTAGATGTCTGACCAGTTCAATTTTTAAATCCTTGATTAGAGATAAATTAGTGTTTTAAACTAAAACAGACTACATACAATAAACCGTAATGAGTCTGACTCAAAACCACAAATCAAGGATACTGGAGTCAAGGTTGAAGTATTTGAAATGCAGTTCACTCTCCTGTGTTTACTGAGTAGTATGTAGGATCACATACTGTTTAAGAGATATATTAATTGAAAAAAAAGTCTAAAATAGAGCAAAAGCACATTAGCAGAATGGAGTGGACTTTCTCTTTCTTGCCTTTATCCATTGTGATCTGCAGCTAAATGGCAGTTTCAAACATGAATGCTGTTTATTTTAAGTTATGAAAGTGCCAAATTGTGAAACACAGCCAATTTTGCACCCCTGTAATTGTTACGTCCTCTTTGGTGTTTTTGCTGATTTTTGTCAACATCACTGCTAATTTGATTCCCTGTTCTTCTCTGTTGACTGGTTGTCAAGAAACTCACAAATTATTCCACTCAGTTTTTTGAAGAACCTTTCTTTTAGCAGAGCACTAAATTATTAGGACCTTGAAGTTCATAGCACTGCCTGCCCAGTCAGAGTTCCAGTTTACTTGCACTGGGTCCTCTGTCTGCAGCTTGAAATCCCAGACTGATTGGCTCAGTATGAGTTACAAAAAACACAGTCAGTATTACAAAGCTCAGCTTTGGAAATTGTACCACTACATCGCTTAATGTCAAAGAGTAGAGAGGGAAAAGGGACAGAAATAATGACACAAATCCTGCTCTGATGATTTCTGCTAAAAACAGAAATAGGGCCTCATTTAGAATTAAATTTTAAATGGCAGTCTTAAAACCTCACATTTGAGTACTCAAATTTTCCAGACAGCTACATCTTATGATTTTTGGAAGGTGTAAGAAATACTTGTCATTTCTGCATCAGTAAAGCCTGGAGGCCTGTATCAGGATCGAACTGTGGTCGTGTGTGTTGTTTTTCAAAAGAAATATTTTAATTGCATTCTTTTACTTTAAAAGTGAAACAAAAGCAATGCTTACAATCCCAAAATTGGAAGAAATTGTGGGAACTATTGTGTGAGAAGGAAAAAAGATAAGGAAACATAGCTTGTATTCAGGCTTTTGAGAGATTATTATAAATGTTGAGAAAAATATTGTTTAAAAAAATGGCTCTGTAGTGCCCTTTAAAATCAGTAAGTGTCTATTTTAATTCCCATATAAGTAGTAACTGGCTGCTGTCTGTATATATACTTAAATGTTGCTTGCTGTATAAGACCTTGTTTGCTCAATTTCAACCTAACTCAATTTTTATGGCTGTGCTATAAACCTCTCGAAAATAGTGGCTTAAATGGAAATGCTGACACAACATTAATTACACTGGCTCCAGTGTGATACCATGATTAAAGTTTATTTATTTTGTGTGTGTGTGTCTGTGTGTGTGTAATTTCATTGTTGAAAAACTAATGGAAAACTAATGTGGCAATGGAGAATGTGATCCTGTGCCTGATATTTTTCAACATCAAGAAATGGTTTAAATGCCAGTTTACAATACCAGATAATTTATTTTTAACTGAGGTGTAGTTTAGATATTTAGAATTTTAGAAATTTGGGAAAGTGACAAGTTTCCCACTTTAAAGCTGTTCACTGTTCTTCCAGGAGTTTTTAAATGGCTTTTTGGGCAGGGAGGCTAAATGTATATCACATCACACTAGAAAATGAAGAAAATAGTTTCATTGTCTCATAGCATAAGTTTGTTGAGATAGTCTGGAGAAAAGTCTAATCTTTAAGTATAAGAGTATGCAATCCAAAATTAACATTCATAGCACTAGTGAATATGACGTAACAACTATAAAAGTCTTTTGATAAATAGTTTGCCCAACTCATAATTTGAGATTACAGATCTGTGTGTGGCATCTAGTCAACTGGGATGTGAGCAGTGCAAATATTATATGACCAGATGAAAAGAGAGACCCTGTCTCCAACCTGTTTCTTAGGACAGTGAGCTGGAATTGGAGAAGCCTTGGATGCAATCTGTTCCCAGCGGTTTATAATTCTCACATTAGGCAACAACTGCATAAAAACATGACATGATCTGGAGAGCAGATCTAGGCTGTTCTGTTTCCTGAAGGAATGTTGGGAGTAATACACTATAATTCCAAATGTAGATAACCCTGTTAATTTTGTGTTAACTTTGCTGTCCCTTTCAGGAAGGTGCATTCAGAGCACTTTTAATGGTTCATCAGCTTTGCTCCTGGATCAGTTAGGTAATGAAATTTTCTTCTGGATGCACACATATATGGAACTTGAAGGCTGATCAGAAAAATTATCTAATTGGGTTGTACGTTCTGTAGAAGTGAATTGTCCCCGATTGGCAGTCTGTGTGCTTCCCTTGGCAGTGCTGGTGTTCTTCCTCATCTCAGAGACCAAAGTAATTATTCCCATTCTTACCATAAACACCTTTCCTAGAAGCTTATGGCATCCAGTCAAAATTCTCTTTTTTTTTGCAAGATAATTATTGCAGATATTCTTAATGCTAATCTGTCTGGTAGACTCTGATAGATGTGAAGTTGCAGGACAGTATGTCCTGCAGCATGACAGGGAAGAGAAAGACAAGTAGGGTAGGTTGAAAAGATCAGAGAAGAAAAGTGAAATCTTGTGGAATGCCCTTCTTCAATTTGCTTGGTGAGAACATCCAGCATACATTAATCCAGTCCGTGAAATGTAATTTTTTTTATTTTTACTGTTTGCTTTCACTGGAAGAGAGTGCAAAGTAGGCAAATAGTTTCAAAGTGTGTGGTCTTTATGATTTATATGTATTGCTCAGAACTACCACTGACCAAACTTCTTGGTCTTGTTCCCATTTTTTACAGTAATTAAATATTAAGTTGTTATGAAAGGATTGTACCGTCCCTTGAAAGAAAGAAGAACGTGACTATTCCATGATTCTGTGGCACAGCTGATGTTTTATTCAAACCAATGTGTAAGGGTAGAGAAGATATGTGCCAAGTTTATCCCATCTGGAAGGAATGTAACGATTCTGGGTCTGAAGCAAAACTAAGGATCTTCTATACTTTAGTTCATTAGGGAACCAGAGTTTGATTTGGTTGGAGAAAGAAAATCAACATATGCTGATACATTTGTTTTGCAGGAGAAGAGAGCCTGTACAGAACAGTCAAATCCTGAATACCTTTTTTATTGTAGCCTTTAATCTACATTAAGACTAGATAATGCTTGTCCTTAAATGACCTTTGCATTGAATTGAATCTTGCACTGGAAACTTCAAAGTCTAATTGAAGACAAATTATGCAATAAAATTCTGTGGTTCCAAGCCTGCAAGAGACCAGCTCTTCTCTTTGATCACACCCATTAATACCAGGGAAGTACTTCAAGCTCATAAACAAAGACCTATGTATGGTCACATAGTGTTTCACTAATTCTGAAAATGAGAAGATGGAGGGGAGAAGAAGGAGTGACACATGAAAAATAATCTCTTTTAATGAAATGTTGGTGATACATTTCAAAGCTTTGTTTGAAAATGCTGGTTTGGCTTTTTCTGATGTTTACAGACTTCTCAAGAAGGTGTCTTTGTTCTGAACTGTCCCCAGCTGGTCCCAAGATTTCATTCAATTTTCACATGAAGCTGCTTGCTCCTAAGCCAGCCTTGGGATGAAGTTCAGAGGAGTGTTCTCCCTTAATCCGTCTGAGAGAGCTCTGTTGTGCTTACAAACACACAGCTTACAGAAATACTGTATTTAACCTTTATAAAAGGATAGCATCTTTCAAAAATCTTAAGCAAGCTGCTTCACGATGCCAGTTGAAGCAATCAGCCCATTGCTCTGTAAAACCAACAGCAATCAGAAGACATGCAGAAGTTACTACCCGGTAAGTACTGCTCCAGAACTCACCAATACATAGTGACTATCTGAAAACCTTCAGCTGTTCCCCTCATGAGCCATTATTGGATGCTTTTAGGGATGCTGCTTTTCAACTTTGTGAATCAAAAGGCAGTGCTGTCTTGCAAGATACTTAAAATCTGAGGGTACCTAACATCAGCTGTTCACAATGAAAAGGGATTGCAAACATCTGTACAGATCCTAACTGATACTCACAAAGGAACATGAGATAAGAAAACTCATAAAGATGAGTAGTGTATCCCTTTTACCATATCTGATGTAGTGCAAATCCTTCTCCAAGAGGAGGCCTGTAAACTTTCAAATATTTCGACCATTCACTGCCATTATCAGTAAACAGGCCAATATGGTAACTGGTAATGAAAATAATCAGTAGTTTGTTCAAATAATTAAAGCTGTTAATGTCTCCTAAATATGGAATAGTCCTCCAATTTCAAAAGCCCCATGCTATTGGTCTCTCCAAGTATTGTTTGGCTTCCAAAATCATCTCCCTATGAAGTCTCTGAAAAAGTGACATCTAGTTTCTACCTGTGTGGCACTTGTATCCTTTGTATTTAACCTTGATAATCCTGGTGGCACTGGGAAGCTGCCTAGTAATGGTGGTGGCTAGAGGCTATATTTCATTGTGTGCTGGATGTGATTTGTCAATAGCTTTTGAGAGTAGATTACAAAGTGCCTTCCCTCAACAGTGCTGATTTAGATTATTGAGGGCAATAAAAACTGGCTGACCTGTCGTGTTCAAAGGATTGCGATCAGTGACATGAAGTCCAGCTGGAGGTGAATCATTAGTGGCAGGTAGTACAGTGGGCCAGTACTGTTTAACAAGGTCATTAGTGATCTGAGTGTTAGACAGAGTGTACCCTCAGCAAGTTGTGGAAAGTACAAAATTGAGAAGAATGGTTGATACACCAGGTGGTTGTGCTGCCATTCAAGGGGCTGACAGGCTGGAGAGCTGGCCTATGAAGAACCTAATGAAATTCAACAAAGGGAAATACAAAGTCCTGCACGTGGTAGGATCAGTACAGGCTGGGGCTGACCTGCTGGAAAGCAGCTTTGCAGAAAAGGACCTGGAGGTCCTGGTGAACGCAAAATGGAACATGAGCCAGCAATGTGTCCCTGTGACAAAGAAATGGTTCTGGTCTGTATTGGAGGGGAGATTGCCAGCAGGTTGAGAGAGGTGATCCTTCCCCTCTTCTCAGCACCACTGAGGATGAATAACTGCTGGATCCAGTTACGGGTCCACAACTGTGTCTACTTCTGGTATTTGTAGGACAAGGATATGCTCATACCTGCATGCTCATACATGCAGGTCCAGTGAAGGGCCAAAAAATAATTGAGGGCTTGGAGCATCTCTCATATATGGAGAGACTGAGAGAACTGGGATTGTTTAACCTAGAGAGGAGTAAAGCATTACCATACATAGCTGCAGATGTTCTGGTTGTTTTGATTTCTGCGGTTTGGATTCAAATACTGATAACTTACCTGGACTTCTGATCATTTTATTGGAATTGCCATATCTTTTGACTGGCCCCTTACATTTTAAAATTTTGTTAGTGAAATCAACATTCAAACTGAAACATATATGATGATGTGTAATCTATATAGCATATTTGGTGAATACTCGTAAACAACTTTGAATATTTCTGAAAGTAGATAGAGTTTACGTGCCGTGTGTTTAGGTACATGAAAATATTTCAGTACACAAAATATCTCAGGTATACACAGTGTTCTGGGATCAAATCTGGAAAAGTGCTAGGTCTTAATGAGGTCCTGTAACATCCATTAGACAGTGTGAGCTGTTGAGGCACGCCCACTGGACCTTGAGATCTGTCTTTGAACATGCATGTGTTGATGTCATATACTAAATATTTTTCACTGTGAATTTACGTATCATCTTAGAAACGCTCAAGTTTTTTGCATCGTACTGAAAAGCTACATCTTTGGATGCTCACAATCTGCCTCTTCCATGAATAAGATGTGGAATAATTTTTTGCTTGGTATTTGTTTCTTGTTTTCACTGAATGATATGCTATTGCTCAGGATACCACATGGGAGGAGCAGGTTAACTCATGCTTGTGCTTTCAAGAATTTTATTGGAAGGCCTCATTCTCTCAGAAAAAAAGGAAGGGAAAAAAGACTTTTGCCTTGTGTGTGTAGTGCCTTTTTGTTGCACTCATGTGAAATGATTCGATGTGATGGACAGCAGTTTATCAAAACAAAATCTCATTAAAATCTGTCTGCACTTTGCCCTTAACTCTCCGTGGTACAATAAGATTGTGAAGCTTCCTGTGACCAGACAGTAACCTGTGGTAACCTGTAATGTGCGTACATTTATGAGTAATGAATAAAACCATTGTCACACTTAAATGTTGGCATCAATATTGTGCTAGCAACATTTGGAAGTTTCTGCTTTATCAGCAGCAATGACTGGCAAATAATCAGCTGTTTTGCAATGGGAAGCTTAAAATAGCAGCTGAAGACATTTGAGTTAAGCTTCATGGAAAAAGACACTGCTGCATTTATTATGATACCATTTTTGTTGTGTAAGGATGACATGATTGTTGTTTCAGCTTTTTAGACATACAGTGCAATTAAGAATAATCAGTTTTCCCACACATTCCACAAAGCAACTGAAGCACACATGCTAATAACCAGGCCCTTAAATTTAGAGTGCTTCCGCTGCTGCATGGGTAGCCAGTGGGTACAGATGCATGTTTCAGAGTGGTATGCAGCATTCTTACAGAGATGTGAGTCTCAAAAGAAGTTGCTGATAAATAATAAACTCTGTAAGATTTGCCCATATGAGCAATCTAAATATATTTTGGATGGCGAGGAAGGAGGTCTGTACATATGACATACATTGTAGGCTTTGCAATCTGTAACAGGCATCCGGACTAGAAGTTTAAAAGAATGTACAAAAGAATTCTAATTTATGTTTACTGGAAGTAGTAGGTGATCACACCAGTAATTTGTAACACAATATATTGTGTTACATATACACACACTGATATATATAGTATTGAACCCATAATTTGTGTGATGTTCATGTGGCTGATTTTAGAATTCAGAGCATCAGCAAAGACAGGTCAGAATGTGGGCAGGGTGTTCAGAAAACATATTGCCTATAACTAAAGGTAGTAAGTTCGTACTGACACTTTCAATTCATAACTATTCCTACCAAAAACCATTTATTAGGGGAGAGTGTCTTACATATTCCTGGACCAGATTCTGTCATGATTGTTTTAGAAAGAAGTCTTTATCAGATAACAGATTTATCTAAGATATGTTTATGTATTCACATATAACTTTATTTTTTGTATTCTTTTTCCCAATTTTTTTCTGTGCTCCCTGCTTTCCTCAGCGTGAGTATTCAGTACCTTTATATTGTGCATGTTTCTAAACTTCTACTATATTTGAGCTAAATCTGTGGTACTTTTTTGCATACTTGGAACTAAATGTTTGTCGAATTTCATCTTTACTTGCTAAGAATCTTAGACCGAAGTACTTAATTAAATGTGTGAAAAATAAATTGCTAAGCTTCATCACTGACCAATACTATTTACCATGAAATGAAACATAGCAAGAGCAAACAAGTGATATTCTAACTATGATGAACAGTTACTTGCACTTCAGTGGGCATAATTGTCCATGTACAATTTTAAAACTTTGGCTATACCAGATGGTAAGAGTCTTAGTGAAAGTATTTGTATCTGTATGAAGGATTGCAAGCTGAAATAGCATATTCTCTCTGTGAAGAAGAATAAACCACTGTGGCATGAGAAGACTTTTAATTATTTAAGTGTTCCCACACCAGGACTTATATTTGTGTGTTATTTTACCAAAATTTATTGTAAGAATTCGTACCTTTAAATCAGGATGTGATAGCTCATTAAAAAAAAAAAAAAGATTTCTAGGAATAGAAGCTGAGTTTTGCACTCTTCAAGAAAGTGTCGCAAGGCCTCATCACCATTAGTGCACCAGCCTATACTGGCCTCTTACACTGAAGTCAAATTAATAGTGAAAGAATTTTCCCAGTTGTTTGCAAAAATTGTGATAGTAACATGTATGACTGAAACTGCAGTTATACACCATTGTATAAGGGAGAGCTATGGAGAAAAGAGAGCTATGTTGTTAGAAGAGGACCTGACACAATTGTAAAAATTGAGGATGTTGCCAATTACTGATTTTATTTTTTTCCAGTGAAAATCTAAGTTAAGATGTTTAGACTGAAATAAAAGCTGTTATGTCCTACCCAATTAAATGTTCTGTTCACCATGAAATGTGCCAGTAAGGCTGTTGTAATGAAGTCAAAAGTAAAAATAAATCCTCAAAGCTGGAAAAGAAGTCCCATTTCCTCCAGGAACTCAATCTTGAGACCACTGACCAAGGAGATAGCTTATTCTCCAGCCAAAGAGCTGGAAAAATGCAGTCTATCCTTTTCGTTCTCATGGGAGCTCTAATTTGTAGTTGCTATTTGGCAATTATTTTTTGCCACATTTGGTCAGGGTCTGTGACACTTTCATGAATCTCTCTGCTCTGAGTCAGGCTAAGAATGAAGCTGAATAAGTACCTCCTTGAATGAGGCATTATCATGGTAATCCTTCTCAGTCCCTGTGAGTGTGAGTCATATTTGCAAAGTTTCAGGGTGCCTCATGGCACATTTTCAGCAAATAAACTGTTAATCAAGATAACTTCCTAACTCTTGGAAAAAAAATCAAAAGGGCTGCATCCATCTTTGTGGATGCCTTTGAACCACTTTTATAGAACTAGAGAGTGGATCTGAATGGAAATGTTTAGGAAAGTAATTTGAACATTACTTACAAAGTTTCACTTCAAACATGTGCTAATATTTTATTGTTTAGTTACAGCTTATCACCTGTCTTTGTTCTTCCAGGCTTTTAAGACCAAGGATGGCTACATAGTGGTGGGAGCTGGAAATGATCGTCAGTTTGTCACTGTGTGCAAGGTGTGTTAGGCAAATAATGTGCAATAGTTTCCATTCTGACTAGGAAAATGAAGATGCTGATTGCTTCTTTATTCTCCTGGGGCTTTTTTCTCTTTTGTTTTTGGAATGAAAGTGGTGAGTATAAATTCTAACCCTGCAGTTCTGATCATTTAGGGGTCTGTTATGGGTTCTGTGTTTTGCCTCCGAATTCAGAACACCCCAGTTCCCAAACTTGTGGGTACTGTGCCCCTTTTGGAGTCTGCGCACATCTAACTAGCTAAAAAAATGAACGACCTAACAACCTTCCAGTTTGTCATGATTCACACTAGTGCCTTTTTCAGGAAGAAATGTGGCACTGTTTCTCCATAAAATACATGGTAGGCACAGGTATTAACAAAGCAAAGCTAGGGGATGGATTGTTCTTGTGTGACTTTCGTCAGTAGCCAAGTGTGCGGTCCTTTCGAACACTAGTATGTGCTGGTCTGTCCTTGCAGAGAAACTTGTGAAATTCTTAGAAAAGAAATGTTATACAGGACTGTGGACTGACTGGAGTGGTGCAGCGATAGGATGTTGAAGAACAAATCTTCAAATAAAAAAAAATGTTCTAAATAGAATGTATCAACATTCCAAATAAAAGACCCCAGTAAGCTAGGACAGGAGAATTTTTGAATGTAGCATTAGACAGCATTTTTAAAAATTACAGCATACCCATTAGAGGTATGCTCTGTGCTAAATCAAAGCTGATTTGTAACTTAAAACACTTTGAAGAGGGGGAGCCAATAAAGGAAAAGAACTTTATCATGGGAAGGCCCTCCACACCCTAATGAACTTTAGTGCATACAGAGACCATTAATTCAAACATTGGAATTGCTATTAGAGAATCTCTCTGAGGTGAGTTGATGCTAAAAATACAGGCTGTATGGAAGCTGTTGCCCTGAAGACACATACTCTAGAGATGTAACAGCTGGCTCAAGCTGTAAACAATTGCAAACATTCTGCTTCAATTGTATCTTTTCAGGCAAGCAGAAAGAAAAGTCTGGAATAATTCACTGTGATGTATTCAAAATCAATGACAACTAACTGTAGCTTTTTTGAGGACTTGGATAGTTGCAGAAAAACTTTGTAACCCTTCTGGCTGGAGTGCATTTCATTGTGGTCAAGTGTTACAATAGCACATCCTGACCTCTGGCTGCTTCAGTCTAAATAGCCAATACTGAGCAAGTCTTCAGAAGACTGAGGTTTTGTGTACAGCAAAGGAGTGTACAAACAGGTTTGCTAATGGGGCAAAACACAGAGAGCATAAGCTCTGAGTGTGCATCTTAGAGCTTGAACAAATCCTCAAATAGAGAACACCAGCTTCCTTCCAAATGGTCACAGTGAAATAAAGAAATAACATTGGAAACATGATGCAGAAAGATGAATGGTACATTAATGAATAACTTCTCAAGTGTACATTTGTTAGTCACCAGAAATTGAGAACATATATAGACATGCAGCTTTACAACAGATGGACATTAAGTTAAAACTGGTCGGTAACATTAATTAAAACAGCAGAGTGAGCAACTCCATATGATCATTTTTTCATATAACTCATCAAATGGAACCATAGTTTTCTGATTAATTGCTAGTTTTTTTAAGCTCTCATAAATAAGTATTCACTATAATTTACTTTGAACAACCTTGCATGACTTTTTTTTCTAAAGCAGTGATTCGTAACTCCAAAATAGCAGTATTAAGAAAAGGAGATAATTTTAAGGGATACAATATTATTGATAAAATTCCAGATAGGAAAATTTACCTATTTTCTGAAGCAAAATTATGATACGTTATGATTTTCATAAACTAGATTGTATAAACACAGAAGAAAAAATATGCTGTGAATTAAGTATTGATGGAAGATGCTAGATTGATGTTTTATGTTACATTGCAGATAAAAATTTGCAGTGAAGTTATGTAACATCATTGTTATTGCATAACTTATGGATACCTTGGTTTCCATGCTTAGTTTTGTCACTCTGCATGACAACTATGTCAAAGGTGACTATCTGTTTTGAATATCTCTAAATATCCGTTGAAAGAATATCTGTTTTGCTGATGGTTTTATGTCATCAGCAGCTACTCACTTGTAAGGGAAGCCATATGCTTGTTCACTCCAGCAAAGTTAGGCGTCATTAAATAATAGCAGCCTTGGTCTAAACCAGTGTCAGAGGAATTAGTAGAAAGTTATGTTTGAGGCAAATACTAGAGAGATTGACACCAATTTATGTATACTTCTGTGGTAGTATGTAGGCATATGGATTCAAGGAGTGACTGAACATGTTAATAAAACTGAAATCCATTGATAATTACTAAATATATAGAAAACAGTTGCAACTCGGAAATGACCTAATCTAAAGGGGCCTGGAGTTTGGATGAAGATTAAGGAAGTGTTGTATGTACTGGCCCTGTTCTTAAGCCCTTCCTAAGCATCCTCACTCAGACACAGGCAGAGATAGGATGATGGGCTATAGGGACTTCCAGTTTGAGCCACTATATTTTTTTTAAGCCATCTTAGATGCGGCTCTGTAAAAAAATGTAGTATGTTTAGAATGATTATAAGAATCATCATAAGAAAAACTGATCTGGAGTGTGTGCTAGTGAGTAAAATACATGAAGGAAATGTGAAAATCTCTTCCTTTATAAGATTCTATGCTGCCTTTCTCTGTAGCTGGTGTTATTGGGGTATTTTTTATTAAATTTAGAAAGCACAATTAATTATGTTTATTTATGTTCTATAGAAAGACATTGTGGCAAAAATAGATAAATTTTGTTGATTGTCCGCACAGCTACTTTGTTTACAAAATTCTAAGACTCATTCTGCATATTTAATTCCCTTTATAGAATAATTCACATTGTCTTTGCGTGTTGTTTAAATTTCTAATGTGGCAAGTGGCAGTTAAATATAGAAGATATATTTCTCCTTTCTTAGAGGTTATACCACTACTTTTCTTTATTAATTCTTTTGGAAAAAATAATAATAATAAAGAAGATGTTTCCATAGAAAAAGACTTTTCTTTTTGATGAAGATTACTGAAGTGAAAAGAAATATTCTTAGACACAGCTTTTCTTAGTATAGTGTATGAAGTACAGACATCTTATTCTGTGACATATAAATTAGTGCAGGATAATCCCACAGATTAACAATTTTTTAGTGTTCTACAATAAGAATTTTTCCTAGCTAATCATGAAAGCTATCAGCTAAGATTTGGATCTTCAGTTTAATTTCTGTCTTTTTCTTTACTTCTTATGTAATGTTAACCAGGAGGCATTAAAAATTGATTTAATTTTTAATTTCTTTATCTGTATTAAAAGATTAATGAGAAGTAGTGGTTATTGTAAATCAGTGTATTTTTTAAAATCAGTAGTTTATTTTGTTAGCTATGTAAATATCTCCTACCAAGCACATTTTTTACTTATTTTTATTTTTACTTAGGTATTGAATTTGCCTGAAGTTAGTAAAGATTCTAGATACCAAACTAATGCACTCAGAGTCCGGAACAGAAGAGAACTTATTGATGTATTATCAACCCGGTAAGTTAATTAAAAGAGAAGAAAATACATTTAATCTATTAATGGAAATAGTCATGTATAACAAGCTCTCATCATGTGAAAATTCTATTTTACTCTTCTGAGATACTCTAGTTTTTAAAATAAATATTGAGAGAGCTTACTGATGTTCAATATACTGCCTTTTGCTCACAGACTATAGTGTGGACTAACAAGAAACCAGATCATGGATTTAAGTTTTCAGAAACCATTTTAACTTCTTTTTAACATTAAATTGAATTTTAATGAAACAACTAGTGCTTTCTGCTTCCTGGATGAATGTAGCTCTTGGAAAAAAAATGCTGAAGCTCCATTTGCTTTTGCTGTGACTGGGGTTTTAAAGTTTTCACTGAATGTTTCCGTATGCAAGGGAGTTCCACTTGCTGCTGCTCCCTTACTGCTGGTTCTGTATTGTGGTACTCTGTGCCCCAGATTCTCCCTGGGTCAATCCTTTTGAAATCAAAAGGATATGTGTTTAGTTTTCTATTTGGGAATCAACCTATTAAATACTTAAACTAAATTTTATATAGGAGGAATCTTAAAAACCCTTTATTTGAGAGATTAAAATAGCTTAGTTATCTTCCTCATTTTGCTTGAGAAGCCCTTATTTCTGTGGGATGCTCTTCTGTTTAATGGAGAGGATGATAAATTTAAGTAACAGAAGAAAAAAACTAATCTGTATAAACCTTCCCAAGGAAGCCCTCAGAAGTACTTTGTACTTTGGGGGATGAGCAGAAAAGGCAACATATGTACTGTCACACTATCATTTTGACACTTGGCCTGTATGAGTCCTTGTCAAGAAATGCATAACAGTTATCATTCATGCAATTTTTTTAAGGGAGGAGAAGGGGAGGGGTTCAGAACATTAAATCAGAAGTCTTCCCTTTTAATTCCATCCAAGAAAAAGAGTTTCAATAGCACATCCACAGCTCCCCCCTAAACCCCACACATTTTTCCAATATTGAGAGCCAGAATCATCTTTCATTAAAGACTGTTGCACTTGTACTTTTGCCTCCGTCTTACCTGTCCATTTTCAGATGTCCTGCCCTGATGAAAAACTGAAGTACCAGGTGACTTTGGATTTTCAAGTAATTGTGGTACAACTGTTCTTGATTAACTTTTGGACCTCTTCTTTTACTTCTGTTGCTATAAAAAATGGATTGTAATAGCACAGATGAATCCTCTCTTGCTAGAAGTTTTGAGCCCCCTAAAAGGCCATAATTAATTGTTTGACCTACATTTGAGCTCTTACATTCTTGACACATAATCTTAGTTTTGAAGTTGGTTCATGTTGACTTACTGGTTGGAGTTCATTTAGTATGAGCATTTGTCTGATGTACTCTGGTACCTTGTGAGTGTGTGTTTTGCCATCTGTACATCAGTTACTTAATAGCTTGTTGCTTCTGGTTAACTTTGAATGTAGGGTTGTTTTTTTCCTATGGGCAATATCTGAGTAAGAAGATAAAGTTCAAGGAACAGCTGTTCTTTGAATGAATTACCAGAATTCCATTTTGGTTTTATATTTGTAGCTATTAGTTAGATTACCTCTTTCAGTTACTGGTTTTTTTATTTGTTTGTTTGGGGTTTTTGTTTTTTCCTTTTCTTTGTTTTTGTTTGGTCGGTTTGGTTTTTGTGTGGTTTTGTTTTTGTGTTTTTGTTTGTTTGTTTTCTTGTCAGAATTTGTGTTCTGTTTTATTAGTATCACTCAGGCTGACTTTCTGCATATTGTGTGCAAGTGTGTGAATGTATACACACTTTTGGAGTAGACATTTCCAAAATGTTCTGTTATGTCATATTATTATGAATTCATTTGGCATTCAGTTTTAAAACACCAGCTATAACAAACACCTTTGGCATTCTAATGGAAGTTGAATATGTTTCCATACATATTCCACAGTAACTTTGCTTTTATTCACTAATGCACAGTTTTTTGTAAAATTATATATGGTTTGTTTTTGAAGTTACTTAGAGAATTAAATGAATAGTTTCTCAGTGCTGAAAAATGTCAGCCCCTGAGAAATGAAGGGAAATGACAAAATAGTAATGACAGAATTTCACTGAAAATTAGTTTAATTACTGGTTGCTTGATAGTATTACAGCTTCCAGCACATGGAAAATACAAACCTAAGGTGCATTACTTGGAAAGAAACATCTGCAGACCCTCCCATTCACTCACTTTTGTCCCTAGATTCTTCTGCTGCCATCTTCAGTTTATACATTCTTCCTGTTCCACCAAGTCATTGGTATTTTAGGCACCATTTGTATGGCAGATACTTGGTACTCCACAGTTGCTCACATATAGCACTGCTGTTGCTCAGTAGATATATGCATACTTTTTTTCCCAGGCTATTGGTGCTGTTGTAATCTTGCCACCAGAGCCTAGAGAAGGTTTCGATTCACCTATCTAGCCTGTCCCCTTCCTCTTATCCCTTTTGAACTATTTCCAGAGTTATGACTTACCTTTTCTTTTCTGTCTTTTCCTAATTTTCAAAATGAACTACCTGCAATTAATTTCTAACTTCTGAACACTTAGTAAGGGCAGAAAGAAGGATTCTGAAGAAAAAGGATTTCCCAGGCTTTATATAGGAATGGAAGGAGATGTTCAGACCTACTCAAAGGGTCAATAACCCTCCTAAGTCTCAAGCATTTAATTCTCTGCATGTGTGAAATTGAAATTTTTGAAAGCATCCAAACTCTGAATACCAAGGGGATAGTTGATGGCTTTCATTTGCTAGGGTAAATATTGAGCAACTGAGGCTTTTTGGTCACAGTTTTAGTCTAGATGTGTGCACAAAGGAAACATTGGTACAATTGGTCAATGTTAAGGAATGCTGGTTTTTTTTTTTTTTTTTAAAAAAGGCTGTATTTTGGGAATTCTTGACTCAAGTGACCCCTAATTTAGGACAATAGTTCTACTCACCACCTTGATGACCATGCCAGATTTCAAGGCAGTTAGATAACCATGGGGATTATACAGCACTTAGAAGAAATTCACCTTTAAACAGAAGGCTTTTCAGAAAGGTGTGGGATGACCTCTTCATCACAGTCAGATGTCCTGAACTGAGTGAGAATACAAGGTGGAGATGAATATGGCTTGACACATATATGTAGCTTAAAACAACAGCTCTGAGAGGTGTGAATTGCTCCATTCATTTCAGGAAGAATTTTCTCATCCTCTCTCTTCCTGACAGAATGAAGAGTGAAGCACACCTGTCTGTACCTCTTCCATCTCAACTCCCTTTGTAGGGTACACATGAAAGGGAGAGTAAGGGAGCAGGTAGGGGAGGATAAATTCACATATCTGCAGAGATTGTCAGATTTCAATATAAATGTAAGGTAAACCACTGTGCAGTGGTATGCTGCTTCTAAGAGAGCCAGCTGTCACATTGGAGCAAGAGGAAGGAATTACAGAAAGCCGTCACAGACATCTTGAGAGGTGGAGTGTTTTTCTGTTCAGATGTTGAGATGTTTCCCATATTATATAGGGAAATGAGTAGAATGCTGCAAGGACCACTGGTTTGTAGAATATTCACAGGGAAGAAGAAATAGACATATGGAGTATTTTGTACTTGTTTTGCTACTGGTGGTGTTGACCCTTTCCCATCTCTGGTCCTCTTCCTGCTATGCTGGTTTTTTTCCTGTTCCCATCATCTTCCTCCACTTCCTACAGGCCCCCCTCCCCAGTCCAATGTCCTGTTTGCCCTTTCTCCTCCTGCTGCTGACATTTGCACACCTACTGTTTGCTTAAAAAAAAAAAAAAAAGGAAGTTTTAGTGCCTTCTGTATCTTCCTCTTTATTTAAGTTACATTTTCCCCAAATGACAACAAAGCAGAACTCTGACAAAAGCAAATTACCTCTGCCTTCCCTTCTTGTGTATGTGCCAAGAGTCAATTTAAAATGACCCTACCTGGGTGGAGGTCAGGTTCAATGGCTACCACAGAGACCCCTGAGACTCACAGCTCATGTGAGAACTGACAGAATACAGAGCACTCTGTTTTTTATGTTTCCAGTGGAAACCTCTGGTTTGTGAGTTAGATGTACATCTGTCCAAGAGAACCAAGTTTTAATTGTTGCTCTGTTCCTCTACCTCACTTCCACTAGAACAGAATAGTACCAGGCACAATGCAGATTATTTTTTATGTGTGTATATATACATACATATGTGTATATATGCATACATATATCAAGACATACATATGTAGTGTACACATGAAATTTGAGATGCATCTGTGCAAAAAACTAGCATAATGCCAGTTTTAAGAGAAGCTGCTTTGAGAAAGGGGGCTTAATCTGTTGACCTTCTTCAAATTACTTCAGAATTTGAGCATTAATCCTACCCTGCACCTCAGTAATGTAGACACATTTTAAGACAGGGCAGCTAAATGTGTACTCTAAGGTACTTTGGGAAATTAACCTGTAATTGGAACAGAGTGTGCGGGGTTGTGTGTGTGTGGGGGGAAGGGGAATAGCAGACATGCCCTCAGCTTTTAAAGTGAAGCAATTCACATAAAGAAGAACACATAAATTCAGCATGATTAGTACTCCTGCAGCTCTAACTAAATTATTGTAGACTTAGAAGTGTTAGGGCTGGAAGCGATTCAGACTGGAACTTCTGTTCCTAGCACTTACATTTTAAAGCCCTTATTCTTGACTGTGTACCACAGCTGCATGTTGCATATATAAGTGTGAGGGGAAAAGGAATGATCAGGAAGGAAGCACAGAGGAACCTGATCCTCAGTTAATGAGCTTGTTGCTGAATTGTTTTCACCAGTAACAGAAGAGGAGGGCACCTAAGGGGGAAAGTGTATTGTAAAATGTTTAATTTGCCTGATGAGAAGCATTGTTAAATTCACACTTGTTGAGACACACCCAGTCTCTGTAAATCTCCTTCCCTATCCCCCCACCATTTCCTTTTCTAAACTAAGAGCCTTGCAGCCTGAAGTCACTGTTGATAACATTACAGGAATCAATGTCTGGTTGTTTACAGCTTCAGCAAGACAGGTATCTGAAGCTTGAAAGATAATTGACTTCAGTGGGGCACAGCTGGTAAGGTTTACTTTCCCCAGTCATCTACCTCACCATCAGTACAGAGATGGTTGAGCTGTGTGGGCATCAGCTACCAAACTACCACATTTTGCTTTAAAATGCTTTGTTGTAAATTGTTATTGGCTTTATGTTGACTTCTATGTATAGAACTGAGAGAGATCCAAAACGTCTCAAGCATCTGATTTTTGCGCTGAGCAAACAAACATGTATTTTCTGTGTTTTTTTATCACCATTTCGTAAACCTCTAAGCATTTTCATACATGGGTGAAGTTCGAGATCCTTCCTGAAAAGGAAATTGCTATCTTTTTTTCTGATGACATACATTACTAGCTGAGGGCTGCTGAAATCAAGGGAGGTCTTTTAATTGATTTTAAATGGACTTTTTGACCTGACCCTTGTTAGTTCTTTATCCCATTGAGGAGTTCAAAGAAGAACAGCAACAAAATCAATGCAGCTTTCCATTATTCTCAATATGCTTTTTCTGATGTGTGTTTACCTGCTGATTTTCGGTTAATTTGCACTTCTTTTATAGTAACTATAGAAGTTACAGTCCTTCTGCGTACTTGAGTAAAATGGATGAAGGCTTGGGAAAAGTAGTGTGTTTCTAATGTGCATAGTTTAACATTACCTGAATACAAAAAGAAATAGTTCTGGAACATGCTGGATTAACTACTCAGTTGCCATAAGAAAGATATTTTACAAGATGAATGTGTTTTCCTCTCTCTCATATACTATTCCTTAAACATCATATATGGTTTTAAAATAGCATGCAAAACTTGATAAAAGAACATGAATATCCATTCATCTCTAGCACAAATTTTTTACATAAAGGTGAAGATTTATTAATAGTTTTATTAAAGTGGTAACAATATTTATAATATGCAGAAATATAAAAGAAGTTTCATGGTGGATTTGTGGTACCTAAAATATCTCAACAGTATTATATGTGGCTGCCACTTATAATCTACTATATGTGACAGCAAAATACGTCAGTACAATCATGCTGATTCCAAATATTTTAATATTTTTTCTGTTGTGCTTTGCCAAGTGTTTCATCAGTAACCAAGAGGAGATTAGACACTGACAAATATACTTAAAGGCTATTGAGTAAATACTGTAGTATTCATTTTGGAGACTCTAATTCTATATTCACTGTACACTAAGGGATAGTGATCCATTCTTTGAATTTTCCAAATAATTATTTTCTATGACTTTTATTTTGTATAATATCTTCCATAGATATTACTGTAAGAAACTGTACAAACTCTCTTACTCATTTAACTACCCTTAAAGTGATGTTTAGTAGTGAAGTGAGAAAATATTGTAGATATTTGAAGGTAAAGAGACTGTTGATAGAACAAACTGAAGCAAAAACCATAATGGAAATTTGGGTTGTGCTAGAAAACACAGGAATGCTATTGTGGACTTGAGCAAGAACAGAGAAGCTTTTTGTGATTGACTGCATGTAAAAAGCTATTACTAATCCTAGATGTTGCTGTTCCATCTGTATTTGGTAGCTGTCCAAATTACTTCTCTAAATTAATTGCCATAAGTTTCCTATAGAAAAGAGCAATATTTTGCTTCAGTAGTTCTTCTAAACTTACTTTGTGTGAAATTGGATGGTTTTATCTGTTAGAGAAATGTGGTTGCCCTTCCACATACAAGGTAGCAAGGATTGAAGGTTTCCTAGGAAACATGGAAAATAGGCAAGGAAATTAGACAAAGTAGATTCGTTCAATCTTTGGAAGTCTTTCTTTCACTGAAAGACAGAATATTGCTAAAAAGAAACAAATTTTACATTCATAATTATCAGGATGAGAAACTTAGTACTTTTTAATAGCACTCGGTTGTGTTTCTGACTCATTAAAGCCGTTTCATCCAATTTATGCAAGTCAAGCAGACATTCTTTTTCTATTTTGCACTTAATGATCCTTTTTTTTCTAATTAGAGTTTGTTAGAAAGCAGTAGGGGATGTAGATCTTGCTTTTTAAGAAGCAAAACCACACTTGTGGTTTGTATAAGAAGACAAGGTGTAAACTGTTTGTCTTTTATATTTAATTTTTTGCTTTTTGGAGGATTTTTTTTATGTTCTACTGTAATGTTTCTTAATGAATTTGCTGAGTGTATAGTTTAAATTTAGATATTTTCGTTTAATGATGACTGCTAGATTTATTAATTGAAGAAAAATATATTTAGTTGGATTTCTTCCAATGAAATAACATTTCAGTTAGTTCAGCTCATGCTGCGTCTTCTAATCTTATGAGCATGAAATGTATTTAATGTTAAATGTTGCAGAATCTGATGTCTGACTTCAATACTGCAACTTCAATATCTTCATTAGTGCTGTGTAATTCAGTGCAGAGGAGGCCTGGAGTACTGCATAAAATGCAAATAAGACATCACAGAGGCTCTTGTGTCTTAATGAAGTAAGCCTTCGTTCAGGCTTTGCAGTAAATGTCCTAGCAAAGGGTTTGTTCTCCATTGGGGTACATATCCTTCTTTTTTCAGAAATAGCCTGCATTCAAGCTTCATACCACAAACTAATAAAGTCAATCCTTTTGAACTTCTAAAATACTGGTAATAAGTGCAGAAAGCTAAACTACAGGTTTAAAATGTTCAAGGTTTCCACAAATAAATCATAGGTAATTTAGGTGTTTATATGATTATCTCCATAGCAGATGGAACATTTTATAGGAAAAAGGGACTCATCTGAAAATATATGACACTGTAGTGTGAATCACAGGGTTGAGCTCTCCTGCAGTCACTGAGTATTATTGAGGTAAAATTCTTTTGCAAGTGTCATGCTTCAGAGTTCATATGCTGTACAGTCTTGGATTTTTTTTTTTTTTTTACTAGCTCAGGTTTGGAATATGTACCAGTGTTTAGCCTTATATGTGTTTCCATCTGTGATTTTATTTATATATGTAGAATTAAAGAAAGACTGCAAGACAGCAGATGAGATTGTTTTTATGAAGATCCTACTTAGTGGATAATTTCTTTTTTCTTAAATGAAAAATTTGCAATGCCAAAGCATAGGAATGCATTTTAAAATAAGTACTAATAGGAAAAGGATTAGTCAGACCTAAATGCCTGCTCAGAAAGCTTTCATTTTCAGAGAATGTCAGTCTTTTACTGCTTTTGGAATTTTTTGTTGAAGGTCTTCTCTTGATATTTTGGAGTGCAGAGCATGTTATTAATGGATACCTAGCAACCTAAACATTAGCCCTACACTGTCAAAGTTTATGGTATGTATTTATGTAAGTACTATCGAAAATTGTATTTAGTTGGGGGAATGATACATATAGGTTAGCCAAAAAAAAATCAAAAAATCAAAGTTTGTGTGGCTTCTACAGCTGACACCAAAGAGGTAAAAATTGATGTTTTTTTATCCATGCCTTATCTTTTATCAGATTTTGAAAAAGTATTTCTCCCTTAATGATGTACAACAGATGATTCAATATATAAAACACAGTTGAATGAACAAAATAGCTGCATGCTGTTGCTTTCAAAATCTGAATCCTAGACTTTTATTGGCAGTAGTGATATTCTGTTTGGTTTTAAACAGTTTGCTTAACAATATGCTCTCAACAGCCTCTTTTTAACACAAATAAAGGAAGCTATTCTACATCAGAGTTAGATCAAGAGTTTCAATTTCAAGAGCAAATGCTGCGTGCATCTGTTGAGGATGATAGAATGTGGGATTTTACCTCTTTGATTGAGTTGAAAGCTTTTAGGAATTACCTCCAGCCATCAATAAATAAATTAATGAGTTAGACTAAGACAAATGTTAGTTCCATTCTAAAACGAGACAATTTCTTGTTTTCTATGAAATTGTGGTAATTCCTATTACATAGGAAGGAAAAATCTAAGCACAAGCCAATGTTGCAGAAGTTCATATAGAATAATAGAAATTTTACTCAGCATGTACATGCATCGTGCAGCATACATATACAACTCCACTGTAAAGCGAGTCACTCATAATGATGTTACTGAAGAATGTATGTCTTGAAAATTATTCAGATTTACCATGACATCAGGAAGCACTGATTATACAGATGTAAATTATAGATGCTCCCACTGAAAAGACTTCATTTTCAGGCTAGCCTTTAAATGCAAAAGTTGTTTTCTTCTTTAAACTTAGGAGGATATTTATAAACTCTTTCTTAAAAAGAAGTACAAGGACATAACATAGCAGGACATATTCATTACTAACAGATCAAGGGAATGCTGATACATTTATTAAGAATTACGATAATTTCTTAGTGATGGTCTTCACCACCATAAAGTCCAAGATTCCTCTTGTAGCTGTCCTGTCTTTTGTTAAAAATGAGATAATCTAATTTGTGGTGTCAGAAAAAGTAGTAGCTGACCAAAGCTTTCAGTTTATAACAAGGGAGTTAGTGGGCCATGAATTACAAAGCATCTCAGTTGCTAGCAGGAAACAGCATAGTTCTGTATAAACAGCATCAGTAACTGATGGGAAACAGTTTTTCATGTGAATCATATTTACATTATGCAGTAGTTTGAGCCCCAAACCTTAATAATAGAAGGCTATGAATAACAAGAATACATGGATTATGAGAATGTTGCCAAACAGAGAGTACTGTAGGGAAATACAATTTATATTTTAGACTAAAATCATGCTGCAATCACTGAGGAAGGAAAGTTATCTGCCTCTCTAGAGTTACCTTTTTTTCCTCGGTTTCCTGTAATGTACCTAGTATTAGGTATGGTTAGCAATAGAGTACTAAATTAAATGGACCCTAGATGTATCCAGCAGTGGCACTATCTTTATACCTGACTACATATTTGCCATGAAAGCAGTTTAATATTCAATGAAATACATTACATATAAATGGACTGTGCAATAATCTTGTATCTGTTTTTTTTAGAAATGATGCTTCGTTTCTTCAAAAGTGATGCTTCATCTTATAATACATTTTGTACTTTTAAAGTCTTTTGATTGAAATATATTTTATTGCTCCTTCCATTTGTTATTTGTGTTATTTGTTAACTTCGGGAGTAAAGCTTCTAATTCCGAGGAAAAGCCATGCAAAACTTGTGCATTTTGCTATTCATTCAGCTTACAGAATGCATTGGGTATCAGGATTTATTCCTTCGAAGTTTGGAGAAGTCATTCCTGCACAGAAAGACATTAACTGTGAAGCTTGGATCCACACCTGTGCCTAATACTTAATATACTTATAACTTGCCACCATCACTATGTTTTTTTTTATTTAGTCTAAAATAGAAGTTTATGAAGTTTGACTTTGTACTGATTCAGGTTTCTTGTGCTTTTGAGCTTTGTCTCTATTAACTTCCTGCCAGAAACTTGGAAGAGATCAATTGTTTTTGGTTTGGTTTTTTGTTTATTTATTTATTTTTGTTTTGTTTTGGGGCCTTTGTTTTTGTTTTTGTTTTGTTTGTTTGTTTTTTTGTAATAATAACATGCTAGAAGAAAAGCTGAATGTTACTGGCATTATTCCAAATTACTCTTAGGGAACTCCAAACTGGTGAGCTACAGAATGCCAGTAATTGAGTATCCCTTATAAAGGTTTCTATTAATTTCATCCATCACCATCAGGTCTTTCAATTATACCTAATTTCTTTTCGGTGTTGGGTGTATCATGAAGTAGATCTTTGATTGCTAATAAACTGGTAGACCTCTGTGTTACTTACCTTCATGAAATTTAAGATACTATCTCCAAGTAAGTTCACCTTTGATTCAGGATCCTAGATGACTGCAGAAAATACTTCTCTCAGTAATTGCTATTGCTTCAAGAGTGTCTTTTCTTCATGTATGTAACTACACTAGGCAGATAAGGAAAGAAAAAGTATCTAGCAAAACAGGGGAAATAGAGTAGTGCTACCAGTTATGGAACTGAATGCTTAGAAAGAAGTAAGCTGTTCACCAGCATAGTCAAAGTGTATATATGCTGAATTGGATGTCCTTAGGATAGGTAATACGATGATACAACAAATAAATATGTAATCAGTGTTGTTATCTGACCAAAAAATGTGGTTGTTAAACCTGACATATGTTTTTGATGGTGCTTTACATAAGCTTTTAATGAGCAGTATTGTATGTTAGACTCATACTTGCACTATATTGTTTTGTTGTTAAATATGTTCATAACAGAAAACAAATGTGAAGCACATTACTGTAATTAAGGACTGGAGTAAACCCACTGATCTTTATTTGAAACTGCTGATAAATTTAACTTTACATCATTCCTGGATTGCTTCAGATGATTAGATAGAAATAGAAGTCAGTTCATAGAAATAGAAGTCAGCTCAGCAATGTTATTTCCCCTATGTCTTTGGGTTTTGCATTTCTTAAGAATATATGTAGTACATTTTTGTTATGTTATTCACTGACTGGGAGGAAATCAATGGAGAAAAGTATGGAAGCAGTGAGAGAGGGAGGAGACATGCTATATATTTTTTAGCATCTGAAAGCACAGTGCTGAAACCACATCCTTCTTATTTGCTCTTAGGTTTTCAGAAAAAACAACAATCGAATGGTTGCAGCTCTTTGAAGGTAGTGGGGTTCCATATGGCCCGATCAACAATATGCAGCAAGTATTTTCCGATCCTCAGGTTGGTCCTCATCAAGTCTTTTCTATATGTTATTACATGTGTTTTACAAGTGCTGAGTAATGATCGCCTTTTCTGCCACTCAAACCTGATTTTGGCTACTTTAAAATGGGATTTGAGTTATATGGTAGATTGAGTTTAAGCCAATAATATGTCATAAGAAGAAATAAATACAGATCCTTAAATGAATTCTATGCTTAGGAACACAGATTTTTTCATAATGAATTAAACCATAGATATTCCATGTCTCATATAGAGTCTGTCTTTCAAAATTGGCTGGTAAAACAAGGAAAGAAATGGTAATATAGTATGTAATTGCATTTTATCAGATAAATATGCAGAAAAGTACCTTTGTTGCTGCCCACAAGTAACTAATTTTCTGTATGGAGTATGGATAACCGGAATCAATACTCTTTGAAATAAAACAGGCAACTTTTTGACTGTAAACAGAAAAATGAAGCACAAAAGTCATATGAAGAAAGATCTTAACTTTTTCTTGGCCTGGCAGTTTCAGTAGCTGAAAACACTTCATCTGTGCATCTCTTTTAAATTTTAAATCTTTCACTGAATTATATCTATACTTAGTTATATACAATATTTTCACTTTTGAGTATCTGTAGAGTTGCATTATCTGCATATTCTCTCATCCCTCCCCTTCTTCTCACCCCTCTGGATAGGTTAAAGAGCCCAAGACAAATTATACTGTCTTGAACACTGTAAGAGAGTATTTTATGGCTATTCTATGGTGTTCTGTCTCCTCTAAGTTGAATTTTACTAATGAGAGTAGCAAGAGAAATGATCAATCATTGTCTGCTTATGTTTATAATAAATATGTTTGCTATAAATATTATTATCATACTCTTAGAGGCATAAAACAGTATTTGTTAGGCTGCTGCAGGGAAAGAAGTTTGTTTTTCTTAAATAAATACACTCTTTCTCCTTAAAATGATGTAGTATCATGCTGTAAAGTATGCATGGGCCAAATTTTTCACTTCATAACTTTCACAGGCATTAAGGTTGGGCTTTGAAGAACATACAGCAAGACTATTTTACTCAGACTTGGCTGTACTTGGGACAACATTGGAAAAATAGTCTTTGCTTTTTTTTGATGCTGTGAATTTAAACGAGTCCACTCTGAAAGAGACTGCTTTTTAAAATGCTATATGTCGTGGCATGGCTATTACCTCCCAAACTGAAAAGATGTTAACTTGGTTGCCTTGCTCTTGTTACAATTCACCTAAATATTATTTTTACACATATATTATTATAATTATATATATGTTATTTATATATACCTGTCAGGTTATTACTTGATATAGTTAACCCATCCATAAAAGGTATCACAGTGCTTTGCAGTTAGACATCACCATATGGCATGTTTTTCAAAATATTTTTCTGTAAAGGGGCATGCTCATCTCTCTTCTCTTCCTCACAAAACTGCTGAAAAGCTTTGTCTTTTCTATACTCTTCTCTGATATACATGGCACTCAGACATTGTGTTCTTATTACTATTGGAAACTGAATATCAGTATTTGTGGAATGCTTCATGTTATACATTTGTTTCATTTCTGGTGCTGCTTACATCCTTAAGCGTTTTCTCACAGGTATTTTCAGTTCAAAGGAAGCAGGGGAAAAAAAAGATTGCAGTTCTTTCCTCTTCTTCCTTTTAAATATGGAAAACTGTTGATGTTTGAGGTATTGGCCTTGTGCAGGATGTCTACTTTACATCACTTATATAAAATTAAGCCTCCCACTCCACCATTATGTATCTGCAAGACTATCCAGCAGACAGCAATTTGGAGAGTTGTATATTTAGCCTATTAAGTATATTTTTCTAATTTCTACCCGAATTTTTATTTTGACGGTGAAGACTTCAGACCTTCAGAGTTGGCTTCATTGCTCTAAGTCACTTATCCATATCTTGCATTTAGAGTTTAGGGACAGTTCAAGCAGTTTTTCACCTTCACATTTCTTCTGGTTTTGCTGTTGTACCTTGCCCAGTCTCCCTCCACTTGTTCATTTTTCTGTTGCTGTATAGGCAGCATGAATCCAGGATAAAAACACATGTTTGTATATAGCTTTGCTCTTTCATAAGCTAGTCTGAAATTTTAGTTTTTGAAACCTTGAAAAATGTGACAGTGCCCTGAGACTGTCTAAGACTGGGGAAGAAGTTTAACAACACCTGAGAGTCTGTAATCTAGGTATCCTCTGCACTGTGAAATCCCAATTGTAATAGGGAAAAACCAGCACCCACCAACAAGAACATAGTGTAATCACAGCAAGATTTATCATAGAATATTTTTAGTTGTCAAGGACCTTTTAAAGGTCATCTACTCCAACCACCTTGCATTGAGCAGAGATATCTTCAACTAGATCAGGTTGCTCAGAGTCCCATCCAGCCCAATCTTGAATATTTTCACGGATGGAGCATCTACCACTTCTCTGAGCAATGTGTTCCAGTGTTTTTCCACCCTCATTGTAAAATGCTTTTCTATATCTAATCTAAATTGACCCTTCTTCAATTTAAAATAATTACTCATTGTCCACTCACAACAAGCCCTGCTAAAAAGTCTTACAGTCCTCTTTCAAGTACTGAAAGACCACAATAGGGACGCCCTGGAGTCTTCTCTTCTCCAGGCTGAACAGTCCTAGTTCTCTTGGCCTTTCCTCATAGGAGAGGTGCTCCATCCAGCCATCATCTTCATGGCCCTCCTCGGGACTTGCTCCAACAGGTTAATGTCCTTCCTATACTGAGGACCCTGGAGCTGGACATAATACTTCAGGTGGGAGGTCATGAGAGCAGAGCAGAGGGGGAGAATCACCTCTCTTGACCTGCTGGTTACACTTCCTTTGATGCATTCCAGGATACGGTTGGCCTTCTGGTCTATGAGCATGCATTGCCAGGTCATGTTCAGCCTCTCATCCTCCAGCAGCCCCAAGTCCTTCTCTGCAGGGATGCTCTTGATACATTCATCCTCCAGCCCATATCGATACTGAGGGTTGCCTTGACCTAGGTGTAGGACTTTGTTGAATCTCGAGCTTGTCCAGGTCCCTCTATATGGCATCCCATCCTTCAGGCCTGTCAACCACACAACTCAGTTTGGTGTCGTCTGCAGACATTATATAGCACTGGTCCCAGTATGGACCCCTAAGAGACACTATTTGTCACCAGTGGTATGTCTCACTGAGCCATTGATCACCCTCTGGATGTGACTGTCCAGCCAATTCTTCATCCACCAAACAGCACACATTTCTTATATGTAAATCTGAACCCAGTCATCAAGTATAACTTTGTTATAACAGTGCTCCCATTATAATATGATGGTTTTTTACTCTCAATTTAGATCAGAAAATACATTTCTAAGACAGATGTCACTCAGCTTGCATTTAATAACCATGCATAGTAATACTGCATAACAACATGTACAAACAGCATGATTTAAAATTAAGGAGTTTATCATAACACAGTAATCTGCTTTTCATTGCCATTTGCTTTTAACAATAGCGAAGACTTTAGAAAAACATGAAACCCAGTGATTCTTCAGTATAGTCAAACTGTCCTCTACCTCTAATAGATAATGTTATAGGTTTTGCTAACTTCTGCCATTTTGGGCATTACCAGAAGGTTTGGATTTAAACATTTTATTTACTTTCATTTAATTGACACCATCTTCCTCTTTGATCTTTGAATTTTGATATCCATAATGCAAACACCTTTTATTTTAAGTGCAGTCTTGCACCGTTAGTGCACTAAGATGCACTGCATGGATGTCAACAATTGTGTGCTCAGCTGTCAGTAATGCTGTAAAGTGTGTGCTAGGCTGGTACCAGAAAAAGACAGAAATCCTGGGAGGAGGCTGGAATAATGCAAGGGATGGCTAGAAGAAAGTGTAAGGAAATAGGGGGAAAGACAATTAAAGGAGATGACTGAAATGGTCTGATGGAACTCAATTGGCTTACAGGTGAGTTGTGTTTTCAAATTTTATTTTAACTAAAAGGACCTCAGAGCTCTGAAGGCTCAGAGTGGTTTATATAACTTTTTCTATAAACTGAGATAAAACAACACATTTTTTGATCCCAGGACATTTTGTTAATATCGTTAACAGCTTCAATCATACTCCAAGTGAGCTGCCAAAAAACAGGAAGTTTTTTACTAAGTTGGAGTGCCAGGTGATACTGTTTTTTCCATGAATGGAGTGAAACATCCACTTTTCCCACTGATTATAATCTTTTATTCATTTGTGAAGTTAAAATGAATACTACAGGCATTTGTACTGCTAAGTCAATCAGTCTGTGGATAGACGTATGTGTATGCTTGTGCATATGTGGATAAAAAGGCTGAAAAAAAGAGGAGATTCACTATTTAAGGGAACAATTTTCTTAAAAACGTGGGAGAGAAAGGAATATTTGTAAAAGTTCTTACAAAATAGTAGAGTATACACTATTTAAATGAAAATTTATATAGTTAAGCTTTTTTAAACTATTTTTTAAAAATGTGCTCTTTTAATCATGCCAAGATAGTACAAACATTAAAAGAATTCTTAAACCATTTAAAAAACTTGTGAATGACCTCAGTATGGTCCCATTTAGCATACCTTGGGGAATACGTGTGTGAAATACAATGTGGTTTTAGGCTTTCCAAACAAAACAAACTTAAAAGAGAATACCATTTTTAATAGAAACTATTCAAATTCTCCCAAAAGATAAAAGAAAACAAAAAGAGGTACGCACTGTACTGCAGCTAAGTATGCAAGAACAAAGATCTTTGCTGATTAAGTGAGGAGACCCAAGGTTGGCTTTTTTTTTCTTTAGAACGTTGCCCTCCCATTTTCACAGTGTAATTTCTTTCAAGATTCTTATACAGTGCTCTTTAATTAAATAGCTGGCATATATAAGAAGCAACAAAACAACCCAGAAATACAGGCAGTTTAATAAATTGTTATTTGATGTTTTACCAGATTAAATCCATTCATATTGATGAATTTTACTATATGAATGTTGCCAGCTGAAAATAAAATGAAAACCATGCAGTGGTACTTTCCCCATGCCGCCCCAGCAGTTGCAGTCATACCACACAAGTTGAGTACATCAGGTGTAAGACATCACCCTGATGCATCACTTCTGAGAAACATGGGGAGGGAAATATCGGAGCTGAAATATCACAGCTGGCCCTGATTTCAGCTCCTGCCAAACACCTGCAGACTCTAAAAGGATACCATAACAAAACTCCACCCTGTGGCAAGAGGCCATCCCTTAACAACCCTTCCCTGACTTTGCATCACTATAAAAATTAATTTAACATTTTTTTCAGAAACCTTAGTCTTCCTGTCCCAGAAGGCCATTACAGTTCCTTTAGCATTTCTCTGAGTCTGCCTCAGAAAAAAAAAAAAAGTCATAGTAAATTGAGTATTGAAATATCTGATAGCTGGAAATTATTTGATGTTTTAAGTTTATTATTTGTGGAAACTTATGAAGGTGGTAGGTTTTTCTTATTAACCTCCAGACTGGCTCTTATTTTGGAAGTAATTTCATTTGAATGCATCCTGGCAAAAATTTCCTAGCATCTGGTAAAAGCTTCTACGTTCAGTATTGTGAACACATAGAACAGCAAAAATTATAAAATATGTTGGGTGGTTTTGTATTGTGGTGGTTTTTTTTCTTTTTAAATCATGTTATGTGTTTTTATTGCTGGTTTGGGCTTTTTATTTTGTTTTGTTGTTGTTTTTTTTTTTTTCTTATATGACTGTATTTTAATTGTTTGTTGAAATAGACTTTTGTGGCCTACTAAGGGCTGTCCCAAGACAAATGAAATTATATTCATGCCCATAATACTGCAGGGAGCTTTTTTACATGTAGAGGTTTCTGCAACTGAAAAGCAGCTGATTGAAGGCCTGAGGTAATACGATGTGTCTGGAAGTAATTCCTAACAGACAAGAGAGAGGAATTAAATTTTGCATGTGTCTATTAAAGAAGTACTAAAACTGGTTGGAAATCTTATGATGGAATGTTTTTACATTTAAAAATGTCAATTCATTGAAAGGAAACATCCGGATGAATGTGGTTAAAATTAAATTGTATTTTGAATCAGAAATTCAGCTCTATTCCTGCCTGTCTTGCTGAGTTGAAAATGTGTGCTGCCTAGCTTTGATTTGGTGTTTCAAGCCAACTTTATACTTCAATTTTTAAAATCTGTGCAATGAAAAACTCCACACCACCAGCCATACCCAACCCTTTAATTTTGTCAGGAGTAGCTCTTTTGTACTAAATTACAAATGTTTTTGAGCTTTTGGTCTGTGGGAAATTTATAAAAGTAGATTCTGTTCTAAAGCAGAAAGAATTAAGAAATGGAACATAGTTTGAAGAAGTGAAATGGAAAATCCAGTTCCAAGACTGTAGTATGCGATTCTCACATATACAAAATTATGCAGGCTCTATATGTATTATGAGGCAGTTCTATATCCAGATGTCATAAGAATGGTTCAAAATGAGACATCACTTGTATTTTAGTATGAGGAATATTGTAACAGGAGGCTTGTTTTATATTTTGGCTGCAGTGAGGTCTGGTCCATTACTGTGCTATGTTTTTGTGTGGCCTGCCTCTCTTATAATGACTAGTAGAGAGCTTATAGTCAAATAGTCTTGAAATATGATGGAGTTCTAAATAAAAATGTATATTTATATTAATGACAGGATTTTGTTTGTACACACATTTACTATAATACTATTGACATAGCAAGAAAAATAATGATTGAGGGGGTAGCTTAACAATTTCTATTATGAGGTTTTGTTTTCACTTACCTTTAACTTTACAGAGTTTGATCTAAAATTTCCAGTGCTGATTGTCTGTTAAGTCTCAAGTACGTGGGAAACACTTCTGGTAAAATGACTGACTCATGGGGAGAACAAGTTTCGAGAAATGTATTTTTTACCTTATCAACATATTCTTACAACTAGTTTTTCTCTGGAAGCTCTACTGCTCTGTTTTAGAGACTTGAGTAGAAAGTTGAGGGCAGTGTCTTAGATGTGCTCTTTTCTGCCCCATATTTTTAAGGGTAGTAGAAAGAAGCTGGCTATGAGTGAAGGACTGGAACCCCACATGGTGCATGCAAAAGATATGCTTTCACCTGCTGCCACATTTCTAGTCCTTTATATGTGTTCTGTGAGCCCAAAGGTGTCAGCTTTGCTTGAGACCTAGATTACAAATTGTCTAACTATATTAGCTAGAATTGGTTAGGTTTTTCCAATGCCTGAATTTTGATTTCTAAAAATGCCACAATAAATAAGAACAACACCGACATGAGAACTCACCACCAACTTTCTTTACTGTAGGAGAACCTCTAATTCGTATACACTGTGATATTTTTAAATCAGGTAATGTCTTTCTGCTGTACTCTCTTCCTGAAGCATGCAGGATAGACTTGACTGATCAGTAGGAGGGTGTTTAGTTTGGTTTTTTAACCAAGTTATTGTCTGTCAAATTCTTAATTCATTTGATTCCAAGTAGGAAAAGTAGTGAAAGAGTTAAGAAGTTCCAGAAATATGGCTTCATTTTTATAGAAGTTGAATGCCAGACAGGAATCTCTTCCTGCATCTGCCACACAGTTCACCCATGGTTTTGGATAAGTCACTTCAATCAGAATATTAAAAGGTGGTCATTACATTTGTACGCCTCATGTTTTGCAAAATATGCAGCAGTGCTGAGTTCTCATGGATGTTAATGAAACTGTTTAAAGTATTGCTTGAGCACTTAAAAATGTAGTATTGTTAAAATAGCTGAAAAGCCTAACATAGTGGTTTTATCCTTAGTTTTCTCTATATTTTGGTTTCTTAGCCATGAAATTGTGACTCCGATAAGCAGTGTTGTAAAGACATAGTAGTTATGCTTCTGGAAAGTATAACTTCTAATGTGAGAGCACCAGAGAATTTGGGAAATTAACTTTTTTTTATCGTGTGATTTGAAGTGATGTATATTAAAATAAGACCTGGAGCAACACCTTATGAGAAATAAAACCACTTTTGAATATTTTTACTGAATGAGGAAGGAGCCTGAAAGGAAATAACTCAACCATGCACTGAGATTGCACTGTGTTTCTTTTGTGCAAGCAAGAAAATGATGCTTGGTAGCAGCATTTTTACTGTTCTCTTTTCTTTTAAGTGTGTAGATATATGAATGGTAATATACCACCTAAGGAGTCTTTCTGCTGTGCCTTTTGCAATCGGACATGTCTATCTCATATTGGCCTCATTAACCACCAGCGTGCTTGTAGCAAATGTGGATATAGAGCCTTCCTAAATCTTCGTTCGCGAAGCCCAGCCATGATATGATGTCTTTGGGTAATACTATTTGCACGGAGAAAAGAGGGATCTAAGTATTTGTTGGCTATGAAGAACATTAAGTTCTCAAAAAAGGGACCTAACAAAGTACTAAACTGTGTTTAAAAATTACATTGCAGTCATGGCTGTTCAAAGGCATGAAGAGTCACCTAGCCTTTTTAGGCATTTCCTTCTAAAAGAGACGTATCAAAAAAACATACTCAAATATGAAGCAATGAGCTGTTTTTGAAACTTCACAGTCTTTGTTAGGCCTCAGTGTTAGGAGTCTATGATGCACATCCCTTGTGCCTCAAACTCTTGGATTAGTTTCTTTACTTGCAGGAGATGCACACTGGTTCTCTAACCTTGCAGCTCATCAAAGTGGCATCAGTTGGTTTCAAAGAATTTATATTTGGTGTCTCACTTCACCAGAGTACACTCAGGATAAGGCCACATACTTTAAGATGTACTGAGCTGGGTGATGTGTAAGTTCTGAGAAATCCCTCACAGAGTGTGAGCCCAGCTCTTCTTTCTGTTTGTATAAACTGTGTAACTGTGGGGTCAAAAGAGAGTTTTTAATTAACCCGTTTGTTGCATTTATCTAAAGTTTGAGGAGTGTTAAGTCTGTTACATGTATGGGAAAGAGGAAAATATGTCTCTCTCGTCAATGTGTCTCTCTCAGCACGAAGAGAGTTTATATGCTAAAGTAATTGATTCTTTAGAAGTTGGTTTTATTTTTTTTTTTAATCTGAGCATTCACTGAATCATCATCACAAAATAATGGTGAATTTAAATAGGTGTTCTTTGCTTTTCCCATAGTATGTAAATTGTGAGACTATCTATGCCTGCTGGTTGCCCAGCTCAAGTATATCAAATCAGTAAGAAAACACCATTGTTTTAAAATATTTTTCTTAAGCAGTTGCGGCTTCATTTACTAAGCAAATTTGCAGTAGAATCACTAATAAATACTAGGATTTCAGACTAAATTTTAGACATGCTTCAGTATATAACTTCCTTGAACAAAGGGTTGCTTTTAAAGTTTCTTAGTATATTTTTATGTTTTCAAAATTAATTGCCACCTAGTTTTCTTGGAGTTCATATGAATATAGTCCGGATATTTTTTTTTCTTTCTCACAGACCATAAGGACTAGATTTTATCATTGGTCTTTATCACTTATTTTGATTACAAACAAATCTATTTATAAGTAGTGTGGTGAAGCTTTGTTGTGTGAGTTAAGTTTTGTAGGCGTGAAAATACTAATGATCTTCTGGAGAGTACGTATCTTACACTTTTGAATTTCTCAAATGATAGTAGCTGCAGATGATGATACACATATTCCAGCAAGGAAGAAAATAAAATGGAAAATCCAACAACGAAAACAGAAACTGCAAATCAGGCTTAAGTTATCATTTGGTCATCAGATGCTTTACCTGAGTGTTCAATTTCATTTAAAATCTTAGCTCAAGTCATGAAATTACAAGATTTCCTGCAGTCTTCAGCTTAAGTTCATGTTGGAGTCCCACTCACTGCTGATAAAAAAGGTGATATTTTCATGAGATGCTGACATGTTCATTTTACATTCTAGTTATGTAATAACATTTAAAAAAATATACCGTTTTAGTTTTATGACTCTTACTAACAAGGAAGAATATTTGAGCCATGAAAAGACAAGTATGTAGGCTGGGTAGGAGTGGGTATTTGAAGATCTACGTTTCCAACCACCACAAAAAGGCATTAATTAGTCAGGCAAGCTTTCTCTGTCATTGCCATTTTCTTTCTCATTGCTGACTGGTTTCATGTAGGTTTATAGTATGATTCAAGTAGACAGTTTGTGAAGAAGCAGGAAATACTTCCTCACTGTGCATTGCCAGTAAGGCCAAGAACATAAGTATTGTTTTAAAGAACTCATCCTAAGTTTACAACTGCCTATAGCATTTGGATGTCAACACTCTGAGCAACCAGCCACATGTTGAAATTTTTCTCACACAATTTCAGTTGGCTACTTAGCAACTGTACCATTTAATTATAAGAATTTAAATCAAAAAATGTGTAATTTTGTAGTATATATTTTAAGGGTAAAGCTTCTATTGAATTACATATAAATCTTGATTAATGTTGTTCTTGATCTGGGATGTTTTTCAAAGCTTCTTTGAAGCCCTGAAAAACAATCTAGGCTTATTGTTCATTAAAAAACCCCAAAGAACAAAAAGCCAGATTTTGATCAGATTTACAGGCAGAACTTTGGGACGACACAACCAAATTTTAATTGTTTAGAATTACACCAGAAACACCTCTGAACTCACGGAAGAAGAAAATTTATTTATATTTTTATGTATGCCTGTAATGGCCTATTAAAATAAATGAAAGATTCACTTCAATGTGAAGGTACTGTGTCAAAGGTGATTAATGGTAGTATTAAATGTGGAGATCCTGACTCACATGTGAAAGAAGACAAGGAGAATTCAGGAGTTTTGAGCCAAATTTACAAATGGCATGAGAAAGACAAAAGGATAAATTGAGATGCCAAGAAGATGGTATTTACACCATGGATACCAGTTTAATTTCTGAGAAAAAACAAGAAGTTAAAAAAAATCCCCTTTAAAAACAAAAACTTCTAACAGTTCCTCCCTGTTGTTTTGCTACCAATGTTGCAAACATTATACTCATCATCTGTGATGAACTGTATGGATTCTGGGAGTCTTGGGAGTCAGGCTAAACACCTGTAAGGGCCAGTTTGGTGGGTTGCCATTTCCATGAGCTGGGTTTTGGAGAGAAGCTTCTGCTAAATGTAGTCTGCTTCCTTGACATGGAGCAGGCAACTGAAATGCATCTTCCTGCAGTCCTCGAGTCACACCCAAAGTAGACATGAGCAGAAACACCATTTTGTATCTGCATATCTTGTTCTTTCAGATACTGTATTTGCACAGGTTCACAAATGAGAAAGAGGGAAGTTAGGATTTCTCTACTTCCTGTAGAAGTCCTCAAGACTACTCATTTCTCTAAAACAGTTGGTCTCTGTGCCAATCATCAAGATACGAGCTTTAAGATTTAGAAAAAACTCTTTAAATCAATTATGTAATAACAGATTTTGTAAAAATCTCCCTCTTCTTCCCAATATCTGTGAAAAATTGTGAAGTCAGAAGAGAAGAATATTTACTGACAACTTGAGTGTGCAAACGCCACCTCCCTCTTTCTCCCCCAATTCTTATGTTGTGGTGGTCCCTTGGATTTAAAGGGCTTAGGTATCAGCCATCTTTCTATGACTTTACTGAGCTGGTTTGGGATATGTGATTTGCTGATGTTGAGAGCTGCAGTAGCAAATTGCACTGTCCATTTTTTCTTCTTCTATGTACCTTGATACTGAGAAGTGTTGATAGTGTACAGATGCTGTATTCCTACTACTTTCATGGCATGGTTTTTTATCTTTATGTATTTTTCTAACTATTGACTCTTTGTTTTTGACATTTCCCTTGTGAATCTAATATTAAATCTGGAATCCGTGTTTGTACAATGTGTATTTTCTGGATGTTGTATTTATACCCAACTTATCCTTTTGCATTGAATATACTAGTGGAAAATTAAGATGCAATATTCTGATATGGCATCCTCTCTGCCCTAAAATTATATATCTTAAAAGAGGGATACTTTGCATGGTGAGCCCTCTTGATTGTAAGAACTTGTCGGGTTTTTCTGTGTTACTTCTTATTCTTAGGGTGTAAGAATATGCATTTAATAGGAATGTATACTTGAGGATTTTGTAAGTCATATATTTTGAAACACAGAATATATGTTTTTCATACAGACTGATTGTTCTTTAATTGTCTTTTTTCTCTGTCTTAAGCTCTAACATCAGTAAATACGCTGCTAAAGCTAGTGTCAGTTATAAATGTGAGTTATTAAAGGAAGGTGACATTTAGTGTTTCCACAGTGAAATTTCAAAATATTCAGAAATTTCAGTAACATGCTTTCATGTCTTTATCCTCTGAATCTATCCTTTCAGAACCTAAAAAAATTACAATTATTCTTGACCAAACAGCTATTATAATTGAAATTAAAGGCACAGCAAGACCAGGACAATTGCAAATCAAGTAGATATTTAACTCTATCCTTTATTAGAAGCAGGTTTTAGAAATAAAAGCAAATTATGGGTTTTTTTGACATGTTTGCTATTGTACAAGACTTTTCAATCCATGTATTTTTCTTATTTTGGAGGAAAATACACACTCTGTGTATATTTTACTCCATTTTTTAGATGAGTGATGGAAAAATAAACATGAAATAAAAGCATGTGGAGATAGTTTATATATTTACAAGTCATCTAGGAGAGGATGTAGAAAGAAGTGTTACTGTCATTTCACAATACAAAGCACTTTTTAAAATTTCTTGGCTTTTTAAAGTGAATTTTTGTTTTGAACATACCAAATTCTGTGGTTACAAACCTTCAGCTCAAAAGGAAAGACAAAAGCACTCATTACATTGTAGTTGTACTCTCTTTGAGATTATTGTCTTTGCATCAGTTTGACCTGTGTCAAACCAAAGGAGCAAAAACCAGCGCTGTGGTCTTAAATGGTGTAGCTGTCTAACTGTCCATCTAAATCATCTCGGAAGTCAGTAGCGTGATGGGTGAAACTGAAATGATATTTATTTAGGTATGAATATGGTTTGTATTTGGCTATGTCCTGAATTAAAAATTAATATAAAATATCACTATCCAAGCCATGTGGATGTTAAAAAGACAACAAAGTACATTAGATAGCAAGGGGTTTGGTTTGTTAATTCGCTACTTCTTTTTTTCTTTTTTCGGATGAAACTGCCAGTGGGTAGGTCAGCCTTTGGGTAAGTAGAAGTAAACTTCAACGTGAGTATTTAACATTAGATCACAAATTCATTTGTAGAGGCTACTGTTTTATTGGAGGGGATGTGGAGACTTTAGTGCTAATTACTCCGTCTTGAATTCTCAGCAGGTGACTGCAGAAGCAACTAAGAAGTCTTAAATAGATTTTGCGTTTTTAAAATGAAGTATTTTTTCCTAGGTTTGTGTCAGAAATGTTTTTTACTGCATTTTGTACACATTATCCAATTAAATGGGAAGAAATGGATGTTATACCAAAGTACACAATCTATACATAGCAATTAAAGGCTTGAAATTTATATATATAGAGAATGTAATTAGGAATTATTTCACGAATTATAGAATAAGAGAACATAGTCTTGTTGCAGAGGAGTCTTTCCTGCTGCTCTGTGTGGTTACTTAGTAAAACATCACATTTGCCTGAAGTTCTGAGTCAAAAATTGCATGTAAAGTACATTACAACTTGATTTAAATGGATTAGGAATGATGAAAGAGAATAAAGAAAATGTGAAATTTGTTCTTGCCTAGAAAACCTCAATTTTTTAATCTATGCTTGCGAAGTAAGTTATAATCTCCTCAAAGATATTATGTCCCAAAATCCTGTTTCATGTTTAATTTTAGCATTTGCTCAAAGTCTCCAAAGAGGTTTCAGAAGGTAAAAAAACTATGCATAGGGAGATTGCTGTAGCTGATAATGGACATCATGTTTTCTCTGTTTAGTGACTGCATGTTTTAGTTGGTTCAGTTAAATGGTGAAGGCCTCCCTTTTCACTCCCCTGTATTGGAGTCATTGCAGCTGTTCTCAGGAAAGTAAAATGCTAAGTATGTTTGCTGGCCTAATAATGTTTTCTATTACCAAAGCAAAGATTTTTTCCTAATGTGTGTAGCCTCGTCCTGATATGTACTTTTCCTAGCAGAGAAGTGTTTGACAGATAAACACTTCTTCACTGCTTTCTTGAAAAACTGATGTATGGGCCTGACTCTTGCTCCTGTTAAGGAAACACAGCTTAAAAGCAGTTTTGTTTTTGGTTTGGTTTTTTTTTTTTTTTTTTTATTTGGTCTTTAGCTTTTGCTTTTTCATACAACAATTATGCTACAAAGAATGGGGCTAAGACTTTTTTGGTGAATCATTCACTAGAAATGTGGTTCTGCAACGATAAAATTATTTGTAATTTGTATCAAATTCACTGACTAATTTTAAATATTGTCAAAAGTTTAAATGTGAACAGAGTAAAGAGGTGATGAAGCTTTTATTTTG
The DNA here is from genome assembly GCF_003945595.2 of Pipra filicauda. Taxonomy (NCBI): domain Eukaryota; kingdom Metazoa; phylum Chordata; class Aves; order Passeriformes; family Pipridae; genus Pipra; species Pipra filicauda. The sequence goes on along the minus strand of NW_024103851.1, from coordinate 4,033,797 downwards.
TTTATTTATTTATTTATTTTTAATATATTGTATGCTGGATCAGAAGTGAGAGCTGAATAAATGCTTCCCTTCACTCAGAAGGATTATCACTGGAATATGTTATGATACTCTATTATGATTGTGATACTGTTAAGTTGGGATTTTTTTTCTCCATAAAGAGAATGATGTCAGTAGTGAGGTTAAATTAATCCAACTCATTGATTTTTCTGATCCAATGAGCTAAAAACTGCAAGATCCCCACCAGCTACTTTGGAAAAGTGTAGCTGGAAGAAAGTCTATCAAAGGAGTCTGGAAGTGGTTTATGATACAGATACATACATAATTCTCTTTGGTTCAGTTAGAACATCTCAAGCAGTCCAAACAGAGATCTTTTCTTCTCCACACTGAGGAGATCTGAGACTGGCTAGTAATTATTCATCCAGCTTTGGTGTTTAGGAACTTTAGAAGTAACTTCATGCCAAATGGGAAGTTCATCTTTTTAATAAAATATTGCTTACTTATTGCCCCAAATATATTCAGAACTGTTCTGACTTTCCATACTCTTTGGAGGATTTGTGCCGAATTCTTGACTTTTTTTATAAAATCTACTTTTAAAACACAAATTTTAAATGAAAACTTGACTTTCAATTGGAAAACCTGACTTCATAATCCCCCTTTTTGTATTGTGGAAGTAATATGTACTTTTGAAACAGTTGAAATATTTTTTTTTTTACAGCTGACTTAAACTCAGTTAAATGTTACACATTTGAAAACGCTTCTCCATTTTTTTTAAATTGATGCTGTTTTATACTGTCATAAATCCAGGTAAACCTAGTGATGAGTAACAGCAGAAGGCAGAATAGGAAAATTATTATTTAATTTATATTCTTTTCGAGGCAGAAAGTTCTTCATAGATAGGTTGAAGTTGTTTGTCTCAAGTAAGTTGATGATTTAGAGCTTCAGCAGCGTGGTGAACTTCACGGCTTTGCACACAGGGACAAGAGTTGTCTGTTGATTTGTGCATTTTATGCTTCCAAACACCTGAGAATCAGATATTTCTGCAAGGAGTGTTTTATGAGCAGTTTAGCATGGCAGGGCTTTGGAATATATTTTCTTGTTTCTAAATAGATAAATAACAAGACAGAGATAGCTGCAATAAAAACAATTTATAGATGCTTTTTTTCAAAACAAGGTGAAATCTTCACCTACTTGCACTTACTTTGGACTTTTCCTACACTTAAATGGCTCCAGGAAGTTGAAACTGAAAGGTGCTGAGCATTTCTGACCTCAATTAATCAACCAGCATGCTTCTCAACCGATGTTGCATTCACAGCAGCATGATTAGTCATGCTTTTCTTACCTTGTACTAAGTGTACACTTTACAATGTTTAATAGTTTCTGTTTCTTTATTGAATTTCATACATTCTTCCGGCGTAAAAGGTTTTCTTTTGATATTTTTGTTTCTGTTGTAAGTGCCTGCCTCAAATGGTTTGTCTGCATTCTGCATGGATGAAAAGCTAGGTGGTGTTGCTGGTTTGCTTTTTTTTCGGAATTGTTTGCTATGTTGTTCATCCATATTCACCTAGTCTTCCTTTCCCTCTGCTGGAAATACTGTCTGTTTCTGTTACTGCTATTTGCAACGCAAATTCTTTGGGCCCTTTTCTTTTATATATATATATATACACACACACATTTTTCACAAAAAATTGCAATTTTAATATCTAGATGCGTTCATTTAATTCTCTGATGTGATGGCTGATACACTGTCTTGTTGTCTAGTGTATTTTATTGAGAATGTAAAGAATTTTTTGGATCAAGGAGTGTGCTTCCCCTATTCATTTACATGCCGCATTTCTCTGTAGTGCTGAATACCTAGGAACAATACCAGCAATGTTAATTAAAGGATACACATCAATGCAAAAAATGCATAAATGCCATTATGATATAGTGAAAATTCTAGTCATTGTACTATGTTGACCACCACAAAATTATTTGTCCAATTTAGTGAATTTACATATATTTATTAATTGGAAACTTCATTTATTTCCATGCAGTGTTGCATGGAACATACAATACAGTTTGTGAGTGCAGCCCTTGTATACCCAATGGTACATAAAATACCATCTGTTTCCATGGGGTACATACCAGGACCAATACTGTTTAAACTTCTCATTAATGACTTGGACAGGGGGGTTGAGTGAACCTGGATGAGTTAGCAAGTGACACCAAACCAGGGAGAGTAGTTGGTATGATGGTTTCAGAGGTTGCCATTCAGAGGTTGGATATATGGGCTAGCAGGAACCTCCTGAAGTCCAAGAAAAGCAAATATGGGATCCTGCACCTGAGACAGAATAGCCCCAAAGCAGCACTACAGCTTATGGATTGATTGGATAGTATGCAGCTTTACTGGTACTGCATATACATATGCATACTGATAAAGACCCAAAGATCTTCATGGACAGTAAGTTGAACAAGATTCAACAGTGTGCCCTTGTGAGAAATACTAATGCATGCACCGGAAGTGCAGGTTGACATAATAACAGGCAATGGACACAAGTTTCAGCAAAGAAAATTCTGACTGAATGTAAGGCAGAAAAATTCCGCAGTGGTGGTGCGACTTAGGCTTTAGGTCAGAGATGCTGTGAAACCCTCATCCTTAGAGACAGTCAATAAGTGACTGAACAAGACCCTTATCAGCCTCTGCTTGACAAGGAATTTGGACCAGAAGACTGCCAGAGGTCCCTGATGGTCTAAATTACTCTAATGAAGTACTTAAAGTATGAATGCATTCATTGTTTCAAAGACACAAGTGATGGCATCTGAGTAGGCACGAAAATTAAGTTGTATGACTATGCAAACATTTCTTAGTATTGGTCAGAGTGCAAACAACAGTTGAAACAGAGAAGGTAGAGGACTATCAATATTTCAGTAGTTTAGAAGCATGTTCAAGCTGAAATTTCAGCAGGTCTGTTTTTATTTTTTCTTTTTTACTGGTATCACTCCTGCCTGTTTCTGTAGTGGATGGCTTTTTTACAGTAAGAAGTTGGATCGGTTTGCCAGCACCTGCAGAATAAGGAGAAAGAGAGATTTCCCTGCCCAAGAGATATATTTCTAAGTAACTTTTTTTAGTCTGAAGAAAAAAAAATAGAAAAGAAAGGAGGGAGGAAGTGATTTTTAGGGTCCACTGTGTTAGAAAAAAAAAGTTAAAGGAAAAAAAAGGTGCATAAAACAGACGGTTTTATTTAAGGCATCCAGAACTGATAAGGGGAAAAAAATGGGGATACAACACACAGGCTGCAAATGCAGTTCTCATGATTTAAATCTGGAAGGCTGTACAGTACATCTGTTTAACATCTTGCAGTTTCAAGAACTGTGCCTTGTCACAGTGACACATGAAATAAAAGGTTATGTTATGACTTTCAGATGCAAACCTGTAAAAGCTTTATCTAATAGCGTACCATGTTTTATTAACCCATTGCTGCTGCTCACCTATAATTCTCTTTTTCCAGTGATTTTGTGAGAGATTCTACTGTATAATAAATGTCAACTCAGAATGCAGCAATAATTCTGCAATGGCATTAAATTACTTATTTGCCTTATAGAAATGGGAAATTTACATATCTGTATACCTCCTCATCTGTTTTCTCTATTGCTTTTATTATTCAGTTCTATAATTTTTTTGATTAAAGAAATGGAACAGATTATTCTATTTCTCTCATAACCTTTGAGAACAATTAGAGTGGCCTGGAATAATCTGAACAGTTTCAAAATTTGTGATACCATAAAGAATGAAATACTAGAATGGCTTAAAGATAGTGTTCTTTATTCAGAGATCTGATTTCAGGGCTATGAAGTTAAAAGAAATAAGGATATAGTGGTTGCCTTCTCATTAATTTTTGCTACTTCTGCGTCTCAGATTTTGAAAAAATTATCAACCTTTGCTCACAGGACAAAGCTATTGCGTAAAAGCTGTGTTGTCAAAATCTTCTTTACAATGCTATGCTAGAAGATATTTATCAGGCTAGGCTGACATTCGCTTAGCTGTAGAAAATGTCATTAGCACAAGAGGGGTTCTGCAGTGTTCTACACAACAATTACCTAGGTGCCTAAGCTCCTACATTTACTGGAAAATAATAATATGGCATCTGGAGCAAATTTCTCTGGTTGGCCTACCCTGACATATTAGTACCAATATTGCACATTGAGTCAAAGAGAAATGAGGGGCTTTATCACCCAGAGATGTTTTATTCCTTGGCAGATCAGGTTATACAAACTTCTATCCAAACATGAAGATTGAAGTCTGGTGGTTCCCAAAGTAGAGTCTGGAGCTTAGTTATAATACTTGTCACTTCCGTATTTTTTTCAGAGTAACCTTGGTTAAGTTATTTGACTAGATAGTGCTGTGTTTTCCATGTTTACAAAATATGGAGAGTAATATTTATCTTGCTGAAACATGCTTTATTCATTGTCTGCAAAGTACTTTAGGGATCTTTGGCTGAAATCTCAATGAGTGCTGCTATTTAATATGTTGAAGTGTGATTTGTTGGTTTTCTTTACAAGGCACAGATGCTCCCCAAGAAACAATGGTAATTTCTTTACCTCAAGGAACTGATGCCATGCATACAGCAGATACATCACAACAGTGAGTTCTGCTGTTTGACCTACAGTGAGTGGGTGTGTGAAAGAGAGAGAGATAGCATTTCCTTCATAGACATACACACCCTCTGACCCAGACTAAGGAAGAATCTGCTTTGCAGAAGGTTTGCTTCAAGGGATTTTCCACATGTATTTTATTATGTTAAAGCTGATAGTGGTGACAAGTTGCACATTAAGTAACTGTTTCTTCAGAAATGTGCTGTTTATATTCTCTTTAGGAAAAGTGATGTAATACTGAGTTTCTCAGATAAACAAAGTCATTCAGTTATAGAATATGTAACTATTGCATATGAACCTTGCTCTCATCTGCCCCATACCTATTTATTTTAGGCCTCTAGCTTTATATGATGATTACTTGCATGTTTAGGGACAAATGTATTCATATTCACTAAGTTAGTAGCCAGTGGTTTTCACTAGGGAAATAAGTTTTTTATGCTGTTAGTAATTTGGTTTCAAAAGTATCAGCAAGGACTTCAACATAAGAGTTAGTGAAACATATGGTCCTAATCATTCCCTTAAAAAGGAGACATGGTCTATTTTCCATTAGCAATGGTGCTTACAGCAAAGGAGTAAATACAGAATGAAATTTACTCATCTATTATAACTTTAGTGTGTGTGTATGCATTCAGACATGTATGTATATGTGTATGCTTAGGTGTACATATGTATATTTAGGCATACTCCCAGTGACTGTAACATGATGACTGCTGTAATAGAGCCAGGCTTGGAGAACAAGTTGGTTGGTAGAAGAATTGGAAAAGACAACTATTTACAAATTAATTTTTTTCCCCTCCTTCCCCAGGCAGCAAAGTTCAAAGCATACGTTTGCATTATGTAATTGGCATGGAGGAGCTACAGTAAAATTTCTAGTAGAGGTGCTGGTATTTTAATGTAGCCTTTACTCAGAGTTCACAATGGCAGAATTGCAGCCTCCACCCCTTGCAACATTCTGTACCAGTATACAGAATGAGAGACTACCCTTAGCTGCACTGGTCATATAGAGCATGGCTTTGGCAAATGGAAGTAGAGAGAACTGCCACACATTGTAGGAGCTGTTTAATCCCCCTGAATCATGAGGGCACCAAGAGGCTTTCTGTTGATTCTTTACCCTCTTGCCTTTCAGAATAATTGCCATAAGAGGGTATATTGGCTAGCAGAAATTCAGTCCAGTTTCTCCATTTCCTTCTGGCAACCTTTCCGCTCATGTGCCTGTAGCCTTCCCATGACAGAGCAGCAAAGCAGAGCCCTATTTTGCATTTCTCACTGTTAGGTTCCCATTGGACATTGGAGCTGGGGCCTGGGTATTATTGCCACTTTCTCTGGTTTTAGCTAACTTTGTCAGACTTGATGGTCTTGCATGAGATAAAAACAAAGGGAGAAAGCAATGCTTGGTTCTGGCTTTAGCATATCTTGAGTAGGCTGGGTGTGAAGCAAAATGTAAACTACAGACTCTCTAGTGAAGCATCTTCCTCAACTTCTTCCCCTGAATTTGCTTCTGAAGCAACCTGTTCAAAGAAGACTATTTGAAAATGTTCCTGCTCTTCTGATGCTGCCGTGAGCAGAATCTAACCTACAGATGGGCGTATATATTGGGATGACAAAATGTCTATGAAAGGACACAGGGCTCCATCATTGTCTTCTAGACTTTGTGTTGTCTGTGTTGTTGCATCACTCTTGGACATTTCTTTTTTTTTTAATCTGTATAGACCCCTACATATGATCTCACTAATTGCTAACCAGGAACTGTCTTAGTAGTATATTTTTAAGATAAGAATTCACACTGATGAATGCTAAAATTTCATTAGCAGAATTTTGGAAGTTGTTGAACAAAGGAAGTTTCCTTTCTTTCACAAACGCTGAAGCTGCTTCGTATTTGACTAAAAGTAAATTTATGAGCAGGGTTTACTTATAGTTTAATTTATCATTCTCATAATTTGTTTTGTTTGTTTGTTTGTTTGTTTGTTTTTCTGTAGTTGGAAATAAAAAGACAGGAAACAGACCTGTGCTTTTCAATTTTTTTTTCTTATGAAATGTATGTTAAATTAAATTATGGTTTTCAGGAAGAGGTCAATTTTTCAGATGCCAGTGTGAATTTTTGTCATCTTCTCCTTTCTTGTGAGATTTCTACTGGAGATGTAATGTCATGCTGAATCTGACATCTTTGGAATGGGCAGGTCCAAGGCTGCAATCTAAAAAAAATTTAGGGTCCACTGCTTATGTTGTGACTCCCCATCAGATAGAGTTTTGTGGCACAGATTCCATGTCATGTAATGTACCTTATTTTGTTGTGGCCTTTTCCTTTCCCTCACAAGTACTATATTTCTCCTGAAGGGTAACTCAAATATTTTTTCAAGTCGAACTTGTTACTTGTGAATCTTCATTACTGCAGCATAGTGTAATTTAGATGTGAAAGGTGTTGCTCTGATGACAGATCCTTACATAGGTGGTGTATATAATACAATCCCACAGCTGGAGACGCAATGTTTACCCGCTCCTTACTATTTGTGTTTCAACTTGAGGAAGCAAGTTTAGTGTACATCAGTTCCTATCTTGAATCAAACAAATTATAGAACCACCATACGTCATGGTCAGGTACTATTGCCTGACCTAGTTTAAAAATAAGATCTGTTTAGCTGCACTGCAAGTTTCACTGTGAACATGCATTTGATGTGTCACATTTTGGAGGCTGAAGTCATTGGTACCTTAACATTCTCTAATTTCTATTGCATTTATGTCACTTTAAGTCCTGCATCTGTCACTTTTGGCACTGGTTAGTGTTATGCAGGTTTTCCTGGAGATTATCAAGATAAATCTCTCCCTTTTCCTCTGACATTTGCTGTATTGTCGTCACTGAGCCCCAGTCTTGTGTGTTATTCATGGTCTTGTTTTCAAATGAGGGAGGACATTAATTCACAAAAATAAATATGTTCATATAGGCTTCACTCAAGTCAACATTTTCTGTTCAAGAAAAGTGGGAAGGTCCATAACTTCAACAGAACTTTCAGCATGTACTTAAAATACTTAAATGCTTAACTGCACAGGGATGGACTAAGTCTTTCCTGAATCAGAGCCATAATTTCAGATGTGTCAGCTACACAACCTATTGCAGAATATGCTTTGACAGATGGATCTAGGTAATATGAAAACCACAGAAAGGCATCTTTGTTTGGAAGTTGTTATTTCATTTTTTTACTATGTTCATCCTGGAATAGCAATTGCCACTGCTTACTTTTTTATATGTTATACTTACACACACACATATATATATATTTGTGTGCATATATATAAAGTTTGTATATATATGTCTATACATATCTAAATAAATATAAGTAGATTAATCTATTTAGCTTTTGATATTAGGACTTTATAGGTGCTATAGCATAATTTTTTTTCCCTTTACTGTTTAATATGAGAATGTACAATATGCTAATCAACCCAGAATAATTTTTTTTTTTAATACAAATTACTATAGCCTCATCTTTCCAGAAAGAATAAGACTTGATGTGGAAACCATACATGTTCTCCTATGTGGCTGCACATTGCTGCTAGTGTCTCATTTGAGAGTATCTGTCCTAGGTTACACTATCTGTCTCTAGGCAAACTGGAGAAAAGGATCAACAGGAAGTTAAGGCATACAGGAGAAAATGTGAACTGTTATCAGTCTTACATGCTTGGTAGAAATACCTCTTCATATAGATTTGTCCCTGAAATTTAGAAGATTCAGGTGGTAAGTAGTCTGTGGAAGAGCAAAAAATTGTGCAGACTTCATCTAAGTATCCAGTGAGTTAAGGTAGTTTAAAGGCATCCAAAAGAGGCTGAGCAGTTCACTTTCAGAGATGAACTCTATAGGGAAAGGCAATGGTTTTGTTAGGTGGACTAATAAAGCTAGTTTGAGGAAAATGCATCCTCAGTCCCTGCTGAAATCAGCAGAAGCTGACAATGTTCTGTTTCTGAAAATTAGACCATACTGTTGCTGATGCACTCAGAGAAAAGATGCTTTGGGGCAAATGCTTCCCAGTGTAAGACCTGTGAGCAACATGTTACCCCTATGATCCTTGCTATTGGTAAGAAAAAATTTAAAAAGAGGGAAATGGTTGTAGTAAAGTATATTACTCTTGTATGGACACTTTTTATCCACAGTTCCAAAAAGATGCAGTTCCCTCCACCATTTCTCTGCTTTTGACATGCAGACAGCAACCAATATTCCAATTTACTTTGCCTAGTTGATATTCAGATGGCAGTTATTAAAGAGCATCAACATATGAGGGAATTTCTGATATTGATCATGGCATTGTGTAACACTTACCATATGGGAAGTGTGGCTGTCCCAGCTCGTGGTGAGAGGAGAACTGGTGGTTGTACTAAGTGCTTCACTTTCCCTTCTGAGGAGTTTGACACAGATTGTTTTCTGTTCTGCCCCGAGTCTTTGTGCCCAGGATTTTTTGGGGGGCTTTTTTTTTGAGTGCATGGAAAAGGTGAGATAATGCGCCTTACTCATTGACACAAAAGTTGTTTGCATCACATTAATTGTAGCCAAGAGCATGTAAGAAGGTTAGTTGAGGAGCATCTGATGTGCAGTAACTCATCATCAGTTGAAAAGCTGATGTCGGTGTGCAGTCATATTTTTTCTTCCCCAAATACTGGCTATGCAATTTGTATAACTTCCCAATACAGAGAATTTAGGAAAACCATCGTTTTTCAAAGAGCAGTCACGAGATCTCTCTGTGACTTGGTAACTAGAATGGTATGCACAAAAGTAAAAAAAAAAAAGGTAAAAAAATTACTTTGGACTGCAGTTGTATAACTCTTAAATTTAACAACACCTTTTCCTTGGTCATGGTTGTGAACTCAAAAACCAAATTTTTAAAGCTTCCAAAGGGAGGTCATATTGCTAAGTAACCAAAAACTATAGTCAGTTAGTGTAGAAAATTTCAAAGACAAAGTATGTGACATGCTACTTTTTTCTCAGTGATTAGATGTTTGTTTACAATTTCCCACTTGACTGTTTTGACACGTATGTTTGATATAAGTATATAGTTTAAAATGAAATAATCAAATCTATAATTTAGCCATTCCTTAGCACTTTTTATATGTTGGTGTGGGTTTTTTGTTTTTGTTTGGTTGTGGTTTATGCTGAGGTTTTTTTTGTCTGCAGTCTGGTCAGTATTTAAACCAGCAACTCAACTTCTGTGAGGTAAAATTGTACCAAGTATCACTGATTTTGATTGTTCATGTAGTAAAACATGGGGTTTACCATATATTTTCAAGTTTTCTTGCATCTGAAGCTTGAAGCAAAACAAGGAGTATGAAAATACTGGCAGAAAGAACAGCTGGGGAATAAAAATACCCAAACCTCACTCAACTTTATGGTATACCTTTCTGTTGGATAAAGAAAATGCAAGCAGTATGCAAGTGAATCAAAACTATTCAGCAGAGAACTGTGTCTCAGTTCATGTCATGAAGGAAATGAAGAGAGAGAGAGTGTTATGACAACTCTGTCAAGTGGTGATTGATTTTGAACTGTTTTTCTACATTTTGTTTTATGCTTTTACTGTATTTGAATTGAGACTTTCAAATCTGCTTTCCTATGAAAACCACTTTCTCAAAGAGTTGAGTTGACTGTCTAACTCTGGACTGAAACAAGAAACCTGTGCTTGGCTTTTCGCTAATACATCACCTAGTGCGGAGATGACGCTCCTGTCCAGCTGGAAGTATTCAGTTCATTGTTCATCCATCGTGGTTAGGATGTGTCATGGGGGTTGCCCTGTTTGTTCTATTTTTGTTTCTTTCCTTTTGCCTGAATGGTTTAATAATTTTAAATGCATAAACGATAACTGGTACTTCATCCTACTACATATGTCTGTGCAATGTTTTTATCAGTAACACTCTTATGGGGAGGAGGGGAAAATGTACCTCATTCTGAACCACAGTCCAACTTCCACTGGGTTTGCATCCTGCTCCCTTTTCTTCTCCTGGCTATCTCATTTTTTTTCTTTCTTGAGGGGTTTGTTTCCAGCTTAACCATACAGACAGATCTTTACTGCATGCTGTTTAGGCGACTGTGGTATCTGATGGATTAAACATTAATCTGCCAGGGAATATTATGGGTTCCAAATGGGTTCTGAGGGTGATGTACTGTTTGGTATTAGGAAATTCACTTACTAGTGCATCCCAAAAGGTAAAAAGGTATTTTAGTTAACATAAGAAAGAACATATTGAAGTTAATTTATGGTGATACACTAGTTGACGATGTGGCGGTTTAGAGGTTTTTGTGTCTTGTGATGGGAGGAAATGTAAGATAAAAACTAAGCATGATTCTAGGGTGAGATTGTATCAGTAATATGGTACCACTGGTAAAAGATTCTTAGTCTTCACTGTATTTTTTCCATGAGTTAACTAACATTCATGAAAAATTGAAATGCAACAACTTCTGTGAAACACAGTTTTTTCTTTGGACAATAGGTACAGTTATGTTTTTAGAATTTATACTTACATATTTATTCGTATGTGTAACTAATACTATAATATTATATAAAATTTGTGGCAGAGAAGAAAAAAGATGTGAATTTCTTGATGTGAAACCCTCTTACATTCACTGGAGAGGGGATTAGTTGGTGGATTTTTTTGGGGGGAGTAGCTATCTGTATCTCATTCTCTTTATATTTTTTTCCTTTAAATGAAGTAAACACTTTTTTAAGAAGTATGAACATGATTGCTTCTCATTTTATGTGAAGGCAGGATAGATCAGAGAGCAGGTAATGGTCTTGCATAATTTGATTCCCAAATTTATTTCCTCTGCAAAGTTTTGATGAGAAAAAAGAAAATTTACAACCAAAGTAAATGAGCAATTTCCTCTACAATGGATATATATATGATAAATCTTGGCTTCCAAAAGGTGCTCAGTGAGATTTTGGTATTAACAGCTTGAACAATGTCCTGTGTTCACCAGTTGGGTAACAGCAAAGAAAGGAAGCAGTGCAGAGTTCCATACTAAGAAAATAGACATAAAACAAAGCTGTGCAAATTATGTGTGGCTTGTGCCAATTTTTTTGTGAGAGAGTTTAAATGTATTATTGATCACTAGCATAGATTTAGAACTTAGTAGCTTAACATTGTATAGAATTAATATGTTAGCAAAAGTGTAAATTTCTGGCAATCTGTAGATGTAGGACATAAAAATACTTAAGTAGTAATCTTTTTGACCTTTTGCTTTACTAATTGCATTAAACCTTTAGACTGAGATCTGATGGATTTTCCTTGTGTTTTTGGAAGAAGAGCTTAATATACAGCTCTGGTGCACTTAATTAGTAGCAAATCAACTTTTGTTATGCTTTGTAATATTACATAGCAATCCAACTGAAAGAGGAGGGAAATTGTGAATAAACATGAATAAATAAGAAAGTGATTAGATTATATGAAAATTGTTTAGATTCTGATGGAAGTTTCTGTAATTTGCTAATGGCAGTAAGTACAGTTTAATTACTTATGCTAAAAAAGGAGGCTGAACATGGAAGGGACGAAACTTTTCTACTTGTTACCACTTACAGTTTTCTAAAAGCTATCCATATGGGTCCACTTGGTCTGGACTTATAGGCGAGTTGGTCTCTAGCCAGATGCTCCATCTCCTTGAGCTCACACCTCTCTATAGAGCTCTAATGTTCCCCTGAAGAATACTTTTTTTTCTTTAACTCTCTAATTTAGATTTGGCAGTTGAAGCATGATGGCGATTGAATGTTTTGAGAACGAGCAATAAATAAAGCTTTAAAATTTCCATTGTTTTGTCTTTCAGTTGCTGTGCTATGCAGTTGCATAAGCATCCGTAGGCTAATGTAGTGGAAATCAGATTGGATTGCATCTGCTAAGGTCACATTTTGGTTAAGATCTCTTTCCTTTCCTTTTTTTTTTTCCCCCTCCAAAGTTCCAGCTATCCTCATTTGTATCATAAATAGAAAAACATAAAGCAGGAGTGCTTTATTTTATGTGACAATGTTCAACAAGTAATTAGTTGAATGAATGACATTAGAGTTTGGCTAATCTGAACAACATACTTGTAATGAAACATGATTTCCTCACCCCATTCCCTCCTCCATATGAATACCATGTAATTCCTCTCTCTTCTTGCACCGTGGTAACCTGTTGTTGTGCCTCTGCCTGCTCAGTGTTTGATGTACATGTCATATGGCTCTTTCAAACTGTGCAACCCCAGTAAGCTTCAGAGATTTGTGCATTTTTATAAAACCAAGCAAGACAAAAACCCACTATATTGTCGAAAACACGGGGTATCTCTAAGGTGGCAATGTGCTCTCCACCCTCCTGCAGTGTTTAGAAGGCAGCAAAGGAGGGCATGTGGGGTTTTTTTTAGCTGTATGGAGTGAAGATGGTTGGGGCACAGGGTCACTTGCAATATCCCAGTGCTGATACTGAGATTGCAACAATCATGGGAGTTGTTTGCAGAATACAGAGCCAGAGCTGAGAGAAATCGCACATCGGTCACTGTATAGGATGTGGACTTTGAATGTGTACATGAAAAACTGGAGGTTTTCTGCTTGTTTCTTCAACTCTTTTGTGCAGTGTAGATTTTCTGATATCCAAAAGCTGAAAAATGCTGAAATGACATTGTCTGCAAAGCAGTACACACAATACAGTGTTCAGCTGAAGTAAGGTCACAAAACTGGGCATGTGCAAAATAATTCATACTCTGCCAAGTAATCTCTAAACTGTTTGTCTATAGATTCACCTGAAGAAACCCAGAAATACCCATAATAAAAAGGTAAAAAAGCCATCATATCTGATTCATACTCAAGATCAAAACTGGGAATCCTCAGATTCTGTCTTCCTTAATATTCTCTAGAATACTCTAGTGTACTTACTCAACCCCCAAAACAGGGTTAAGTACTGTTGCTTTATTGTTATTATTAAAAGTTTGGATAATTTTCCAAAATGTTTGGATTCTGCAAAGTTTGCAAAGTCATACTGGAAATTTCATAATATACTTTCTTTTAAAGTTTCTGACCTTTTCTTCTTCTGATCACACTGTAAAACTGTGCTTTTGGTATTGTTGGAATTGTCTTTCTTGTTTTATTTAGAAGCAGGAAATACATGTTAATTTTGAAGAGGAGGGGGAATGATTACATTTTTTTAAATTCCAGAAACAGTTCAAATTAAAGTTTGACTGAGAATTTTTCTTTCTTTTTTTAGTTCCTATCAGGAGTCTAGTTCATTTGAAATGCAGCTTGGAGTTGGAGCAAATTATGGCAGCAGGGGAATACAAGCTGCCTACAATTGAGGGAGGATAGGTCCTACATGTGCTATTGCATTCCCCCATGCCTTGTGCAGGCAAATACGACCTTCATACTTCCCACCCTGTCTATCTCTCAATGGAGAGAGTTGAGAGTAGTGTGTTTTTGATGCTTTGCTATGTTCCTTCTTCAGCCAGCATTGTTCTTCTAGAGCATGAGGATATCATGGCAGTGTCAAAAGCCTTGCTGAACTTCAGGTAGACGATATCCACTCATCTATCCAGCCAGTTGTCCCATTGTTGAAGGCAATCAGGTTGGTCAAGTAAATTTTCCCTTTGGTGAATCCATGCTGACTACTCCAGATCACCTTCTTGTCTTCTGTGTGCTTAGAAATGGCCTCTAGAATGAGCCATTCCATCACCTTTCCAGGGACTGAGGTGAGGCTGACTGGCCAGTTGTTCCCTTGGTCCTTCTTCTTGCCCTTTTTGAAGACTGGGGGTGACCTTGGCTTTCTTCCAGTCCTCAAGCACCTCTCCTGACTGCCATGACCTTTCAAAGATGATTAGGAGTGGCCTAGCAATGATGTCCACCAGTTTCCTCAACACTCGTGGGTGCATCCCATCAGGGCCCATAGACTTGGAGATGTCAGGTTTGCCTAGGTGATCTGTAACCCAGTCCTTCTCTCCCAAGGAAGTCTTACTTCCTCCAAACCTTCTTCCTTGTCCTCTGGGTCAGAGATTCCTGAGGGCTGGCATTGGCAGTGAAGACTGAAGCAAGTGTGGTAGTCAGTAACTCTGCCTTCTCTGCAACCTCTGTTGCAAGGGTCCATGTTCCACTCAACAGTGGACCCACGTTTCCCCTAGTATTCCTTTTGTTAGTGATGTATTTAAAGCAGCCCTTCTTGTTATTGACATACTTAGCCAGATTTAATTCCAAATAGGCCTTGGCCCTCCTCATTGCATTTCTGCATACTCTGACAACATCCCTATGTTCATCCCAGGCAGACTATCACTGCTTACACCTCATGAGTATCTCCTGCTCATGTTTGAGATTTGACAGGAGTTCCTTGATCATCATAATTTGGTTTGTTTAGTCTAGAAAAGAGGAGACCAAGGGAGGTCTCATCATGGTCTACAACTTCCTCACAAGGGGAAGCAGAGGGGCCAGCACTGACCTCTTCTCTCTGGTGACCAGATATAGAGCCTGAGGGAATGGCATTAAGTGTGTTGGGGGAGCTTTAGTCTGGATATTAGGAAAATGTTTTTCAGCCAGAGAGTGGTTGGGCACTGGAACAAGCTCCCCAGAGAACTGGTCACAGCACCAAGCCTGACAGAGTTCAAGAAGTGTTTGGATGATACTCTCAGGCGCATGGTATGATTCTTGGGGCTGTCCTGTACAGAGCCAGGAGCTGGACTTGACAATCTTGGCGGGTCCCTTTCAACTCAGCATATTCCATGATCCATGCAGGTCTGCTGCTCCTTTTGCTCAGTTTCTTGCACATGTGGATGCACCATTCTTGAGCCTGGAGGAAGTGATCTGTGAATATTAACTAGTTCTCTTGGACCCCTCTAGGGCACATTACAGTGGGATTCTTCCAAGAACGTCCCCAAAGAAGCCAAAGTTAGTTCTCCTGAAGTCTGGGGTTGTGATGGTACTCATTACCCTGCTTTCCTCCTCGCAGGATGCTGAACTTCGTAACCCTGAGGTCACTGCAGCCAAGGCTCCCTGCACCCATCACAGCTCCAACCAGGCTTTCCTTATTTGTTAAGTATAAGGTTGAGCAGAGCAGCACATCACTTCTTGTTGGTTCCTCCACCACCTGCATCAGAAAGTTACCGTCAGTGCTTCCCAGGAACCTCCTGGATTATTTGTGCTTTGCTGTGTTGCTTCTCCTGCAGATGTCAGAGTGGTTGAAGTTCCCCATAAGAACCAGGGCCTGAGGCTGCGAGGGTGCTTCCAGTTGTCTGTAAAAGGCCTCATCCGCTCCCATCTGATCAGGTGGCCTGTAGCAAACACCCACACAGTGTCACCCTCGCTGGTCTGTGCTTTTATCCTAATTCATAAACTCTTGACTTGCTCATCATCCTCCCCAAGGTGGAGCTCCATGCATTCCAGGTATTTTCTTACATAAAGGACAGCTCCACCACCACATCTTTCTGTCCTGTCTTTCCTAAAAGCATGTAGCCATTCATGACAACATTACAATCATATGAGCTGTCCCACCATGTCTCCGTAATCACAATGAGATCAAAGCCCCGTGACTACACACAGATGTCTCAATCTTCCTGTTTGTTTCCCATACTATGTGCATTGATGTACAGGCACTTCTGAGAGGTATTCAAGCATGTTCATTTCCCAGGAGAGGTGCAAGAGGATACCCCATAGATATGTTAGACTACACAATAGTTAACTACTGTATAAGAGGTCTCTTTGCAAGTAGGGAGTGAATCATGGAGCTATTTGTTTCCCTGAATTTTCATTGCCCTAGTGGTCTTTCAGCTATTGCCAGAATTTTTTTAGTTCAGTGCTTGTATAGGATTCTGAATGGATCATTTTCAGTGGTAGGTTTGTACAGAAAATGTGGATGATCGCAGTTTTTCCTCTTCCTCCATGTTCCTATGATACGAAGGTAATGCTTTCTTCAACACAAAATGGGAGGGTGAAGCTAAGTAATAGTAGAACTTTTCCTAAAACATGTAATATTTTCCATATATTTGAGAATATGGAGCTTCATTTGATATAAATAATGCCAAGGCAATCACTGACTTTGTAACTGTCTGCAAGGTACAGGAATTGAAAACAATAGATTTCAGGTTGTCATTTTAAAGGATAAAGTTTGATCTAATACAGCTAGATCTAATTCAGATTAGATGCTTTTGAGTTTGGAATAAACCATTTTTGTCAGTGAAAACTATATTTTTGATGAACTTTTTATTTTTCTAATGAAAAACATAATCAATATGAGAAACTTCAGCCAGAAGTATGTAAACTCCCCTGCACTCTTTCCAAGAAAATTTTCCAAGCACTTGGAAATTAAAAAATGTCGTCCCCCCCCAAATCTGACAATCTAAAAAGTCTTCTAACAGAGATTATAGATTCTAATGCTCCATTCCTTCAGGTGTGAGAAGCAAAGCATTCCTTCAAATAATCCTGATAGTCTGTGTATCACCCTCCTATGCAAATCAACAGCAGAACAGTGAAAGGTAGTGGGATATTATTATGTCCCACTTTGTTCAAGTCAGCATTAAAGATCCAGTTGATCTAGTATGCTTTTTTTTGCCTTAAACTATGTTTCCATATGTGTTGCCCTCTGAACAGTGAAGAATTTATGAAATAAATTTAGGGATAAAATAAAATCTAGTCAACATTTTATTCAACACTATGCACTAAAGTATGCAGTGCTAACAGTCAATGGCCTCAAAAAACTTTATTTAATGGCACAGTAAGGCCAAGTGTAGCTTTGCTGGCAGGTGTGATACCACAACTCATGCAGTGTATGATGTTAAAAACTAGAAAATGCCTTTTAACAGGTGAGGAGATGGCCCTTCATGGTCTTCTTAAACAGCCGCATTTCAGAGGACTTAATTCTGGTTTATATTGTACATATATTGTAGATATTATAAAATACGTTCATGCTGTGATCCAGAAAATTATTTTTTGAAATTCCAAATATCACCCCTCCCAATTCATCTCGTAAAATATTGATCATCCTCTCCATTTGACGTAAACCTTTTTCAGCCCTGACTTTGTTCTATTTATGACAAATTAGGATAACCAATCAGCATTTGCATCATAGGCAGTGGGTTAAGAGTGGAGAATGAAATAGCATTCAAAACAAAGAGATTAAAGGGGAGAGTCAGGAGAATGGGGGAAGAGGCATTGTTGGCTGTTTTGTAAATATTTTGTCAGTGTAAAAAAAGTGGCTTCTATATACTTCTAGAAGAGAGGTAGGTACTATAAAATTTTATCCTAAGTTACTTGCAGCTCATGAGTAAATATGGAGTGACCTATAAAGCTAAAAGTTTCTGTCTTACTTCTTTGACCTGATATACTGTTGCCAGTTAGACAGATTTATACTGTTGGAAACTACAGCTGTTCTGTTCTATTACTTCCCAAACTGAAATTTGTTTATTGTAATCATAGTTTCAGTTAAGCTAAGATTGTTTTATGATAATATGAATGCATAAAGGCAAATAATTACCATATTTTTTAAATAATAAAAAAATAATCCTTAATTCTTCTTCCTGTCCCATGTGTCCTGGAAGCAGGAGCAAAAGAGTTTTAAAACCTTTGACTTAAGTAGCATAGAGACTGAACTTTGTTTACCTGGTTTTTTTTAAGTTAATTTTGCAGGCATCATGGCTATGTTGGCAAACTGTCCATGTTTGCTTTTTCAGAATGTGATTATTGCTCATAAAAGTAGTTTTAATTGAATACTTATGTCATGAATGGCTTGTAGCATGCTTCAAACTGCATGCCTCTATTTATATGACTATAGTTTATTTTTTAGAGCTCCCTGTATAACAATACTGGGAAATTACTAAAGGATTTTTGCTATTCAGCTGGGTGATTTTAAAAGATATTGCTGTTATACTGGATTATTGGCATTGTTGCTTAGGAATAAAAACTTAAGAAAATTATCCCTTCCCCCTTTCAAACAAAGCCACATCTAAAAAGGTCACAAAAGGAAACACACAATTCAAATAATCTCCTTGCTGTATCTGAGATTAACTTGGACACAGATGTTTCAATTTATAGTTTGATCTGGCATAATATATACATTTAAGAAAATCCTTTTTTGTATTGCTTCTATAAACACTAATGTCTGATAGAAACATGCTGGCTTTTCTGCCATCTACTTGAATCAGAAACCTCAGAGCCAGTGCTTAGAAAGCAGGAATCTGACATTTGGAAACCTAAATTAACTCTTTCAGCCTTTGGCTGCAACTTCTCTTAGCCTTTTCCCTGACTTTCAAATGGCAAATCCATTTGTGGTTTTCTCAATTTAAGCTGCTGTGGATAATTATTAGTCTTTGTTCTTGCTGCATTTAAAGATGAAATGATTCAGTGCTGTTCATTATGGCTCATTTCCGGCCCACACTGTAGTCATTAAATTTCTGAGATACTATCAGAGAAATCATTGACATTGTTCATACACCATGATTAAAATGTCCCCTGCCGCCTCCCCCCCCCCCCACCCCGGTTGTTAGGCATCAGCCCACCTGTGTGTAAAGGGAAATGGCTTTGGCATGATCAGAATCTTTATGGGAGGTCATGAATAAGAAGTCTTTGTCCTTTTTTTGGTGAAAAGCAGTTTCCCCTTTGTATGCAAATAGCATTATCTAAAAAATGAATTGCTTTCTATGAATCACACATATCACTCAGAAATCAGCTGATTTTTATATTCCATAGGTGAAGTTATCTCACTTCTGATTGTGTATTTCCCAGCAAATTCTGGTCACAAGAACTGATATACAGTTTACTTAGGAAAATAATTAGTGTCTACTTTACAATTTTCTGCCAGTTATCCTAAAGAAGCAGGGCATAATAACCAGAATACCTGACAGAGAGTCAGGGAATCCTGAGAATGGGGAGGATCATATCCAATCTCTTGTTTTTATCTTCAAAGTTTGGTTGGCACCTGTAATAAGGAGTTAGATATTTCTGTACAATGAGGTTTCTATATGTTCAAGTAAATATATTGCAGTCCACAAACTGACTTTCTGTTATTTCCAGAGTTGGAGGATTTAATTTTTCAAGCTGCTTATTCTTTGTAGGTTTGTTCATCTTGGTAGCTATTACATTTGGCAGTAAGTGCACAATTGTTTCCGTATTCCCTTAGCTAGGATACAACCATGGCATTTATGAAAATTTAAGCAACAGTCATACCTCTGCAGGGAAATGAAGGAAACAACAAATCAATAACTGATGAAAGAATTATCATAGACTTAACTAAAAGATTAAAAATTTAAATCTGTAAGGGACAGATTCGTGGAGTGATATAAAGCCATGCTTGTTTAGATATATTATTTCTTGGGGGTGGGAGTAAAAGAAGGAAGACTTTCCCATGAGCTTTGCAAAATGTAGAAATACTACTTTTAGTGCTACTGTATTACATTTCTATGAAGCTTGCTTGAAAGGCAAAACTAAGGGCTAAAAGCCCCACAACAACTTACTCCTGTAATGATAAGGCATGAGTTTACTGTCTGGCCTCCTTTAAATCTCCACTTGAGTGATGAGCCTTCTGAATCTCCCAGATTGCCGCAGGTGCAGGGGTGGTGCAGGCAGCAGCCCAGACCCAATAAGTTCAGGGTTTTGAAGGAAGGTTGGTAGTCTACCATGTTTCTTGGACCATCTGTCCCCCTTCCTCACCTGTTTGCTCTGCCAAAGTCCAGATCCAGCTGTGGACGTGCACAACTGGTGTGGTTGGTCCAGGCCCTGCACTTAAAGAGCCACTGAATTAACAGCAGCATGCCTGGTAAGCTGACTGTGAGAAGGAAGGACTTTGGAGGCTGAAGATGGAGAAGAGGGTCTAAGAAGTGCCAGAAAGGATATTTTTTTTTTTAATTAATAGTAAATTTTACTGATTTTTCTATGTAGCCTTTAAAAAATGAGGGTGATCTGATATTTGAAGTCACCCTATATTTGGGCCGATATGGTAGTTCTGGCTAAATCCATGAGAACAGACAGTGTCTACAAGGATACACCACAATGAGGTGGAGAAAAAGCATTCAAAATTTGTTTTGGCAGAAATTGGTTAATTAAGTATGCTTAGCATTACGCAAGACCTTAGCTTGGCCATCTTGCTATCTTTGTTAAATATGTGGTTCCCCAAGTGTAAATCAGGATGAAATGTTTAAGTACTTTTTTCATAGGGAAAACATAAAAATTATGCAATTGCATGTTTTGGACTGAAGAAATATATAAGTTTGCATTTCCCCATGAAACTCTCTTTTCGAAAAAAAAAAGAAAATCTATAGGTAGAGTTATGGGGTTTATGTCCTATATTGAGGGAAATGGAAGTATTTTTTTTGTTAGGCCCTGTCACCTCCTGAATCTGAACACAGATTCAAACAACAAAAGCCAAGAGAGAGATATTAATGATAACGTTTTAAGAACATCGATAGATCAAGAACAACAAGTCCAGACCCTCTCAGTGTCTCAAACGGAGACACTTACTTGGGACAATGGCCCACATGTTCTTCCAGATTTAGTAGCTGTTGCTAGACTTATATTAGCTGATATCTCTTTGGGTACGAGTCATATGGTTGAAATAAACATATTGAGGTTCATTGCAGTATTTTCTGAATGTAAAAAAAATCTTTCATGGAGGAAAAATATGATTCTGGCCAGCCAAATGGGCTAAAACTGTATATGGAAGACCTTGGGGATATAGCAGATTATAGGCTTAGAGACTTGTTAATTTTCTTCTCATCAGTATATTGTGTAGCTTGCTTTTGACACACAGTAGACTTCAGTAAATTCAAGGTCTATTCTTCTTCCCAAATATGGAATAAATCAATGAAAACATAGGAATAATTTACATTTACAGGAAATTAATGGTACAACAGGAACTTAACACAATTCTCTTTCTCAACATACAGTTCTAGAGGTAATTTACAAAAATTATTTAGTCAGCTCTAAGTTCATTTTTTAATGATGTCTGTTAGAGACACAGTGTGAGTAAACAAATTAGAAAAAGTGGTTTTAAATTAGTTTATGGGGGTTTTGAGGTGGAGAATGTAATTAAGAGGTTATCAGAAAGTAATTCAATAGTAATTCAATTTAAAACACATAATTAGGACATAATTCCTCTGACCTGTCTCGTTACTGAAGCTATGTCAAGAGGCCAAGGAGCTGTCCTTTATGTCATGGATTTTTGTGGTATAAAGGAAAGTCTTAGGTGATAAATTTTTCAATTTCCAGAGCTGTAGCAGTCAAGTGTTTTCAGTTTTTTTTCTAATGGACTACTAGCACTCCTGTGCCCCACTCACCCCTCGCCCCCTCAGACCCACTACCCCTTGCTCAGAGTTGCACTATGGGCTAAAAAGGTTTAAACTTCGAGTATGATTCTTACAAGCAGAAGATGAGGAAGAAAGCAGTGCTACTGTGCAGTGTTGTAAAGCTTTTAGCATTAACTTTAACAGTGAGTCAAGTAGCTGTGTAGATTTGTATGTACGCAGACGACAATTAGCAATCCATTGCTGTCTTGGTATAAAGCTGACCAAAGTCTTTGCCTAGGTTATCCTTGATTGACTCTTTTTTTTTTTAAAAACCAACTTAATGCTTGAGATTAGAACTTTCAATAGAACTACATGCAATGATATAAGCGTAGAATTCCTTATACAAATGAACAAACTGTTCTGGCAATACTCACTCTTGGTTGCAAATGTAAAAGTAATGAATGGCTGCTATAGTCTATTTCCCATCTGGTTTTAACAGTCTGTTTCTTTTTTATTTTCTAAAATGGGCTTCTATTTAGCAAGTTTTTACTTTGGTAATTAATGAAGGACTATCATTTTTTAGTATACATCTGTGAAGCTTTTTGAATTGTTATTGTGTCACCATGCTTAGGACAGCAGCTTGAGTTAAAGCCAAAGACAGCTTTGAATCATTTGGTATCAAGGTACTAATGAGCTCTGCAGACATTTCAAATACAATTTTTCCATCTTCAACCAGGTGTGGCTTAATCCACTCTATTTTCCCATAAGCAATAGGATGTCCAATATACAACTTTCTCCTCATACTCCAAAGAATGTTTCCAAAAGGTTAAAGTTATGTTTTTTGCAACTTCTCTTTTCCTAATGTTAGATTACTATCTATTTCCACCCTGAAATCTGATGGCCTGAGAATAAATACTTTTTCCTCAAAATCTGAAATCATGAACTACAGTATGTAATTATGATTTATGTATGTGTTTCCTACTTTTAAAAACTGTTTATGAATCAAAGTAAAAAGCTGTTTCTACAGGGTTAATACTCAAGGATAATTTTTCTACATTCTAGCTGCAGCTGTGAATAAATTACATTCAGATTCCAAGGAAAGAAATTAAGTATTTAGTGCTGTAGGGAAAGCATTGAAGTAATTGCAAATGAATTTATCAGGAATTCATTCCTCTTGATTGATGTGCAAAGTGGAAGCATGTAGGACACTAAAAGGGTCTTGTATAAATCTTGATAGTATTTGCTGCTGCTTCGCAGAGAATGCGTGTATGTTCTGCTATTGATTTGTTTGCAGCCCGACATTTTCAAACTATAAAATTTCTGTCTACTGACATATCTGTGCATATATCTTAGGAGTTCTGTTCTTTGCCCCAGCACTAGGAGAAAGGGTGCCAGCTGTTGCCTCAATATTTTTGACTTGTTCCACGAAAGATTTTGTTGTCAGTGCCCAGTTGCCAGAAAGTGTTGGCTCTGCTATTTAAAGCAGTTAGTAAGTTTTTTCAAAATTTTTATATAGTCAGTATGCCCTTTGTAGCCCATTCATCTTCTTTAGAAAACATTCTAGTTACAGGTTGGCTACTCTAAGGTGTCATCCAAACTCATTCTTTGGCTTTATTTCCCATGTGGCATTCATCATGCTAATCACTCCAAGGGTGATGAAATTTGAGATTCAGTTTTTCCCTTGGGGAAGTCCATAGGTTTTGCTTCAGATCAAAGTTATGGACCTCCACTTGTCCTCTTTGTATAAACAGATAATTCCACAAAGCACCTGCATCTGCTAAAAGTACCCCACTGAAACAATCAAGATTGCATGTACGGGTATCTTATGGGTACTTGAGAAGGTACTTGAGAATCTTCTGAAGTATAAATCTTAGGTATATATCAAGAAATAGTATTTTTTTTTAATTAACTACCTGTCTTGAATGAAAGGAATTCCCACCCGAGGAAAAATAACCTCACATGATGATTATTTTGTGTTAGTGCAATCATTTATATTTTTTTTCTGTAGATAAAAGGTTCATGTATTTGAATTCAAAGTGAGATGCTTTTCTATCATTCTAGTTCCTATTATCAGTGATAATTCCACTGATAACAGAATAGCATACCCTTCCTTTGGTTTTGGTTTCGTTTGGTTAACAGAAGCACAAGAAACTAAACCACAAAATCTAAAAAAGGAAGTTTAAATGTATTTTTTATACAAGCGGATCTGTAATAAAAACAAAATCCAGTGTTTAAGCTTTATAGAAATAATTTAATGACCAGCTGCAGCAATAAACACCTTCCCGTTTTGATTGGGTCTTGACTCCTCCATCCAGTGATTAATTGCTCCATGGAAGACAAACACATTACATTATACCTTAAGTATAACATCCTGTTTTAAAGATTACACTAGTGCAGTTTAAATGTTTTTGATTCTGTTCAGACTTTAAAAGGATGGATCCTCCATTTATTATTACTGCTTGCATATATTTATGACAAAGGCAATAACTGGCCAGTATTTTCTTTCTCGTACACAGCTTTGGCCATGCTTGCATTTGTATCCCTCTTAGATAGAGAGTAGTGTAATATTGTGATGTCACAACTTGCTTTCATTGGAAACATCATAGATAGTACAGGATGGAGATTGCTTTTTATTTAAACTGTGGGAAAAATGAGAACTTCTTAATAAAGTTACGTAACTGGTTCCTATGCAGGATGGAACATGCAAGAATGTATTATTATTAAAGCCATACTCATTGCAGATAATGGAACAGCCACTAAGAGTGATTTTAAAATATTTTGGATATAAGCAAGATTTTAGCTGATTTCCTCTAAGAGGGCAATAATGATAGTCAAACCTCTAATTCATCCACTCCTTTTCTTATGCAATTAGGCTTCCTTTCCCAAGGAAACATGAAAAGGAGACTCTGTATGACACTAGGAGCAAGAAATCTGGAGTACATGTGCTTCGGTAAAGGTTGTATCCATATCAGAAGTAAGAACTTAATTTGGTTTTTTGAATTGTGTTTTATTTCATTTTGTGCTGTAACTTCCATCCGAGAGCATTATCTTGAATTTCTTTGCAGAATCACAGAAGGGTTGAGGTTAGAAGGGACCTTTTGAGGTCCTCTGGTCGAATCCCCATGCTCAAGGAGGGTCATCTGGAGCCAGTTTCCCAGCATAGTGTCTATTTGGATTTGAATATCTCCATACAAGGCAGAAGATTCCACAGCCTATTCCAATCAGGCACTGCCACAGTAAAACAGTGTTTCCCGATGGTCAGACAGCACCTCCCATTTGTACCTGTTGCCTCTTTTCCTGTCACTGAGCACCACTGAAGAGCCTGTCTTCCTCTTTACACTTTCCCTTCAGGTATTTATGTAGATTGATAAAATTCCCCCTGAGGACGACTTCTCTCCAGACTAAACAGTTGCAGCACTCTCGGCCTGGGATGTTCTGGAATGATGCCTTTTATGAAAAATCAGCACAGTCTAGCAAATATTCCTTTAATGGTTTCTCTGATGAACCTATCTAGAAAAACTATAGATTCTTGAATGGGAACAGGGGTAGAGGCAAGATTGTTTCTTTCTTTTCATATCATAGCATCGTATCATAGAATGGTTTGGGTTGGAAGGGACCTTAAAGATCATCTAGTTCCAACGCCTCTGCCATGGGCAGGGACACCTTTCACTAGACCGGATTGCTCAGAGCTCCATCCAACCTGGCCTTGAACACCTCCAGGGGTGGACCATCCACAGCTTCTCTGGACAACCTGTTCCAGTGCTTCACCACCCTCACAGTGAAGAATTTTTTCCTAATATCTCATCTAAACCTATTCTCTTCACAGATTGAATCCATTCCCCCTTATTCTGTCACTTCATGCTCTTTTAGAAAGTCTCTCTCTGTCTTCCTTGTAGGCTCCCTTCAGGTACTGGCAGGCTGCAATTAGGTTACCCAGAAGCCTTCTCTTTTCCAGTCTGAACAAATACAATTCTGTCAGCCTTTCCTCGTAGGAAAGGTGCTCCATCCCTCTAATCATCTTGTTGGCCCTCCTCTGGACTTTCTCCAACAGGTCAATGTCCTTCCTGTGCTTGGGACCCCAGAGCTGGACACAGCACTCCAGGTTGGGCCTCACCAGAGTGGAGTAGAGGGGCAGAATCACCTCCCTTGATCTGCTGGTCACGCTGATTTTGATGTAGCCCAGGACATATTTGGCTTTCTGGGCTGCAATCACGCATTGCTGGCTCATGTCCAGCCTCTCATCCACCAGCACTCTCAAGTCTTTCTTGACAGGGCTGCTCTCGATCTGTTCATCTCTCAGCCTGTACTGATACCAGGGGTTGCCCTAACCCAGGTCCAGCACCTTGCAGTTAGCACTGTGGAACCTCCTGAGATTCCCATGGGCCTACTTCTCAAACTTGACCACTGGGTCCCTTTGGATGGCATCCTGTCCTTCAGGTGTGGCAACTACACCTCTCAGCTTGGTGTCATCTGCAAATTTGATGAGGGTGTCCTTGATTCCTTTGTCTGTGTCGTTAATGAAGATATTAAATAAAACTGGTCCCAGTATGGACCCCTGAGGGACACTGCTTGGCACTGATGTGCGTTGGAACTCTGAGCCATTGACCACTACACTCTGGATGTGACTGTTTCAAATAAGCAACTTGTGAATGGTTAATGCACATTTCTTTGCTGGTAGTCTTTGCTTGCTTGCTGTGTTTTCTGATAGCCATCTGAGAGCCCAGAGTGAGTGGAACTTTAAATAAGTCAGAAAAATGAGGCACTAATATTAAGATCCAGAGCAGGGGGGTGACAGCATCCTGCTGAAAAGGTGCCAACAGTATGATCTCTAGTGAAATCTAGAGCTTAAGGGTAGTGTTTAGTTACCATCCAGTCCCAGAAAGATGGATATAGTCACCTTGGCCATTGCGAGAAATAGGTTAGGCTAAATCTTTCTACTCATTTCATGATCTAAAAGGAAAAAAGACTTGATGGACCTAATTTAAATTGCAGCTAGGTGAAATCAACTATGTTAAGGCTTGTATAGTAAAGGTAATGTAAAGTGAAAATCAGGTTGTTTATGCCTTGAGGTACAAGATTTTTAGAGCCAAAGACCTAACATTAGGTTGAATAATCTTTATCATTGGACTTCAGAAATTGTAAATTTATGGTTGTTAGCACCCACTAACATAGGTGTTGTGACTTGTCTGCTTTATCCAGAGGAGCCAATTAGGCAATAAAAACACAAATTGAGATATTTCATTAGAGTGTTCATTTAGATATTCAAATAAGAAAACCTCCATCAAACATTTAATTGTTATTAAAGGCAATGAGTCAAACTATTTCTTGTGATTCTCTTGTACTTTGTGACAAATCTGACTGCATTTGAGTCAAGTAGTACAATAGGGAGCTAGTCGTTTTTAGTACTTCTTAATGGAATAGCTGTCAGGTATTTAGCTGCTTCTTAAAAGTAAAAACTTCTTGTTGTTAACAGCTGATTATTGGTTCCCATCACAAGTGCAACATTATTTGGGATTTCTGAAAAGGGGAGCAACCTGAAATATTCAATTCAAGCAGTGGAAAAGTATAGTTTAAATATGCATGCAAGAATATAGGAAAACAATTCAAAATAAAAGTGATAAAAATTCAGCAGTAGAAAATTGTTTGAAGTAAAAAATAATCTGAAGTCAAAATATCAGTTAAAAAAATCATCCTTTCAAACTTTCCTTTTTTTTGATGGAGGTTTGTTTAGATATTATTTAGATAAAATTTCCCCCTTGATTTTGCAGATGAAATAGAAAAATACAGTAACTTTTTTTGGTGGTAAGGACAGATTTGATTTCCAGCTTGTATTTTCCATTACTATGTGATGGTCTGTAGTTATCTTTATTTGTTCTTCTCTATTTTCTGCAGTGATCAAAGCAATAAAGCCAATCTAAACCTGTGTGTGTGCAATCTCAACATATTATGAATTTATAATCTGAATCCATGTAGTTAGAGATCAGCAAGACATGCATGGGACAGCATGTATAGCAAGTGACACTTTATGTATTTCATTCTCTTGGTGTCTAGATATGAAAGCGTGTCTGTGCAGATAGTGTACCATTCAGAAACCAATTCACTGAGTTTTGATATACATTTGTATTACTACTTGCACAAATGATCCTGCAGGATACATTATCCTCTGTCAAGGTAGGGTTTAAATAAGTTCTGCTACTCTGACTTTATCAGTTTTAAGGTTTATATGTTAGATCCTAGACCTTTGGAAATATAATTTGTTTTAGGGACTCTTCCTTGAAAGTGTTCTGTGTTTCTGTCTGATTTTTTTATATCTTTCCTATTTTAATGGATTTATAATGTTAAAAATCAGCTAGTCTCAAATTAAGAAAAAAATTATGCTTTTTTTTAGAATTTCCGTCATTACAGAGAAGCCTTTAGACTTAAGGTATGTTCATGTTTTCGTACACCACTAGTGTCTTGATCCTTGTTATTATTCTTTTCTTGGGTGCTAGTCATGGGTTTGCCTTATACTTTTGCACAGGATATCAAGAACAAGATGCTGTTGATAAAATGGTTTTTAAGTTGAATTAGTTCAGTAGTTCTCATTACTGTAGACATTTCTGAACTTACATCCATGAATTATTCCTGTGCAAAGTCATAGTGGAATCATCCACTTAATAGTATGCAATGAGAGCAGTGCAAAAATAGTTGTAGCTTTTGAATGATATAGAAAAACTGCTGAAAATAAATAGTTGTCACATCAAGAATTCTTTTAAGTAGTGCACAGAAAAGTTGAAAATACAAATTGACAGAAGTCAATTCAGAGAGCTTTCAGAATAACTTCTATTTGCCCATTTTAATATCAGCAGCCACGGTATATATTGTAAACTTGACAGGGCTGAATGTGAGCCAGCCTGTTGCCTGCCCCCAAACAACTGGTGAAGGACTGATCCTGTTCTCCAAGACTTTACTGGGAATCCTCAGGAGGCTAGGAGGAAAAGAAAAAAACACATCATCTTGCAGTTCCCAGCTTCTGGAGAAGTGGGGGCAGAAAAATAACCCAAAAAATACCTGAAGATTTCTGACTTTGTCCAGGATTGTGGGTGTCCTTTTCCTTCCACTATTTATTTATATTCATTAAAACTCAGATGTAGCATAGGAAGTTGGCCAGTTGCTGCTGTATTGAAGAATACTATTAGTCCATCTGATGGTTTGGAGGAAGACAACCTCCTCTCCTCCTTTATTCCCTTCATAATGCACCTGGCCAGTTGTGCAATGCTAACCAGTGAACAGCTGCTAACAATGAGGAAATTGTACTCATAAGAAGTAGCTCAGGATCTTATGGTTATTATCTGGGGAGAAATTGAAGCACTAGGGACTTGTTTCTTGCCAAGTTTGTGATTTTTTTTTTTTCCAAATTGAAAAAGTTGATTCTGTGTTGAATCAAACACTTTTTATCATCTCTGTTTATGACTTTGTGGAGCTGGTTTCTTTAGAAGGACTTCATTTCCCCATCATTTCCTCTTCCCCTTCCCCTTTTACTGTTCCTACTCCCTCCTCTGTAATCCATCTGAGCGGATTAAGGATTTTACAGTTGAGAAAGAGCTAGGCATTGGTATAGCTGTTTAAAGTATAATGGATAATTTTTCCTAGCAGTAATGTTTGTCTGCATTAATGTTGCCAATATATGTGTAGGTGAGTATGTGGATACAAATTAGCATTTGGAGTACGTTTTACAGAGAGTGTGTGCATGTAGCAAGTCTCTGCAAGTATATCCTCTCAAGACATTCCCATTTACTGAGTGTCCCTCCTGCAAACATCTTGTAGTACTTTAAAAAAAGAAAAAGTAAACAACAATAAAACCCCATCAAAAAATCCAACACAAAACCAAAGAGGATATGAAAGTTCAGTTCCAAAGTTTAGGCATGATTGAAGCTTAGCTAATAACATAAAGAACTCCATCTATGAAGTTAGTCCTTTGGGCTTGAGAAAATAAGCAGAAACATCTAAACTCTGATGTTTTAATTTGAGAAAGTCCCCCATCCTTCACAGCCTGAATTAGGCATATGCCTCTGGGACAGCAAAGAAATCCATAAAATGAATGTAGTGAATAATTTTCTTTGATAACTATGAAAATCTCACATTGACTTAAGTCTTCACTCTGGCAGAGTCCTTTAAGTATAAACAAATTCAATTCAGAGTGGCTAGGCAGGAGTTTTGGAAGTAACTAGCAGTACTTTTACTGCTCTATGTGAAAGTTGCTGGTTTTTTTCTATAACAGCTTCAATTGATTTAGATGCTATCAAGGGACATGTAGCAATCACCATTAATTTATACACTCGTTATTTTAGTACATACTTTTCTATAGGCCTTCCTGTTTCATATGAAAATGATCCAGTTGGAATACTCTATCACAGTTTTATTTCTTCCTACCAACTGACTACACTTCTATAAGGGCAGAAGAAAGTAAAACTGTTTCTGGCTTGAAAGTATGTCTGTAATAATACAAACAAATGAATATGCTGTTCTGTATGGAAATATGCTAAAAAGGATCATCTTATAAAATCTGCTATAGCTGAAAGAGTTTTCAGGAGTGGATAGGAAACAAGTGATCCGTAGCAGACATGACTGATCATCTATTAAGCAATGGTCATGGTATTTAGGAGAAAATGAAAATATACTAGGATCACTTTAAATGCAACTTATTTTCTCTGTTCTTCATCTTGAAATAAGCTACAGACCTCATCCAACAGAAAGTTAAAAAAAAATACAGTGAAATTACCTCTCTTTTCACCTTTTTCTACAAAGAGGAAGAAAGGAGAGTACTTGGACTTATGTTCTGAAGCTAGCACCTGGGGTACCATTGCATGGATGTCAACCATGTAGGCAGCCTTTACCTGAAGACCTTGACATTGTGTTTACAGGCTGAATTTCAGTGAGTATGTTTGTTCCTTTGACTTGTGAACCTGCATGTAGCCAGTCCTGAAATAACTGTGAACACTTTACTTGGAAACTTGCACTGAACCTGACATTTCTAGTCATAATTATGGCTGGTAGATCACAACATCTGAAAGTGTTCCTTACAAAAAGAAAACTTCCTTTGAATACCTCCAGCTGCCTTAAAAATTGGAATTTCTGATCAGATCAGCAGAATCCATGAGTATCTTGCTGTGACCAAGGAAGCAAGAACTAAAACCTGAAAACAAGTATCCCATGATCTTGTTGACGTAGTTTGGGCCAGTCACAGAGAAAGTATTTGAAGCCTTGAGGAAATTCTGGCTTACCACATAGCTGATGCAAAGTAATGAGACCATCTGGCCTTCATAATAACTGAAATCATCTATGCCAGCTTCAGAGAAGATATCATTCCATCATTTCTTATTTTGGAGAAATGTACATTTCATGCCAGTGCCTTCATAAATTGTACCTATGCTTCTTCCTATCTCATCTCATGTTCTGTCTCTTTGTTTTAGCAAGACTGAAGACTAGTTGACAGCAACTCATTCTCTGTAGTGCCTTGATTCTCTTAGAACGTGTTTACCATGAGATGAAAGAAATAATGTAAGCTCCAGAGGAAATAAAAAACGTTCAAGTTCTTGTTGCTAATTTCACTTCAGCCTTTGACAGATTTAAATGCACAGTGCATGTACAGCCTATGCAAGGTATAAATACAATGTAAACTCACTCTTCTAGAACATATAGCATTTCAAAGGCTACACCCTTAAGATCACATGGATATCTTTTTTTCCTCTTTGTTATCCGGGACTTTGCAGAACAACTGAACCCCACAGAAATGATACTGTACAGTTCATGCTTGCAGTGGGACTTAGTTACAGTGTATTTTCCTTAAAATATTATTTATTAGTGCTAATATGTTTGGATTTTAATGATTTGAAGATATGTTAGTAATTCCAGGCTAGATTATTCCATTTGTTGTAATGGTGCATATCTAGTCTAACTCCACTGAGATGGGTAGAAATACTTTGGAATTCTTCAATCAGAAGCCAGTCTGCAAATACTACTAGCTGCTGAGGCAAATCTGCTTCCTGATACATATATGTATATTTGGGTTTTTTTCCAACAGTTTTTATTTTGCTCACCAAAAACTGGAAGAGGCTTTGTTTTTCTGTCACAGCAGAACAAAACACATTTTAAGGAAAAAGGAAGAAAGTTGCTGTGAAAGACTTTAGTAAAAGAGATTGTTGTTTGTTCAAACAAATCACTGTTTAAACAATTTTTAAGTACTTCTCAAGGCATAACATGGTCAGCATTCATGCTGCAGGATTAGAATTCTTTGATAGACATATGTTTATTTACAAAGTTTCCTGCATGGAGAATGGAAATAATTTAGTCTTATCAAGTAGCAGCTAGCCCTCATTTTGCATAAGTCATGATCTTCAGGTTGATGTGGCGTTTTTCAAACATGAGCAATCGATTGTCTTCAACATTCCTACTTACAAATTCTTCTACTTCTCTTTATTGCTGTTAAATTTCTGTACTAGTCTTTCTGATCTTAATTTCAAGAGCTTTTGTTAAATATATATTACATTTGAGCATATTTTATTATGTCTTAAAGAGGCACTGTTACTTATGCAAGCTCATAAGCCATTGTTGCTCATGCTGTTAGACCCACTGAAGTCAAGAAGACCATTTATATGAATAGAGGCATGAAAAACAAATTCTCAAACATCCCAAAGTATGAAATTCAATCTTGTTAGCACAAATCTGTTTTGGGGCTGTATGAGAGAACCTGCATGTGTCTGTTTAATCCCTGGAGCTTTTACATAGTTTCTCTGAATTAAGTTAATATGATCCACACTTCTCCCCTCCACCCTTTTTCTTTTGAATCACGGGAGTGTTTAGGATTTTATTTATGATACATTTAAAGATCAATGTACAACAAGTCTCCTGAAAGAGTATTGTAAAGTATACTTCAGAACATTTCGGAAAATAAACAAATCTATTTAGATATCATTATTAGAACAACCTGATAACTTGATCTCTTCAAGAAACTGACAGTTTTCAAAAACTGACAAGAACAAAGCAAGCAGGTCAGGAACCTGGTAGGACACACCATTCCTTTTTTACTTTGTCCTCCTGAGTGTTACATCTCATTAAGAATTATTTTTATACCAAGAAGTTTCAGAGTTTTAGCTGTGCACTCTGTTGACTTCAGAATTACTCTGAATTTTGTGGATGTTTGTGGATGTATGCAGTACCACATTGCAAGGCTACAAAATTCCTGTTGCAAAGAAGCAGTTGAAGTGCGTCTCTCGAGTGGCACCTCACACCCAGCTGCCTAAGTGACCTCCCTGTCCCTTCTCCTACCCACTCCTTGCTTTGCCCATCCAGTCTGGCTGATACCTGGAAACAAGCTGAATCTTCCCCTTCTGAAGGGCAGTGGTGGAGGAGAGGGGCAAGACTAGATCTCCATAGGCCCTCCTGCACTGCCCCCAGTACCTGCCTGCTCCATTTGGAGCTGCTCTGACTTCAGGGCCATGATTTTGAAGCCTGCTCTGGATAGTTGAGTAATGTGAATTAAAATCTACCCCTAGCTTTCCCTTTGTAGCATGATCATCAAGCTAAAAGCAATAGATAATTTAAATTCTTCTTAGAGTCAATCTTTAAAATCACATTTCTCACACCACCCTGATATGTTCCTTAAAAAAAGAGAGCATAGGGAATTATACCTAATAGAGGAAAGTTAGGTTTTCTTTCATTCCTTGCTACTTAGAAGTAAAAGCACAAACAGTGATGTTCTGTTCAATAGCTAGAAACACTTTTGACACCTTTATTTCAAACAAGACTGTAGAAAAATAAAGTATCATGCAAATCAATCAACACTGAATTTGTGACAAAATTCAGAATGACATCTTACTCTTTACAGGCTTCCTTTTTATAGCTTTTTTAGGATTCAGTATTGTGATATTTAAAAGACATTTAAATACACAGGCAAGCATTTGTTTTGGCATGAGAGTACAATGAAAATGGTAATACATCGGCAAATAGGTGAATATTAGATTACATAGAGGCAAAAATTTGTCATTCAAAGGCATTCAGAATTTTTAATATTAATTAGAGAATCACAGAATGGGTAAGGATGGAAGGAACTTCAGTGGGTTATCTGGTTCAAACCACCCTGCTCGAGCAGGGTCATCCTAGAGCACATTGCATAGGATTGCATCCAGAAAGTTCTTGAATATCTCCAGTGAGGGAGACTCCACAACCTCTCTGGGCAATCTGTTTCAGTGTGTGATTATCTGCACAGTAAACAAGTTCTTCCTCATGTTCAGGTGGAATTCCCTGTGCATCAGTTTCTTCTTCCTGTCCTATTGCTTGGCTCCACCGAGAAGAGCCTGGTTCCAACCTCTTAACATTCTCTTTTCAGATACTTACAGACATTGATGAGGTCACCTCTCAGTTGTCTCTTCTTGAGGCTGAACAAGCCCAGCTCCCTCAGCCTTCCCTTGTAAAAGAGATGCTCCAACCCCTTAATCATCTTTTTTGTCCTCCAGTGGACCCTCTCCAGGAGCTCCATGTCTCTCTTGTGCTGAGGAGTGCGGAAGTGGAAACAGCACTCCAGTTGTAGCCTCCCCAGAGCAGAGCAGAGGGGCAGGATCACCTCCCACAGCCTTCTGGCAATGCTCTTTCTAATGCACCCCAGGATACCCTTGGCCTTTTTGGCCACAGGGGCACACTTCTGGCTCGTGGACAGCTTGTTGTCCACCAGGACCCCCAGGTCCTTCTAAGCAGAGCTGCTTTCCAGCAGGTCAGCCCTTAGCCTGTACTGGTGCATGGGGTTATTATTCCCCACGTGCAGGACCCTACGCTTACTTTTGTTGTATTTCAGACGGAGAAGGCAGTTTACCAGTAGGTGTTCTACTACTGAGGATTCAAACTACAGCAGTCTATTTCTTCATGTTGTTACATAGATCTGAACTGAAAATTATACAGACTTCAAAATAAAATTTGGTCTCCTTCAACCTCCTAATTATCAACTTATTTTTGATCACATACTTTTTTTTCTGTGTGGTCATCCCAAAGTTGTATATAGAGAATAGTTTTAGAATTCTGTGTACTCCTCTTTTAAGATTTATATGTATTTTATTTATTGAATAATATTCTGTGATACTGGAAGTGTCTGGAATCGTAGAACTATGGCAGCTTGAGGTTTGGCCCTTTATATTGTATGTAACAGACCAAACACTGAAAACCCACTGTTGTACAAGTATGACAATATAAAAAACATCAAAATTTTATTTCCTGGCTGGTTTTTTAGGGGCCAAGTATATACATGTAGCTACAGCCCTTTTTATGGGGGTCAGTTATTGGACAGTCTTTAGTGACTCCAAGAAATGGCTGATGTTTTTTAAGATGTTTTTTACTATCACTACTTACTGCTATGAAAGTCTTGTTAATGCACTCACCACTACATTATTCTTTGGGGAACTGTGCATACAGGGTTATTTGATCAGGGTCAAGTTTTTATGGATACTCCATGTATTAATTTTGAATGTAGAGTGCTCTCAGGCACACTTCTAAAGCACGAAACATGTTAAAACTAACTTCAATTGTTTGCTGAGTCCCCTGAATCAGTGTTTAGAAGCGTGGTTTTGTTACTCTCTTGTACACTGTATGCTGTTGCAGTCATTGACTGGGTGAAAGTATCAGTAAAGTAGCAAGATTTACAAACTTCAGGATATCATCAAAGCACGGGGATAACCAAACAAGCGTTCAAACAAGAAGAGTTGTACTATGGGCAAAAATCAAAAGCTACATTGCTGTAACCCTCTTGAGGCCAATAAATGTAATTTAAAAATGAATTGGTAATATTTGAGACTTTTGGGAGTTGTCCTGTCTCTCGGTATGTTCTAGTGCAGTGTGACCTTTAGGGCTGTTCTCATGTATTAATACTTGGCACTTGAAAAATATAGCTTTTATATTTGTATGATTATTTACTATATGTTCCTTTTTCACATTACTTTGAGATTCATATCTGATCTTAAATTGGGAAGCCATCTTAGGTGATTTTTTCAAACCGAGTTGCAAAGTGTCTGCATATGTTGCTTTTTTACATTTTTGCCCGGGGCACAGATTATTCCTGTCACCATATTTTTTGACAGAAAAGGAATAGTAAGTCATCTACTTGCTCATGTTGAGAGAAAATAACACTTGTGGCATTTTCCTTGTTCTGAAGGAAATAAATCCTGTCTTGTTTCATTAAATTTGACTGCTTTTGCAACTTTAAAATTTACAAAATAAAATGCCCTGGAGTTTTTCTGAGCAAAACAGTGATTTTGGTGGGATTTTGAAAGGATGCAGTAATTTGTTCGACTTTCACAAGAAAAAGTTCATGTGCATTTGTCCTGTAAGTCAGAAAAACTTCTCATTGCAATAGCTTTGCCAGATGAAATCTTCATTGACCAACACTGCTAAAAAGGCAGCACTTGGGAATGAGAATCGTCTGCATAAAAAGTCAGAAGCTCTGTTCCATTTATTTATTTCAGAAGGACCTTTTCTCTTTTACCATCTCTTTTGGTTCCGTTCTTGAATGTCTTTCTTTTTAGCAGCATTACTTGCCTGTGGTTTCTCTGCTGAGTTTCTTTTCCACTTGATTTCAAGCTCCTAGTCTGCAGACTGATGATCCATGATGAAATGTCTCTGTGGTTGTGAATCATCTAATGCCCTAGCATTTCTTTCATTAAAAAAAGAAAAAAAGGGAGAAAGAGAAAGTAATATTACAAACTACAACTTCGTTATATATTTTCCAAAACAATACAGCCAAGCAGTGCAATAGATGCAAGTTGAAAAAGTTTAAAAGTGAGTTGAGTTCTGCAAAATAATGCACAAGACCAACGCCACCTATTACCTGGTCTGCTGCTCTCTGTGTATTAGTGCACGTGCCAGTGTTCTGGCTGGTCTGATTCTATGACATTTTCCTGATTGTGGTCCCATCTCCCAAGACTGTGGGTCCTGCTCCTTCTCCTCTCTCTTCTCCATACACTGCCTAAACAATA
This sequence comes from Pipra filicauda, assembly GCF_003945595.2. Taxonomy (NCBI): domain Eukaryota; kingdom Metazoa; phylum Chordata; class Aves; order Passeriformes; family Pipridae; genus Pipra; species Pipra filicauda. The sequence goes on along the minus strand of NW_024103851.1, from coordinate 3,996,984 downwards.
ATCGCTTTTCTTATATACATCTTTTTCTTGTTTAAGGCAATTGGTGGCCATTCTTGCTCTGAAATGACATCTCAGCACTCTCCTTCTCTCCTCTTTTCAGGCTACTTGAAATGTTTTGTGTGTCTTGCATGAAGTCAGAAACATTTCTTTTGATACTTGACCCCACAGATTACTGACAGTCCAGTTCTACTTTACTTTTTGGTGCTGTGTAACACTATACTGCTCAAAAAAAATTCTATTTAAAATAACATGATCTAGGAATTTAGCATGGATCCTGCAACTCATAGCCGTGCTAAGTAGTGTTCTGTTTCACAAGTGGTCCCTTTGAAGTCAGTTGAGTTACACATGCTTACATCATGTCTGAACTTGGTCCACTGTGTTTACAACATGCGTATTTGATATTGCACAGTGGGTGTACATAACTTAAAAAATAATAAAATTTTTATTACTTTGAGTAGTGTGCACATTAAAGAACAGATTTTCATTTGCATCAAGACTCCTTGTGCTCCTTTGGCTATGCTAAAACTAGCATAAATTCCATTAAAGACCAGTTGAAAAATCCCTTTTCATAGCCAATGCTGTTTAAATGGGGCTGCATGTAAACCAAAATGGAGCCCTTCCCCAAAGGGATTTTTTAGTTTCAAGGGAATATTTTCACTTTTTTTTTCTATTTTCCTGTAGTAAAAATACAATATAATTAATCACTGTAACTTTTTTCTGCTTTTTTTTAAATGTACCATCTTGCAGTGAATCTTCTACGATGAGCAATTGACCTTTCTTATCCCTATGAGTTTCATATGAAATATTAACACTTTTTCTAGTCACCTGTATAGCAATGTTCATATAAACAGTAAAAAGGCTGCTTATTTCTGGAATTACTCTGAAGAAGAAGCAAAAGCAGAAAGGATCAATCCAAGAACATGATGTCAGTTGGAATTGGTTGTTTTGTTTTGTTTCATTGAGCAGAGGGCTTTTTTGGTTTTTGGGGTTTTTTTTTTGCTTCCCATCTTGGAGAAGGAAAGAAATGCATAAAAACATATTTTTGGACTTTTATGTTTACACCTTGTCAAATATATTAATTCTTTGTTTTTAAGCTCCAGTTCTGGTCAATCTGCATAAAATAAGCAGTTAAGTGGCTACAAAAATAATCTACTGAAGTTTCAGGAATCTAGACAATCTGGACCCATGGACCAAGGCTCAACAAGGGCACTGGCTCCTGCACTTGAGTCACAACAACTCTATGCAACACTATGCAACGCTACAGGCTTGGCAAAGAGTGTCTAGAAAGTGCCTGGCAGAAAAGGACCTGGGGGTGCTCTTTGACAGCTGGCTGAACATAAGCCAGCAGTGTGCCCAGGTGGCCAAGGCAGCCAACAGCATCCTGGTCTGTATCAGAATTCATGTGAACAGCAGGACTAGGGCAGGGATCACCCCCCTGTATTCAGCACTGGTGAGGCTGCACCTCAAATCCTGTGTTTAATTTTGGGCCCCTCACTGCAATAAAGGTGTTGAGGTGGTGGAGTGAGTTGGCAATGGAAGCTGGTGAAAGGGCTGGAGCACAAGTCTTATGAGGAGCAGCTGAGGGAGCTGGAGTTGTTTAGTTTGAAGAAAAGGAGACTGAGGGGGGACCTTATCACTATCCACAACTACCTGAAAGGAGGCTGTAGCCAGGTGGAGCTCAGCCTCTTCTCCCAGGTAACAGGTGACAGGAAGCGAGAGGAAGTGACAGGTGAGAGGAAATGGCCTTAAACTGAACGAGGGAAGGTTTAGATTGAATGTTAGGAACAATTTATTCACTGAAAGGGTGGTCAGGCATTGGAATGGACTCCTCAGGCAAGTGGTGGAAACATTTGGAAGTGTTCAAAAAACATGTGGAGGTGGCACTTAGGGACATGGTTTAGTGGTGAACACAATGATGCTGGGTTCATGATTGGACTCCACGATCTAAGAGGTCTTTCCCAACCTTAATTATTCTATGATTCACCTTCTCCAGAAAAAATAATAAACAGCTAGAAGTAGTGTAAGTGTATTTATTGTTACCTGATACAGAAGTATTGCCTTTTGAAGATGACATTGTATTTGAAATACTAGACAAGAACTTGTGGGATCTGGATCCATTTCTTAACTGGAGCACATTCCTTGTTTGATTCTTGGTAATTTAGTTTCTGTTCACCACTCCATTGGTCTGTCAGTCTGCCTGTCTACTTGTCTGTTTATTCCTACGCCTTGCAGAGTGTTGTGAACATAATGCCACTTCACTTACAAGGTTCTGCCTATCTGCAGGGAGCTGCTAGAGTGGGAAAAAATACCTTCTGCTATTGTCAGTAGTCTTCCCTGACTTTTCATGTTATTCTACCCACCAGAGAAAAGGGAAATGGCTGTTGCAAATCTTGGGGGAGAATCCCTGTATACAAAACCAGTGTTTATCTGTATAACCATGTTTGAAGACATTTTATAAGGGAGATTTTTGTCTTGGCATAAAATATTTTGTTTCTGCTGTGCAGAATGGCATGATGTTTACCCATACACAGCTAGTTTGCAGCTTTCCTATATGGTTCCTGGATGCATCCTTCTCATCGTCTTTCCTTTCCTTTTTTAACTGGGAAAATAAGCAATGTATTGGAAATTTTTCTTTATGTGCTGTAGGCTACACTTAAACATCGAGGTCTCAGTAATTTATGTTTTTAATGGATAGGGGTTTTTCCTTTTGGGTCATTTTCACAGAGCAACTTAGGTTGTCCAAACATATTCTGAAATACATTGGGGATTATGGTTTCAACACATGCATGCCTAGGGCCAAAGTATGAGTAACATGAAATTTTTGTTCCATTCTATGAACAAACCACTGTTTTGTGGTGTAACACAAAACATATCTAAGCAGTTTAGATCACTATCAGCCATTACAGCGTTAGGTTTTCTATTTATGTGAGTACCCAAAGCTCATTAGAAACTCATTTTGTAGCTCTAGGGAAGTAAGAATTAAAAGCAGTGAAAAATAGTACATTGTATTCTGTTCTAATTATACTCTATTTACTGTACTTACTAATATATATCAAGTGTATAATTTTATAGTTGCAGAACCCAGCTTCCAAAACTTGTGAAGTCTAGGACTGTTCGTAAAACTGTTGTGTGTGCAGTTTAACTGTGCAACTCTGATTGCATGGACAAACTGGCTGTTTGTGCATGCAGGCAGGCTGCTGATCACTGCTGGTCCCTTTGGGTAATATGAATATCCTTGGAGTGTTTTCCAGTTCCTCCTCTTCACCTGCTCCTAGGCCTGCAACAAAGCTAGTGGTTGCCAGGCCCATAGGGATCATGATGAGGGGACAGACAGATCTATCAGCAAACATCTGCAAATGGAAGTTTGGATTTTCACTGTTCCATTCTACATTCTGACTGGTTGGATGAGTCTTTATAAAAATCACATCAGTGATTACCTTAGTCATACAAGCAGAGTCCATCAGACTAAGCTTATGCATGTGGGAGGAATCCTGATGAGTTGACATAAGATATTAATGTATGAGAATGTGATAGATAGTAGAGCAAGGAGTGGAGGCAGGTCATGTCCTTTGTCAAGGACAGTATTTTAAATTGCTTCTTCTTGTATTGTCAAACTTTTCTTTCAAATTGCAACTCTGTGGCCCCTCTGCAATACTGCTCTCAGCTTTTAATAAGAGGATGAATGCAGAACACAGTCTTAGAGAAATAGTAAAGCTTCCTCAAAGAGGATGAATGCAGAACACAGTCTTAGAGAAATAGTAAAGCTTCCTCAGTTAAGGGCAGAGAGAGGGAAAATAACTCCATTAGCTAATAGAAAAAACAAGGGTTTGGACAACCTAGATAAAACTCAGTTATAATCTTCACGTTTCCATGCTCTTACCCCTCACTGGAAATGACTCTCTGTAATAAAAAGATAAGCTGCATAAACTCAATCAAAAATGAGTGTTTACATTTTTTTGTAATGTAAAATAATAAACCATTCCCGTAGTAGTAAAAAGCTTATCCGTGTGTGCATTAGTGGATTAGAAGCACACTTCACAGGTGGTGTAATATGTAGGTCTGAAACACACTCAAGGCATACGCTGAATCCTAGTGAGGCACACTCAATCATGGCTTACACTGTAAGAGCATATTTAACAGCATTCCAGGTTATATAGCACTTAGTGTAAAATAAGACCTGTGAGCTTGTTGTTCTAACAGAACATGTGTTTTGAAAGAAAAGCTGTGTGTGAGAAAATTCCCTAAAATTCAGATAGCACAGTCCTTTCTTCATGCTCTCAGTGTATTACAGCAATAAAATGAAAGCACCATGCTTAGACTGAAAACAATATGCCTGCTCCACAAAATAAGTCTGTTTATAAGTCTGTCTTCTTGTGTGTTTCAGTGCCTGTACACCCACATATAGTGAGAAGATGTCACTAAATTAAAGCACATATATTTGTCCCCAAATTAAGGTCACTTTCGCTTCTGTGCTCTCTTCTTGTTTATTTTACTTAATGAGTGCAAGCTCTGTTTTTCTTCATCTTCAGCCTTCCTTCAGGTTTGCTGTTATGCACCTTGTTATAAATTCCTTGGCTTCCAATCAGAGTTTTATGAGCATGGAGGATTGTATTTAAAAATAAAGATTCTGAACACCCATATGTTTTGAGGTACATTTCCTTTCCTCAGAGGGTATATAACACATAAAACAAAAAAGCCTATTTTATTATGGAAATCTGAAAACAATCAGTGAGCCTCTTGTTCAAAGTAACACCAGGTTTGCTTTAATTTTCAACAAATTCAATTTTCTTTAAAGTGCCGTTTATATGCCCATGTTGAATTATAATAGTTAGTAGTAATTTATTGGGGATATTATTCCAGGAATTTTTCTATCTTCTGCCTTTGACCCTAGGGATGTGATAGAGGGGTATAAAGAATGTATGGTGTAGTATGACCCAATATATTGTGCAGGAAAAAGAGTGTTACAGCAGAAAGCTTATTTAGACAAGACACGCTGATTGCATTTAGTGAAAACAAACAAACAAAAGAACAAAAAAAGTCACTTCCGTAGTGTTTATACACCATGAGGATACTACCTATTACTGATTTTTTTCCTTTTTTTTCCTATTAAATTGTCTTAACAGCCAGTGTATTTTCTTGGATGATTCTACGAGAGAGTCATTGTAGCACAGGGTCTCCTGTGGGCTTTGGATGAAGGCAATAATATTGTTTTTCTGCTAGTTCTTCTGTATAAGCTAAAGGTTCTGTGACAGGATTTGGGATTTTTTTTCATGTTTTTTGAATCTTTTCAAGCAGAACCTTGCCATTAGTTTCTCACAAACTTTCTGTGTAAGTCAAATATTGCAAGATGCTGTTCGTGTTTTCACAGAAACAGAATTCACCAGTAGCGATTTCTGAGACTAATCGTGTGAAAAGGTTGTATTGGGCTGTATTTTTTTTTGCTATTTGCCCTTGTAGTAGGAGGTCTGATGTAGAACAGCAGGGAAGCTGATACATACAAACCTATTTGCACGTTTTATGTCTGGCATTAGGACTTTGCCCAGTGTCTTTGTAGTAAAGTCTCAAGAGACACAGATTTGAATGAAGAAGTAATGCCTCTTCCTTCCCCAGCCTTCATCATGTGACTGGGATTGAGACTATTCAAGTCTACAAAGTTGAAATTTCACCCCTCGAGCTAATCTTGGTCCTTATATAAGTGAGACCAACCAGATAGAGCTATTTTTGCTCTTGTTTGGGGGATTTCTTTGCTCCTGAAGATAGATTGAACTGATATTTGATGAACATGTTACCAAACACAAAAGAGTTATTTGAGATCTGAGAAATATTTTAAAAATACTGAAAGTAACAAATTGTAAGATTTATACTAAAATGTCCCTTAGCCTCACACAATGATTCAAGGGAAAATATATAGTGTTGCTGGCTGTTAGTCCCTCTCCACAAAGGACAGTTGTAGAAAAGGCCACAAGCCCTGGGAGATAAGATTCTTTCTGTCGCATCACAAAAATTTGATTATTCAATTTCCCTTTTGTCTCTCTTCCACTGGGAAACCCTTTGCCTAACCTTTGTCTTTGTGCATGTAAGACTTGCTGTTTTCAGTTGCCAGAAACAGTAGTGCCGATGCAGCTGATGTAGCAGTGTCATTCCTGCTAGGCCACCCAAAAGAACAGTGAGTTGGCTATCAGCCTACAATCAGGTGTGCTTCGCTTGTAGATGTTCTCCTGCTATACTGCTGCCATCTTTCCAGTAACGCGTCATCTCTCCTGCGCTGTTTTGATGATATAGCACGTTTACAGATTGATGGAGCAGCAACACCCTTTGACAATATGTTATTGCAATACATCATGAGAGACAGCTATTCTTATTGTGTTTTACTTCCAAGGGTGCTTTTGTCTTAAGCAGTAGAGCTGATCTCAGGACTGCCTAAGAAAAATATTGAGACAAATAAAATACTATCTTCAGAATGACCCATAAATGATAGAAGTGTGAAGTTGCAATGTCTGAGTCACAGAGGATAGTGCAGCAACTCTGTCTTTTATGGGATTTTTTCGTGCAGCACTCTCATATCCTCCAGGATCCTGGAGCAACAGTAATTTGTGTTCTTTCTCGTTTTACAGTATAACTACAAAATCACTGTTTAGTGAGAAGTATTCTTGTTTTGTTTTAATCATTAGGTGGCTTTTAAGATGTGGGCAGAAGCAGGCATGAAAACAAAGGGCGTCTGATCTCTGAAGACAGGGAGCATGGTAGCAAAGAATAGCACTTTGGCACAGCACGTGGTGGTACAGGACAACACTTTATGTAACAGGATACAGACCGCATGGCAGGCAATTGGCACCACAGGAAAGCACTTTATGTAACACGAGAGATAATCAGCATGTGGCTGGCATCACGGCTTAATAACACATACAATGAGATGAGGAACAATTACATTCTCTCTCTCTCCCCCTCTCTGAGAGCTTACTGAGGGGAAATCCCTGCTTCCCACTCTGAATAGGCATGTGATATTAGATATATTTACTGGGGAAAGACAGGGGTCCAATTCCATTGTGCTAAGCTTTTTATTTGTCTTAATTTATTTTTTAAAAACATGCCCTTTGCTCACTTGCTACTGTTGGGGGTACAGACTAAACAATTCAAAACTTTCCTAAGAAAAAGAGTCACTTTTTAATCACTGCAGTGAACAGTAGTTTTTGGCAACACTATAATGCTACCAAGAGGCAATTTTAATGAAACAGTCCAGTGCTTCAGAAGCTCCTGAAGTACTAGCAATTTTAAGGAAATACGAGGCTATATTTCTTTTGCCACTTCTCTTTTTAAATCTTAAAAAGAAAACCACAGTGCCCTTTTGGTGCCTCTTAAGTGGACGCAACTGTTGATTTAAAAGAAAGACGAGCTGGTCTTTATGGTTAATCATTTCAGTCCAACACTCTCTTTTAAAAAGCTAAGTGCTTTAAGGTTTTGTTTAAGGTTGCTCACTCAAATCCAGAGGGACTGGAAAAGGTTGGCTGTGGAAAGCCAATTTCCCTACACCGAAGTTTCTTTGGTAGGACTCCAGGAAGGCTTTGGGGCATCCTGATTTCTGTCCTCTCTTTGGCTTATAGTATTTCCTCCTTTTCTAGTGAATGGATGAACTATTTTCTCTTGCTTACGAAGAAAAGTCCTGACGTATGTTTCGCAATAGTTTTTATGCTGGTGTAGATTCGTGTATGCCAGCGCCAAGGAAAACAGAGAGCAAGTTACACTGCAATATCCATAATTTCTTATCACACCAATCATCTCTCTTATTGGGTATCATGTTCTGATGGAGTCTCATAATTCAGTGTGACAGAACCTTTCAGATTAATTTGCACTCTGTGTAGTATTGTAGATTGCCGGGGTAGAGTGAAGTAGTTAAGCCTAGGTATCAATGTCCTTGATGGAGCCTATGACAAATCTGTGAGGGACTAACAGTGAAATATGGTAAAAGCTCTCTTTTTTTCCAAATTGATTCAGTGTCAGTTATACGGTATGATCAGCCTGAACCAAGAAAGTAGGTCTTTTGAATTGGAATTGTCAGCTCTTTGATTAATTAAGAGCCACATTTCTCACCTTGCAGTGTGTGGCAATTTCTAGTTATTTCTTTTTCATTTTCAAGTGAATGAGGAAGTGTTACTGCCAGCAGGCTGAAAAGGTGTATTAGTGTTAAGTCAGTTTAGAAGCATAATTGGCAACACAGTTGCATCTTAGGTTTTGAAGTCCTGTTTTTTTATCTAAGAACCACCATAAAATATAAGAGATTTTGAAACTTTTTTGAGTCCTTCAACATTGTGTAGTGATTGACTGTTTTTAAGGTGTTTTCTGTTTTCAGTCTAGTACTTTTTTCTCTGGTTTTTTTTTTCCTCTTTAATCTGTGTATAATTTTGTAGGAAACTCCTAAAATGCCTTTGACAGATAAACTTCCTGTGAATAAAAGTATTATTTGTTTTTCTTCTAACTTATGATAATGATTAGGGTTTTAAATGTATAGAAACATGTTCAACCAACAGCTTAGGACAGAAAGAGCGAAACACATTTTCTTTGCTGAGCCTGTTTGACTTATGCCTCGGTTGGTGGCGAGTATTGTGTCTCACCAAAGGCTGTTAAAACACTTTTCTTTTAACCTGAATTCATCACTAATGCAAACACTTGATCAACCTGATTAATATTTATAACAAGCACTTCAAAACTCGAAGTATGTTTTTTTAAATTTTTTTTCCCTGTCAAATATATTTATATATTAATCAGAGTGATTAACTCCAAAGAGGTGTTTTACAGTGTAAAAGACATCCTGGGGCTTCTTTATTGTAGGAACTCAAAAACAGCACAAATCTTTATGCTATCCATGTTCACATGATTTCCTGGTTTTAACTACTTTACTGTAGTACCAAAAAAAAATTGCTTTCATTTTTCTTAATGTAGAATAAACTGTTACTTCAGAATCATGAAAATACTTTTATGTTCAGTGACTCTAAGAAATATGAAATATGTGGCAAAGCATCTTAAATAGCACGAGGAACACACTCATCCTTCTTAAGAGGTGTTCAGGCAAAACTGTACCCGTCTTCCACAACCAGCATAACTTCAGTGTTACAACAGGGGGCTAGTTTGAAAAAAAAATGCTTGTGCCTAGACCTGATCTTGTTTCTGGTGGTTTTGGGGTTCTTTTGATAATCTAGTACTAATGAACATAGAGCTATGACTTTCATTCTCTCTGTGTAAAATGGGATGATCTTACTTCCTTTTTCACTATTTGTCCTTTTTTTCTGATGAGATTGAGAGCTCTTTGGAGCAGGTATTTTTAAAATATTTTTAAGTATTTTAACTGTACCAATCTCAAATATACTCTTGGTAGAAACCACCAGATACAGCAAAAATTATTTAAAAAACAAGCAGCAATATAGAGTCTAAATGGCAGATTTGTAATGCTTACCCTCATATGGTTTCCTTAAAAGATATTGAGTTACATCTGTATAGTGCCTCAGAACTCCATTACATGAGGAAGAGGTTTCTGCCTGATCTGACACTTGTAATGTTTAGATGTTTCTTGGAGAAAAAACATAGCATTCATAGAAAAAGGAAATTGTGCTTTATCCATACAAATACATCCTGAAGACTGCATTGTGAGTTGACTTCACTGGCTTACTGTGTTAATAATAATGTTTTTTTCTTGAATGATGATTGCCCCTCTTTTCCCCTGACACATTTATTATGCAAGGTCAGGAACCAGGTTGCACAAATCACTTTTTAAAAAATCTTTGATAGCAGTATTATTAAGCTTTTGAAATTTGGATTCTGGTTGGGTGGGAGTAGGCAGATATGAAAGCTCTGCAAACGACTGCAGTGATTTCTGGAGCAGGCTTAGTTAGCCAGGATCAGGAATCCCATACCTGCAGAATTCCAAGAGCTCTGGCTATTCAGTGCCCTTTGAACCTTACCTTTCATTTTTTCCTTTAACTGTTTTAGTTCAATTGAATGTACAGCCACAGTCTGTGGGAATGGACAGATGCTGCATGTATGACAATATGCTGCCAAAAATGGAAAAAAAACCACAAGAAAGGGCAGCCTTGGATGTTGTATCTAGCTGCCTGCTGTGATTTTTCCACTGAAGCACTAGAGGATTAACCAAATGCATTGCCAGCTTTACATGATCTGGAACAGGATTTAGAATAGATATTTTTGCATTCTTCTGTCTATTCTCCCTGCTCTCTTCCTTCCCCCTTTTTTTGGCATCCACTTCTACCACTGACAGTGAAATAGCTCAGCTAACTTGAGGTTTGTTGTTACTGTCTCTCAGGTGAAGCTAGAAGGATAAAAATCTCTTGAATGAAAAACATTGGTTTCGTTTGGCCTTGTAATGCTTGTGTTCATGGACAACTCTACAAAATGACTTGACTAGAGTGAATTTTTATATTAATAGTGAACAAACTAAAGAGAATAAACTTGTAAAACCAAATCAAGATGTTAGTGCCACAATGGGTACAAGTGGAGGAGTGCAGTACATATACTTCCAAATTAATTTCCCTGGTGCTAATGCATCTATGTGCTAATGCAAGGGTCTGCTTTTGTGTTCTGATTTCTAGGGTTGGGAAGGAATAAGTAGGCCTTACGTTTCTGGGAACAAATTATTGTGAGCAGCATTTGCACAGCTCTGTGGAAATGGGAAAGCCTTTTGCTCACCTTCCAGCAATTATGTAGTGACAGTTTAGAAGCGTGGCTGTAAGGGAGTGTCTCTGGATAATGAAACCTGAAGAAGTAAATGTCTTTTTGTGTGTGAGGCAGTGAGAATTATGCCCTTCAAATGAGGGAACTGACATATCATGAATAATTTGTATGTGGTATAAAGTCATTAGTCCGTCTCAAATGTCAATACTGTGTTTGCTGTTTGTCCTTCAGTTCACGATTCTATAGACGATTCTATAATTGCTGGAATGCTTACAGAAATTATTCAATAAGTGACTGAAGAACTCCAAACAACCTGGATATTGTTACCAGACACTGAACAGACAAACCAAGGTAAAACTAAAGGCTCATTTAAGCTAATATTCTATTTTCATGAATGATCAGAGGGAGATTTTTTAGTCAGGAAGGAAAAGTGGCAATAGAGAACAATCCTTCCCCTGTTACATCACAGCATCTCCTGCTTTGAGACTTTTTATGTGGAGAATTTGGGAGGGCAACAGTACAAGTTAAAATGTGTTCCCTGTAGGCTTACAATAAGATCTTTTACTGGTGATTGTCACCACAGAAGTAGTGACAGAGTCCAGGACCCCTGGGCAAGGCTTGCTTGGTTCTAGGTTTGGGAAATCAGGCCATTTTATGAAAACCACATAAATTTGGAAGTATTGACCTGATGACCATTGATGGTAATCTCCCATTAACCATCTGCATAATAGACACTTCCTTTTTGTGGTTTAAAGGATGAGAGATGGATATTTGGATAGTTTTAAAGGCTAAATACTCTGCCTTTGACTGACAGCAATTCCTCCGTATCATATCTGAAGCTTATGGGCAAGAGAAAGTAGTAAGTTGAGCTCTCATTGCTGATATTCTGGGATGAACAGAAGTTTTCAGATTTTAGGACTGTCAGACTAATACTGTATTGAGAACCAGCTTGAAACAAAGAGGTTTATGTATAAAATTATATGTTTCATTTTGCCAACCTAACAATATTTGGGGTTTGTATTTTTTTACTTTTATTTTCTGTATTTACAACTTAATTCCTTTGGACATGTGAGGCAACGACAGATTGTTCCAGCTGTTGAGCTTATTCTTTTGTTCTCCTTAATATATTTCCGAGTGAAAGAAGAAGGAAATTTATAGTTTGTGTACAGACAAAAAGTGACTCACATGTCAGATGGGATCAGAAAATAGGGGAGCCTTTATTCTTCACCTTCCTTTGGTTGACAAGCTGTCAGCCATTGCTAAAATTTGCACAGCAGATATGAAAGAAGTCTAATGTATTGTGGTAACATCTGTACAGTTTGTACTTCGAAGGTAGAAGAGATGCAAATGTTGGTGTTATATCTTGCCTATGTTTCTTCTAAAGTGCCACACTAGAGCAGCGAGGACTTACTTTGCTTTTAGTTTCAAACTACTTAGAGACATTGGAGAATTCTACATGCATGTGTCAGGGTAGCTGTTAGAGTGCATGCAGCACTGTTGATCCTTCAGATGGTGTGGTTAGAAATACTCTGAGTTCTGCAGAGTTATTTAGGAAAGATGGAACAAAGGAGTGAAGTGCAGGAGGTGTAAAAATCAAAGGCATGTCAAATTTTGTAGTCTATACCTGTCCTTTAAACAAGTAAACAACAGAACAGCTATTATCTGGAATAACCATGTAATAGACCTCTTACCAGCTTCTATTGTTTTCTAAGTGATCACGATTACAGGGTTTCTGCAAGATAAAATGTTGACTTTTTCTGCTTAAAGCATATAATTCTGACTTTTTTCTTTTTTTCCCTAATTTTGTATCCATTCTGTCCTTTTACTTAGTTAAAACAGATACAAGTAAGAACTAAGTCAAGGTTTTTGCTATGATATATTTGCTGGTATGTATCTGGGCTGTTCTATCATATTACTATGTGACTAGTTCTGTCAATACTGAAAAATATATCCAGCTTGCTTGGCTGTTTATTTGCAAGTCAGATGAGAGGAAACCATTGCTTTTGGGTATGAATTTTATGAATTCTGATCTCAGTGCTACATGTTATGTTGTTGATCAATAAACATAGGAGTGTTTTGTGGCCAGAAGGAAAGGGAAATTGTTGGGGGTTTCTGCATGCAACCATGTATAATAACTTCTAGAGCAATGATTATGGTACTTAGGAGATACTTAACATGTAAGAAGTTGGTTTCATTTAATCACCAGTATGGTTAAAAAGGAGTTTCTGAGCTGGAAAAGTAAATCTGAACCAAGAAGGTTCTTCTTTACATTTATTATATCCCATCCTGCCTGGTTTATATCTACTGTATCCTTCACTACCCTTTTCTTTTTCTCACCATAAAAATGTCCAGGTATTTTTAAGTTCATCTATATTGTTTACTTTGATGATTTAACTTGTCAGCTCTCTCTATGTGCTCAGTACTCTTTGAGTGATATATTGTATTGGAGTTCTAACTAATTCCCTTTTTATTCCCATAGTGCTTTACTTATTTATTTGCATTACAACCTGTCCCAGATGGCTTATTTCCGTTTATCTTATCAGTCTTTTAAGGAATTTTAAATAAGATTGCCACTGTGTTACCTTGAGATATATCCTTGTTATTTAGTTTTGGTTTCCATGTGTCAATTCCCTCAATTGGAAATTTTGCTTTATTTTATTTCACTTCTGAAGAACAAATACTGATGATCCCTAATAGGAGTGCAATGAATTCAGCCCTTATCATCCTTGTCCTGTTGCTGGCAAAGGTCAGAATCTGGCCAAATTCCCATTTGGGCAGGTATAGGAAGGAGTTGAAATAGTCACCTTCTACATTCAGATCACGTGCATGTGGCCATTGTTTTCCTTTCCTTTTTTCTCCTCTGTGAGTACATGTAGACTCATTTATCTTGTGTACTTTCCTAGTAGGATCTGCTACATTTCACACGTACTTTCTAGTAAATTCTTATTGTAGATTTTGATGTTCTTTCCAAATATGGATCTTACTGTTTTTCTTAAAATCCTCCCCAGCTGTAGCTTCTCTTCTTGCTCCTGACAGGCTATCTACATATGGCTATTGTGGAAGTCCTCATGCAGTTCCATCCCACTGTTTTCATGATTTTTCTTGCGTTTCTGTTTTTCTCCTCCTTTGATTTCTAGGGTGTTGCCTTCTGGTCTCATTATGCAGCTGTAAATGGGATCCTTAATAACATATGCCCATTAGCATATCTGAATGTGATGTACTACTAGTGAAGCCATTGGCAGAATCTTTTGTCAAGGTACTACTTACTATTTTCCCCATTCCTGTTCTTCTCTTCCTGTTATACTTCAGATAGTTCAAAGCCCCTTCCCTATGAATATTTGAAAAGCAGTAGATACAACAGACCACATTCTAAGTTGGTGTAGGTGGATACCAACCATAGAGGAGTACCATTCCAGAAAAGGCTTAGAAAAGTATATGTAAAAGATTGTAATACACTCCTTTTCTCCTTGTTTCTAGTTATTACATTGTATTTTGAGAGTGTATACTAGAACCTATTTGGCCTCATTTTCATTCTAACCATATCTGACTGAAATATTGTCAGTAAAAATGAAACTACATAAAGGAGTTGAAACATATATTCCATTTTCATAATAAAGTAATAATATTAAGAAACTTCACATGGTAAATTGTACTGTCTGAGGAGCATATATGGATAACATGTATACATTTATATGTAGTCCTACTTTCTTTTGCTTGTACATTTGCCAAGCCTAATACATATTCAGCTCTAACTAATCACTTAGAATTTTTAATATGTATACAAACATAACTTGCTATTGTGGTTAGCCTCTTTTTCTTCCACAGTCCTCATTTGCTGAATACAGTTGCTATTTTTACTGTATTTTCCCCCTTCTGCTAACAGTCTGCATTCCATTCCTACATCTATGTAGGGCCTTTTTGTTTATTTTTTTTTAAATCTATGTCCTCACAATTCATTTGATGGTGCAACACTAGCATTCTTATTAAATGTCTTGTAAAGAAAGAACTAGAGTGAATTTTTGCATTTAATTCCCATCTCTGGACTACACATGTATTTTGACTTACCACAGTGCTTAAATAACTACTAAAAATGATATATTTTGAGGGTAAGATAGACCTGTGATCACCAGTTTGTAACACAGGAACCTAATAAATTCTAGAAAGGTAGGATGCACAGCCTAAGAAAATGGTTGTGCGCTTGTGCAGCAGAGTTCACCAGTGACAGGAAAAGAAGTTATTTCTTTTTCCTGTTAAGAACACTGAATGCCAGAGCACGGATAGTAAGAGTTCTCCATTCTTGACACACTTCATGTTATTCCTTTATATTCCTGCACAAGTAAGTCTGATTTGGGTCAAGGCTCAGATATATGATATACTAAAATACCACTAGAAACTAAAAATAAAAATATTAAGAAGTTTATTTTGTTTCAGATTTTTATTAATGCTTCTCTATACACTGTCATTAGTGAATTGAAGAAGCCTTTTTTTTTTTTTTTTTTAAAGACAGAAAGCACTGAATATTTCCAAACATTTGTTATTAAGGAGTTTCTAATGCTTTTCATTCAACCTGCACTTCAGGAAGTCCCCCATCATCCCCACATCACCATTGGCCAATCGGAGCTCAAATCAGTCCAACAGTTTAATTACCTTGGTAGCCTCATCTCCTCAGATGGTAAGATCGACGGAGAGATAGACAACAGGTTAGCTAAGGCATATAGTGCTTTTGGAAAACTCCACAAAAGAGTGTGGTGTAATAAACACTTGAAGAAAAGCACCAAGATCAGTGTTTACAGAGCCATAGTGCTGTCTACTCTCTTATATGGTTCCGAATCATGGGTCATCTACCGCCACCACCTGCGTCTCCTAGAACGCTTCCATCAACGCTGCCTCCGTACAATCCTAAACATCCACTGGTCAGATTATGTGACCAATACATCTGTTCTAGAGCAAGCAGCTGTCACAAGTATTGAGGCCATGTTACTGAGAACGCAGCTGCGATGGGCAGGGCACGTCTCCAGGATGAAGGACCACCGCCTCCCTAAGATCCTGCTCTATGGTGAACTTGCCACAAGAGAGGAGCCCCGAAGAAAAGATACAAGGACTCCCTGAAACAACATCTCAGCCTTGGCCATATTGATCACCACAAATGGTCTACTCTGGCCTCAAATCAGGAGGCCTGGAGACGCCATCTATAACGCAGCTGTCTCCTTCGAGAACACACGCAGGATCTCTCTCGAGGAAAAGAGGCAACGCAGAAAGAAGCGTGTATTGCAGAATACACCATCTAAGGAGTCTTTCTGCTGTGCCTTTTGCAATCGGATATGTCTGTCACGTATTGGCCTCATAAACCACCAGCGTGCCTGTAGCAAATGTGGATAGAGCCTTCCCAAATCTTCGTTCGCAAAGCCTAGCCATGAGATGAGATGAGAATGCTTTTCATAAAAACCCAGTGATAGATTCTAACTTTTCTTTGCCACTGTAATTAGGTATTTGTAGGATATGGGCTCCCCAGTAGAAAGGTCATTGAAGTTGTGCACAGTATTCCCTTTTGTCTGCTTTTAGGCTTTGACAGGGGTTATATTCTTTTTTGACTAGTGCATAGCCAGGTATAATGATACTGTAGGTACGATATGGCCATTGGAGTGTTGCACAAATATATCTGATATTGAATTACAATCTTGGTTATTTTACTGTTCCACTTGAAGAAAAAGTGATACATATATAATAATATATAAATATATATAATCGTACATGTAGCTCTCTTTTATAGAAGTATTCAAATTAATTAAAATTCCACATTGATTCATTTTTTACTTTGGAAAATTACCCAAGAAAATAAAGTTATCAGTACGAAATTCTCCTTTACAAAATATTTAGAATAACCTAATTCTCTTTTAGCAGACTATTAAGTTGATTTTGATACAGGAATTGGAAATCAAAAGTTCTTTGTCTCCCCTTGTTCTATCTTTTACAAGTCTCTAAGCCCTTAGTCTACTCAGCCTCCTAAAATTTGATAAAAAGCTGTGTTCCTTATTTTAGGGTGAAATCATAGAGGAACTTCAGTCTAGATCCATGTGTTGGTTGGGCACATTTCACAGAATCACAGAACATGCTGAGTTGGAAGGGACCCACGAGAATCATTGAGTCCAACTCACAGCCCTGCACAGGACCATCCCCAAGAGTCACACCCTGTGCCTGAGAGTATTGTCCAACTGCTTCTTGAACTCCTTCAGGCTTGGTGCTGTGAGCACTGCCCTAGGAAGCCTGTTCCAGTGCCCAACCACCCTCTGGGTGAAGAGCCTTTTTCTAATATCCAACCTAAACCTCCCCTGAAACAACTTCAGACCATTCCCTCAGGTCCTGTCACTGGTCACCAGAGAGAACAGATCAGTGTCTGCCCCTCCATTTCCCCTCATAAGAAAGTTGTAGGCTGCGATGAGGTTTCCCCTCAGTCTCCTTTTCTCCAGGCTGAACAGACCAAGTGACCTCAGCCGCTCCTCATACAGCTTCCTCTCAAGACCCTTCACCATTCCTTGCCCTCCTTTGGACACTCTCCAATAGCTTAATATCTTTCTTATATTGTGGCACCCAAAACTGCACACAATATTCAAGGTGAGGCCGCCCCAGTGCAGAGCAGAGCAGGACAATCCCCTCCCTTGACTGGCTGGTGATGCTTTGCCTGATGCCCCCCAGGACACGGTTGGCCCTCCTGGCTGCCAGGGCACTGCTGACTCATTCAACTTGCCTTTGACCAGGATCACCAGGTCCCTTTCTGTGGTACTGCTTTCCAGCATCTCATTCCCTAGTCTGTATGTGCATCTAGGGTTACCCCATCCCGGGTGCAGGATCAGGCACTTGTCTTTTTTGAACTTCATATGGTTGGTGATTGCCCAGTCTTTTCATTTGTTGAAGTCTCTCTGCAGGGCCTCCCTGCCTTTGAGGGAGTAAACAGTTCCTTCCAGTTTTGTGTCATCCGCAAACTTGCTCAGTATCCCTTCCAGTTCTGCATCCAAGTCATTTATGAAGGTGTGGAAGAGCACAGGGCCTAAGATGGAGCCCTGTGGAACCCCACTAGGGACAGGTCACCAGTCTGATGTTGCCCCATTCACCATCACCCTCCATGTTTGCACCATGAGCCAATTGCTCACCCACCACATGATGTGTTTATCCAGCTGCAGGCTGGACATTTTGTCCAGAAGGATACTGTGAGAGACAGTATCGAAAGCTTTACTGGAATCCAAAAAGATGACATCATGAAAGCTTTACTGAAATCCAAAAAGATTGCATCAACTGGCTTCCCTTGATCAACTAGGTGGGTTACCTTGTCATAAATGGAAATCAGGTTTGGTAAGCAGGACTTTCCTCTCATGAAGCCATGCTGGCTCTGATAAATGACTGTGTTGTCTTTCAGGTGTTTTTCAGCAGAATAATCTTCTCCATAACTTTACCAGACACTGAAGTGGGAATGACAGGTCTGTAGTTTCCGGGGTCCTCCTTCTTGCCCTTCTTGAAAATTGGATCAGCTGGGACCTCTCTAGATTCCCAAGACGACTCAAAAATCGAGAGAGGTTTTGTGATGACATCAGCCAGCTCTTTGAGAATTCTTGGATGAATCCCATCAGGCCCCATAGATTTGTAGGGATCCAACTGGAGCAGCAGATCTCACTCAGTTTCAGGGTTGACTGTGAGTTGATCATTCTCACAGTCAAGGTTCTCCAGCTTGGTCCATCATCTGTGTTGAAGGCAAAGGCAAAGAAAGCCTTAAACACCTCTGTTTGTCCCTGTTTGTGAGGTGACTATGCTCATCCTGTAACAGATCAATAACATTTCTATACTGTCTATTGCCATTAAATATATTTGAAAAAACTGCTTTTGTTGTCCCCCACATTTCTGGCCAGCTTCAACTCCAGTTGAGCTTTTTTCTCTGCAGTGGCAAAAAGCATCCCTGAATTCTTCCCATGTCATTTGACCTTGCTTCCACTGGGCACACAGCTTCCTTTTTTACCTTATTTCCAAGAGAAGATCCCTGCTGAGCCAAACCAGCCTTCTGCCTTACCTGCATACTTCTAACATTTGGGAATTGCCTGCTCCTTTGCCCTTTAGGAGGTGATGTTTAAAAAGTGACCAGCACTGATGAAACCTAGCACATGGAAAAACATTTTCCCACAGGACCTTACTTATAAATTCCCTGAGCACCCTGAAGTCTGCTTTCCTCATGTCCAGAGCTGAGGTTTTGCTGACATTTTTCATCGTGTCAACAGAGATTTTAAACTGAATCACTTTGTGGTCGCTTTGGCCAAGACGGCCACCAATCTCCACTTCGCTCATGAGATCCACTCTGTTGACAAGCAGCAGATCAAGGAGAGCATCTTTCTGACTCGGGTCCCTTAGGATCTGTTCTATAAAGTTGTCATTCAGGTTTTTTAGGAGTCTTCTGGCCTGGGTTGTACCAGCTGTGTGATGCTCCCAGTCAATTTCTGACGAGTTTAAGTTCCCGATAAGGACAAGGGCAAGTGCCATTGCCAACGGTGAGTTCCATGCATTCTACCTCTTCTATTACATACAGTGCCACCCCTCTACCTCTTCTGCGCTGCCTGTCCTTCCTGAAGAGCCTGTAACCATCCAACAGGGCACTCCAGTCACAGGACGCATCCCACAAGGTTTCACTTATGCCAGTGATGTAAAATCTCTGGGACTGGGCCAAAGCTTCAAGCTCCTTCTGTCTGTCTCTGAAGAAAACAGAAACTGGTTTCCTGGAGAGTTAGTAAGTTCAGGTGGAAGTGACCTGTCCAGAGCAGCCAGTGACAGATCACAGCCATACATTCACATCTTTCAGCTTTCAGGCTTCAACCAGTCTACTCTTCACACCACATACCATCTTCTAGCTGCTAGAACTTTGTATGTTCTTGCCTGAATTTTCTGCAGCATTGGGACCCATTCCAATGACCACTATGACTGTTGATCGGGAGTAACATGGTTATCACTTAGTAGTCCAAGTTCCGAGTTAACCATAGCAGTCCAAAGGAAGGACAAACAATGGATTTAAGTGTATTATTATGCCTCTTAATTGGAATATTATGAAAAGAAAAAAGAAGTGCAAATAAATCATTGAAGAATGGCCATTTTAGTAGAGACACGGTATGCCAAAACCATTACGCTTTTAGCAAAAACTCACTGTAGTCTTATGATCTGCTGCATTTTTGAGTTAGTTTTCAAACTTTAATTTATTTACACATTGCATTCAATTGGTACTGCTTTTGTACATACTGTTTTCTAGGAGGAGTTTTCTAGCTGGCTTCACTAGCTTTTTAAATTAGGAGCTCTGTTAAAAGATGTTATTTTAATGTATGTTGCACTAGTTTTTACTGGACAGTAACATATAGGAAGAGGGAATGAACGTGCCCAAAAATGCCAGATAATGCCAGAACTCCTAGTGTTCTGCTGGGTGTTATTTAGAGTTTTGGAGACCAATTCCAAACATTTTTATTGGAATGGAAAGATAAAACTAAAGTCTTTATTGCTTAGTGTTAGTTCCATTGACATGGGTTTCAATAATTCTAATCTGGACTGTTTCTTATCCTGCAGAAATCCAAAAAGTCCATAATTTTCCTAAACTTCCAGAACCTTTTCATATCCCGTTTTGGTATTTTTTACAGAATTCAAAGAATCTGATTTAACTGTTTTTCATTTGTTTCCTTGAGCCAGCCTGAGGCCATCATTCAGTTGTACCAATTCTGTAAAAAAGTACTGAATAAAGGCTATAGGTACAGTAGGTGCCTCACTAACTTTCTGATTTTACAAAAAAAAAAAATTATATGTAACTATGGAAGATTATTACCATCTTTTTATTATACTTGGTTTTATGACAAATGTAAAACATCCTTTTATATGTAATTGTTAGCAGTTAGATTCCGGTGAGGCTTATATTGTGCTGGCTACCTTTCCAAACAGAAAAACATGGCGTAATTTCTGTGTTGATGTATTTACACAGCTTAAAAATTATTTGTATTTACATAGCCAGTGCCCATGTAGTCTGTGTAAACTTCCTATAATATGAAAGAGGAAACAAACCATTTTAAAATTATATTTTTTTTGGCCACTGAAAGAAACAGAACAAATAGAGTCCTTTTCCCTTCAGCTTGAAATAGTTATCTGTGTTGATAAATGTTATGGTTATCTGGAATCATTGGGAGGACCAATTCTACGTGCTGGATGCTTCACCTGTATTTCTTGTTTCCAGTGTATTAAGGATATCAGTAGAGCATTTGATAATTTTAAGAAGTCCAGAACCTGTTGGTGACTGGAATAGATAGAGAAATTAGTCACATTTTTATGATTCGCACTTTTTTTCTTACAGTTCCTGTAGTACTTTCAGGAAACACCTCTCTTTGGGTTTCAGTAAAATTCTGAAAGAATTGGAAAGTAGGTTATAAATAGATATTTTATATAAGACATATTTATCTTTTAATTACATGGACATTGCTTTTTATTCAGATTTTCCCTTCCATTTCTTCAATTTCTCATATCATCTTCCACATCTAGACTTGCCTTCTTGAAGAACAATAGCCTTACCCAATTATTATCTACACTGCTGCTGTCATGCAATGCAGAGATAGCTAAATTTTCTTAGATATCAGAAAAAAGAGTAGCATGTCTTCAATAACATGCTAACCAGTATAGCCAATTTCTGTATTGTACGTCAGCACATTGCTAAGGTCATTAGAGTTGGAGGGAATCTTTCACCTGCTTTCAGTAGTCTTAAATCAGATCCTATTCTCTGTTTACCCTAATCCTAACCCTTTCCCAAACCATGTTTCTTCTGTAATCTTCAGATTGTTGCAGAAGCAGAGCAGCATAGCAACTGAAACAAAATTTTTACAAACAAAATAACAATGGCTATCTAAACCACTGTGTAGTTGCCCATTGCAAGCACCTTGTGGCAATAGATTATTATCTCCCTCTAGTACTGATGATAACCAATCCATTTAACAGCACTCAGAAATAACAAGCATTTTTGTGGCTGAGCAAGGCAATAAGCAATGTTGAACTGCAGAGGTGAATGAAAACATTTATATGTGGCCTCTATGTTCTGTATAAACTGTATTATGTTTTGAAACAGAATGGAAATGGCAACACCGCAATGATTTTGGACTATGTACAGTTTTCATGTGTTCAATGAACTTCCACCACTGCTGAGGGGAGATCTGTATTTAGTTCAAGAAAAATGTGGTATCTAGTTCTTGGTGACCAGAATTGCAGTTACCATATTTTTCGTGTGCATCTTATTGTGTGATTTGTTTCATAGTACACCATCTGCATATCTTGGTGTTAAAATCTGTTTGTCTTAAGACAAACAATGAAGTTAACTTACAACAAACTGGAGGCTCTTGCTTGTAGTTCTGTCCAGTAATAAATTAATTATTCCTTCAATCTGCAAAGCACGGACTCAGTACTGAAGACTCTAGAGAGCACTGCGCAGAGTGGCATCATAATTTTCACTCTTTAGGTTTGCATAGACAGAAGGTATGTTATTAGTTTAGTATTTCTCTTATATGTACTTTTCACTGTTTTTGATTACTGTGTTTTTAAAGTAGAACTCTTAATACTTAGGCCTTCCTTCAGCAACTTATGAAAATGTTTGCCTAAATACAGGTGTAGAAGTACCTGCACTCAAATTTCAGAAAGTACCAATTGTTGTCATGTAGCATGAGAAGTACAATGTGGAGACCTTGCAGCGTCTCCCAGCACAAGCCATTTGGGCAACAAATACACAAAACCCGTTAAGGTCTGATGGTTAATGCAAAATGATGACTTATGTGGTGCAGCATAGCACTGGATTTGTTGGGCTTGGGCCAATTCCTGAAAAAAATCCCAAGGGTGGCTCTGCAGCACATTTACCTTCAATACAGAAAATAGTCTTATTAGGATGTACATATCAGGTCTGTAATAGTCATATCTGGACTCTGCATCCAGTCTAATAGGAAATGCAGAGCAAGGGGAAATGAGTCCAGGGCAGGTCAATATGCAGAAGAGCTAGAGCTCATAGGCTGAGGTGAACCTGGCCTGTTGCAGTGTAGAAGCATAGAAGAGTAGTTGTACTGAATTTCCTTGTGCTCTGGTTCTGGGGAAATGCTGCAGAAACATGTGGACTATGTATGCCTGGAGGTGATTGGGGTTGGCAGGTTATAAGTTTTTGAGCTGGAGGATTTTTGAGGATTGCACTCCTCCATTAGCCAACTTTGGATGAAGTAAGATTTGTCTTGAGCCCCGTATCGAACAGACCATTTCAATTCTAGGTTTCTGGCATCCAGGCTTGGGTAAAATACCTATCCTAATGTGAAAGGCGAGCAAACAGAAATGTTGGTAGAACATGTGCATTTACAGGCAATAACATCCAATAAATGCATGGACTAGTCAACATGTTTTTTTTTTTTTTATTCAGAATGCTATCTCCACTCAACTGCTACTGCTACAATAACAGAATTTAACAACATCCTACTGATTTATATGAATTTTAGGATTTTTTCCTAGCACCTTCCTTCATTTCACATATGTTATGAGGTCATAGAAAGAAAGACTCAGTTGAAATGAATATACACAATGGGATAGAGTTAAGGTTGCTGTGGGAATGTCAACTCTGAATTTCCTGCTTTTGTTGTAATCAAACTATAGAATGAGTTCTTTCATTAATGTTAGGTTTTAAAAATTCTTTAATATAATTAAAAATAATTTGTTAAATTTAACCATTTAAACACAGGTGCCTCTGTTAGAATCAACTTTTGGATGGGCACAGTCTAAGGGGTTTTCTTCCTAACTCTGTTCGTAATAACATCATACTGAGCTTTTACTGAATCTGGACCAGAGGAATAGGTTGTTGCTTTTAAAGAAGAAAAATGGTCAGCCAGAATAGAATTTATGAAGGCTTATGAACTATAATTATTTACAATTGAAAATAATGGAGTAAAAGGGGTTATGAGCTGTTGTGGGAAACTATTGTGGTTTTGGTTTTATGGGGGTGTGGGGGGTTCTTCCCCCCCCCCCTCCCCCGTATGGTAGTAGTAGAGATTTCCTTGCCTGAAATAAAGAAGTGGAAAAAATGTCCAGCAAGGGCCATATATTAATTTCTTTGGGTGTTGTAATTTTTCTGTTTCTATAATGCCCGGTGGGATTCTGATGTGACTGATAAAATAGGTAATATAAATATTTATTGGCACCACAAAAAGCATTCCTCTTTAGTACTGACATGGTTTCTGTTAAGTTCTGTGGATCTTCCTTAGTCCTAATGAAATGTGTATATTGATGGAGTTTAAGACAAGAGATGTACATCACATTCCATCAGAATGAAGAGGGTGCAACAGTTTTCATGTAGTAAATAGACTTCACTGGAAACAGTTAAAAAAGACAAAGCCAAAACCACTCCAAAGCAAATGGTAGTATGTTTATTTAATGCAGGCTGCATTACTGGTCCTACATTCTGCTTGTGCTTATTTCTCCAGATATTCGGTGTAGAATTTGGGCTTCTCCAAGTACCAAGGATGAGATCTAGCCTCAGGAAACTAGTCAGTAGTGACTGACTTTGGTAGGACTAAGGGTTTCACCCAATACAGTTATTCTGAAATTGACGTTGTGTGATTTTATATCAGTTAATATTGTAGATGAGTGTGCAGGATTTGGCCCACAAAGAATGAAATAATAATAGGTATGAGTGGGTATTTTTTCAAGTTCTCAATTACTTTTAAACTTTCCCATATAGGTTGAACCTGACTTGAGGATGCAGCTTGGCTTATCTGGCATACCCCCTTTTTGTTTAAAAGGGTAGCTAGTCTTTCTGATATGAAGATAAGCTTGTGGTTCAAATCAGTGTTACAGTGACTCTTCTGGAGAGCGATCGATCTGCTCTTACTTGGTTGTAGTTATGGCTGAGAGGGAGACAAGTCCCAGCATAGATGGAAGTTCTGTTGAGTATGCAGTTACTGAAACTTTCCTTGAAACTGTTTCTACATTTGCATCTTTCCCTTAGCTACAAAATGCAGAGTGATCCCACGGAGAGTCGCTTGAGATCACACAATAGCTGAATTTTTAACTTCCCAGTCAACAAGAGAACACAAGAGAACACCTGAGTTTTTCTCAGGGCAGTTAACAGCATTCATTTTAGCCTTTCAGTTTGGGAGATGGTGCATTCTTCTTGAGATAAGAGCTGAGCTGGTCTTGTTTACATAGATGTATGTTGGAAGGAATTCTGGGGTTTAAATCAGGAATGGATGCTAACTCTGGCTATGTAAACACCTATTGAAATCATTGAGTGTTTCACAGTTTGACCTTTATCTTTCTGTCTATCTATCTATCTATCTATCTATCTATCTATCTATCTATCTATCTATCTATCTATTTCCATCTCAAACACTTTATTGTGTGCACATATGTGCATTCCAGACCTTTCCCTTTGCAGAAGTTTCTACTTGGTGGATTACTAGAGGCCAAATGTCAATTTCTCTGAAATTTGTACTGCATGCATTTTGTGTGACATGGAGCCACGTTGGCAGCTGGCAAAACTGTGTGTGCTCAGAAACATGTTTTCGAAGCTAATTTGCCTTCCTCACTTGGTGAAAAGGGCATAAAAAAGTTCTGCATTGCACATATCTGTGCTTATGGCCTCTGCCTGTGGAGGAGCTGAGAAGCAGAGCCCCAGGTTAAGCAGCATGTGTTATTTCAGCTCATCTCCAAACAGCAAGACAAAATTTCAGGGAAGTGTTTTGTTTATCTGAATGTCTCTTTATTGTAACATTTTGAAAGTATTGGTCACTTGCAAGTTGGTTACTCAAGATGAATGTACCATGTTATGTACAGAACACTTGTCATGCAATGTTTAAAACAGCCCGACATCTAAGGCAGAACCTGCACCAGCTGAAGAGGATGGCAGCAGAGTAGTGGAAAATATTTTTTCACTCTTGCAGTGAGAAGAGATTCCTACTTCTTGCTACTTCTCCATATTTAAACTCTGGTTATGCTCTGTCATAGTCATCTCATTCATGTAATATCAGTAAGAGCAGAGTAAAACTGTGCTAAGGAATTTGCATACCAAATAAGAAAAATAATATCTTTTTCATAACTGAAATGATCGTCACACTTTCAACTGTGGAAGCCAGAAGAGATACTGGGCTGGACATATTGATTATGTATGTTATGAGGAAGATTTTTCCTTTGTATTGATCTTTTTTATGAGATCAATCTTTATCTTTATTTATTCAATCAACTGCCTTATATTTGGGAAGGCAACTAAGGTGTACATATTTGTGTGACAGTTTGCTACAATGCAAATTTCCAGCAGTCTGGACTTCTTCAAAGAGCATTTTGGGAGGAGGAAACTGTACTTTAAGGACTAGATTAAGATATCCTTAACTAGCCTTGTCTTTTGCATACAGGGCAGTATATCATGCTATATCAATCTGTCTGTCTGTCTGTTTATCTGTCTAAATCAAATGTCAGTATATGTACACATACATGTAGTCCTAGTTAGCAAAATGTGTTGTTTTCTGGGACAAAACCTTCAGGTTTTGATTGGCTGCTGTATCAGTAGACTGGAATATTTACAGCTGTCCTTGGAGGCCTTCTATAAAACTGCAGGTGTTCAGCTTTAGCAAATAGTTCTTATTATATGGATAGACTTTTGGCAGCTAGTAATGATGTTTCCTGAAATTGAAAAATTATTTTCTACCTTACACACTGGTTTTACATTACTGGAATGTTGGAGGGGAAAACAAATACCTCTCATCGAGTAGTACCAAGACTGTTTTTGTTAGTTGTATATATTTTCTGATTTGTATATTTTATACTGGAGTGCAAGTTTTTTCCTTAACTGCTGTGGTCAGATTTGAAATCTCTTCCAGCAAAACTCAAATTATGAGAAATTAGGGAAATATCTGGCAGCAGAGGGTTTATCCTTTATACAGAACTAGCAACTGGCTTGCAGTCAGTGTACCACCAAACTCGGAGGTAAGGGGGCGTTGTAAAGCTTTTAAAAATATTTGAACGTTATAATAGAATAATTTTAGAACTTTTCTTCTTTTTTGAATAAGGCACATACAGTGATTTTATGAATATATGTTTAACCCATACTGTACCACAGTTAGACAGTGCTGGAAGAAAATGGTGGATCATTTTGTTACAATCACTTTCTCTGGACAATGAGATTGATGGCATGTGGTGCATCACTCCTAGGGAACTGTAGTTTAATTGCAGAGAGTTAAACAACTGTTAGAATTGTATTTGGATCGTATTTAATTATCCAAATGCTTGACTGGATAACCTGGTGCTCAGGTTTTCTTTAATAAGCTCACTTGACCTTTACAGTACTTGATTTAGTACCTGAAGCCTGGTGGCTCAAGATTCTCCTCTCATAATTTCTATTTATTTCCAAAATAATACCTTGTTGAAGTAGGATTATTTGAGTATTTTAAGTGTACTATGACACAGGACATGATTGAGTCTCTGCTAGACTCCCTAGACATGTTTCAGGTCTATCAAATCAGAATGTTTCCTCAGGGAAAGCACCTTAAAGAACAGTGCTGGGAAGTTGATAGAGTCCTCTCAAGGGTTTAGAGGACCCTAACCATCACTGTCAGTATGTGTATGGAGGTCTTTGGATGTCATGTGAATTATTATAATACAGTTCTGAAAGTATACGACAGTTGGGCAGCAGTTCCTATATTTTTTGTGGTGGAACAAAAGTACTGAATAGAAAGTAAATGGGAGTTTCTGGCTTTAATAAACGGGAGCTGTGCAAGCCAACTCTGCATGCCCAGGAAACCATCCAAGTTCTGGAAGGGAATACCAGGACTGAAGGTGCTTTTAAATTTTTATTATTATTGATTTGCTCAATATTTTAATACATAGCTATTTTGTTTGTCAAATACAGTCCAGGAAAGTAACTGTATGCTTTGTCTGCTATATGTTTGAAAACTTTACAGAAACAAAGAGACATCCAGTGCTGGTATTAAGCATAAACCTCAAACTCTAATATCATTTTATCTGATGCTAATCCACATTGCCATGGACATGAGTTATTGATGGTGGCATAAGTATATGGCCATGTTTATTGTAAGGGTTCCTCTTTATCTCTTTGCCTGTATTCTCCCACACATTGCTCACACCCATTTGCTCACAGTTCTCAAGGTTTTTTTCATCTTATGAAAGTATCATTTTCAAAGGCTTTTGATTTTCATATCCATGTCAGTACTGAAGATTAGAATGCAACAGGGAATACCTGGTTGCGTACTTCCTTTAAACTTGAACCAGTAGCCCTGCAAAATATTAGGAAGAGCACCCTTTCATCTCACACCATTCACCACTTTAAAGTGAAAGATTTGTTGATGTAATCCTATTTTCAATCTATAGAGGTCACCTGTAATGCACTGCTCTGAAGATAAATGCCTAGTACTGTTTGATGTTAGAGGTTTCTTTTTTGTGTGGTTTTTTTGTGTTTTTTTTTAAGGCATGCTTAATGATAATTTGTTTTGCTAGGATACTGTCTTGAAAATTTTAAAGATTTCATCTGTTTTTAAACCATTATTAGCATTTAATTTGATCATTAACAATCCTTTCCAAACAGATATTTTCATTATTTAAATATGTTTCAAGTTGGGGTTTTTTTGCAAGAACTGATAACTTTGAGGTAATCAGTGATGTAAGATGCAGTGATTAGCTCCTAGATGAAAGTACACTAAACCAAGTATATCTTCCTTTGGCAATTAGTGACAAAGATAATATTGATTTCACAATGAGAAGGAGTATATCCTGCCAGTATATCACAGGGGGATGAAATGGAAACCTTAGTTCATGATGTAGTACTTAAGCAGTTGTGAAACTCACATTCAGGATCTTTTTTTGATTTCTTTAAATATACTATTGGTATGTATAGGTCATATTATTTTTCCCAGAAAAAAGGTATAATTTTATTTTATAGATTAACTTCACCTACTTTTTGTAGGAAGGCTGTCAGTTAGAGATGGGCCTTTTTTCTCTGTGATCCTGACTGATATCAATAGATACACGTTGTTAAAGACTTGCTGAAGCCCAGATGGGTGAACCTGAGCCTTTTGGGTGTACCTGAGGATCTGGCACATTATAGCAGGAATTTCTTATCTATAACCCTGTCTGTTTTGGTATCAGAATAAAGCACTCTACCTGTAAATTGTTCAGCAGACAATTTTTAGTGCACTAGAGCTGCATATGAATGTTAAACACTTTGGTGCACTTTTCAAAACTGAGTTCCCTTTTCCAACCCTGTGAAGCATTACTGCAGAGTGGAAAAGTGCTTACCTAGCGTGCAGCAGTGGTGCTTTGCTTGTAATATCTCTGTTTCCTGACCAAGTAGTCATGTGGGAAGTTCAAGTTAGGTTAACAAGAGCAGGCTGACATAGAAAAGGCTGAATTTTGCTTGATTCTATGCTGAATCCTGTCTTTTTATTGTTAGTGTCCTTTTGTTAATTTTTGTTTCTTTGTTTCATCTGCCAGAGAGTTCAGCTGGCAGCAGGGAAAGTTTCCTGAGCTGACTTGGCCTGGTAAGTGGTTTTTAGAGGCCGTTGCTGCTTCAGGAGAAATCCACTTTATAGGGCTCTGTCACTTTCCTTCTTTTGCTTTTGGTATTCAGTCCTTACCAATCCCTGCATGTGGTATGCACAGTTGCGATGACTTGCATCTGCCCAGAAGTGTAACTTTCTTAGAGATGATTCTCCTGTCCTTTTTTGCATGAAACAAAAAAGGACTGTGTTTTACGCAAGGCTGCCAGCACCCTTCTCCCAAGAGAACATGTGTGGTCCCTTCACATTCATCTGAATTCCCACTAACCCCAGAGATCAAGAATGTTTAGACTTCTTCCTGTCTCTGGTGGCCACCATTATCAAAATGACTTTGTCTGCCTAGAAAGTTAAAACTTGCTGCTATTACACTTTCAGTTCTATCAATGATAAACTATGGAAAACATCAGTGTCATATATTGTATTTAATATAAGGAGCTGTTTGACACAGTGTATCCTTGAAATGTTTATAGTGAGTAAGCAAAACTTTAGTAAAACCTCCCTTTAACCTCAGAAATGGAGCCTGTACAAAAAAGTTTTATCTCTCTCAGTGATGTTCACCCTTCTCATTTGAAGGGCCAAACATTACATAATAAATGTAGGCAAGGAGCCTCTCTCCATTTTATTATGTCCTTTCATTGAATTCCCATAACATGGAGACCAGTTGCCATTCCCGCCCTCCTTGTTTCACTCACCATGGCCCTTGTCTCAAAGGAGAGTACTGGTGACAGGGAGAAGAAGGTATAAGGTGTTGCAAACTGATTATCCTTAGAAGGTGGTTTATTACCTGCTTAATTTCCCTCCTCTCTAGCTATTCAATTTGTCTCTTTGAGAAAGAATTCTTATTTGATAGATCTTAACAATCTTCGTATCTGTGAGCATCTTGAAGCTTGTTTAAGACACAAAGCAGTATAGGAGACAACATGATGTGATGTCTTTGTGATTTGGAGACTGTGAGAAGAGCTGCAGGAAACTACTGATTTGTTATGAGGGGAGCCAAAATGGATTTAAGAGAATGTGGCAAAGCAGAATTTTCTTAGTCCTAATTTCACTTTACTGAGGTATGTCATTATCCCTCCCTGAGCTTTTGCTGGAAGGGTAGATGGGCCACTGGATGGCCAAAATTGCCATAGCAAACATCCTTAGATGCAGCTGAACTGATACTGATGGTAGTTGCCTAAGTGCTCCTTTCAGCCTGCATCCCCACAGCAGGAACAATAGCTTTAATTTAAATAGTACTCAGACACTCATAATTCTGATGTTTAGCACCAATTTTTGTATACATTTTTTCTATAATACATTTTTTCTATAATAGTAGGTAAAGATTAACAAAGCATGCCAAAAAACATTATAAGACCTTAAAAGAGGTCCGTAATATTCTCTAATAGGGGACGTTAATGGACTTCTTCCTCTCGCTTTATCCCAAGCCATCAGGAGAGGCAGCAAAGGACTCTCGCATGCTTTTGTATGGGAATGTTACATGAAGTGGGATTGATTTGCTTGCACTGAAGAAGCTCCAGATGGAAGTCCCAGGCTGAAAATTGCCATGAGAGTATGCTGGAAAAGTATCTCCACATATTTCTCCTCTGTAAAATCAGACATTCTTCTGTTGGCCACTGAACTGCCTGGACTTTTGATTTGACTTGGTCCAGCCATTCCTGGTTCTTAAACATGCACTACATGAAAATGGACCAGAGAATAAAAGACACAGTCGTGTCTTAGGTGAAAATTTGCTCCTCAGTTTAAACATATTAGCTTGCATAGTATATTGTGGCTTCCCCATTTCACTTTTTTAGCTAGATAGGAGATTTTTTTTTAGTGGAATCTTCTATGTAACACAAGTATGATTTCATTTGCTCCTTACAGGCCTCCTCTCAGGCCATAATTCTTGATTTCTCCTAATTAGTTGCTGTGGAAATGATTATGTCATAAACACAAACAATGGGAATATAAGGAGCAGATGAATTCTTAAGAAGCAAAGATTTGTTTTCCTGTAAATGACAAAAAACCCAAAGGAGAGGCATTATAATATTTTCTACATTGTCTTTTGTCTCAGGATTTTATAGTACTTCTCAAGTATTAAAGATTTTTGAAAAGCTGCTGCAGAAATGGTGTTGAAACCTTCCGTATTAGTTGTCCTCAGTAACTCATGATCAAATAATTGTTGCTTGCAACTGCAAATAAGCTTTTCCTTGCAAACTGAGCCTTCTCTCTGAGAGCTGACTGGGTTCTTCCCTATGTACACATCATCACTAGTTATAGAGATTCTGCTGACAAAGTTATTTACACCTGTGCAGTCCAATTTGTTTCAAGGCTCATTTTATCCCTCTGCCTTCAGATTCTTTCCCTTTCTAGGCAGTTCCAACACTTTCAATAGCATTGCCTGCCTCACTGATGCTGCACTATGTGAAAGAAAAGTAAATAATTGTATTGAAGAAGTACAAGGTGGAATGGAATCTGCATCCGTATCAATCTCAACTGTGTTTTGCATGACTATCGGGAGAAAAATAAATAAAAATATATTTTTTTGCCACTGAAGTCAGCACATGTGGCTAAGTATCCTCTGAGGAATGAAATCCTTCACTCTACACAAACCCACTGTATAGCGATGTTCCCATTAAGTGCTCAAAATGGGGCTTGCGTGGCATATAGGCCACATGAATTCACGAGTGGATTTCAACAAGGGAGAGGCTCATTGAATCAGAAGATGCCTTTTTGCATAGTCACTTCTCAGAGTTGTACTGTATTTTTGGCATTCACAACACCTCTGTCATCTGTGTATTTATAACTGGTGCCTTTTACGGATGGGAAAACCAAGGCATAGAGAAATTATAAGACTTGTCTAAAGGAACACAGTTGGTTAATGGCAGAGTGAACACAGAGCTCAGGATTTCTGACTGTCTCCTAGCCTCCACAGAACATTTCTAGAGCAATATTGAAGTGATGTAATGTGTAAACAGAATTGTTTCCAAACAAAAATATCTGTCAGGTTGCATAAGATATCTGCAACAGCTCTTTAAACATGCAGGAACAGATTGATTTTAAATTAATGTGGTCTTTTCTTTAGTGATGAGAAGGAAAGGATGCTTAAGTCTTAAAATATTTACATCTCTCATTGATAAAAAAGTTGTAGAAGTTATCTTGCTCTTAGCTGTGGAATAGAAAATCTGCATGGCTCTTGGGCTTCCAGCTAAAAAGTTTTTTGAAACTGAAGCTGTAAGTGCAAGTTAGGAAGTAGGACATTCTTGTCAGCTTCCCGCATCTGTTATTGGAACTATACGCTAGTACATTTCCAGCATTGCCTTTCAACATGCTCGTGACAATTTTGTTGTATGCATGAGAAAGATACGTGAAGAAGGGCAAAATGCTTTTTGCATAGTTTTTATTTCATCCACACAACTGGAATATTTACAGCACAGTATGGAGTGTAACAAGAGTAAATGCTGAACCACATCAAGCTGTTCCCTTGTCGTGCATGTCATTTAACTATCAAATCTATAAGGGCGTTTGCTATGTTCTTCACACACAGAAAGACCACAACTAAGTGACTTAAAAGTATCCCATGAGTTTTTAAAAATGCAGACAAACAACTCTCTTCTTTTGATAATTGCAAATACATTGTTCCACTCTGTTGGTTCTGCAACATCTGGTATTTTATAAAGCATTTTAAAATGTCATCTCCCTTCCCCATTTGCCCACACCCTTCCCACTGCACCTTAACCCCAGCATAACAAGAAACTTTAATTTCTAAGGAAATCTGTGGAAAATTGTTCAAAACAGAGTTAAGGAGTAGTGTCTTTGTAGATTTGAGCTATTCCTTAAATTAATGAGAAGGCCGAGTCAGCAATATTACTGTATGGAAGGATTTCCATGAGGAAGAGGAACAAGATTCTGGGCTGATTCAGTGGAAAGGTGTTATTAAATTACTCTTGCAGAAGAAATTACTTAGAATGTTTTGCTTGCTAGTGTTAACTTGATAGTCTTGGCATTAAGTTTTCTTAAAAAGATCAAAAGGCAATTTCTTAGGAATGAAAGACTGTAACCTCCCTCAGAAGTCCTGGTATGTGTCCAACGTTTGAATTGTAAATTTGAGTGTAGTTGCTTCACAGCTAGTAAATGAGTGAACTTTGTAGTTCCTGCCTGAGGATGAGCTTACAGGTTACAGATTCAAAGTGGATGAATGATAAGGCCATTACTGGGTAGCATTTTTCCATAATCAGGGTGTTTCAACATTTTTCATAGACAGTTCTTGTCAGTCCATTGCAGCATACAGTGAATAGGGCACATTGGGAAGTAGGAGGTGAGTAAAGGTACAAATTTAATAATATTGAAATGGGTAAAGATACAAAACTAGTAATATAGAAATAACTGCAGAAAAATCCCAACACAAGGTATTTCTTTAAATGTCATGAGTTGTGGGAGGTCATCTTCCCTGATTTTAGTCATCAGTTTCGGCATGCGGTCTCAGCAGGTTGTACCAACCCCCATTTTCAGTGAAGAGAAACAGAGCTGGGACACCTCAAGATGGCAGTTCATCCCACCTGTCTGGATGAGATTAGGTACTCACTTTTCATCTGACTAAATTTAAATGGGATGGATCTCACCATTATTACTCAGCACAGAGGAAGATCCATCACAGTCCCATGAATTTAAAGTAAGACTAATCAGTAAGACTAATCCTTAGCTGTTGAAGTCCATGGAGTAGAAGATTTCTTCTGTATATAAATCATGAGGATTGAAGAAAGTACAGTAAAATGTTTACTCAGTGAAGTTGTCATTTTCATAAGTGCACTGTAAATTTGTGTCAAATCCTAAAATAAAAACCATCTAGTTACAGTCAGAAAGCTATGTTAAATGATTTGTATAGTTTCTTTTTACATAGCTGGTGAAAACTAGCAAAATTTTATTGATCATGACAAAATGTCGTGTTAAAGTATGTTTTTAAAAGGAGACTACCACACATAATGGTGATTTCTGATCATGGGCTTGGTGATTAGGATATTCGGTGTTCTTGTCCTCATGGTCGCACTGGCACAGCACTTCTCCATGGGCTACTGTAGACTTAGATTACCAAGTACTACTAGTACCCTAGACAAAAATTTCTTAGAGGCCGAATAAAAGTGCAGTGGTTAAGAAATCTTATTCCAAGTTCTGCATTGCCTTAGCTAGAACACTGTTAGTATCCAAGCCTTACCTGCTTTACTCTCACTAAAGAAAGTAACAAGCAATGAAAGTACAGTAGCACTGTTTTCAGCATGGATTAGAAACCAGAGCATCTGTTTTAAGCTCACAAATAAGCTTGTACCTGTGTGCTGTCATCTGTTCTCCTCTCTGTTATAGTTAATTCCTTAAGATTTTCCAGTTTGTGCTGCATTCAGACTTTCATTTTCTTAGCAAGATATACTTTATAAAGAGTGTGTCTTGTTTAAATCAACAAAACAGAAGTTATAGGGATTATTTTTGCTCCCTGTAAATAAATGAAAGAGGCAAGTTTCAGAGTGGAAGATGCTGCAAGTAAAGGCACAGTAAAAATGTTCATGAGTATATTTAGGCTGAGAGTTAAAGTAGCTTAGAACATTTCCATAGAGGTAGTGGACACAAGCATTCTAGCTGGATAGCTTTAAGAATGGGTTTATGGGGAAGGTTATGGTACTGAAATACAAAGGCCTGGATATAGACACTGGGGTAGAAGTGAACACAGTGAGGGTTTGTTCTGAGAAGTCTTGGTCAAATCATGCTTTTCTGATAGTTTGTGGAGATAAACTTTGCTAGCTACAGTCTTTAAGAGTGTGTCAATTTCTACTCTTTAACCTTTGTTCCTGTCTTTTGCGTTCCCTTCTTTACTGTGATGAGTCACCAGGATGATTGCGATACCAACAGTATAACTTCAACATTGTGAACTCAAATCCTGTTACTATACAAACACTATTCCTGTAGCCCTAGAAATTTAAGAAATAAAGGGAAGTGGTGTTTCCCTTTGGACCATTAGCCACATGACCTTTTGTTTCTCACATGGTTTAGTCCCTCTTCTGTACGTGACTGCCACTTGGGACTTTTTTGGCTTTTGTCCATTTTATTTCAGTTAGCATTTATTTCACACATCATTATGAGAAGCACTGGTTATGAAGATACGCAGCTCTTGTCATAACAGAAGTATTTTGTATGCACCTGCAATTTGGTGTTTGTGTTTGGGGAATATTGGAGAGTGAATAAAAAACCTGTAATAATTTAGTGGTTTTTTGGCTCCACCTGCTATGGAACTGATGTATTTTTGGAGGAAGGGCATTGAGGTGTGGTTTGTTGGGTTTTTTTCCTTGTTTTTTTTTTTCCCGAAAACAATCTGAAGGCGTTAGGGAAAAGGTACATTGTGGGTTACAATGCTATGAGCAGAGAATAAAGGAAAATCTGTAAGGCAGATGGCTATCAACATGGTCTAAATACCCTATTTTTAATTGGAAGAGGAAAAAGGTGTTCTGTATATAGCCCTCAGGCTGGAAGCTTCATGTTTGTAGTAGTACCATGGCAATGTGCAAGTATTAATCACTTCCCGTGTACTATTTGTAACAGCAACATCAAAAAAACCCTGTTCTAAAGTTGCTTTATATTCTTATTGCTTTGGATCCTCTTTCCTCAGATGCACCTATTCAGATACACTGAGTTCATTAAGACCGCCCTATCCACCCTTGATGTGCACATGCAAATGAAAGGACCTGTAATCTGCTTGTACTTGACCACCACAGAATGCCTCTGGTGCATGAAGCTGTTTGCCACTGTGCCCAGTTGTCTCATCACCCCTCTATCACATACTGGAGGCAAGGAAGGGGAGCGTGTCAGGGTGTGCTGCAGCTGTGCTCTGCTGGGTCTCAACCAGGTGCTCACAGAATTAGGGAGCTATAAATGGCTTCCTGATAGCATTCCTCAGCTTGCCTTCTCTGAGTAAATTTCTGCACAGGAGAGTGTCTGGTCTGATAGCACTCACAAAAACAACAGGTTTGGCCTTGAAACACTTGCTGCTCATTGCAGGAACTCAAATGGCTTTAAAATGAGAATGAGGTAATACTTCAGCAACTGCACTGAAATTAGGAGTTCAGTCTCATGTATCCATGTTAAGTGGAAAGACAAACAGTTTGAGTTATGCTAACAATGCCTCTGTAATGGAAAATGTTAATATTTATGCTGACGGGAATTTTCTCTAATTGATCTTCTGCATTCAAGGAGCTTTTATTGGAAACTGATATTTCACACTTTCATACCATAGTGATTTTAACTTATTCAGTGCTTTTATATCATGATGTCTGGGAGTAAAGGGTCCCAGACTGGAAAATGATCAGTTATAAGCTTTGCTTTATAGTTTAATTCAAGGAAAATTTAAAAAGTACTTTCAATATTTCTTTTTAGTAGTTTTACCATTTTGTTTAGAGATTCTGGATTTTTTGGGGAAGGGAAGGAGGCTGTCTTTTGGGGGAGACTTGTTTGGCAGGTAGTCATGGTCTATTTTTGTTGAAAACTGAGTGTCAAGACTGGAGTCAAGTTGCAGTAAAATAGCTTATGGTACAAGGTAAACTATGTGTTTCCATGGAATATATCCTGTGATGAAAGCTTCTTTCTTAAGTAGTCACTCTCTCTAAATAGTGCATTCTTTTCAGACACTGTTGCTATTTTGTTCTTTGTCAAGTAATTACAAACTTGCTCCTCAGAAGGGGGAAAAAAAAAGGAAAGTAAGAAAAGAAAAAAGAAAGACATACACCTACAGGAAAGCTTTTAACTATAGGTCCTGCTTAATCTGATTTAATCTTTGTTTATGTGAATTCATGTGTGTTTTGAGAGCTCATTTTTCAAATTTGAAGCACCCTTCTGTATTTATTTCTCTTAAACTTTTTGCAGCTCTAGTACTATGAGAAAAAACAATGCTAGCAGTGAGTTTGTCTATATAAGCTAAAGACTTTTTGAAATGCATGCTTTTTTTTGCCAACTGCAGTTCCTGGTTTTAACTGGAAAACTATTACCACCCTCTTAGAACATTGCTTTAAAAAAAATCCAACAGGATTGTAAATGATATTTTGTGAATTCATTACTGAGTTGGAATATAATGCTTTATCTCAAAATGTGCAATTACGGAACAATGTGATTTTCATATTCCATCCTCATTGCACGAAAGAGTCATGAAACAGATAAAGGAAAAAAGGAAGGGAAGATTTAGGGAGAGGATGTGACTCAGGGATTCAGGATCCTACCAGATCGATAGAGCAGCCCCAGAAAGAGAATGTCATCCAGCTGCTGCAAGCAGGCAGATGGAGAAGAGACCTATGATGAAGAAAAAGTGTAAACAGAGGAATAAACGTGGTAAGAAGTGTAGGGCAGACTTGGTTCTTTATGCATTTGAAAAAGGAGAGAAGCAGTTGGATTTGGGATGAACAAGATCCTATTGAAGGTGAATGAGGATTGGTTCCCAGAGTGGGAGGACTGATTTCTGGGCCTGATTTTTTTTTTTTTTTTTTCAGTGAAAACAGAATCCTTTCCTGGTGATATGAAATGTTTTTCTGCAGTCAGATATGTTTAATACTGTCACCCCAAATCAAAATATTTTGTTGAGTTTTCAAATACATTGTTTTTTCCTTCTTTCTCTTTAGAGATAAATTTCAAAATGGAAACATAATTTGGAAGTAATCACTCTGGAATTTGCCTAAGTAATGTGTCTTAGGTTTTGGAGGATTGTTTCAGCTGAATATTGCTGATTTCAACCTGAAATCATTTTCAGGTGGGCTGAAAACTAGTACATTATTCACTGAAAGCACTACCCAGCTGTAAAAATCACAAAATGTCTTGGGGTCTTTTTCAGAAGAAAGTGTGTGCATTGCGTAATTGTTTTCAAATCCCGTAGGTTGCATGCCAAATACCTGTGCAATTCCAGAGTTCAGATTGTTTGTTCATGTTCAAGAAAGGAATACCAGCTCACGCTGTGTCAAGTGAAAATTTTTTACTGTTTCCTTCTTCCATTAATTTTATTTATTGTAGGTGCTAGTCATATATCCTTTGTAAAATGCGGCTCTTTAAAATGGAAGCATTCAAAGTATCTGGTTATTTATGAAAAATGTCGTCTTAGTTTATTTGCCTTGATCACAGTGAGAAAATATGA
This sequence comes from Pipra filicauda, assembly GCF_003945595.2. Lineage (NCBI taxonomy): Eukaryota > Metazoa > Chordata > Aves > Passeriformes > Pipridae > Pipra > Pipra filicauda. The sequence continues at coordinate 3,958,593 of NW_024103851.1, read as the reverse complement.
AATAAACTTTTTTGAGGGGTCTTAAAATCACAGAAGAAAATGAGTCTTTTAAACAAAAAGTATATACTTATTTTAGGGATAAACTGCATGCTGCTTACTGAGTGCCAGTAGCATCCTTCTCTTTTCAAATAATTGTCCCTTGGCACATTCATCACTGTGTGTTGCTTAGAGGCCTGTCTGGTAATCTTTAGCTAGTTTTCAGTCACAGATTTCTCCATATGCAGGCCACATGTTACAGAAGATACTGAAAGTTCATGTGTGCGCACACGCACTCTCAGAGGCTTTAAAACATCCACAGGTATCTTTAAAGGGCAGACGCCAAGAGAAAAAGTTAATAGGTTGTGGTGCAGGAAGGAGTTTCAGAGCAAAACCAAGTTGTCAGATATTCATAAAATGCTTTTAAGAGTGCAGAATTTTGATCTATGTGCTGGTTTCACATACTCAGAAACTAGAGAGTTTGGCTCAAGTTGCGTGTCTTAGTCTAATAATGATTGCAATATTGTGGGACATTTTAGTTCTTACTTGAATGCCCTTCCTAGTTACAGGATGCTATTTTGGGCTTTTAGTGTTTTATGCTGCAGTAGTACTTTCTAATATAATATCATCTTTTTGCTTCGCTTACTCCCCTTAGTGTACATTGCAGATCTCATAAATGAAAGAAAGACAATTTCTTTTCAAGAAGCTGAAGCATGAATTGCTAGAGGGGCTTTGGCGTGGTCATGGAAAGATTGTACAAAGTTAGCAGAGAATTCTGATTTCTCTATGCCATGTTTCTGCACCAAGACCATGTGCACTCACAGGCAAAATGGAGACAACTGGAAAATGGTGTTTGTCGCTAAGACCATCTTCCTGTAGCAAGTATGGGAGAATATTTATGATAGGTGTTGAAATAGGAGGAGTTGTTGGTGACATAGCATTGTACTTGCACTGAAATTTTATGGTTACCTTGGACCTAATTCTTGTAATCTGAGAAAGAAGAATATTGTATGAGTGAATATCTGTCAGTGCTACTGAACACATCTAGTTCTTGTATTTCCTGGGTTCCCCACTGAACACCTTTGCTGTTCCACTTCACTCCTGTGGATTACCATGTTATAAAACAGAGTAAAATTGGGTGGCAGTTGTGTCATTGATGTACACATATACACAGTGTACTCACATGCATACTCATGTATACACTTTTACCAAATTTAAAGCTTTGCTTCCAGTTCAAATTTGAGGATGAATATTATAGAACCTGTTCTGCCTCTTCCGTGCTGGTGAAATAATTTATTAAAAATATAGGCCTTTATCTGAACATAAACTTTGTATTTCTTCTGAAACAGCCCTCAGGTAAAAATAACAAGTTCTTGTAGACAATAATAAACTTTGGTTCACACACTCACTCCTTCATTAGTTAGCAGCAGAAAAAAAATTAAATTGAATTTACCTCAAGTATGTAAACAAACATGTCTTCAATGACTAGGACAAGAACTGTGTTATGGATAAGTTTCTCCTAAACTTAATCTTATCTTTGACTTCAAACAATATTTGTCTAGAAAACCTGACTCTGAAGAAGGGCTGTGTTAATATTTTGCAATTTTGTTGTCCAGCACTACTCACGTGAGGAAAAATAAAATCCTCACTATGTTTACAGTAGATTTTCCACCAACTGAAATAAAAAAGAATACTTTTGTCAGTTTCTGTGATAGTTGTTCAGCTCTTTGGTACATCTTGCTCTTATGTTGCCTCTGTAACATTCAATATGCAGATAGTGGGGAATAATACTTTGTTATGACTGACCTAAAGATTTAAACCACCTGTTAGTCATGCAGATTTGGGTTTGTTTTTTTTAAATTATTAATCAGAAATAGATCTGAATTTAGAGGGGGGGTTAGTGTATATACTCATAATGAAGGAAAGAAGTCCACTGTTGCTGAAATGAACACAGCCATTATGAAATTATATACTATAAAATTTCTAATGGCTTCTTAAATTTGAGCAAGATGACTTTTGCCTTTTAACTTTTATTGGTTCTCATCTGCGTATAAAGAATGGGTTTGGTTCTTGTCACAGTATGCTATAGTGACCGTGACCCAAGACTTCTCTGGTCATCAGCAGCATTAAATGTGGTAGGGAAAAGGAACAGAAATGTATTTCAAGACAAAGTTTTAGTTTTGTTTGAAAGCTGTGACAAAGCAGCTATCTCTTACAGCCCTCTTATGATTTTATTATAGCTCTTAAATGGTCAGGGCTCTCTATGTACACAGAATGAATGCATGGCCTTGGTATAGATTGTAGTAACTGCTAAGGGATAACTGGGGGCAAACTGACCTATTTCGGGAAGAGACTTGAAAAGGGAAGATTTATCAGCACCATCTTCACACTCAAGGGAAAGTGATGTGTTATATACTCAGTGATGTATTACTTACATCTGCGGATGGCACAAAGAAGTTATATTTTAAACTCATTTCATATATTTTTTCAGTGGAGAGAGGCAACGTTGGTGGATGTTCATGGGATATTCATTAATATCAGGAGTTATGTCATGATGATCTTTTATAAAATACATAAACCAAGATGTTTAGGAAAAGAAGATCTTGGATCGCTAAAAGATTATAACTAACAGGCAGAGTAATGACAGATCACCATAGGAAGTTTTTATGGATGGAAGTGGGCACAATGAACAGCATTGGCATTGACATAGTTTGTCATAAGCCATATTGAGAACACTAGTTTTCCATGCCATTGGCTATTCCTGACTGCTAGCAAAGATTTTGATCACATTCCAATGGTTTTTTTATAGTTAAAGGTCTCACAGTACCAATAATTTCAAGTCTTCTGTGTATTAAACAAAAAAAAAACCCACATAAAAATATCTATCTTTCAATTCCAATAAAGTGGAAAAAACCAGAAATGTAGTTCTTGCCTTCAAGGGGCTGTTGGCATTTTTTCAGTAGTTAGAAAAATGGCTAGCGTGCACAAACGAATTTGTATTTAAAATGCAGATTTACAGTGTCAGATGGTATCTCATTCTAAGCAATCTTGTCAACACATCAGGGAACAGCCTATTCTACTTGAAGTAATATGTGGATTGTAAATCATACATTACCTCAAAAAGACCCCACCCCTTTTCCTATAATTAACTTACACAAATCTAATTTTTTAAGTCATTACATTAGCAAGTACTTTCTAGAATGTCAGAGGTATAAAACCATAGCAATTCTAGAGAGAAGGGTTTTGGTAAGAGGCCAAATATTCTGAGCATCTTATACGTGTTTGTGTCTGTGCATATGTGTGTATCTGTATATATGTATATAAATATGAGAGAGAAAAGAGTCTACATCTGAATTAGACTGTTGCATCAGAACACAAAATACTTGCCAGTGCTATGCAACAATAGAACAGAGCGTAAGAGCTTAGCCTAGCAGGAAAACCAAAAGTTTTCTCTGAATCTGAAGATTTTTTTATTCTATTTTTTTCAGACAACTATGTGACAGCTCTGTTTGCTTCCCCACCCAGTGGAAAACTCTTTTCGTTTACTCGGAAATAAAAAGGAAAAGCCCTTAGAAAGATAGCCTGTCCTTAAAGTAGCCCAATACACATATGGGCAGGCTTTGGATTTGGACATCAGCTTTCTCCTTTCTCCTCTTGACAGATAAATCAAGTAAATAATGTTTATTGTCTTGGTGTAGAATTTATCAAAATAATTAAGAATCTTCTTTTGCTCGCTATGATTCTTAAATTTTCACTTTATTATGAAAAAAGTGCTCATTTCAAGATTGTCATGTAAACAGAATATTTTCTGTCTTTGCTTGGCAATACAAAGATGATTTTTAATATTGAAGCACATGGGCTCTTTAAAATAGGTGCTTCCAGTCCTCCAGTGGAATTTTTTAGCTTTGTGAGTTGCTCATTTCACCAAATGAGTGTAAGTATGTTTTTCATATGATAGAAGTATTGACTTCTTTAACTGAATTAAACCCTAAATTTATGAGATTTGGATAGGAACAGATATCTAAAAGATATTTAGCATGGATAAACAAGGAAAAGATCCTCAAATCCCAAGGTCAAAATTTTAGAGCAATGTTCTTGAACAGTCAGTCTATTTCTGACATGATAAATGTGACAAAAATTCTTTGAAAAAAGCTTCCATGAAAGAACCACATAAACCACAGTAATGTTGAAATGCGATTTTTGTATAGGATTTGTTTTATTCACATTTGGCAACCAAAAGGGGAAAAAAATAAGCTATTTTTATTCCATGGTGCTGAGACCAAAATTTAATTTTTTTTTAAAACTCATTGTAAAGGGGGTATTTGGTGGAGTCCATGGACTATTTTAGTACATATTCCATCATTCTGTGCTATATTTTTTCTTGTTTTTATTCACTTTAGCATGCTGAATGATTGAAAATCCAGCTACAACTAGCATAGGCTTCATTGTTGGAACTGAAGCCTTAGATGTGCACTGAATGGCAAGTGGTGAACCCAAAAAACTTAATGCTGTCCAAAGGAAGAGAAGGGCCAGGGTAGTTGGATGAATACTTAATTCCTTATATCTGTTTTATGTCTCTAGTCAGCCTGGAAACACAAATTTCCTAGTGAAAGAGTTATATAGTCTTTCCAAGAACTCTACTCTCTTGCAAAAGAAAAGATTGGCTTCTACGAAAAGTGTCGGCAATTGAGGGAAAAGTAGGAAATAAGAAAAAGGATATTGTATAGAAATCTCAGCAGAAAAACTGGTTTTAAAAAATAGCATTCTTACTGGCACAGCCTCTTGGCCTATAATAAAGATTAAATCCTCACATGACAGAACACTCCATTCCCTCGTGTCAGAAAAAGGACACTGTCTAGCAAAGACTTTCAGTTGCCGAAAGCAGTAATTACCAGCACTCTGGAATGAGACAAGAAATTGTTTCTTTCTCTTCTATAAATTCTGTGACAAGGATTTAGTCTCCTTCACTAAAATCTCACATGACATGCCTGTGGAAATGGGAGAAAAAAGCCAATCTAGCCCTTCCCCAAAGAAACAAGCCTTTACAATCTGAAGATTCTGTCAGTTTTCTTCCATCTGTCATTTATTTCAGCCATAGTTTTTCATATTTAAAAAAATAGTCACTATAATTTAGCACTTCACAGTAATAGTTGCTTGTGTTGGCAATCAAAATTTTTCCAAAAAGAGAAGGAAATTAATATTTTGCTTTGTGTTTTCAAGAATACATGTATGTGGTCACCATACTAAATAGCAGTTCCAGTGTTTAATTTTTTGTTTAAATTGTTTAATGAATAACTTGTTACTTCTTCTCATTTGAGATAGCTGTGGGGAAAAAAAAGAAACATTATATTGGATCCCTTTGTGTTGAGGGATGGAAAGGCAAAAGCACTATAGCTTGGCATGGAAACTCATCTGGTTAATTCCATGAAATAACTCCCTTTTGGCCATCATTCTGATTATTGTAGTAAAAGATATTCTGTTTCTTTTTCCAGTCTGACCTCTTGCACATACACAAAGATGCAATTGAGAAATTGAAAGATTCCACTTAGGAAGAACTTGACCTATTTCTAGCAGTAGCTTTAGTCCTACAGTTTAATATGGATTTTTCAAGCAGATATATAAAAGTTTACTTGATAATGTGTCTCTCCTTATTCTTCATTGTCTATCTTCCTTGATCACATTTTTCATTAGTCTTTCCCTTAGGTAACCAAACTATTTTTATTAATGCAGCACACTTTTTATATGTATTGTAGATCATTTTAATGGAGCATCTGCCCTTGTTGTTGAGAGGAGACCCCCATTGCTTTGCCAAAAATGTCTCTTGCATATAGGATTTTATGTCCAAATTTAAGTTTTATTTTTCTTTTCATTTATTCAGGAGTTGATAATTACCATGTCAGAATTGTATTCTAAAAGCCATCCTTAGCAGAAGACATAGATCCAACCAGGTGAAGTTATAAACTAGACAACTTTGTGAATCTCAAGCTAGCTATCATGATGGTTTTTTTCTTATTAGTTTCCCCAGTAACGCCATTATAGATGTAAATAAACATGTAAATTATGTAAATGTAAATTATTTTCAGAATAATAATTTAAAATCTTTTAGAAATGTTCCAGCCATAAACAGACACAATCTTTTATGTCTGCTTTACATTATAGGTCCCATTTTAATTGGAACACTAAAGCTGGGCCCTTTAATTCTCAGTTTTGTCAGTCAATCAAACTATTTTACCTTAATTAATGTTTGGAGATTAAAAATTTTGTTTTAAATAAGGCAGAAGGGGAGTTTGAATATAGAGCTTTTGGCATTAAAACTTCATTATCTATGTGAAAAAATATGCTTTCGAAAAGCCCCTCTCTGAGGCGACATGGAGAGAAGCATGTTTTCTTTTTTTCATAATAAAGCTCAAGTTTCAATCAGACTAGGAACACAGTATAGTTTTGACAAAAATATACAAAAGATTTTGCATTCATTCTAGTACAGAATAAAAGAATTTAATGAAACCTCAAAATTTGCCATGAAATGGAGTTGTCATCTTCACTGTTGTTACTTCTTATCCTTCTAATCTGTTTTTCTCACTGACTTCAGAATAATATGGTAAAGCTTGAAGATCAATAGTTTGATGTCATCTTCTTGACTTACATACCATATTACAGTATGAACAATATTTTGACTATTCTTGACCTTTATCATTGGTGGTGGTACACTTGCTCTGCCTTCAAAAATATGTGTATTAAAATAATGATGCCTTTAAATCGTGCAAACTTTGATTGTATGCAGTATAAATAACCTGAATTTTGAATGGAAACCTTCCATTTTTAGGTAAGCTCAGCCATGTTATTTATTGAGGCATGTCTTGCAAGACAGTTATGATCTAAGAAAAGCTGGTAGCTGTCTGCTTTTTCCTAATTACAGATATGAAGTCAGAGCTGAGGCCTAGGCAGACTGATGGCTTAATGTATTCAGGTTGTAAGAAATAAGATATTTTCACTTTGCCCAGACATTCATATATAAAATCCTTACTTATATGAAGGGTTAATGAAGATCAGGTTTCAGCAGGAAGAAGAAAGCCTTTCCATATAACACTAACAAGATTTTCTTTTGACACAAATGTGTTTAATCACCCAACACACAACAAGTATAATCATTCAAATTAATGGTGTTCAGCCAAATGTAACATCACGAACACTGAAAGGCTTGAGTTACACACATTCTTTTGGAAAGGATGAAACCATTTTTTTTTTTGCTAACTTGTACAACTGAAAATTGTTAATGTCTGTGTTTATATGCCAACAAGTGCATTTGGGAGCCTCTTGTCTGATCAAGACTGTCGCCTTCTGTGTCCTTCAGGAAAAGAGAACCATCAAACACCACAAAAGGTGACATTCAAACAGACAAGGTGCTGAGCTAAGTCCATTAATCTCTTATTAATCACTCTGACATTTTAAAGGATGATTTTCTTGAGCAGAGGAAAAAAAAGTCTCCCGATAGCTTACTAAATACGGTGAGGACTGGAAACAGAATGGATAGTCAGAGGCCAATGATGGATTGAATTTTCTCTTACCAAGAAACAAAATAAACAAATGTGTTTCATCCTGAGAATGTCTACCTGGGGAAGAGTTCTCAAGGGACAGTCATTCACTAGGCCTTTTGGCTTCCTTGGATTGGGATCAAGTTCCCAAGATAATTCCAAATTTTGGACAGGTATCTCAACCACATTTCCCTATTGCTTTTTGGTACATGTATTTTTTCCCATTACTAAGCTTTTTTGGTCTTACCTGTCTAGACAGATTGGTTAGGTGTTTGATCTTGCATTTCACGTGAGCCTTAACTTTATTGACCAAAACTGTTTATGGAATCTGCTGTGATGACCAGTCATTATTCATGCTTGTCAGTATTTTCCTATTAGATTTACATTCACTTACGTTCACATCTGCACAGAATACATTCAGGTACACTTTTAGAAGTGGTCATGATAGGGTATCCCTGTGGGAGGAATGCAGTACAGTTTTAACTGTCATCACATTTGTTCCATGGGCACAAGTGTTTGCTGGCTTTTTGTGTTTGGCACAGGAACAGGACTGTGCCCTCACTGAGCCGGAATCACTTAAATCTTCATTTCTTCTATACTTGAGAAGTGAACATGTTAGTTCTCTGTCATGTTTTTTTCTTTGGCTTCTATTTCTGTTTCTCCTTCTAGTCATAGTCACATCAAAAGCTCCTCTTCTTTTTTTTTTCTTCTCTGTCACTACACAGCACCCGAATAAAGAAAATATTACTTTTTTCCACTTACTACTCTGCTGCTTACAAGCTGTATGGAGCCTAAGACAGAAGTTAGGCATAGGCACTGATGGATACAGTGTCACTGCCTGTGTTCTCTTTTTGTGCTTTTTTTCTTCCCTTTCATGGACTGCTTGCACCAACAGATTAGTACCTATGGTATTTAAAAAGAATAATATAATGATACCTATTCGGAACAAAATATGTATAACTGTGTTTTTATACATATCTACACATATATATATGTAATAGACGTACATTCTTGTAAAGAAAGTGCTGAAACGACCCAAGCCATGACATACCTTGAATAAAAACAATGAGATCTGAACATGGTGGGAATCTAGTGGAACATCTGAGATTCTAAGGAGATACACTATGTTCTACATCAGTCAGGATTCCTGAGTCTCTGAAATATCCATGTCCAAATAGACTGTCTTGCTGCTGGTTGAGCTGGAGTCAAAGGGCCTTGACATTGTTAGTTATTATGGAGAAGTCTTCTACCTTGTCCAGACTGACAGAAGGTTTGTGGTGATTCTGGTTGAAACAAAGATCAGCTTAACAATGTGTACTGTTCCAGAACTCACTGACTAACCGTTGACATGCACAGAAATGACAAGCTCCTGAATGTTTTTTCTCTCTCCTTCTTCCAGTGTGGTTGGCTGTTGCTCATGCTGATCTGTTATGGCACTGGTTGTATGACTGATGTGGGGAGTTGGTTACTGATAAAGTTCTGTACTCTCTACACATTGCTGGACTTGATTTAGTACTTTTTCAACTTGTTGTTCTATGTAGATACTGAAAATAAACTGAGGGGAAATTAATAGTTTTGAAACCCCACAAATACCATTGCTATTAAGAATATTTGTTAGGTTTATGCAAAGGACTGTAGACAAAGTTCCTGATTGTGCTAGATGCTGGATAAACAAAGAGGTGTCGATCATCAGTAGCCAAGGAGCTCACAGTCCAAATAAAGCAGGGTTAGGGTGGGGTAATGGTATGAGACAAAAGCTGTGTGAACATTGTGATATTTGGGATAAATGTCATTTCCACAGTTCTTGGCTTCTGTGACTGCCCACACAGTTTGAGGAGTCCATTAGTTGAGGTACAGTATCCTGTCCCTACTTACTGGGCGTACCTCTCCAGGAAGGACTCATATAATTTTAGAGCTCTACTCTCACTGCAGAGGTCCAAGATGATGGGAACGGATATCACTCCTTTGCCCAGTGATAGGTGGAGAATATTCATCAGTCTACTAAGTGGTGTCAGTTGTGTGTCCTGGCTTGACTCCAGACTCTGCTGTGTCTAAAAGGTTAATTTCTACCAGATGAGAATGTCCTTGGCCTTTGACTAGCTTTTCTGTGGACTTGCTCATGGGAAATTTGACACTGGGCGGTAGTTGGCTAGAATCAATTTATCCAGGGTGGGTTTCCTTTCTGTGGATAAACAGAGCATGTGTATCTCCAGGAATAGGAGTTTGGCATCTTCCAGCACTTCATTAGCTTATGGTGATCAAAGGTGATTCTTTTCATTACAGAGGTCCAGTACTCTACACAAGCAATATTTTTGTATTTTACAGTCTATCAGTGACTAATGCACGTCTTCAGCTGCAGCATTTCAGCTAACTTATCTAGTTGACTATATGAGTTTGTACTGTTCCATTTACTGTCAGGAAACATGGGCTAAAGTACTATGCAACCTTTTTCTGCACCCTGCTTTGGTCTTGCAATATCTGTGTATGATGAATTAAGTTCATGAATGCTGGTACTTCTACTGCAGTTTAACCTCTTCCAGTGTCAGTGAAATCTTTTTTGACTTCACTCATTCTCTTCATCGGGCAGAATCTTTTATCTTGTTTAACAAGTACATTTGATAGTATTTGTATCTGAAATGCAGGTTCTGATTGGTTTTTATAACTGTTAGGGATGAGAACGCCTGATCTCTTCTTCAGCCTGTGTTCCTGACAACCGTACTTGCAAATTTACCTTAGTGTTTAGGATGCTGTTTGGTTTAATGTTCGATTCATATACATACTAATACCAAGAATTATGGAATTTTGGGTCTAAAAATGAGTTTCACTTAACTGTGATGAACAGTGAGTCTTTAACTTAATCTAAGTTTTTAGTAGTAGCTTTTTCTTATCAGTGGAACAGTTGACAACTGAGATTTTTGTTGTAATCACAGAAAGCTGTACTGAAGGGGCCACTACTGTACTGGTATAGTAACCTTGCTCTGACATCTTATATGTATCAAAGCAAATTGATCTGATAAAAGTTGGTTTCTTTTAGCTTCTTGTACTAGTGGTGCTTTACATCTGGTAATCCCCATCATGACAGCTGATGTTTGTCTAGTATGAAGTTAACACTTCACTAGTGCTACTGTGCTATACCAATCCTGTATAAGGGAGAAGAGAATTGGCAAGGTGAAGAGTTGACAACTCAAGGTGGAGAATTTACATCTAGCATTATCTGTGTTTTTTTGGCCACAGTTGTTTTAATTGATAGCACCATTAGTCATGATGACAAAATTATGATATTTATGTGCTACTATTATTGTGCTATTGAATAACCCACTTAAGGACAAATATAAAAGCCATATGAATTTTTCTCATCATTATAAAAGATTATCATATCACTCTAAAAAAAATTCATAACATATTAAAGTTTTACTATTAATAATAGTAAATTATGATGCATTATTATTATTGTTATTGTTATTATTATTATTATTATTATTATTATTATTATTATTATTATTATTATATATTTGAAAAAGGACCAAGAAAGGTCCAAGGAGAAAGAATAAGCTGGGATTCCATTTAAGTAATGTTTTGTCGTTACACTGAGTCTGGGATCCTGAATCATTTTTCCAAAAGGTTAGGTCTGAGGTCAGTACCTGAGTTATGTTCCCACATGTACTTTCTAATTGCTTTCAGTGGACTTTTGCTTGACCAAGAAATAAAAGTTGGAAACAGAGCTTAGTAAACATTTTCCACCACAACACAGTAGAAAATTTCACATGGCTTTCTGAGGTTGAATCTTCTAAAATGCTTCTTCTAGCACATGCTGGTAGAGTCTTTCTGGTTTGCTTTCTCACATCCGTGCTTTAAGAAGTGGTTTACTGTTGGAGCGTATATTTCTGATTTACCAAAATAGCGCTTCATATATCCTTCATCCTTCAAAAAGGATCCTAGTTTTGGGGATTTATATTTTTATTTCCTCCAAATTTAATGTTCGTTATTTTATCAGTCCCTGTTTGACATACACTTTGCATTATTTTAATCTTCACAGTTGTGGTAGTTTCATTGTAAAAAAGACTCTATTAATTATCCCCAAATGTTTTTCAAACATTACCACCGTAATGAAAAACAAAACAAGACAACCTTTAAATGTTCTTTTGGTGCAAACACAGCTGTTCTGCCTGTTACTTTTATTTCAGCCTGTAGGCAAATGCCGACTTTAAAATCTGTCATAGTCTGATTGATCACTTTCCAGGAAAACAGGATTCAAGTAATTTTTAAAGTAGGTTCATAATGGATTAACCAGAGATGCCACATAAAGAAGAAATGTTTTATTCCTTTCTAATGTCAGAGGAGCTGATACGCTCTGTTTAGCAGCAAAACCTCCTAAATACCTCAAGCATTCCCTGACTACACAGTCACAAATAGTAGATGTTAAACACAAAGAAGAATTTCAGTCCAGGATGTAGTAATATTTTGTTCTTAAAATTGCCGGATTAATACAAGCAAAATATGTTCTAAAACTAGGTCTCAGTAGATGTCTCAGAAGTACAACCCTCTGGAAACACAGAGCGTAATACTATTAAGTAAACATGAAGGTGAAAACCTGACTTCACTAAGTCAGTGGAGATTTTGCTGTTGATTTTCAGGATCCAGAATTTTGGACAGTTTTAGAAGTGTAATTTTATGAAGTTATACTTTTAAACTGAGGCAGGATTGACTCAATAGTTGGTAGGAAGATACAATGAGTTTCTGTTGAGGATTTTGGAATAATAGCTAGAAAAAAATCTTGTCTGTTCTAATAATAGTGTTAGAGATTGTAATTTTAGATGATCTTGGTATATTTTTAAAGTTTTCCCCTTCTAAAATGACTGAACTTGGTTACTTCAGAACCATATGCTGTGTTTCACATGTATGTATGTTTTTCTCTATAATTTCATCCTGCTAAGTTGTGTCACAAATGTAAAGAAATTAACACTCTCAATAAACAAAAAAGAATGTTTTAAAAAAAGAAAGACGTGAAAGTGTGATAAGGTAGGCTATCCTAATTAAAAGGACCAAGGAAATGGTAAGGAACTGCTTTTGGAAATTAATCCCTTTTACGGCACCCCATTTTGGATAGCTCAGCTCTGTAAGTCAGATTTGAAAATGTTCTCCAATTACTTTTAGTAAAAAAATTGAACCAAATCAGTTTGCAAAGAATCACTCAAACATTGCAGTTAACTTATAGAAAATAATATTTTCTGCTAATGTCTAGCATTATTCCCATTGTACATTAAAGGGCAAGAGAGTTAATAGGTTCTTCTAAGCCCCATGTATTTAGCCATTCTTAAAAGTAAATAATTTAGAGTCTAAGATACAGTGCTTGGTAAAAGAGCCCTGTTTACATACAACATGATGTAGCAGCCAAATAAACGAGACAAACCTTTTCAGTTGCCTCCAGTAGGAATGAAGTCTATCTCAAGGACAGCATTCTTCTCAGGAACCTAACATCTCTGTTTACTGTATCAGTTTCTTAGTATGACCTGTTTTCCTGAAGTTCATTGACATCCATTGGTAATTAATTGGAGACCACTGCTTTTGCCAGATATGGGGTAGACACTTTCTGCTCATTCACTTCAGCCTTGCATTACAACTACATTTCAGTTTTAAATTAGCAGTTCCTATTTGCTGTTCAATTAAGTGGGAGAACTCCTCTTATTATTCTGTGTAAGTTCACAATGTAAGGGTAAATTATTCTGCAGTAGATCAACAGGATATGTGGTGATATGTGCTCTCATCAGCTGCGGTAGTGATTCAATCACTGCTTCAGTGATAACCTAATGTCAGATAACTGTGCTGTAGCTTGAATTCCTGAAAAAAAATCATTGGTGTAGACAGATTCTGAAGATATTATTACAGTCTTTTGCCAGCTTACTGTGCTCTGCAATTTAGGCTATTTAGCCTATAAAGAAAATGTAATTTAAATAAATGATGTAGAGTCAGGTAATGACAACAGTTCATTGAGGCTGTAAATGCTTTTGCAATATTACAGTGCAGTAATGTTTATATTTTGCAATGCTGCATTGCTGTTTGCATATCACTTGCAATAATGTAAACTGTTGTAATTTCTTTTCTTTAGAATAGGATATGAAAACAGAGCAGATGAATGACACACCATATTTGTTCTTGTCATTGTTGGATAGCCCGCACTATAATTCTTGAAGTCTTGATGTAGTTCAAAAAGTCAACTAAAAAAGGTGGAATTACGACAATAATTACAGCTGATAGGCTGAGCACTTTTGTGCCTGGCACAAGTTTGAAATCCTATGCCTTCGAAGTTTGGCTTCATTTGCTGTTTCAGGAGGGAAATTATTTCGGTTATGGATTTGCTCTTTCAACTTTTTACTCAGGGGGTTCACAATATAAAAGAGAATCCTTCTGAATGTTTAAGGTTTGCCATAAAAATGAAAACTTTGTGACATTCTGGAGATTCACAGTTGGGCACAAATTAAAATCCATTTCTCAACTTTTTCTTGTACTAAATAAAGCCATAATTGTTTTACGTGCTTTAAGGATTGTTTCTGAAAACCTGTTTTACAAAGACCCATAGTATCATCTGCCTGTTCAAAAGGTAAAATCAAAAAGCTTATTCCCAGTATTTTCCATGATCTGTTTCCCAGCCTTAGGTTTACAAAGAGAATTTCCGTTAAAAAATACTTTTCTGTCTTGCAGTTCAATTTCCTGTAGTACTGGTTATGTTGAGAATCACAAGTGAAGCATTCTCTGAAAGTTTGTGGATTGTGATATGCAATCTAAACTGGGAGTGGTAGAGGAAAAGGAGGGAGGGCGAAGGTTCCTTCCGTTCCTAAAGGTAATTGTCCTTGATGTGATGGAAATTGCAGTCACCTGCCTAGTAGTGGAAAATCTTTAGCTATAAGGAAATCTACAGCAGCATCACTTCATTATAGTTGCTAGCAACCTCATGCTGGACAGCAGCTTTGATGGGACTGATAAAGGCAGGGTTATTGAAACAACAGACGTGCTTGGGGGACCACAGTTATAAACTATAAAGAGCTTCTTGCTAAAGCTACTTCATAAAAAGTTTATGCTCTTGCAAATTGTACTTGGAGCAGAATTTTGGCACTTAGGAACCTGGAGCTGTACATATTTGCTAGTCTAGGCTAAGTTCAGAGATGTCAAATGAGTTATTCTAGTGCTGCATGAGTAGAAATGAGATCAGATTTCAACCCTGGGTTTTTATTATGTTTTTATTTCCAATTTACCTAGAAAACTTGCATTAATCACTACTGTTCTTATGGTTACCATGGCTGAATATCTAAAGCAACTGGTCTTCATTACTCAGCACATTTCAAAACAAGCCATTAACTTTCCTCCATCTTAATTGCCCATTTGTAAAATTACTTGCCTTATAGTGCTGCACTTCTACGGTTACTTTTATATGTTTTATGTAGGTCTCCTGTGTTCTTTTCCCTAAAATTTTATACAATATGCTGCAAATGCATTGTCTTTCTGGTTTTTTAAATGTAAAGAGGAATTCTTCTTACCATGTAAACTTTCATAATACCAGGCAAGCAAAGATGATAGGTGTTTCTTTTTACCTATATCAATGCATCTCTCTCCTTTCTTCTCCTAATTATTTCTTAGAAACATCTGGTAACTTTCTGCCTAACTGTCAAATTTCTATTTCTGTTTTATTACCTGAACACCTGCATGCCAGTTGAGTATGTACAGACATTCCTGAATATCAGGAGTGTTACTGCCCGCCTGACTTGTAACAAACTTGCAGTGTGATAGCATAGTAAGATTATCCTTGCTCCCATGCTATTAATTTACAGATTAAAAGAAAATCTCATAAATCCTAGTACTTAAGGTACTAGCTTATTAAATCCCTAGTTTATTAAATCCCTGATACTTAAGTGCACTGCAGGTAAAATACAGTATTGAATAAACTGATAAATATAGCATGTTGCTGCTTATCTTCTTTATTATCTTAATTTCACTTTGTGAAAAGCTATTCTGGCTGCTTTTCTGGATGATTAGTTAGCCCAGGATAATCTTAACTCAGGAGCTGTTTTTTGAAAATCTTAAGTGAGCTGAAAAATCCATATACAAATAGAAAACTTAGTTTAAAAACTAAGATTTAATCTCATTGGAATCTTTGGCACTATCTGGTCAGCTTTTGTGGTGCGAACTAAAATCTACAAAGAGGACAACTCAAATAACACTTTTATCAGGTTTTTAAAATAATAGCTGGAACACTAGATAGTTGCACAAAAATGCTCATCAACCAATTAAAAAAGAGCTAGTAATTAAAAAAAAATACTAAAAAAGGCCTTGTGTGCTTGCAAGCTTTTCTAGTTTTTTTTTCTAGCTATATCAGTTGAGCTAATAAAAGATATTGCCTCTCTTTCCAAATCCTTCTGCATGTAATAATTACCATTCCATGTTCTGCACTGTTATTCTAAGAGCATGTTATAACCTAAGGCAGTGTTTCTGCCTTTGAATCTCACTATGATAATAGAAATTTCTTTTGTTCTAGTCCTATAGTTTGTCAGTTGGGGTTGATAGTATTTCCAATTGAGCTTCACCTGGCTGACTGTTTCATGTGTGTGCTCAGTGAAAATTTTCTGTCATGCCACAGTCATGGTATTTGGCAAGGATCATCCAAGCTATTGCCTCTTCAGTTCTCTCTGCTATTTCTATCTTACATACCCTCTTTCTGCAACTCTTGACTCCAGCTGCCTTTCTTTAAGACCCATTCCCACAGTCCGCTGACTATTTTGCTTTCTAATCACCTGTGAATTTGCCAGGTGAGTCATTTATGTCAGTTCTGGCAGTCCATTCTGGTCTAAAATCTGAATTCTGGTTGTGGAGTGGTTTTTTTCTCCTCCTTTGATATCGTCTGGAGTCCTGAGCTAGAGACTCTCTAGTGCCTTATTTGTCTTTTCTTTTTCATACCTTGCCTTTCATGGGTTTTTTTGTGTTACTTTCTCCTGCGTTATTTGTCATCTTGGGTTGTGTGAATGGGTGACAACAGTAGGTTTTTAAAGGGAAATGTAGATTGAACAGCAAGAGAAGAGATGTTGAATATTACTTATTACCCTGTGAATGAAACCATAGGAGATTGAGCTGAGACTGGAAAACTTCAGCATGAACATCTCTGTAAGAAATAGGCAGGCCTAAGTAAGTGAATGTCCTTATGGCTGACCAGATTTTTAGTGCTTCTCATTCTTCTGATTGCAAGAGAGAGTGATGGTGATAAGCCAGAAGGGCTGTTTTGTGCAGGGAATGAATGATGGAAAATGCAGCACACTCAGCTGTTCAAAGTAATCAGAAATTCATAGTGGAAAAATCTTATACAGAGAGGGTTAAATCTGAGACTGTAATTCTCAGAAACTGTGTTAGAATTCATATGAA
Source organism: Pipra filicauda (assembly GCF_003945595.2). Lineage (NCBI taxonomy): Eukaryota > Metazoa > Chordata > Aves > Passeriformes > Pipridae > Pipra > Pipra filicauda. Next base: position 3,941,680 of record NW_024103851.1, on the reverse strand, counting down.
AAAGCTTTAAAGACTTCATTTTAATTGACACTGGATACAGGTCATGGCCTTTTGGAGAATTAGAACCAGAGTGTTCATCAGGGAACAATACAAGTTTAGAAGGTCAAGAACTGATTCCTAACCATAAGTGCAAATGTTCTCATGTGTGTTTAATATGAACCGGGAAATACTTTGCAACATGTTGGTCTGGAAGAAATTGGAGCAGAAGCCTTAATATGTACTTTTCATATTAAATATGATATTTTGAATATGTTGTTTAGTACCCTTTAAAGTCATGAGAAAAAGCATGAAGGGCCAGACGTGGCTATGACCACATGCTTTTTGTAATAATGAGATCAATAAAGAGCTGAGGCAATGCCGTTCCTAATGTGTTGTTGAAAATTTAATTGTGAAGACATCGGTTCTAACTCACTTGTTTTACCAAAACAGGAAGGGGGAGTGGGTGCAAAGAGTTTCCCACGTTAAATTTAGGAACAGTCAAAATAAAACAAATGCTAAAATTATCCAATTTACTCCAGGCTTTGTGAGGAAGAATGAGCAAGTAATTGTCAATTATGGAGTGGGATTGGAATGCAGGTTGTAGAGGGATAATTAATTGAGAGATATTTAATTTTGATTAGAGTGGCTTGAAAAATTGCCATCTGAAGTGGTTTCAGGCCTGCAGGGCGGTCTGCTGATGATGGGCAAGGGACTGGCATGCAGTGCTTTAATGGGGTTATGAGGTAGATTAGAATCTATCACAGCACTGAAAATAAAATAAAGGATTAAGGAGGAAGAAAGTATAGTCTTATGATCAAGAGTTAGGTCTCTCTACCAGAAAACCTGGGATTGTTCCTCGCTTGTGCCATACAGTTCCTCTGTGGCGTCTTTCATGGACTTGAGGGCTGGGTTCTCCAGGGTAGAAAGCAGCTCCCCTACTCGGATGATTATATTAGTGTTCCCTTCATCACTGTTCCAGATGGAGCATCACGGGAAAGGGGAAGAGAAGAGGATTGGTGGGTTTGTGATTGGTACTTCTCTTTCAGTTTCAGTAGGTGGAGTTGAGCTGGGAAGCGGACAGGCACATCTTCGCTAAGTTTTTCCATCCTCCATGCTGACCCACCACGCCAGGTAAAGGACTGCCACGAGGCAGTTGTGATTCAGCTGGTGCCATAGCTCTTTACCAGGGTTTCTGTAAAGCAGCACACATGGCAGCTCATTCTTCTGTTTCATATCTCTTCCTTTCAATGTCTCTTTATAACAATAGAATATTTGGAAAAGGTAATACTTAACATCATCTGAGGCTCGTTTATCTAATGCAAAGAATATTGAGACCTATGCAAAAGAAATATGAAGAACAGTTATTAGTTTGCTTAAAATAAACAATTACTAATTTAGCTGAGAGAGTGATTTTCATCTTGTTTTCATTTTGGTAAATTAATAAATTTGGGAACTGAGACTTTGAGGAGAGGATATACCCTCTTCCCTCTGTTCCCTCAGTAGAGACTTCAAGATGACTTAGAGGAAGGCTCCAAAATGGAAAATGTGGTCGCTGTGAAGAGGCATCATTAGCGCAGTATGTGGAAGCAGGCTGCCGACCTTCCTGCACGAACCATTTTACCGCAAACAGATTCCTGTTCTGACACACAGCTTTCAGCAAAATCAGCCAACAACTGTTAGCCAGACATGAATGTCTTTGGCATTCAACAAATTACTTGCACATCAGACAGTGCTGATTACTACCGGAAAATAGTATAAATATCGCATTTTATATTACACTTGTAAAAATTGATTCTTTTCCCCTTTGACTTAGTGTGCCAGAAAATTTGTTAATTGTGTATGGAGTTCAAGGAGATAAATCTGGCTGCAAAATTACAGATAAACAAATTAATACATGTGTCATTATAATGTTCTTTGGCTGATACCATTTTCACTTATCACCTGTTTGCATTGTGCAACTCCTTTGACCAAATAGAGTTTCAATTTCTGCTTCATTTTGGCTTATTTATTGATTAAATATGATTCAAATTTAGCATTATACCTTTTTGTATGTATTTAACCTTTTCATAGCCTTTCCCTGCTTTTGTAAAGACATTCATAGATTTCTTAATCAAATGACATAGAGTCCCTAATCTTTATAAAGTATTTCATTTGAATAGTGCTTACAAGGAAAGTTCTTTGAAAAGTTCAAATGAATAGTTGTTTTGCTGGATGTATTTTTCAACCTGACCTGTTTGGCAAATCTTGAAATACATTAATCTGAAAAAGAAGAGTTAAGCATGGTATTTCTTTGCAGACATTTAGAATGGGACAGTTTAAAACTTTTTTGGTCTTTCATCTCAAAGTAATGTTTTGAGACGAAGTTATGTTCTGACATACTTTATCAGAACATGAATATCAGTACAGTTTTCAATTGAAACAAATACTTCATTTGACCCCAGAATTCCTTCCTTTTATCCTTTTGGCTTGAACTATGGTCTTTGAAAAAGGAACTATTTGCAGAAGGATAATGTTGTTAAAAACACTTCTTTACTTCTAGAAGACTTCAACATCTCAATACCTCATTGGAAAAAAAAGAATTTAACTCTATTGATTTTAAAATTTATGTTATGAAAATACAAACTCAGTTGCAATTACACATGTGATTAGCATAATTGCTTTGATTTTGCAGGAACATTTGCATGGATAAAGCTACTACATTTTTAGAAGTGTATGAATGGTTAAATCTCTTAAGCTGTTGTGTCTAGTAAGAATGGCTGCAGAGATTTTGTAGCTGCATGATGCCTGAAGCAACATACTCCAGTATTTCTCTGAGCACAACTGTACAAAATATCTTTTAGCATTATTATTTAAAATGATTAGGAGCTGAATTAGGTCAAAACAGCATGGACAAGTAAAATGGGCAGATAAATCTTGATGCTGGATGTTGTGTCCTTTTCCTCATAACTAGTACTTTTGCTGGATCAAGGCTGCTGGATATTCTTGAAAGTCAAAAAAGCAGAAAAAAAAGGAGAGGCAGCCACCTTGATGAGTCAAGTAGATTTCAGATAGGACCAATATTGATAAAATTATCCTGAGCCCAGAACAGAAATAAAGGAAACTTGAAAACTAGGAAGATTAGATATTAATTACATTAGTTTATATATTTGTCCTTCCTGTTTTTCTTAGCAATTATAGAACTATTGGGAAAATTCACACTTTCTGAAGGGGCTGATAGTTATGTACAATAGCATATGAATAATCAGGTAAAAGGTAATTGAAGCTGACAAAATCAACATCCTGCCATAGATTTGTTCAAGTCTGTAGCTGAAAGCATGAGACATGGGAAAGGTACAACATGTTCCACTGCTTCAAGACTCAAGCCGTCCTTTAAAGCTCTTCTCTGCCTTTGAAAGGAAAATCTTCTGAATTCCTGAAGTAAGACACATCTTAAACCATATGAGCCACTTTCCGTGCTGACAGAATTTAGTTAAAGCTCATTATGTAAAAAGGTGCTATAAGGAAACTTTATAGAGTGAATGCTCTTTATAAACTGGAAGCTAAGGTTCAGCCAGTTTCCATTTAATCCTCCCGTATTGCCTGCAGCAGTCAAGTAAATTTCATAACTGTCTCCCTTCCCCCCAAATGAAAACCATGTGCCTGCTTCATTTTTCACTCCTTTCCTAGTCCCCCAATTCAAACCTCTCCTCAGTGCTTTAAAGAACCTTGCAAGTGCTGATACAATTAAAATAGCAGAGTTAACTCTTTCTGTTATTAATTAGGCCACAAGTATTGTCCATCCCAAAGAAGCTGATTACAGTCAAATTGTCATGGGTGTATGGTAATGGAAGTGTTAAAAAGCATGTATGTACATTCTCTATTCAGGGAGCTTCTAGAATTAGGATTTTCATTCTCCATGGTGAAATTAACTTAAGTAGTGAAACAAATAGGCAAAGCACTGTAATTTGATATATACTTATTTTAGTTAAATTGATATAGGGCAAGAAAAGAAGTCTTGATTTTGGGCTTTTTCTTATAAAATACTTGAATGTCAAAACTTTTAGAAATAATGTATTCATTGCATATTAACCAAGTAATTTTGGATTTTTCTCCCCCTGATTTATGTCATTTGAGATTTCTTCTCTAAGAGGAAAACATTTTCTGAATAACCATAGACTTTCTTTATTAACTTATCATGTTAGCACATAAAACGAGCTACCAGGAGGCATTAGCAAGTGGGAGTCACATGGATTGTCTGCTCTTCTTCTAGATTCTCATTCTATCCCTCAGAGAGTGCCACTTTAGAATCATAAAATCATAGAATATCTTGAGTTGGAAGGGACCCACAAGGATTATTGAACTCCAACTCCTGGCCCTGCGCAGGACCATCCCCAAGACTCACACCCTGTGCCTGAGAGTGTTGTCCAGATGGTTCTTGAACTCCTTCAGGCTTGGTGCTGTGACTAGTTCTCTGGGAAGCCTGTTCCAGTGCCCAACCACCCTCTGGGTGAAGAACCTTTTCCTAATATCTAATCTAAACCTTCCCTGACACAGCTTCATGACATTCTCTCAGATCCTGTCACTGGTAACCACAGAAACGAGACCAGTGCCAGCCCCTCTGCTTTCCCTCGTGAGGAAGTTGTAGACTGCAATGAGGTCTCCCTTCAGTCTCCTTTTCTCCAGGTTGAATAATACAAGTTACTTCAGTGGCTCCTTGTATGGTTTCCCCTCTAGACCCTTCCCCATTTTTGTAGCCCTCATTTGGACACTCTCTAATAGCTTTATATCATTCTTGTATTTTGGGGCTCAAAACTGCACACAATATTCAAGGTGAGGCTGCACCAGTGCAGAAGCAGAGAGGGACAATTCCCTCCCTGAACTGACTGGTGATGCGTTACCTGATGCCCCCCAGGACACGGTTGTCCCTCCTGGCTACCAGGGCACTGCTGACTCATATTCAACTTGCCGTCGACCAGGACCCCCAGGTATATTTCCACAGAGCTGCTCACCAGCATCTCATTCCCTAGTCTGTCCGTATATCCAGGGTTGCCTCATCCCAGGTACAGAATCCAACACTTGTCTTCGTTCGTACAGTTGCTGATTGCCTCGCCGTCTAATTTGTTGAGCTCTCTCTGAAGGGCCTCCCTGCCTTCAAGGGAGTTGACAGCTCCTCCCAACTTACTATCATTGTCAAACTTATTAGTGTACCTTCAAGTCCTACATCCAAGTCAGTTATGAAGATGTTGAAGTCTAAGATGGAGTCATGTGGAACCCTACTAGTGACCAGTCACAAGCCTGATTTTACTCCATTCACTATTACCCTTTGAGTCTGAGACGTGAGCCAGTTGCTCTCTCCCTGCATGACATGGCTGACCACTGTCAGTCAACCTCATCATTTCAGTGCTGCATAACAACACGGATCTTTTATTGACTCCGCAGATTGCTGAGGGAACAACTATTATTTTTCCGAGAATGAATCCTTTTCCAAGGCTGAAATACAACTTTAAAGTACATTGTGCATAAAACTACATATCTGAAACTCTGAATATAATTAAAAACAATTAACTGTATATAAAAGTCTCAAGTCTATAAGAGAAAAAGACTAAGAAATTTTTAAGAGTGTTCCAGAAGCAATTTTATGACTGCTAGAATCTATTAATCAACCAATATATTTAAACATGATGGAGTTGAACTCTTCTGCTCAGATTGCCAACATATCTTGATGAGAGAAAAACATTCATGTTTGTCTTTCATTATGACCAGAGTTTAAAACAAGACTGTGGCTCCACCAAAAAGCACTTCATGCTGTGAGAACCATGCACCTAATGCTGTGTCTGCTGTCAGATGTCTAGGGACTGTAGGAAGATTTGTCCATCATCATCAAGTAAAACTAAAAAGAATTCTTACTTTGAGATATCAGTGCAAAGAAACAGAATATAGGATTGTGAATTGTTTAGGATTTCTCTAGTGATATTCAAAGATCAAGAAAAATGTTAAAAATAGATCATATTCTGAAGCTTGCATTCAGTGTCACAATAAAGGGAAATTAAAACTAATAGGGATAACTTTTTCATTGTAATTAATTTTCTTAATTTATAGGTGTAAATTTTGCTGTTGCATTTTTTAGTTGAAGCTTAAGTCCTTTTTTTGTATTATTTTTCTTATGTGACAACACTATTGATAGTAATTTTAATTGCTGATTTTAATTTTAATCTGTAGACTTCTGTCTTTGCATGTGATAGCAACTTTTGTTAATCCTTGTGATGATTTTAGGAAGCATTTTTAACACATATTACAAAGTTAAAGAGAGAACTAACAGATCTCCATTGTCATTTGATCACAACCATCAAATTTTAACATATGTTTTTCATGTTCTCAAATTCATTTTCAAATCTTGGCATTAATTAGCAAAAGAATGAAAATGCACTTCTAAAGACATCTCAGTACTGCACAGTAGCATGAGACTGATGACCTATTGTGTGTTGTGTGTTTTACTGTATAAACATCCAATTTAAAAATATAGTAATAAAATTTTTTTGGTCCATAATCCATCAAAAAAAATATTGTTTTGTAAATCTGAAAAATAAAGCTGTAGCATTTCTACTGGTATGAAAAGAAGAGTTTTTTTGCCATTAGATAGATTCCTCTTAGAAATTTACTATGAGAACAAGAACTGGACTATGGTGAGGTTCTTGAGGGGTTCCTGTGTTCTCTTTGCAGTCTCAAATGATTCTGCGGTTACACGTAAGTTCTAAGATAAAATAGATGGTTTTAAAGCACTAGGTGTTTTCAAGCATGTTGTTTTAATTCAGATTTGAAATATCAGTTGTTTCTGAACTTAATACCAGTTTCAAACTCTTGACAGCTTTTGCAGGAAAGTATTAATACTTCAGGAGAAAGATTCAGGCAGCTAGCTTCAATGGCAAAATCACCTTAGTTAAATATCGCTAGCATAGCAGTACAAAGAAAACATTCTGCATGCCAGAAGGATGTCTTTAGCTTGTCACTTAAAACTTACACCTAACTAGATGAATGATAATGAACAAAATTTACTACTTCAGTTTTCCAAGAGACAACTATGAATGTCCATCTGGGCCTCATCATTAACAGGCTAAAATGCAAAACCTGACTGAACAGCAGTATCGCAGCATGTTTTGGGTTTTCCTCTGACTCCTGTTTGCTTCAGGAGAAGCAGAATCTGTTTTCTTAGTAGCTAATCAAATACAACCCCAGGTAACATTACACAGCTCCTAGTCCAGATCACCAGTTACATACTTCTCCTTGTAAAATTATTCCTACTTAATTATAGTGAACCTTTAAGTGACTGTGAGTACATTTACCTTAGCATTTTAGGGCTTTAAAAGCAAATATCCATTTACCATGCTTTGGTTTACATCATGAAGCTACCTCAGAGACAGAAGGTTGGATTCCTAGCTCATTTGCTTTTTTTCCCTTGATGGACTGCAATCAAAATTAGACAGCTACAATTTAGTAATCAAACACAAGGTAAATATAAGCTAAATATCTTGTAGCTACATTTGAGTGTCACTTGCATATATGGAACTTTTTAAAATAATTTTTGGGTGGTACTGTGTTCCTTAAATTTCAAAATGGTCCCAACTTAGCATAGTTTACCTTCATGAAGTTCAGCCAAGACTTCATTGCCTTGAATAGCTGAGCAATAATAACAAAAAAGCAAGCATCAGATTTATGACAGCTCTACTTTCTTTGATGTCTTCTTGAGTGATACGTTTATGCAAGACAAATAAGTAAGCTATGCCCATGAGCCCTACTTGAAAAAACTCCAGATTTGTTCTAGAGATGAAGTATCTCTTTTCTCTTCAAGTGTATGTTGATGGATTAAGGAAGAATGCAGGCAGACCCTGTCAACTGCCTGTAAGCAGAAGCTTGACTGAAGATGGAGCATTTGTCAGTGCTGAAAGGAAAAACTGGATTGTACACACATCTGAGCTGTCCTTTAACACCTTAGACACTTACCACTAATTCAGGTCACATTTTCTGAGTGCATTACTGCTTTTTACTTCAACCCACAGAGTATTGACTCTAAGCCTGTGAATATTCTGTTATACGTAAAAAGGAAAGAATTGATAAGGAACATCTGTGTCAATGGATACATGGTATCAGTGACAGTGAATTTCAGCAATACTGAGGATTTTATTATATAGTGCAAATTAATTTTGGCAGCCTGTCTTACCTCTGCTGCTGTAAATCAGAAGGCAGATGGCTTAAGTCTACTGATCTGAAACTAGCTGAATACCACATCCTTTCTGTGTCTTTAAGTATCCATGTGCCTTTTATTCTTCTGAAAAATTGTGGAAATACTACTTCCCACATTTTACAGATGAGGAACTGATAAACATACTCCTGAATACAACTCAGTTAAAACTAAGCCTTTGAGTTAGATTTGAGAGGTAGTTACATTCTTATTGTAAGATCACTCCATCATAATGGAGTAATATAATAACCATAGTAATGATAGTTGTAATCAAGTATCAAAGTCATATTCATGCTCTGGATGTGTCTTTCTCTTTTGTCTATGTGCTTATATGAGGGAAAATTGGTTACCATCTTGCAATCCTCAGTCAAATGTCTGATGGTAGGTGAGGTGAATATGGGTCATATAATTAATTTCCAAAATCACCCTATACATGCATGGCAGAGAAGAAATCCCATAATGTGAATTCATTTTTTAATGAGAAATCCTTTCTTTGACTGTTTTTGGTAATTCTCCAGGTCACACATTCTATTTGCAGTCCATATCAGTAGTAATTGTCAATTTATTTTATGTGGCAACTGTGTTTTGCTAATTTCTGGTTTTCTGTGATTGGAGGATGGGCTGAGTCCAGTCAACAGTAGTCATCTTTCAAAAACCAGCTTTCAGTTGAATACCAACAGCTGTATTCAGTAGACTAACAATACATGAACACAAACTCAGAACTTTTAGCTCTTCAGAAATATTCAGAATATTTCTTCAGATATAAGATTGAAGTAAAGGATATGGAAATGTTGAAATAATTTTTTTCTATTTATCTTAACTAAATGGTGGTATTGGATGAGTGAGAAAATGTTTGCAAGTATACAGGTTCAGTTCTGAAGAAAAAAGAAAAGTCTGTCTAAGTAAAGCCATTTTATATATATATTTATGAAGAAATTAGGCGAGAAGTTTTATGGGAATGGATTTCTAATAGTTCTCTGACATGACTGGATCCTCAAGGGAAATACTATGATATTGGGCTTTTACCTAAACACAGAATCTAGATACTGAAGGTGGATCACATCACTGAAAAATCCTTCTGTATTGTGAAAAGCCAGAGTTGTTCTGTGCAGTGTGTTTTCTAATGTTTTTACTTAATTTTAGTCTTAAAATTTCTGTCCATCCAAAAGCATAGGTAGATCCTAGCAGCAGAAAATTAAAATGGTGCTAAGTTAATGTTTTTCCTATTTAATTTTCATGTTTTTACATACCAGTGCGTCTTCCTCACTTGTTCCTTATCTCGATTACTGATACTACTGTTTAAATATTTTAGATGGTAATTTCTTCCGTAACTCGAATACATCCAGAAAAGAACACCAAAGCTGGGGAAGGGGCTGGCAGGCATGTCCTCTGAGGAGGGACTGAGGACACTGGATTTATCTGATTTGGACAGGAGGAGGCTGAGGGGCAACCTCATTGCTCTCAACAGCTTCCTGAGGAGGGGAAGTGGAGAGGGAGGTGCTGAGCTCTTCTCCCTGTTACACAGTGCCAGAACACATGGGAGTGGTTCAAAGCTGCATCCATCAAGGGAGGTTTGGACTTGACGTTAGGAAAACTTTCTTTACCCAGAAGGTGGTGAAACCCTGGAGCAGACTTCCTAGAGAGGTGGTCAATGCCCCACTCCCCCCCTGTGCCTGTCAGTGCTGAAGAGGCATTTGGACAGTACCCTTAAAGCCATGCTTTAACTTTTGGGCAGCCCTGAAGTGGTCAGGCAGTGGGGCTAGGTGGTTGTTTTAGTTCCCTTCCAAATGAACTATACTGTTGTATTCTGTCTTTATTCAGTTGTATGGTTCTTAGTTAACATAGGTAAAAGTAGTCACCTCTTTTCATCTTCCCGTTATTGTAAGTAATTTTTTGTGACTTCTGATTCATATTCTTTGTTTGCGACTTTGTTTTCTGTTTGGGACAAAACCCAAATACTGCAAAATTGGAGGTTGCAATAATAAAGAAACACTTCTAACAGTTACTTAGACTCTTCTAGACTTGGGACTTACAGCCTACATCAGTTAGTATTTTTATCTCAACATTCATGTGCCTCTTTTAAGGAATAAAAGGATTCTTACCACTTGTGTTTTGACTATCTCTTTCAAGCTCTGCATTTAGTTGACTTCAGATAAGCAGACTAGTGGGGCAAAAAGTTCAGACTAATTAAAAACCTGAACAAACAGGTGTTTGGAGTAATTAATTACAACAAAAAGAAACTCTAGTTTTATGCACTCCACTGTATGTAACATGTAGATACATATCAATGAGATACAAAGAAATAACGCTTTCTTTTTTAAAAGTATCCTGTGATGTGCACTTAAAATATGACTTAGGCTTATGTGCCACTTGTATTGTCGTACAATACTGTTTTTGAAATAGCTTAATATATCCAACATTACAGTACTTGCCACTTTGGTCTGAAACACCAACCATTTTTTAATGTTGTTAATGTTAATCTCTCCCAACTGCTTTCTTAAACAGCAGGTGATCAACTGGAAAAATTACAATAACTCAGAATATTGTGACACAATTATAGTAATGGATTGGTTTCATTCACCAGCAAAATTGTATTCAATTTTATTGCAACAGAATTATTTAATGAACTTTTTTTATCTAGATAGTATAGAAGGTACTTACTCTGATCCTCAATTAGGATGACGTACACAAACTTCTTGAGACCTGCATGGAATAGTAAGGAGTTGAAGAGGTCTAGTGTCCAAAGGTAGTTCTGGAAGAAGAGTCTTTTGCAGGCCGGAGTTTATTAGATAGGTTTGCCGCTTGTAGGAAATACATAGTGTGTAATAAGCTAGTAGTATTTTAACCAGAAGACTCAAAACATGAAACTTTGATGCATTTGTGTTGTACTTAGGTTAAACTCAGGTTGGGTCTAGTCTCACAAAACAGCTGCAAGCCTAAGATAATTCCTTTTATTAGCATATTTTTATTTCATTTTATTAAGTGTCACCTCTGTACATTTGTGTTGTTTGATTGCCCTTCATTCTAATTATCTGCTTGAATAGCATTAGTTAGAATATAAGGTCTTATACAAAACAAATTGTCAGAGTAGTGCTTATAGCTTGATGAAAGACAGTTCTTCTGTCAAATATTAACTGCTGTGCAACTTGCTCCAACTTAACTCAGATACAGTGAACTGTTGCAAATTATTGTATTATGAAGTCCCTGACATGGTTCAGAATGTAGACATGTAAAACATGCTTTTCCAATTACATTCCATATCCGCTTAGATTTGCATGTTTGGAAAAAATACTCTTTGGTCCTGAGAAATCAGTGTCACTGGTGCTTTTAACGCTGTCATATCCTTGTACTGCCTTATGTAATAGGTGTCACTGCTGAAGCAGAAGAAACCCTCAAGACAAAGCTGAGGAAGTTGAATATAACAAAGTTGAATATAACTTCTAAAATACATTAGAATGTTTTAAGATATGAATTTACCCAGGTGAACTATTTAGTGCCTTTGTTCATGCAAAACTATGTAAGATTTTAAGTGGAAAAAGCAGTTCTTGGTGTTTTCCTTTTTCTCTTTCCCTCCTTGGTCCCTCACAGCTTCTTTAGCAACTTGTTTCAGCAACTATATGGTCTAATCAACTGATCTGTAAAAGGTATGAAGCTGTTTATCTGGACAGCATGTGAGAATTTCTGTCTCTATATATAGATACTGTGAACTCTCCAGACTTCTGGTAACAATTGTGGTGAAAACAGAGACGAAGTAAGCATCAGATAAAGGACTGATAGGGCTTATATTCAGCATATAGTTGCCTGAATATAAGTTTTCAGGTATATTTTTCATGGGAATTCCACATGGAATGACTGATCCTTCCATTTGTTGAGGCTTAGCCCTGGTACCTGCTTTTTGAGGTGTCCTTGCTGGGAAACTGACAGGGCAAAATAAAGTTCAGGCTCCTTCTATGCCAGGTCTGACCACAGATGGGAAGATAATGTGGAAGATCAGTGCAGAAAGACAAATGTAATGCTTTATCGGATTCTCTGTGTTTTTAGGAGTATATCAAGAACTTTCTAGCTTTCTAACATTTTTGTGGCTTAAGGAAATGAACAGTGCTTTCTTAAATTTATTTCCATTTGTGGTTGATGTATATTTTCCAGATGAATGAAATTTTGTTATGGGAGCATCAATAAAATGTCTAGTGTACTAGTTGGTGACATTACTGCAGGCAATTGGTAAGTCTGTACATGAGGACTGCTATATTTCTGTTGTGTTTTATTAATTTAGGTCCTGTATTTTTATTGCTAAGGTTAATGGCATAGGATCGTTAACTTCAAAAGCAAGAGAAGTCTGGAAGCATTGCAAAGTTCAGTGGATGCATTATATCTAAAAAACAGTATTGTATTTTTGCTCACAGTTACATATCAAATACCAATACCAGTTGCTTTTTACATTAAATTCTTACAGAGCATCTAATGCACATTGATGACTAAGTAACTGTGAAATACAGTATTTTCAAAACTATGTTTTAGATGTTTTTTTAAGAGGATAGTTTCTGAAAGAAACCACCTCTTTTGTGTGCACACTCATAGCTGTGAAATACCTTCCTGGCTTTAGTTTCTTTTTGCTTTACTGCAGCTTGTAGAGAAATTTTATGGTTGGATAATAAAATTCATAACTAAATGCTAATGATGGAAAAGTGGATAACAGTAGCTAAGTACTGAACTGCTGTAAAGGAGTTGAAGATACTAATATGAAGTGGGAACTTATTTTTCACCTTCTCCATATACGTCTTGCAACTAGCACTCTCGAATCCCAATTCCTTGGCGTGGGCATGGTTAGGAGTTCTCTATCTTAAATGCTTTTGTTACAAAGGCTAATGTTAATGGAGCAGAGTATAAATCAGGAAAAATCTCCATGTGCCAGAGTTTCTGTTGATGAAAATTTCTTTGGACAGATCATCTAGCAACACTCAACAGCATCTATGCAGTTTACTAGGGTAATCCACACGTGTTTCTACACAGCACTCCTTTGACTTTATTCAGAGTTCTGTGCTTCAAACCACAGTCACAGTTCCTTTTCTAAAGTGCTACAAAGGTCAGTGCAAGAGTATGCAGGAATAAACCACTTATAAGAGGTGTAGTGAATCTCTACCTGAAGCAAACTGAGGGTCTGTAGAGATATGCTCTCTTCTGGGTGTACTTTACAATACTAAGCAGATGCCAGTATTAAGTGGCATTCCTCTGTGGATGCACAAGTTTTGCAGTCCTGGGAATACTAGCTCTAATGAAACAGTGAATGATGTATAAATAAAGCGTAACACTTACATGGCAGGTGAAAGATCGATGGAGCACTTAAAAGAAGGCTCTTGGGAACTCAGTGCGGTGTGCAAGATTAGAAAACCTATACTGATTATGTACTTCGTGTTGGGTGAAAGAAGTGAGGTTCCCAAGGACTATCAGAAATCAAGTGATATATTAGCATAGTGGAACAATGCTGTTATTTAATGGTTCCTGTGCCCAGTAATAAGTTTGTGAATATTTGAGGCTTTCTGACTGTTGATATTTCTTTTCCACCTATATGTGTATTCTTGCCATAACATGCATACCTATCTGAGAAAACGAGGATTTCTGTAACAACTCTTAGAAATGTTCAGTTTTGTTGGAGATGGCAGATTTTGAAAACACAGTACCCCTACATGGTGGAAAAACACCTCAGTCATTTTTCAATCCAGAGTTGCATCTGCATATGACTTACTCCAATATTACATGGCAAAAAGTTATTTCTGAAAAAACTCAGTTGTACAAAGCCTCATCAGAATTTTCTCTTCATCATCTCCAGCTTCATAGGCAGGTCTGGATATGATGCCTGATGAACAAATGAAACATCTACAGAGTTGTTATTAAAACAATGGGAGTGGAAAAGTTCCTGGTATTTTTACCCCACTGGGGCACTTATGGCACACAGCGCTTAAAGGTGTGGCAGTCCTACCTTATTATTAGTATTATCTAGGAAATATGTTTATCTTTCATTAACAAGTCAGTTTCCACAGAGGAAAACATCTGTAAACTTATTTTGTTGTTGTTTAATATAAGAGATAAATGCCAGTGAAATAAAATAGAATTATAAAGCCTTTCACTTGGCATTCTGGATGTCACCAAAATAATATAGCCCATATTTAGCCCAGAATACTCTTCTTAATTTTTATGTTCACTTGCATTTCTAAAAATTACTTGTAATTAGGTTTTTCCATGCTTTTTGTTCAGAGAAACTGCTAACATAATATTTAAATACTGAATGTAGTATCTGTACTAATCCAAAGTAGAAAAAATATTATCAAAACCCAGAGATTTGTAACACCATTGCTAGCAGCAAATTACTGGCAATTCTGACTGAAAGAAGTAAAACCAGTCGGTATTTCGGACTGTTGCAATAATAAAATCAATCTGTTTCTGTAGCACCAGGTGATCAGTGTGGAATTATCAGTGTTAGACAGGAAAGCTATGCTGCAGCTGGAGATAGACTCTTTGAACTCAGAGCCAGTGCTTTGAATACAGCCACACCTCATCTTGCTACCAGCATGAGCCGGGTCTCACATCCAAATAGCAGCACAGCCAACCATCTTTGCTAAAATATTTCTGTGAATTTAGGATTTACACATTCAAACCCACCAAAAATATGGGTTTACAATCAGATCAATTCTCAGGGAAGAAACACATCTGAAGAGTATATGTATTTTTTACCAATAAACACAGATTCTTTCCTCTGCCACGTTTCCAGACTGATGGTGCAAGAAGTTGTCAGGGAGCTATACTTGGACATCTGAGGAAGGGGCCGATTTTGGAGCACACAGAAAGCCCCTTAAAGTCAGGGTCAGATCTGCAACCTGGAAAATCAGAGTTAATGACAGACTTGTATTCATGCATTTTGTATATTTTGGACTGAGTTATAAATCTTTATTCTCTTAATCTCCTTGCTATTAGTTACAAATATTGAATATACCATATGCTAATAAACCCCTCTGAAATACCTGCTTCTCCACAAGAGTTAAAAAACAGATTCTTTACTGGAATATGGTATGCTATTAGAAAAAAAAAAAGTACATTCTTTTACTCTCATTACTTTTCAATATATCTGATGAAAACATATGAGATTTATATAGACTTATTTAGCAGCTGTCTCATATTTACTTAGACAGTGAGGTATAAATTGAATTTAGTATTTTTTCTCAAGAATAAGTATGTGTTTGATGATTAGGCAGTAGCAAAGGTGTTTCTGCTCTGTCACAAATGGATTTCATTGTTTAATATTTTTTGATTGTTTAATGTCTCTGTGCATTATACTGTGGCTAATTTAGCACTATGGACTTCTTAATTTTTGTTTTGTAGCAGGAGGTGCTAAGGGAAGTAAAACATTATTATGAGAAGTAATCTGAGCATCAGGGTCATGTCTTACTTTGATTATTGAATTTGAAAGATGATTTAGGAAATTGAGTTACTAAAAATATTAATTGCCTTGTTCATATTGGACACAGAAAACAGTTTGCTGAGTAGATTCTCAGGGAGGGAGAAGGTGAGTCTGTGAAGAACAGATTTTTATAGGGTGCCTAGGAAGAGCTCACTGTGGTGGGTGTATTCTATGCCAGTATTACGAACCTATAAAAGAATCCTGGAAACTTATCCAGGAAAGCTGGTAAAGTTTCACCATCTTTACGCTCCTTTCCGAACAGGAGTCTAATTTTAGTCTAATGTGCAGGTTGCATAATTTCAGATTTTTGGTGTTTCAGTTAATGGATGACAAGAAGTAGGATTTCCATTGGGATACTTACATAGAGCTTTGAGAATGAAGAATCTCTGTGGAAGGTCTTGTCTCGAACCGTAGTAAGAATAGACTGCTGGTGCAGGAAATTAATGAGGCTGCTCATACAGAAGTTGAGGAAAAGCTGACAAATGAGGGCTCACACCACTTTAAGACATCTGCTAGTGATGTTAGTCATACAAAAAGGTGTAGGGGACAAGAATCAAATGTGCAAGAAAGCTGAAAGAGGAGAAATGCTGGAAAGGTAATACAATGTCAAACTTGAAAGTTAAATAAAAAATGAAGTGGCCAACTCTCTGCTTCCCCAAATGCATACAACACACTCTACACCAACATGAGATACGTAAGATTAAAAAAAAGTGACTTGAAATTCTTGGCAAAGAAGGAGAATCTTGACATAGTAGCCATTACAGAAGAATGTTGGCATGACAAAAATCAAGAGGAGAGTGTAATACCTTGCTATAAACTGAACAGGAAGGACAGATTAGGTCATAGAGCTGGGGGAGCTGTATTAGGGCTATACTGTTGAACTTTCTGATCAGGAAACGGATATTGAGTCCAAAACGTTGAAGGAGATCAAAGAATCATGTAAGCCTAATGAGGTAGTAATAATGGGTGAATTCAACTACCTTCAGCTGATCAAATGTCACACTGGGACAGAGCATAAGGGAAGCAGTCTCTCATCACTCTGAGTGATTGCCTTTCTGAAACATTTAGTTCAAAAATATGGACATGGAAATTCTTGAGTTAAGCAACATAGAGGAATGCAGGTAAGAAACTCTTAACTCCTGTATCATAACAAACCTTCTTGGGTTAAAATCATGGCTACTGTACAATTCAATTCAATACTGAAGAGCCAACAGCTAGTTTTTATTATTATTGTGTCCTGTCGCAACATGAAATGGTGATAAATTTCAAATATGAGAGGTAGATGCAGGTAAAGTGGAGATATATGTGATTCATCAATACAATACTTAGATACGGTAGAGAGATCATATTACCTTCTCCAGATGAGCTCTGTGTGCTAGAATCTGTGTTTGGAAAGAAGAACAATAAAGTTATTAGTGATAAAAGACAACTTTGACAACAGAACTTGAAAATACTTGGGATTGTTGCATAGAAAAAAGGGGAAGGGGAAACATGGTAATATGCAAGCCATTCTGCTGTGTAACAGCATTCTAGAAATAAAAGACCAACTAGAACCAGGCTTCAGATGGGGATATGTTTAATATCCTTTTCAAATTTCAAATGAGTTAACATATTTTTATTTGGAAAGAGGTACTTTTAGGATGTGGAATGCAATTCCAATATGGCTTTGTGTTCACAACACGTGCTATTACTTCTTCAGGGGATGATTATGGCCATAGCTCTATGTTCAGCACGTACAGGGAAAACTATTATTATTTTTTTGTGGTTTGGAGGCACAAAGAGTAACTACATTTACCAACAGCCAGCTATCTTGTGGCTACAAAAATATGGAGAAAATGGTTACATCATTTCCTTTGTGGCCCTGAAAATCCTTTTCACTAAACTCTAGATGAAACTGTGAAACCTGTAGAAATGCATATTTTTAATGTATGGCTCTACATTAAATAGAACTTGTAAAATTTGGATCAGGGAAGGGCGTAGGTGGGGGCTGACAAGGTTTGATATGTTTCTGATTCCAGCATCTCCTTTGATTTGGATTTGTAAACTGATTCTATCTTAGGTAGAACAGATTTGAAACCTTGCTGGCAGTTCTAGGAGAAACCGTGTTGTTACTGGTGGTTAGTTACAAGCATCATCAGTTACATCACAGTTGAAGTGAACTAATGTGATATGAAATGTACTTTATGATGATCCCAGAATTTGCCAGATGTTTATTATGTGGTCAACCACTCAAACATCCACATGAAAAAGAGCAGACACCATGTTTCTGATTCTCCTACCTGCCATTTGTGCTGTTCCATCAATAATACAGTCAATTATTTTTCATAGCGTATAAGAAGGCCATTCATTTTGAGGGATGAAAGGAAGATTAATCTTTTTGATAATAATATTCATGATGATTTTGTTTCACAACTTTTGTTACTTATAATCTTTTCATCAAAAGAGCCCTTTTTTATATGTATTGTTATCGTATTTATCAAGGGAACGACCCATCATCAAGCATCAGATATTCTTACAAGTTGTGAAGTGTCCAAGATAAAAAAACTTTCCAAAGCCATATCCTGCATGTAGTTTTCCTGTTTTTTAGATACATAAACAGATATTCATACCTAGGTCTCAAAGAATAGTATTGATAATATTGAACTGAACATACCCACTGGTAATATATAAATTAACACAGAACAGTAGTGTCAGATGGTTAATTTTTTTGAACAAGGTGACAATACAAGGAATAACTGGAGTTAATATTTGATCCTCCTTGTGAAAGCAGCTGGATAAGGGATTTTAATTCTACTTGTTGTAAAAATTCTAACTACTGGACACAGTACTCAAGGTGTGGCCTCACCAGTGCTGAGTACAGGGGGAGAATCTCTTCCCTGGTACTGCTGGCCACACTATTCCTGATCCATATTAAACAGTTATTACTGAAAGACTGAGGACTGTGCTTCTGATTCCCTTAGAGTGATCTCAATGTAAAATGCCACCCAAGGTTATTTGATTCGGAAAATCTTGAACACTAACAGATCGATTAGTATTTCTGGCCTGGAAAATAAGCCGTATGGAAAAAAATTAAAATTTTCATCTACTAATTGCTGTCATCTTTTACATGATCGTCTTGGTTTGTCAGTTCCTTATGCTGAGCTAGGTGAATACAAACACAGTAGAAGACTACCAATCAGACAGATCATGACCATCTGAAAGGTACAAGACAAAGGAGGAAAAAGCCTTTGAGTTATGTCTCTTACTTTTTCCTCAGACATTCTTTGTCTTTGCTGATAAAGGATGTGAACACTGCATTCTCCCAAAGGCTAGGATGCAGTAATCTTATATATTTCCTTCATAGGAAGAGTTGATGCAGTTGTTTTTTTCTTTCAATTTCTTTTTGGGAATTCTAATAGTGGAATTCATGGAATGGGAAATTATACAGTTCTTTTAAACAGTGTTGCTGATGTTGGAAAAAACCCCCAGTTTTTGACCAGAAT
This sequence comes from Pipra filicauda, assembly GCF_003945595.2. Taxonomy (NCBI): domain Eukaryota; kingdom Metazoa; phylum Chordata; class Aves; order Passeriformes; family Pipridae; genus Pipra; species Pipra filicauda. The sequence continues at coordinate 3,922,551 of NW_024103851.1, read as the reverse complement.
CATTACTTGGGGACCATTTTCTTCAAAAGAAAAGTTGGAACTAAGTATACCAATATCGGCTTAGTAACTGTAGAAAATAAATGTAATAGCAAGTGTTTTTGAGTAAAGAATGTATCTGACAGGGAAAATCAACACCGTAGTTATCATGAAAATAGAAAGGAAGCTTGACGACTGCATCTTAAACAACTCTTTTGAAAGGAGTAGAAGTTAGACTGGTGATCATCAAAGATACTTCAGGGTTTTTGTAGTTCATTCTGTAAAGAAAAGGGACATGGAACTTGAGCCGAACAATAAAAGATTTTAAAAAAAAGTCTTTTAAATGTATTTTAAGTCTGCTTTATGAGAATAAAAATTTAGAGACCCAAACCAGAGAAAAACATGAGTTTTTTGGAGCCCTGAGTACCTGCTAGAGAATTTGTATGTTTTTCTTTAACCAAATGGAGCCAGTTTTAGGTACATCCTTTAATTTGCCATCTAAAGAACTGCTTGTGCACCTGAGTGTGCAGTGGATTTCAAGTTCAAATAAGTGTGTTCTCTTGCATTCAAGTCCTAAATAATCAATTAAATGCATAAAGAAAGCCCATGTAAGTAAGTTACAGAGAAAGGAGGCCAAACTTTCAATACTGTTGATCAAGGTCATAACTGGAAAGATTCTAAATATGAGTTAAAACAAGCAATTATATTTCCTAAAGCTGTCATTTGGGAAAAAATTCTGAATGTCTCACTTGAATGTCTACCAAAATTACCGTTAACCTTCTGAAAGAGAAATAGAACTAATGATTTGGGATACCACCAAACAATTAGACCACTGAACAGACATTGTTCCACCAGCATCTATTATCGGAAATATCTGGATTTCTAAATGTCAGCTAAATAGGCTTACCTCACAAGCAAAGAGAAAGCTGACCTGACCTTTTGACACCACCTGTTCAGGAATGGGAATTTCTTAAGCAGGCTATTCTACACAGATAAAAGGTTCACAAAATTTGACCTGGAAAGAATGGTTAAGGGAATTAGTTTTGTTTAGTCTAGAAAAGAGCAGACCGAGGGAGGATGTGATTACAATCTTTCAGTACATAAAAGAATGTTATAAAGATGCTAGTGATTGGCTTTCTGTGTCCACTTGGGGAAAAAACAAGAATAAAGATGTCCCATGCAAAGGTATTTAGATTATGTATTAGGAGAAAAAATTCTAATAATAAAAATAGAGAATGTGATGCACACTACATAAGAAAATGCTCATCTCATTAACTGGAAATTTTCAAGAATACTTAGACCAACACTTGTCATTAATAGGTAAGATTGATAGTGTTATTCATGGTGCAAGGTGAATAGGTAGATGTATTACATGATCTCTTAATAATCTTTGCCCATCTTTCATTTGCTGCAGCTAATGCATTTGGCAAGACAATCTAGATTTGTTATATTGGATATAAAAATAATTGCATATTCTGAGGCTTTCTATTTGTAGAAGATACTTCAATAATGAAATAAATATATATTTTTTAAGAATTCTGATTATGTGATTAAGGTAACACCATTACAAGGATAGCAGAATAACAGGTAAGGAAATTATACAACTTGATTATTGGCTTTGGATGCAGAAGTCTCTTAACAAGAGCAGTGAGTTTGCTAGTATGGATTTCTTTTTCCCTGTTACTTGAGTATCACATATTGTTTTTTGGTTGATGTTAATAACAAGGAGCTGAAAATTGCAATGAATGATCATCCCATACAGATATACACAGGGCTGAAGCATGGCACACCCACTCAAAAGAGCAGAAGAACCATCAACATTATTTTATCTTTCCTAAATCCTTGTAAAAGCTATTAAGACAACATTTCACAGTATGGTCCATCACGAGCTCAAAAGCAACTGAGTAACAGTGAAAAAATAAACTAGAGAATATAGGTTATGTGTAGGCCTTTATTACATATTATAGATTGAAATGAAATTGTGTGAAGGTTTTAATACTCAGTCTGTGTTGGTACCAGTTGCCTCTTGGTGGTTGAAAGTGTAACATGCTTGCAGATCAGTTTCTTATGTTTGATATCGGGTATAAGAACTTAAAGATATGTTAGAGATGTACAGTCTTACTGAAGCATTTATTTAGATGCATAAATAAAAAGTAGTGTCAAACATCGGGGCTTTCATTTTACAAATTAAGCAAACTACTTGAGTTGTAGCTCCCTGTATTTTCAGTTAGTCTATGAAAGAACATGATGATGTTTTTCTCTTTTTTTCCTCTCGAGTTTAGGAACTGGTTATATTTTTTATTACATGTATGTTTTGTTTTGTTTTGTTTTCCTAGGTACTGCACAATGGACTTGTGATGGAAATGAATCATCCAACAGCTGGGAGGATCGCTGTTCCAGGTTAGATGTTTAATCCTTTTTTTTCTAAATTAAACGCTACATGACATCCTGAGTGTTTCTGGAACTCAGTTGAGGACATGATGCATCTTCACATTTCAGTCAAATGGACAGAAGTTTATCCAGGCTGACATTTGTGCTCATAGTCATTCCGGTAGCAGAAAAATGGGTTAAAATGTGTGTTAGAATAGCTTCTGGTTTCCATCGGTCAGTTGTCATAAAACATGAACATAGATTTGATAGTATTTGCAAACTCCCACTGCTAGAAATATTACTGCTAAGTCATTTACATGAATATGTGAATTTCTTTTTGATTTAAGTATATTTTGAAGTTTATACAGGTTTCTTTTAGGGACATTTCTGTTGTAGAAAAAAAAGAAGACAAAAGAGGAAGGAAATTTATACTGAAGACTTAATGAAGATCAAGATGAAGTCTTAAATAGCTATTTTGTATTTCCAAAGAATACAGAAGTACTAAATTAGTCCCTCCTCTTTTAAGCTCTAAATGGATCAGGAGCTGGTGTAGCTTTCCTTCCATTAGAGTTAGCTATGGAATGATGTTAGATTCATCCAGAGCCATTATGAACATTCAGATCCTTGCAGTTGGCTCTGTTTTGACGATTGATCCTTGTCTGATAATCTGTTAGCTATTGGGTCAACTCTTCCTGCTGCTCTATGCTTTTCTCTCTCCCAGGCCACATTGAGAATTGTTTCTCTGTTCGTTCAAAGCACCATGTCATGTCTGTTTTTATAAGAACTTACATTTTGATTTTCTGTTCCAATTCTACCCTCTGACACAGCATCCAGTTGTCATCAATTTCAGTTGACTTGAGCACATGTAGTGTTATGCAGAATTTGACTCATAAAATTTATCTTAATTTGCACATCCTGGAATCACACTGAGATGCAGAAAGAATGATTTGAAAGAAACCAATCCCATATTAGATCATGTTTTCTGCATGAATAGAGGGGGTGTTTTTCTGCATCTATGTGTATGCTCCGTATTTGCTCTTTAACACAGTTTGCATTCTACATTCCAAGTCTCACTAGACTTGGATGTTCGGTTGATTGTATTAAAAATTCTTCTAATTTAGATGCACATATCTGGAAATAGTAATCCCTTTTTTAATTTTCTTACAGAAAGGCAATCCTGGTTTATTTATCCAAAATTAAAAGACAAATAAGAGATTTTGATTTAATTATTTTTAAAGAAATAGACAGAAAAGCCTTGCAGATGGCAGAGGAAGTGTGTAAGGTTTTCATGTTGCATACAGTGTATAATCTATCTTAGAGAAAGCAAATACTCCTCAAGGGGATAGGTTAAACTGCAAGAAGAGGAAAGAGATGAAAGGAATGTTCTAATGTCTGTCAGCAGCGATAGAAAGTATTGGCAAGAAAGTGAGTTTTTACATAGGTAAGCCATAGTACTTCCCAAATCCTTAGTTATTTTTTATTTTATTAAACTAGTGACACTGCACTAAACTAAAATAAATCATCTTAATCTCTAATGGTTTGCCATTTAGATGGACTTCTATGAAGAGTTTCTTGTATTGAAGCAGATGGCTGAAATGATTATTGGATATTTGAGCAGGAAGAGTAAAATTCCTTCCCTTCCTAGCATGGGAGGATAAGGAGGGGAGAGACAGGGGAAGGAAGGGTGAAGAACACTCAGTGTGAGTAGAATGGACCTATTGATATCACTGGAAAGACAGTGCATTGCTCTGTCCCAAAATTAAAGTGCATAGGTGGGTTTGACCGCTGTTGATGGTAGGTAATGGAAGTATCCTGGATTTATTCTGCTCAATGATGTACCTGAAGAGCACAGGGAAGAGTGTGCAGAGGCGGCCTCCAGTAGATAAGCTTCTTCTCAATGACTATTTAAAATAGTGGTTTTTTACAATGCGATTATATTTTAATATCTTGTAATTGGTAGAGAACAGCTTTAGTAAGCTCTCAGTTTCTGCCTCAGGTTTGCTTATTAAGGAAAATTAATATATTAAGTTGAATGTTGAAACTGAATAGGCTAAAAATGTCTGTCCTTAAAGAGACTGGGGAGACTCTGATCCCAAAATAAAAATAGGTTACTGTTATTTCTTAACCATATAAGTCAGATTTTAATGTGTCTTTTAGTAATTGAATTGAACATCACACTTGAGGTTCTTAACAGAGGTCAGACTTGTGCTGCCAAGTAAAGCTTTGAGTGCAGTGACATGCACTTATTCAGTGATAGCATGCTGGCAGGTTTCAGCTCTAGCATGCATCTAGCATGTTGATTTGCAGTAGTCCTTCTCCAGGCATGGCTCCAGTTGAAGAGTTCATTCAAATCTGTGTGTGAATTCTCCATTGTAGATCTTGCAGCTTGAAATTATGAGGGATTTTGCCATTAACTTTAACGTAGGCTACATTTTTAAGGTTGGACTTGGTAATTCATGCTTCTCCTTTGCTTAAATATCTTTTGATATGGTTATTGAATTTGGTTCTTCCCTCACCTAGTGTATGTTTTCCCCCTTGCAGTTTTTAAGATTCCCAGCCTGAGGTTATACTGTGTGCTGATAAGTTTATCATCGGATAGTGGTGAAACAGGAATGGGAGAAGTTGAATTACAAAAACCATATTTCTACTAATTTTTCTTTTCAAAATGTATATTTATGGTAGGAGAGAAAGAGACCTTGCATTTTGATATCTCTTGTTTCAAGTATTCATGAAAAATGTCTATGCACATATACACTGCTGCTACTAGTATCAAGATATCTTAGATTCAAGAATGGATGTGAAAAAGGAAGTTCATTGTATCTGACTAAGAGTGACTGTATAAAAGATTGTGAGAACATTTTGAAGAAAAATGTAGTTCTGTTGCAGTTCAGTGATTAGGATAATGTTTCACATATATAATTCAGTATATTCATTCCATGAAGTTATTCTAGAACTGACTTATATACATATACTTGACATATCATATGGAATGTGCAACACTGTGAGAGGGCCTTGCTTGAGTCATTCTTCCCAGGACTGGTTCATCTGATTGCAGGGCTGAACTAATGAATCTCCTCTGTCTCTATATCTGAAGTCAGCTTAATCATCTGCCAAATATGATCGAGAGCTGGAGCACCTCAGCTGAAAAGGCTGGAGGAAGGTCAGGAGCTGGTACAGACTGTGGTAAAGGCAGCCTCAGCAGCCCTCCAGTACCTACAGGAAGGTTATCAACACAATAACTTCTTCACAGCAGTGTGTGGTGGGCAGATGAGAGATGAGAGATTCAGCCTGTATATCAGGAAAATCTTTTTCATCATGACAACAGCCAGGCAGTGGAGGAGGTTGCCTGAAGAGATTGTGCATGCTCTGTTCTTAGACGTTTCTAAGCTACTGCTATATAAAGCCAGGGACAACCTCTCTGACCTCAGACATGACTCTGACCTGACCCAAGCAAGAGCTTGGACTGGAGACCTCCCCAAGTCCTTTCCAATTTGGATTATGTTCTTACTCTGATTAAATGTAGTATGTCTTCCTCAGTTCTGTTGTGCTTAGCCCTTTCCATAGAGGTCTGAAGGAAAAATTATATAGTTTAGTCAAATGGGGAATGTAGAGCACAGAAAGTACTTTTGAGGGTAAAAAAATTATAGGGGAAAGATGTTTTATGCAGTGCCAGATTGCAGATGATGCTGGATGGCACAGAGACAGTACAGTTAACTGAAGGGACAACATTTCAAGAAGGTTTAGCATCTGGGTTAGTCTGGAACTACTTTGTCAAAAAGTAATGGACTTTTACAAAGTGTGGTAGCATGTGAATTTCTGGAAGCCACTGAATATTCTGAGTGGCAGTATGGAGCATGATGGGTACCAACCCATACTGATTATGTAGAAAAAACTAATGGATACAATGCAATCTTTTCCAAACCTTTTCAATTACCATCTATTTATGGTTTAGGAAACTCAGATAATAATATTCCCAACTTCTGCATTATCTAGTTTCTAATGCTGGCTTTTAAAGGCTGCCAATTTTTGTTTAAAGCCAAAACAGTTTGCAATTTGATTTTTTTTTAAATGAAAAAACCACAATGATTTCAGCTGTCCCTAACAAACTAACCTTTGTAGAATTTATTAACTAGCAGGAACCTCTGTGAACTAGACCTCATTTCTGACCCCTTCTAAGCCATAGAGAACTGGGGATTTGGATATAAGCCTACACTTCGGAATCATCTCTGATCAAACAGGAAACAATATAACTGTAGAAATAGTGTGAAACACCTCTTCCAGACAAAACAACTATTCTTAGTTGTGATAATGTTTATATTGTATGTTCTCCTCATCCCCATTTCCTGAGTTGATAAACACCATCCTTTGGCCCATGATCTGCATCAAGGATGACTTTACTGCTCAGAAAGGCCAATTTCTTACCTGGTTTGTGATTTCCTTCTGTGTTCTTGAGATAACGTGTTTGGGGGACTGCTCCAAGCTCAGTTAAGAAAAGCAGTACAGGATTCCTACTTGACATAGATTTCTTGGACTGAATTCAGGCAACTTATATTAATTAATCAACCTACTCAGGAGAAATGTCCCTTTTTCCAGTCTTCTCCTGTCACTGTGCATTACAAATATACTACTGAAACAGGAAAGACATTTTTTTCCAGAGGTAGGCTTTTCCTGTTGTATGATTCATTAAATGGTGTCGTGGATCCATGGAGATTAATTTTCATCAATCTCTTATAAGAATGGTTTTAAGAATAAGATGAAGAGGCAAGTAATCTAATAGGACTTCCTTACTGTGCCACAGATTTCTTCCTTAACCTTGGACAAATCACTCTCTGTGTCTCACCTTACTAATTGTTTGCAGTTTTTCAGATCTGGGTTTGTAGTTGAAAAATACTTTGATTGCTAAGGGAAGGAATTTGCTGGGAAAACTCCATGTGTTATTTTAAATATGTATTTCTATTTATTATGTATGCATTTGTACTTACTTTCTTCATATATGGGAAAGATCAGTTATAGAAATAACACTGGGATATCTATGTGTTTGATCAGTACATTTCAATACAGGGAGCAGATATGGCTGTTAGTGACACATGCTATCTTTTTTTGACCATTTAATGTAAGCATAGTGGGGGCAGCTTCAGTAGGACTAGATGTATGGCAGAGAAGAGTGACTTCCACATGGGGGAGGTTTGCAGGAAATTAAGGAAGTCTGCACTCCAATCCATTGTTTCCTGCAGCTAGGAGATCCTACAATATAGAAACAACAACATAAAAAATCCCAACCTTTTTGCAAGAACCTCTGCTTGAACTTCTGATCCTGTCTGCTTCTCATCAGGCATTTTTCTCATATGCGTGTGTGCTCGCCTGTGTGCATGCATGTGCTTAACTGATGTTGATTGAAAAATTTTAATTTCACTTCACTATTTATGGTACATTGGAGACAAACAGCTTCACCGGCATTACTGTTACCTCATTCACCTTTTTTAGTCATCAGGGCTGGCTATTTATGTCTTTTACATTCACAGAGCTGATTTCAATTTTGAGGAATTCGGGACCATTACAGGAACTCACCAGAAATGATGTATGACAGCTCACCTAGCTGTCCTCAAAACACTTTAAAACCCTTAATAAATATATAAACAGTATATTCCTACTGATTGCAAAAGCAGAAAAGAGATGGTGGGAATGGCAAACAATATGTTATAAGCTTCAGGATTATGTAGAAAAGGCTAGTGTATCTTTTTAATGAATAATATTTTAATTTGGAATTTCTTAAGATTTGTTTTAAAATAAAACATAAACAACAAACCTTTTAATATTTTTGCTCCTCTGTCATATGTTTCCAAAGTATTTCTTTATATTTTAGAACTTGCTATATCTCCTGAAATGGTCTTAATGCCACAGTTGATACTTTTAAAGTTAATATTTTTAGGAAGAAAAGCCAGCTGTCTCTTACCTAGATCTGGGACTTCAGTTGTTGGAGGAATTAAGAAATAGCAGAAGTCTTTTCCATCAGTCTCATAGTGACTGAGTAGCAGTACTGACAGGGACCAACAGTGTTGTGTGTCACTCAGGCAATGGCTCTCTGGGACTGGTGTTCAGGGCCTCTGTGCTGGACTCTTCTCTTGTCAGACCCTAGGTTTCTCTGTCTGTCTTTAAGCTATGGCAGTCAAAGTTGTTTTTCTCTCCAGGACCTGACACTGCCATATCAGGAGGAGAGATAAAAATTTTTCAGGGGACAAGTGGAGACATTTTCCTGCTCTGTACATAATAAGTAAAATGGTGGTTGAAGTATTGCTGAATGTTGATCAGTAATTATACTTCTACTTACTGGAGAATATTTTCTTTATATTTTCTTCCATGTGTCCCAAGCTATATTTGGATTTTCTTTAAACTAGACATAATTCTTATGGAAACTTAACAGTATCACCTTGCTGTTGCATAGGGGAGGGTGAAATAAAAGCTGAAGTATTAACTGAATAGCCAAATAAACTAATTAGTTTCCCACCAAGAGTGACAGTCCGAGAATTCGGCTAAAAAACAATGTTTTTTTTCTTTTTTGAATGTATTTGCCACTTCTTTCTTTGTAAGTAACAATAACTTAGAAAGTAGTTTCTTAACTCTCACTCCGTAACAAGCACAGCCAGGTGCTCACATAGTTCAGGGTGTGTGATTGTAAAGATATGTCTGCATGCCTCGGGTGTGTTGTAAAACAGCCAAATTACTTCAACACCCATAAATTGTTCATGTATCTTTATGATCTTTAATAATTATTGGATAAGAAAAGGAATCTACTGTCAGCTAAAAAGAGTTTGTTTTCATTAAATGTAAAAATATGTTTTAAACATTTAGACAATTTTACTTAATCCCTAGGATACTGAGTAGACTAATCCTCATTTGTGTTTCCGCCATATCGTCTTGGCCCAAGCCCTGCCTTCCCATGAATGGAAAGAATGATTGAACTTAACCTGTTTTCTCTGAACCTAGACTGAACAATTTTGTGGTCAGCAGTGGCCATTAGATCATGAGGTCTGCCTTTTCATGGCATTGACCATACAATTTCATCAAATAAAACTAGCTTGTCCATCCTAACACTGTATGCAGAAGGTTTAAATTACGACAGAACAGATGTAAACAAGTGTAATCCAAGGTCTGTGGAAACAGTAGGCATAAGGTCAAGACCTGATCACAAAAATCTTCCTGACACAGAGTCTGTTAACATACAGAACAGAGTCCACTAAGAAGACATAAAATCCCTGTTTCTTTGACCGTCTTAAACTGAACTGAACATAACAGAAAGTAGAAGCAGTTCACCAATATAAAAACCAGATAATTGTTCTGTTAAAGGGAATTGATGACTTAATGAATTTCAAAATTTGATGTGAGTTCAATGCTTTAAATTAAAGTTGTTTAGAGATTATGCCTGTGTCAGGACAATAGAAAATTTATTTTGATTTATGTGTAAGTGGAGTGTTCCTCATGGATTTTGAATGGGATGCAGAGATGAAGTGGGGCAGAAGCTTGCAGATTAGAACAAGCTTTTTAATATTCTTTGCAAGCTGTTTTAAGGTACATCACAAGGAACAGAAAATCAGGCCCATTTGTGAAGAGAGGAAGTACAATTTATAAACATGTGGGGCAAAAAAAATTTTAAAACTGATGATGCACAAATATCCAATTCCAGTTGTCCAATTTGCACATACTGAAAGCACAGCTGCATGCACACCTCTACTATATTCGAGCCCAGGAACACAGACATACTTATACAAGCTCATATAAATTCATAGCAATTTGATAGTGTTCTAAAGAAATCACAAGATTCTTGTGCTAAAAAATTAAGCTGCATTGCTTTGACTGTGAGATTTAGAATCCTACATGAGTAAATCTATGATGAAAACTGTCCTGTAATTTGAAACATTCTAGTTTTCACATTTGTTCATACATAGGGGTATAGAGAAGATAAAGAAGAGGCATAGATCTTTGTGTTGGTATTATTTACCTTTGGTACCTTCCTAAAAGGCTAGAATAAGGACTTGCACTGTAATTCCTGAAAGGGAATTTTTACTTCCTGACTACTCACAAATCAATGTCCCCACTGTATGATTTAGTAGTTGTTTTATCTCAGAACTGAATGCACAGTTTAATAGCTTACTTTTGTACTCCTCGTATTTGCTTGGATTTCCTGAGGAAAAAATATCGGAAAATGCTGATGTGTCCTTTTGCTTCTTGTAGGTTTAGGTACCATGCTCTAGCTTTCATTGTCTCTAAAAGTGTTGTGAGAATACATGGGTAAAGTGTAACTTTGACATAGATGCATGGCAATGTTAGATCGGAAGATACCACTTTAACCTATCCTTCAAGTGCTTCTGTAATACTGACACTGTAGAGAAAACTACCAGGGGAAAATGAGAGAAATTGGAGGATTAGCTCAGAATTTAAAAGAAAACCCTTAGTGTCTTCCTATGATACCATTCATCTTGTAAGAGTTATTATTCTGACTTATTTTAAGCCTTTCAAAATGTTATCTAGTGTGGCAATACCTTGGAATCTTCCTTCCAGTTGACTTTCAGAAAGCAAGCAGTACCATGTTTACTACTTTAATATGACTATTAGATTCTCACTGCTGGATGGTTCACCACTCAAAGCAGCATCATCCACCAACAACGTCCACGTGGCAATTTCTTACCATTTCCATGAATTTGCATTTATGTTTTACTTTTTTTTTTAAATGTTTGTTGTTTTCTTTTCTGTTAACTTAAATGTACTGTAAAATATCAAACCTCATATGTGCAAGACAAAATTTAAGCATTCCAATTCTTGGTACACTTTGTAATGTATTGAATGATAATTACACAGAGATATTAAGAGGATCCATTTGTAGAGGCTCTTTAAAAAGGCAAGAGGTAAGACTGAAAGCTCAATCACAGTTTAGGAAATTTCTGTCTTTTAGTGTTTAATGTCTTTACCAGAAGAGTAATTAGTAGCTCAAAATTTAGTTTTATATTTGAGTAGTGTAACCATTACCAACCCTGTACCTTGTAAAATGAAAGAAATCCCACTCCTGGTGACCAGGACATTTGAATCACCACTTTGGGAAGGAAGGACTGTGTATTGGTTTGCTCATCATACTGGGATGGTAGCTGATTTCAACTTCCTCGCTGCTTTTAGCTACTTAACTAGCAATACCTATGGCCCAAAGACACTGATCCAGGCAGGAATGTGATTATATTTAATTCAGAGGTTTTTTCTGCATGCAGATGTAATCGGTGTACAACTCACACAGCCTTTGAAAGACTTACAGCTTTTGATTATACATTGACTTCTTCCACAGGTCTCATATTTCTGTGTCTAGTCTTTCCTAAATACTGCAACTGTGAAATAGAATGACTGAGACATGCTGGTAGAGGAAACAACTTTGTCCTGAACTTTAAGATATAATGAATATAAAGTTCATTGACAAGTGGTCTTCTCCCACTGGTAACATTCAACCTACAATAAAACCCAAGCTGATTGAATGGATTGACATCTATGTAGCTGTAAGAGAGCTATATAATAGGAAAAAAGGCAAATTACTAAGACATGCACCAGAGTACCTAACACTCTCATGTGACCAATCACCATACAGGATATGACATAAATTATGTTTTTTAATGCTATTGCATCTATTGGCAAAAAAATGAGAAAATATATCCAATTAGTTTTTCTTTCCTTTATACTTTGATTTCATAGGCTAGAATGATGAATTTAAGCCATATATGTTGTGTATTGTGGTTATGTTATCTATATGATGATGAAATTTATTTTGTCTGTCTGAAAAAGTAGGTAAGTTTAAATTTATGTGCTTTTTAAATATTGTCTTTTCTAATCTTGTGTGTTAGATCTTATTTCCCCCATCTTGACCCAAGGTTTCTTTGGTATATTTTTTTTCAGTAATTTAATTTGGCCCAGACATCTATAATGTGGGCACATACGCTCTCTCTATATAAATATACAGTGTACTCTCTACTATGTTATATATATATTACTATGTTATATATATTACTATATATATATAGTAATATATATATATATTCCTATATATATACTAAAGGAGGTCCTGCACAACAGCATATGCTATGCCATTTACATTGTCCATTTGGATTAGGAGGAATTAAGTAGTTTAACATGAAAGTGTATTATCCCTTGAGAGTTGCTTCCTCTGTTATATAGACTAACATGGGCACGGGGTGAAGAACTGGCTGAAGGGCAGGGCTCAAAGGGTTGCAGTGAACAGGGCAGTATCTGTCAGGTGACCAGTTACCAGTGGAGGGCTCAATTCTAGAGCCAGTTCTGTTCAATCTTTCTATCAGTGATCTGGAGGATGCAGTTGAATGCACGGTTAGTAAGTTTGCTGATTATACTAAACTGGGAGGTGCTACTGACTCTCCCATGGGACAGGAGGCCTAGCTGTGCAGAGGGATCTGGATTGATTATTGCATTGGGCAATCAGCAGTGACATGAAACTGAACAAGACCAACCAAATGCCAAATTATGCACCTGGGATGGAGTAATTCCAGACACGAGTCTAAACTGGGAGAGGAGTGGCAGGAGAGCAGCCCTGCAGAGGAGTCCCTGGGAGTGCTGGTTGGCAGGAGGCTCAGCAGGAGTCAGCAGTGTGTGCCCTGACAGCCAAGGGGACAAACCACATCCTGGGGTGCATCAAACACAGCATCACCAGCCAGCCAAGAGAGGTGGTTGTCCCCCTGTACTTAGTGCTGGTGCAGTCTCACCTTGAGTAGCGTGTGCAGTTCTGGGCCCCATCATTTAAAAAGGGTGTGAAGGTACTTGAACGTGTCCCGAGAAGGGCACCAGAGCTGGGGAAGGGGCTGGAAGAAATGGACTACGAGGAGAGGCTGAGGACACAGAGTTTGTCTGGTTTGGAGAGGAGGAAGCTGCTCCTGCTCACTGGCCCCCCTTCCTGAGGAGGGGAAGTGGAGAGGAAGGTGCTGAGCTCTTCCCTCTGGTACTCAGTGCCAGAATGTGTGGGAATGGCTGAAATCTGCCTCTGTCAGGGGAAGTTCAGACTTGACATGAGGAAACTTTTCTTTACCCAAAAGGTAGTCAAACACTGGAACAGATCTCCTGGAGAGGTGGTTGATGCCCCGTGTCTGTCATTGTTTAAGAGATGTTTGGATAGTGCCCTTAAAGCCATGCTTTAACTTTTATCAGCTCTGAAGCGGTCAGGCAGTGGGACGAAATGATCACTGTAGATCCCTTCCAACTGAACTATATTCAATTCTATTCTGTTCCATTCCATTCTCTTCTTCCCGAAGCAGGATATGCTCCTCAACTGAGTGGTTGCAAACCCCTGGGAGCCCTGCTTGAGGCCTGCCCTGGGAGTCTAGAAAACTTCCTTTCCCGGGATGAGGGGCACAGGGGTCACCTTTGTGGTGCCTGAGCAGCGGTACCTGGCCAAAATAGCACAAAGTAGTCCTGGTGAAGGGCCATGTTCAGTGTTGCAGAGGAAAGCAAAAAATCCCTGGGGACACTTGCTGGTCCACCGCAAGGAAAAATAAAAGCCTTCTTCCCCTCAACTGCAGGGCGCAAGAGGCCATCTTCGTGGTGCATGCACAGCAGGCAGCAGCCCAGCCCAAAGGGACTTGAGGTCATGCTCAATGCCTACAGAGGAAGGCAAAAAAGCCCTCAGGATCAGTGCCAATCTGCCTCAGGAACAGGTTCCTTCCTGACCCCTGTGCTGGTCATTGGCTATTCCTTGAGAATGTGAGCAAGACCTGCCCCTTCCTCATCCCACAGGCTGGTCACACCTTTCAGGAGATGTCTAAGCCCTGTTCTTCCTGGAGTCATCTCAGGGGCTTTTGAGAGTGGTCAAATGCCCCCAGTGTGATCTATGCTGGGGGCAAAAATACTTCCTGTGCCTGACAGAGCACCAGTGGGTGCTACAAACCACTGGGGCCCCTGACAATATCTCTGCATCGCATTTCATACAGCTGCTGACTCAGGCTCCACAGGGGATGAGGATGGTAAACTCCATGCAGTGTTCCTCAAGGTGTTCCCTTGGTCTTGTCACTGCTATCCGGCTGAAAAAGCCTGACAGCCTCAGGCACCTCCAAGAGCTGGTGGATCATCTTATCTCCTGAGAGGCTTGCTCTCTGATGAAGATGACTCTCAAACCTGCTATTGCTGTCATAATCACCTTATCCTACTGAAACTAAGCTGCACAGCTCCTCTGTTAAATACAACCATTGGCTGTGCTTATACATGATACACAACACCCCTCAGCCACAGAGTAAAACTTTCAGAGTTAATTTGTCCCTTTAACCTTTCTAAGAGTTTTTTACCTACCTTGATTTGTGGGAAGATGTTCACATCTTAGCTAAAACCCTGTCAAATCTTCTTTGCCTTTAGCATTTAAGACTTGAAGTGCTGAAAGACTGAGGAGGTACTATTCTTTTGTACCTTGGTGCCAAAATTAGTATGTAACTTCAGACCATGTAAATAGGGGCATTTATACCATATACATTCATTTGGTTGTGATGATGCCAGAAATGAAAGACGGGGCTTTGGTTCCCTGAGCATGAACTCTGCAGGGATATAAAGAGCATGCATGATTTCCTCACCAATTCACAAAGGGCCATTTGCTACTACACAGTTTATGGTGAGATTGTTTTCTGGGAAAGAAGTCCCAAATGGTTTAGTGTTCTTTACCGTATTTTTCCTTGCACTTTTCCTCCTTCCAGTCGCCATTTTCTTCTGTAGGCTGTCCATGCCCATAAATCAGCTGCTTAGTCTTTTGCTGCATTCGTTCCAGATGGAATTTGTCTTTGAACCTGAAAAATGAGAAATGTACACAGTTGTACAGGTGAGCTCTTACCAGGATTTTGCACAATTCTTACCTTTCCTATGGAAATATCTTGCCTGACACACAAGAATGCATTTGCTTGTATTACATTTATGGCTTATAGGCATCCTGTGATCTATTTGTGCCTCCTGGAATATTTTCCTACTCTGATGGTTCCAAACTGGAGCAGAAACTCATGGCACTCCACCTGACATTGTGCTACTTATTTCTATCCTGCAGTTCTTCACAGAGTTGATGTAGGGGATGTCTCTTATGTCAGAGCCTCAGGTGGTGGTGAAGATGGAGGCTGTAGAGCTATACCATGAATAGAACTTCTGCCTCATGGGTGCCATGAAATCCAGAATATGATGTGGACAGGGAAACCTACATTTCTTGATGTTTTTCTGCAATCTAAATTCAGAAGATATGACCATGAACTTCCCTGTTTCCTACATTTGATGACAACAAAGCATGAAGGATGGAACTTGAGAGATGTGTTAATGAGGCTTCCACCCATCAGTAGTCTGCTGGAGTCCAGCTCCACACAGTCACAACCACCAGATCCAGCCCTCCACTAACCAGCTGAAGTGGTGAGGCAATTGGACTAGATGACCTCTACAGATCTCTTCCAACTCAACTATTCTCTTTCATTCTATTCTTCTATTCTATTCTATTCTATTCTATTCTATTCTATTCTATTCTATTCTATTCTATTCTATTCTATTCTATTCTATTCTATTCTATTCTAATTTTTAAAACATCTTAATTTACGTCTTCATTTTATCTTCTGTCCACCTGTCTGTCAACCCAGCTCCCTCCAAACTTACTTACTAGCAGGAAAGACCTTTTTATTTCATCAATTTAATTCTACCCTTCCAGTCTAGCATTAGTATTATGGATATATTCCATGGACCATATTAGATGGGCATCTGACAACAAGACGGCCTTTGTGAAGTTTCTGTTGTATATTGGCTCTCTGATGTACACTGGAAATGTCTCCCTGAGCTATGAAAGCATTAGTCCAGGGTTGTGCATAGAGACAAAATGGATTATTCTTTCCCTTACAGTCATAATGTGTCCAAGATCATCAGAGGTTAAGAAACTGGGTTTGTTTGGCAGATGTTTCTTGTTATTCTGCCAATTAAGTCAACAATAGGTATTCATAATCCTGGGGAGGCTTAGAAGTCATAGAAATTACAGGGCAGGCAGAACAGCTCATGCATAAATAGCTGAAAAAGAAAGCGATCTTTTGGGGATTCCCCCCCAACCCTTTTATTCTGCTTGTCCTAGGGGCTGTCATCAGTCAGTGACATTGTGCATTGGCTTCACCCCTTGTTTCTGGCCACAGCGTTCAAGGTCCTGAATGCCACAATCTGTGTCTTATTGTTTCAGGGGTGATATTCTTCTGCAGTTTGTCTTATGACAGCTTTCATAAATATTAAAATATTTTCCTCAGCCAGCAACTAGTTTAAAATAAGTTGTTGGAATACTTGTATTCTTAAGAGAGAATGGGCAGCTACCATGGAATAAAGATAGCAGTTGTTGTGAGGCAGCATGTGGTGTAGTGCAGTCATCTGTTACTTTACCAGTATAGAGAACCTCATTAGATTTTTACATTCTGGACGCCTTGAGTTTATCCTTGTTGAGCAAGACGTGGAGCTGGGAGAGAGAAACATTGATCTTAAGATGAAAAAGAGATTTGGAGAAGTCACCAAAGAGCTGGTTGTGTGCTTGTGGCTGGGATGCTAATGGCAATTGAAAGATCTCTGCAGGTAATTCTCTCAATAAAGTACCACTGGACTTTAAAAATGTGTGGCCCTTTTGTTTTATTACCCCTTATGCAGTAAAGAACAGTGTGATACAGCAGTCAGTTGGGCGAGACTGACAGCAAGAATAAAGCTTTACTGAAAGACAAAGCAAGAGCTTTAAACAGAAAAAAGAAGCAGCCATGAGGCAACGAACATCTACGAGATAACTTCACTAAACAAGCTGAATTCCCATACACAAAATCCTTACTCAAGCATAACAGAACTAATATATAGTGAATAAAGCATTGACTGGGGAGTGTAAAGATGAGAAGAGTATAATAAAACATTTCTACTATCACTTCTGGTGAAAAAGAGAATTGAATAAGACACTGTTGGTACTAATAATACCTAAAACATTGTAGCAGCTGATAAAAGTATTTGATATACCGTGAGCCTAGAAGGCATGTGACTGTGTTTTTATCTGAACCCAAGAAACAGAAGGGGGAATATATGCCTCCTTCACAGTCACATACTCTGGCATCCACATGTACTTTTAGAGATATAAAAGATTACTTAATGAGACACAGAAACGTATATGTGACAAATGATTCCAGCATACAGGAGATGCTGTGGAAAAAACAGAAATTTCTTCAAATGGCAAGGGCAGCTGAACTGTCTAGCAAAAAGATCAAAACAGTCTTACTAGTGCAGAACAAGTTCACAGGGTCAAACTAAAGGAAATTGGGAAGCAGGACAGAGACAGACTGGCCAGGAATGCAAGCGTCGTGTTGCAGGGTATATACTGAGTGAAACAATACAGCAGACAGTAAAAAAACTGTCTTGTTCCCAGCAAAAATATGTAAAAAGCTGAGAGCATAGCATGACTTTCTGCCTAGTATGTTGCAGCTCAGAAAATATAGAAAGTGGTAATAGAGGACATAGAGATTACAGTTCAAAAAAATGTCTTCCAGCTGTCTTGCACAGGGCCAGATAAATTAATTGCACGGAAGGATGCAGAAGAAGGGTGCTGGCTATTCAGTTCATTTTCAGAACTGTTCTGTCAGTTGACTCCAGCTGGATGATGAAACCATCAGCAGACTAATCCTACCAATCTGATTAGGAGCAACTTTAATCCGGAGAATTAGAATCAGGTATCCATGATGCAGATATTTGAAGTCAAAGAGCAAATGCAGCCTGTGGACAAGAAACCGGAAAATCAAGAGGTGTTACATATGCAAGGCAATTATTTCCTGAGCGTGATAGAGGAGAGAGAGTGTTCTCTGTGTGCTTTCTCCTTTTCAGAAAATATAAGATCATATTTCAAAGAACCAGACACACAAAAATCAAGTGGAAGTCAGAAATAAGCCCAAATAGAGTGAGATGACTAAAATTCATAATGGCAGAGTAATAACAAAAAGTTGATAACGCTACAAGAAATGACATTATTATATCTCTTGAAACTGAATTTGAGAGAGTGACTCAGATGCCTAATTAATGCTGAGGAAAATTTGGAGTAAACTGAGGATCTTCATTTAGCAAAACCTCTAAGTGTGTCATTGTGTGTATGTATATCAGCACTAATAGACAATAGACTGTATAATCTATCATCTGTTTAACATCACTGTTTGTGAGGCTGACTGAGTCTTACCACGTTGTGACAAGAGCCATGTGACAGCACTGACTACACCTTTTGGAAGATAATTGCCTGTTTTAAATGCTTTTGACCTGCACCCAACATCTTAGGTGTTGCAATGTAAATTGAAGCTGGGAAGGATTCCCAGACATGTGGCTTGAAGCTGATGACAGAGCTATTAAAAATTAATGATCTGACAAAAGAGACAGTCAATGTCACTATGTAATAAACAAAACATGAAGTTGAATATAGACATGTAGAACTTGAGAAAAACTGTGTTATCTCTGTTAGTTGTCATCTGGGGAGATGTCAGCAAGACCCTGGAAAAGTCAGCGCAATTAGGAAAATACTCAAAATGAAAGCAGTCCAATTGTTATTAGCCATAGCGATTCTTTTTCTGGAATTATCAGAGATCTTTAAAACAGTGAGGAAAATCAGAGGGCAGATACTGCTCCTAAGACTCTGTAGGGTGGCTAAAGCAAAATTATTTGGTTTGAAGGAGGTTAGGAGTAGTGCTAATGCACACCAAGCAGCCCAGAACAGAACATTTACTTAAAAGCAGGAAATAAATAGGAAACACTGAGCCATGCTTTCTGAAATGCAATTCTTTCGATTCACTTTTCAGCACTAGTCCAAAATCCACTAGAAAGTACCTGGCAAAACTCTAGGTTTGTACTCAGGTTTGTTTCTTCATAAAACTTTGGCAGTATGATATTAAAATAAGGCACTTCCCAATAAAATCACCGCCTATGGTAGATGCACTCAACAGGACGTGTCTTCCAGAATACAATAGACATGATTTTATGGAACAAAAACTGCATCTCCAATGGTAGGCTTCATGCAATCCCCTGAAGAGCAGACAGTAAATCAGCTTTTTTACCAACCATGGCAATCTGAAGGAACAGTTATCACAGGAAGTTACCCCTATGAACTGTACATACAAAATAGATTTTTTTTGAAGGAGACCTAACAGCAATCCTAGAAGGCTTAGAGGGTGCTACAGTGTGCCTGAAATATACTATAGATCAGACCTACTGATACAGGTCTTCATGAAATGAGACAAGCAGTTTGTCAAACAAGCATCAGTGCCAAAGTGGGAACAAAGAAATAGCAATCTGAGGTGCTCAGTCTTGTGACTGATCACAGGAGGCTGTACAGCTTCATGAAATATCAGCCCTGTTAGAAATCCAAACAAGAAAAGACAAAACAAAACAAACAAACATCCCCCCCCCCCAAAAAGACCCTCAACCTTTTCTAATGGTTAGACAAGCTTTGTGCTGCAGCTGTTATAAGGCTTGTTGGAAGACATGTGAACAAAGACTGTAACAGGAGCTAAGGCATATCTGAAAGCATATTTTGCAAGGTCTGGAGAACCAGACTGTCTGAAAACTAAGGGTGCCTGGCAACAGATTTCTAAAAACTTAGCACAGAATAGGTCACATTAGCCTGGATGCTCAAAGAGCAACAGGAGAGTTAATTTAGCAATGAAGAGTTTGTTAATAAGAACAGTACTGGTGAGTAGTCCTCACTTTGCATTTTTCGACTTTCACATTACAGCATCTCTTCCCCTTCCCTCTATTGTCTCCCTTTATAATTTTTTACCTTGACACAGCTAAACTAAGTCTACAGTGCCAAAGAGAAACAATAGACAGTGCAATGAATTAGTGAAAATCAATGATTTGATACCATTGTATAGATGAACAGGTCTGCCTCAACCGTCAAAAAATCCACTTGCAGCAATAACAGAAACTACAGGCTGAAGTTAGTAGCAGAGGGAAATCTGAAGATAGTACCCACACCAAATCAAAATCAAAGTAAATGAACAATATAAAGGAAAAAAATAAAAAAGAAGTTAGTGTAATCTTGATGCCAACAGAAGCTCAAAGTCTCATTTCTTTCAAAAGTTGTCATAGCTTGCTTGAAGGAAAAGTAAAATAAAAATACATATGGCCATGGCAATGGCGATATTAACTTACATGCTTGATTCATTGGGTTTCAGCAGAACTGTTCTGCAGGCTGTTCTGAAGGTGTTCTGTGGTTAGAACTGGAGACCATACAGCTGTAGCTGCAGGAGAATGCAGCACTGGTGTGCTGTAGATTATACCCCCATTCCTGTACAGTGTACCTGTAAGCTGTTTATAATAGAGTCTTTCATAAAAATAGGAAAAAAATTTATCCCTTAAAACCTTCAAATTTGTTTCTGCTTATCCTCTATACCCTTTGAAACATCAGAATAAACCCAGGAAAGGGAAAAATGTTTCTCCCTTCTGATGTCAAATCCTAGGTTTGAGAGAGGAGACACAGCCTTCTTCCAGGAAGGTGTTTGACCTGGCAGGTTTGCTTTGTTGGTCCTCAGTGCTCTGAGAAAATGTGTGGTATGTGCTTCATACAGGTTAAGTAAAGTTTTGTGTTCAGAACCCCACTCTGGAAAAAGAAGCATTTCATTAGGCAGCTGCCTGGAATCAACTTAATATGGAAAAGCTTGAGAGATTTTAGAGTCTCTGAATATGTAATTTCTTACTGTTTCACACAGTTACACTTATGCAGAGATAAACTTTTCTGAAATATCAGGCTGCATTTTAACTCACATATATTTCTTGGTATAAGAACTTTACCATGGCTAAAATCCTTCTCCCAGAGAAGAGAAATCATCCTTGCAAACCTTGCTAGAGGGTGGTTTTGTCACTCGTAGTCATCTCAGGATCAAGTCTCTTTATTGAACAAAAACCTTGAAGTACCATGACTGTTAGTCAACTCTGGATTTCATAATAGTTATGGGTACCTTTGGATGTGTCGTGGCGAACATGTGCTCTGGATCTGTCTGTCAGTGTGTTGATTCAGCTCCAGAAGTCAGTCTGCACAGCACTCTCCTGTGCTCGGGGTGAACTTCTCAGCTCTCCAGACCCTTCATTCCATTGTCAAAAGGCAGGTAGTGCAACATCTCACTAACAGTACCACAGCTGTGCATTGACAAGCATTGGGGTTCACAACAGACCTTTTGGGAGGCGGTTGTTGTGTATTATTTTCCTATGAAACTTCACAAGACTTATGGGACCTTTTATCTTCATCTGTACTTTATACAGACTGCCTATGTACAATGTCTAACGCTGTATTGTGTTAGACATTGTATTTGGATATGAATGTTTGACCATATATTTAACGTATTGTTAGACATGACGAGCTCGGCAGATGATGCATAAGATTAAATTTGCAGATTAAATTATATTTGAAATATTCTGAAAATTGGAACAAAAGAACCTTTTAACTAGTCAAGTGGTCTTTGAGGGGGTGTGAGAAAACTATTATTTGGGACTTGGCTGGACAAAACATTAACAATAGAATTTTTAAAAGAAGGAATAACAATTGGAAGTAATTTGCAATGATGGGAGAGTGGAGCATACATGACTTCTTAGGCCTTTTTTAAAAACCTTGTTATCTTAAATTATTTCTTTGAAAGGTTTTTTCCTTGCTTTGATGTAATAAATTCCATAGCAATGATGATTAAGTATTAGGGACTTTTACCAGGGATTCTTTAGAAGAGATGATGAATGATTATTGGCTTTAGTTGCTAATTGACACAATAATATCTGCCAAGGGATTCCTCTTTAGTTTTGAAATTATATTCTGAAAAGGAAAGAGAATTGATTTTTTAGGTGACACACTGATGTTGAGATTAACTGAAGAATGATGGAGACTCATGCCTCTCATTTTTTTCTAAGAAACTGTATAATTCTTGTCTTTATGTTTTTGTTTCTTGTAATTTGTGATAAAAAATGTGTGATTTTAATGTAGAACCTTTGTCAATAATTTTAAGCTGCAGCCTTCAGTATGCCAAAACCCAGGAAGCTATAGAAATAGTCCTACAAACAGTTTGAATGTGTTACTTTTTCTTAAAAAGGAGAAAATGCACCAACAGAACAAGTTTGCCCAGCTACCTTTTCTATGGAATCACTAATTTTCACCCTGAAGAGGTCAGGTAGATTTATGGAATAAAACAGGGCCTCAGGCCACGTAACATGATTGTGAGCTAGTCAACCACTCATTTGTGCCAAGTAAATTTTGGAAATGATTCTCCTTTGCTGACAGTACCCTCATTACCGATTGTGTAGAGTAATTTATCAGGCATTTCTTAAAATAAACCGTTCATTTATGCTAATAGGACTTGGCAGGGAGAAAAAATTGGCAGGACTTGAAGTTCCTAGTGTTTTTCTTTTTTAAAACAAAAACTATAAAGTCCTCGGTATTTTGAGCAACCATTATCATGGCCATGCATATAGTTTATTAAAGTGACAACTAATTGCATAATAAATTTTCACAATGGGAGAAAATTATTCCTATGTTAAGTTTATAAAAGCAAATAGTTTGGTAGTATTGTAAAAGTACAGTCATTAGTTTCATACTTGTACATTCTTTATTGGCCAAGCTTCTGTTAGTAATGAATCACTTAGCGTCTTTTCCATGACTCATCTATTCTCAGTGCAGTACCTCATCTTGAAATATCTCTTTGTTCCTTACCCCTCATGTATTTTCTGTTTGGTAGCTCGCTCCCTCCAAGGAGATGTTTTCTTTCTGCTTTATAGTGGGGCTTTGATGCTGCAAACAGCCGTGCACATCAGAAACTAATGAAGTGAGTAGTCCCATTGAACCTATGGGACCAGTTAATAGGTACAGTTACTCACTTGTACAAATGTTTGTAGAACCCAAGTGCAGTCCCTGTACAGAGTTTAGCTGCCATCCTTTGCAGCTGAACTGTGGAAGTAGTTATATTTTGATCAATACATTTCACATTTAGTTGTCTTCAAAATATAAATACATCAGTTTCTGAAAAAGCCATCCTTCCTAGCCCACAAGAAAAATTCCAAAGCTCAAAATAAAAAGAAACATGCATTGAAACTCACAAATAAGGTCTGCAAAACTGATAAAATGACAGCTGTAGCAAATTGTGACTCACCAAAAAACAGTGCTTTAATCCAGTGCCTGCTGAAGTGTAAGGGGAAGTCTTCTGTTAACTTCACTGGTGGTTAGGTCTGCTCCTCATTTAATAAGACAAAGCTAGATGCATCTCCAATTGTACAGAAATTATGTGATAAGGGGTTTTAAACGTATTCTGTTTCCCAGGGAATGGCAAATTCTATTGCATCTTCAAATAAAACTAAACAGTAATGTTCTTTTTGTTCTTGTTTTTTAATGAAGGTAAATATGGCAATGAGTAAATGCAATTAGTACAGAATATACTGTGCTTCTTATAACAACAAATTAAGCATGACACATTGACCCCAAATTTTCATCATGCCTCAGCCTTTAACTGCAAATACCAAAAACTCAAGCTGTGTTTGCAAAGACAAACAACTTAAAACAGCCAAAGCACCTTAAATTGAAGATTGAGCCCTAGGTGTTTTTTTAATAACCAGACTTTTCAGTGAAGCTGCATGATGATTTAACTTAAATTACAGCTTTAATTTTTTTGTCGTCTTATGCCATTGTACTTTTTAGTTTGCAGAACTGAAGGGGCCCATATCTAGTACAATGCTACAAAGAACAAAGATTCACTAACATTTTGCAAGTCTTCAGCTTTTTAGACTTGAAACTCAAATTTAAAGTGTGAAGCTCATTCAATGAACAGTTATTGAAGCTGGCCTTTTCCACTACATGTCTTTACTCACCATCATAATTAGAATGTCCCTGCAATGGGTCTAAATGTTTGTGTTAATCCTTTCCACTTCTGTCTGCATTCTTTTCATGTTGTTTCCTGCCATTAATGCAATAAAATTGTCAACCACAAATACCAGATTCCTAATGGAAAAGCAAAACAAACTAAAACCAGCCAGCAGCACAACTGAGAAATATTATTTTTCCCTGATATTCCAAAATGTTACTAGGCAAACAATTAATTGAGGTTACATATACAGTATGCATTGTTAACTAAGTTACATCCATTTTTCATACACTGAAATCGCAATTACTGATGCTTGCTGTAAATGTTACAGAGTAGTTTCTTGCATACATTTGGGTTGTCTGATCAGAGAAAGATGGTTTCTTGTTTAAATGAGAGGACCATAATTGGTACTTTTGGCTTCTCCTGCTTTTGGGAAAATACCTTCATTTTTAGTTTAAGATATAATGGGGCAAACATTACTTCTTTAATGTCCTCCAACATAGAGATGTTTAATGAATTTATACTTTTAATTTACTATGAGTTTCTAAAAGGTAGAAGGCTCAGAAGAGAAGATCTAAATGTCTACTGTTAGTGCAAGATGGATTTTTCTTGTAATGTGTCAGCTCATTTATACAATGCAATAAGTAGCCTCTTTGATTTTTTTTTTGCTCATTACTTAAACTGTTCAAAGTTTCTGGCTGTTCTTAAATACGGTTATATGAAACATTTCTAATTAGTTTATTAACATGAAATTGGTGAGGAAGGTAACTTAGAAATCTGAATTCTGTATAGGACAAACTAGTGGTAGTAGTTAAGGTCTTAATCTATTCATTAAAATATATATGTTTGGAGATCAGATCCTCCTATGTGCCATGCCCTCAGCATATATAAAATAAAATTAAAAAGTAGGCACTTCTCCATGGAGTTTGTAATCTTAAGTGTAATAAAGAGCATGAAGAAGCATTGAAACAATACTAGTCAGCATACAGCAAACAGTTGCTGTTATGAATATTATGAATATTCGTGTTACTCATTGAAGATTAGGTTTCTGAGAAACTCACGAGTTGCTTCTGATAGTGAATATAAAAGGTACAAGAGAGAAAGACATGATGTCTCTCTGTTATCTCACAGGTATATATTTTATATATTGACAATATATTCTGTAAGTCTCTCCTGTCTCTTAAAGAACAGTGTGAGGTGCAACGAGCAGGTTCTGTCTGCTAGGAGTTTAACACAGACCTTGAATTATGCTGCAAAATTGAGCATTTTCCATCTATTTATTCAATTTTTCATTTTAAGACATGTATTTTGACATATTTTGCCATATTTTTGGGACTACTGCTGTGCAGTTCAATAGTAGAAGTTCAGTCTGTAAACTCTTTGTATTAAGGGTCATTTTCTTCCAATTGTCTGTGCAGTTCTTGGTTCAGCTGAGCCTCTGTCTAGTTTAAAACAATAGCAATAACTCAAAATAAATATGTACTCTGAAGATGCCTTCAAATGTTCCATTTTTTTAATGAGAAAGTGATGGAAAATGGCAGGAGGTTCAGAATACAATGGATCTGCTACGCTTCCCTTATTTAACTTTTCTTCTTCCCGAACCCCTTGGTGGTGATTCTTCAAGTATTGCAGCATAGGAATTGACCATTACTGGATACTAGCCCTGTTTGTTCGTTAGCAGGGCTCCATTGCCTGTGGGGAAGCTGCACTTAGACATGCTGGGCAGTGACCAAATTTCATCCAGTATGTGTCAGGTCAAAATGCAGGATTTGAAAAACAATTATTGTTGTACAAGCAGGTAGCTGAAATATCTCTCTGCCTAGTTCCCTCTGAGAAGAGCTATATGTGCGGTACCAACATGAGGAATGGACTTTTGCCTAGTCCTAGCTCCCAGCTCCTCTCCACGTCTGTGTACTGTCAGTACTGCAGCCCCTGAAGCTGCGGAGGTATTTGGTGCACACAGGAGGTATTTGGTCTCACAGTAGTGAGACTGTAGAGGAAAATGACAAGAGTTGCAGATTTACCTTCTACCCACTAACCCCTGTTAAAAAAGAAACAACCAGCAAAACAAAACAACCCCCACCCCAAAACTGCAAAGATGCTTTCTCATGAGTCTATTTAACAAGTTTTTGCACAGTGGTGTATAATTTGACACCACATGATTAAAAAAAAATTAAGTGCCACTGAACACTGTTTTAAAAGACTCTGCATGGACATTCCAACTACAGCAATATTTCAGTAGTTCCATCTGTATTTAGTCTCAGCACATCAGCAATAGCACTGAAACCTATTAACACTAGTAAGTTCCGTGTTTGAGATCTTTCATGTGAATATATAAATGCAATGCTAGGCAAAGTAAAAGTTGAAATGGTTATCCTTTATATTCTCAATCCAATTGCAAAAAATTCCTAATCTAATTTAGTTTGCATGAATGTATTTTTTGGCCTTCCTAGAAAATGACTGTTCCTCATTTTTTTCCAGCTGTAAATAATACGACTTAAATAGCTCTGTGAAGCAGCTCTATTATTTACTGGTCAAAAAACATTGCAAATGATTGAAGGGTTTTTATGAAAAAGGTGGCTGAGAATTGTTCTCATTTTCTTCCAGTTGAAAGTTTAATGTTTGTGACATATTGCAGGGGCAATGTATATCCATAGGCAGATTGAAAATCTGAAAAATTAAAATTTTTTGAGGGTTGCATGTCTCTGTTTTCTCAGGTTTGCAAGTATTTAGTATATTTAAAATGTGAATTTTTCAGAAACAGTTTTTGTATGTGTGGTGGTTTGGAGCTGGCTCCCTGCCAAGTCTCCAACACCACTGCGAAAGCTCCCCCCCCCCATACCAAGGGAAAAGAAAAAAAAAATCGAGAGAACCGAAATAAGAGAGACCTATATATATAAATATATTTACGTTTATATTACATTTATATACAATTACAAAAACTATACACCATCATGGCTAGGCTTTGCGAATGAAGATTTGAGAAGGACTCTACCCACATTTGCTACAAGCACGCTGATGGCTAAAGAGGCCAATGCAAGATAGACAAGTCCGGTTGCAAAAGACTCCTTGGATAGTATCGGCAAGACACGATTCTTTCTGCGTTACCTTTTCTCCTCGAGAGTGATCCTGCGTGCTTTCTCAAAAGAAGCAGCAGCGTTATAGATGGTGTGTCTCCAGGCCTCCCGATTGGAGGCCAGAGTAGACCAGTTATGGTGATCACTATGGCCAAGGCTGAGATATTGTTTCAGGGAGTCCTTGTATCTCTTCTTTGGGGGCTCCCCTCTTGTGGTAGCCAGTGGCAAGTTCACCATAAAGCAAGATCTTAGGGAGGCGGTGGTCCTTCATCCTTGAGACGTGTCCTGCCCAACGCAGCTGTGTTCTCAGCAACATGGCCTTAATACTTGTGACTGCTGCTTGTTCTAGAACAGACGTATTGGTCACATAATGTGACCAGTGGATGTTTAGGATTGTACGGAGACAGTATTGATGGAAGCGTTCTAGGAGACGCAGGTGGTGGAGGTAAATGACCCATGATTCGGACCCATATAAAAGAGTAGACAGCTATATACACAAAGGAGAAGAAACCCAACACCCAAAAACAGAAGAGGGAAAGGAAAAAGGGACAAAACAAAAAAACCCCAAAAATAGGTATACCCACTCAATAAAGAACTAGCCAAAGAAAACCTTAATACTTTCCTTGAGATAGCACAATCGTGCTCAACGCCACCACCATGCTACTGGACCACGGATCGGCAGAAAGAGCAGGCCCTGTAGGCCCGGCCAGGCCTCAGCTCCCCTACAGGAGTGAGACCAGCCGCAGGAATCTGCTGTCTCCAAACCTTGTCGGAAGAGAAGAGAGGAAGAGGCTTCTCTCCCATCTTATTTATACTCTGGCTTATGTAAAAAAATTGTAGGGAATACTGGGAACATGGCCACTTCCTAGTTCTGACCTGGTTACCAAGAAGGCCTAAAAAACCAAACCACTACAGCATGCCATGTTTGAAGTGCTTCTGAAATGTGTATTGATTTAGACACTGCTTATGGCCTGATTTAAACCAAGTCTGTTGGAACAGACCTAAACTCTACAATGGAGGATGAGACAGGGACATCCAGGAGGTCTCCAGAATCACAGAGTTTACTGTTAACAGGATGCTTCACTGTGGTTTCCCCCATGCAAATGGCAGAGGATAGCAGGTCATAAGTCTTTTAAGAGTCAGACTAATATCTTTGCATGCCACCTTGGAAAACTTTAAGCCTTGTTTCACATTTTCCCCTAGTGAAAGCAGGGGGAGCCTTATGAGAGATTTGATTGAAAAAGTCAGTTTGAAGCCTAGTCAGTTAATCACACATTGCAAGTTCTTGTGGTTTAGGAATGGTGTTCTCCAATTTAGTATTCCTGCTAAAACCATGCACCACTACCCCTCCTCCCTCCAACTGGATGTACAAAAGGCAAAGATCAGGGGTTGAGATAAGAACAATTTACTGGAAGCATCAATGAAATAAGAAAATTAACAGCAACAGTAATAATGAGAGAGGGAGGGTATAAGAAAAGAAATTATTCACACAGAAAAAAACCCTGATAATAGACAATACCTATGGCTCCCTCTGCCACATTTTCTCAACTGCAAGGAACCTCTTCTCCCCAGAAGAGTGTCCCTTCCCCCCACCCCCAGCAATGACAGAGGTGAAATAGAATAACCTGCAAGTCCTAGTCATGCTCCCTCCCAGCTATTGCAAAAAATTAACCCTGTCCTGGCCAGAACCAGGACGCAGGTAGAACTGGATCTTATTAAAAGTTACGTAGCACCATGTTTAAAATCTTTATTGTGAAGGACAAGTGCGATACTGAGCAATACAGAAGACAGCACTGATGGAGTCTACTTGTGATCCCTCCTGCTATTTTTTGGTCAGTTTTTACCCCATTTCCCTGCATCAGATTCTGAATTTCCCACTCTCATTCCCTTATCAAATGAAATTGTTCAAATACTGGGTTTACCTATGCATGTTCTATAATCTTATTTTCTTAAGTGAGTCATGAACACACTACTTTACTAGGGGTCTATTACCAAGATTGACTGCCAGGAGATAAGTACTGAAATTGTTTATACCGGATGTTCTGCATCCCAGAATCTTGCTGGCCAGCACAGGCTCAGTGCTGAATTCAGGTTGCTTGGGGCTTTATCTGGTCAAGTATTGAAAACCTCCAAGACTGGAGATTCCACAGCCTTATCTGAAAGCCTTGCTTTCTGCAGGCAGTCCATATTGGAGCAGTAGGAAATAAATCCATTGTTCTCTTTTAATTATAGAATTGCCAGGTGTTATCCGAAACAAGAGTATTGGAAAAAAAAAAAAGAGATCTAGCATTTTTTAAATATTGACAGTATCACCTTAAAATGATTATATTCTAAATGTTTTATGTGAGTGCTGTAGAACAGTAACACAATCACATACGCTTCCAGCTGGACGGTAAAATTTATGAACCTGACACTTCTGGCATCATTGGTATCACTGCAAGGACAATAGTTTTGAAAGAACAGTATTTGTATTGTGGTATGTTGTGGTTTTATTATTAAGAAAATGGTAAGAAGTCCTGGAGTTTGGTTTGGTTTTTTTTTTTAAACAGCAAAAGCTCTGATTTTAACTTCATATTTTTATTTTTATGCAGATAAGGTCATACAGACATGTTTTTAAAATATTCCTAAAGGGTACATTTTTTACTGTCTGCAGCTTTATCTTTAAGATAAGTTCATTGCTAAATGCACTTCTTCTTGGACAAGACCATTTGATTGTAGAAATTGAAAATGTATTTTGAAATTGATTTCCTTTTATTTCATCATGCTGTCCATGGATGAAGTTCAAGCCCATGCAGTTGATTTTTTTCAGAAACAATCCATTCAAATTAGCTTTCATCTTTTTTCTGTCTTTTGTCAAATCAGCTGTTGACTCCTACCATGCTGTCCCTTAGCTCGGTTATTTCACCCCTGTTTCTGACTTCATTATATTCCAAGTCAACCAGAGTTGGTTGAGCACATTATGAAAAATTCTTGTGATCATAAGAACTTCCTCAACTGCAAGTAATGACTCTGCTTCATATGTGCTACTTCTTGCTCCAGTAGCATTTCTTCTGAATCTCAATGATAAGCATCTCAGTTACCTTTTCATCACTTTTAATAACATCAAACTCTCCTCTCCTCCTCTGGTTCTGTTATTTTCTGCCCTAACCATTCAACTCCTTTTTTTTTTTTTCCATAACTCCGTATTTTCTCCACTTTTTGTGACTCCTTCCTCTATTCTATCTTCCCCATTGTCTTTTTTTCTAATCTATAGCTCTTCTGAGATTAATTTTATGAATGGTTTATTCATACTCAAGATCTGGAGTGCTCAGTCTGGGGCAAATAGAAGGAAGGTGTCTCATCCTGTCTTATCTCTGACAATGACCAAAATTTTGGCTCCTCTGTCAGGAAAAAAAAAAAAAAAAGAAAAAAAAAAGAAAAAACCCCAACCAAACAAACCCCAAGGTTCCTTTTTTGGTTATTTCTTCCATCAGTTAAGTTCAAGACTCCTTTAACATGTTGCCAAAGCAATTACCTGAAGCTCCTCTTTTTGGGCACATGGTGTGACTCTTGGCGATGGACCTTTCCAAGACCAGGAGTTGGACTCAGTGATTGTTGTGGGTCCCTTCCAATTCGACGTATTCCGTAATATTCTGTGATTTTTAACCCCACTCTTTCTTTTATGAAAAATCATTACAGAATCCCTGATGGTGAAATTTTGGGTTGTGCTCTGCTCTTTCCAGAAGTATCAGAGTCCACTACTCCAGAAATGCATTATTCCCTGAGTTGAGCTATTGGAAAGACCCTTGACGGTTGCAGAATTTTTTGACCCTGTGATAATGAACCACTTTTAAGTTTGTGTTTTGAAAGCAAATATAAATGAAATAGGTCCTTTTAGGAATGACATGAACTGAATTAAATGTCCCCCTTTTTAAGGGCTGAAGACTCAAATCCTGCCCTCATGATGCACTATTGCATTTTTTTTCTCTGAGTGACCCAGCTGGAATTGTGCCTTTTCCTCACTAGTCTGCCAAGGAGCCTTTGTGCTGAATCACTGACTATTTCTACTGTAATTGGCTTGGACTTCTAGGGTGAGGGGTGCACTGAATACTTCTCCTTTTTTTTGGCCACTAATTGTTTTCCATGCCTCATGGTGCATTTTCTTCAGATTTTCGGTGCTCCTGTAATATTTGATTTGGAGCTGTACATGTAGAAAAATGAAAATTGTTTCAATTTGATTAATTTCTTAAATGTTGCTTGTCAGTTTAAGGAAATTTTGAGCAGTTTTTCTTCTTGCCAAAGAGGGAGTTTTAAGCTATCTTAAGACTTCCTGGAGGTAACCAACTGTCAAAAAAATTCTCAACCATTTTTTTTCGCAGTTATTCCAGCCAAGATTTGTTTTTATCCCCTTATTGGTCCTTTACGAATAAATAAGAAATAATGGAGTAGTTGCACTTACATTGCCCTATTCCCCACTTCCCAGGTAAATCAAGGGTGTCTCAGCAGCAGAAGGATAAGGTAGAATTGTGACTACAGCCATTGTATAGGGTAGCAGGAAGGTGATACGAACCAGTGTGCAGGCTTTTTCCTTAAGAGTTGTATTTCAGACTGTTCTTTCTGCAGCAAAAATAAAGAATTTTTAGCAGATGGATCAGTGCTATAGTACACTTTGCATAGATTTCCACTGAGTTGGCATTGTTTCCACAAGAGTATTTGAAATCACTGTAGGGATGCGTGTGTGTGCACTAACACACTTGTCAACTAAAATTACAGAAGCCAAAGGATGGGATCAATTTAGGGAAGAAACGCAGAGATGCAGGCCTAGCTGCAGAAGACAGACACCTTCTGTTGCAGGAATTGTGGGCATCACCCACTTTTTGGGGGGAAGAGGACAAAGAACAGAAAATATTAGGAGCCTATGTGACCTCACTGGCTCATCAACTCTGGAAAATCAATCCATGAGTGATTTGCTGCAGAAGAAAAGTAAATCTTTTACAGAGGTGGACATAAAAGTAGCACTGAAATGCCTGATGCGTTTGGGTTAGAAAAAACAAGATTCCTCTAGTTGCAGGTCCCATCAGGTTTGCCCTCAGTTCTCTCACCGGTTATGCTGCCCTTAAATTGCAGGACACCTTCTTCTTAGTCAAAAAGACGGTTCTTTAGGAGTGTATCTTGTGAATGTCTACCTGAGAACCTCCAATTGTTTCAAAGTGTATTTCCTTGAGAACAACTCAGATGGGGGGGAGGGGAAACCCCAAGTGTTGTCTGATAAAGGAAATCCTTCACTATTCATAACATATTTGGGTTATTTGAGAAAAGAGGAAATTGCTAAGGATTAAGTTTACAGCACATGAGCATGTCTCAGAAGTGCTACTCTGTAAAGCTTGTCAAGGAAAAAAAAAGCAAATAAATCCCAGTAGGCTTCCAGAGTTTTGCATCCTGTAGTTTATTACATTTGTCAGTAAAAGCAGCAAGGATTATGGAAGTATATTTATTAATTTTATGAAATCCTGGCACGAAAGATTGGTGACCCTCTGATAGAAAATCAAGTGGAACTATTTTGCGAAAGACAAACATTGTGTACTTGTAGTGAAAAGTTATTATTGCAGCAAACCTGTTGCAAATAAATCACTGTAGCAAATCTCTTGGAAGTCACTTGCCTTAAAGTCAATGGGATTATGTTTTATATCTCCTTGCGTAAAGGAAGATTCTTGGTTTCAATGGGTGTTCGAATTCCTCGGGGCAGTATATAGAATTAAACAGCTAATCATAACCACTTTGGAAAAGTTTCCTGTTGGTATTTCAGTTTTGTTATTAGTGCCTTAAAGGCACACTGCTAAAATGAAGGTTCATTTTCTTTACTTTCAGCATCTTTGTACAAGCTGTCCTTTCAAAGACTTTATAATATTTGATCCTTTTCACAATCTGCCATCTGTATGTTGAGGAGAAACAAGGACAGTAAGTTGTGCTATAAGAGGTATTAATTGAAGCATGATGATTAGACCACTTTCATGTAAAAACCTTTTCTTAAAGTGCTTAAGTCATATCCATCGAAAGCAATTGTACACTACTTGCATAAAATTGCTTCAAGGACTCTGTTCTGATCTAGTAGTTAAGTAGTAGGCAGGTTCCTGACTAGGTACTTGTATCACAGAGGTAGCAATTTCACTTGTCTGTAAATAATTTGGTACTTTCAGTGGATATGGCTAATAAAATCCTGTTTTGTCTTAGAACTGGTTCACCACAAGAAAAGGTTTGAAATAAGGAAGGAAGTTAAGTGTCCATCCTGGTACTGCAGTAGACCCTTAGTAATTATAGCAGTCTTTCATTTTCATTGCAAGTAGTAATTACTTTAACTCATACAAAATTTAAAAATAAATTTGGCTTTTCATTTGTACTGATGTTTACTTTTTTTGCATAAATTTAATTGGAAAATACAGGTCCTTTTTGCCTAAGATACTTAAATGAGTCTATTCCCATTGCATCAAAACAATGAATAAAATCATAAACCTTAACATCTTGGGAACCACTTAAGAATTGTTATCCTTGTTTCACAGGGACAAAGAACAATTTCCGTAAGGTCACAATAAATGAGTTTCTTGTGCTGCAGTCTTTGAGTACCTACACATCAACAAACCATCCCTTCCTCATTGCAGAGGAGGAATGACATGTTCCAGGCTCTGGACTATCACTACCTCTTCCCCTCCTCTTTGTGTCTGATCTCCTTTGCAACCCAGGGACCCTCACAGTTCACACAGATCCAGCTGGCTAAACATCCCCACTCTCTGTGATCTGCACTCTCATTGTCCCTTGCTCTCCCCTGCCCTAGTTTCTTTTGGAAAGAAAAGAGGAT
Source organism: Pipra filicauda (assembly GCF_003945595.2). NCBI lineage: Eukaryota > Metazoa > Chordata > Aves > Passeriformes > Pipridae > Pipra > Pipra filicauda. Next base: position 3,888,424 of record NW_024103851.1, on the reverse strand, counting down.
GTATCAATGGGCATGACACAATGCCATGCCTAGCCAGACTGTGGACAGTAAGGAGATTAGAACTGAGTGGGACACACACCATGAAGGGAAGGTGCTCACTAAGTCTAAAGTTCTCAAGTCTGTTGCATCCAGGCAGATTGGTATGGATCATAGAAAAGATGTTTATCATTGTTCTAAGGAAAGTTTAAAGAGCACAGTGGTTACAACACTGTAGCTGCTCTACAGCTTCCTTTCTCCATGCAAGCATTACCGAGATTTTCACAATAATCTAAGAGTTAAGTCAGCAAATAGTAGCATCACTATATTGCAGCTGAGGAGGCTGGGTCATTTAAACACATGCTGAAATGTTTTGCTGGATCACAACAAACCAAGTAGTTCACATAACTATTTATGTAAAGCTGTATAGCAAGGAACTGAAAGTGCTAAAATTTTACGTCTCTGTATCCAATGAGTGCTCCTCATTTTGTAATGGGAATGTCAAAGATGTCACTTTGTAAGGATAAGACTTTTTTGAGAAGGAAGCAACCTGAAACAATGCACCTCCTGTTGTTAAAAATATCTTTCATGTGGACAGTAAGCACCTGAGGATCTCAGTGTCTCAGCACACATGAAGTGACTTTTTGTGTGCTGTGTAAGTATATATATGTCATCTATATCTATATCTATCGATATCTATGTATATCTTGTTGTATGAATGCAAGTGTGCATGCATCTATATAGTATCTGTATGTATAAATAGGATGCTTATCTGCATGTAACCAGTTGAAATGGAAATCTAGATGCTTTGATATGAATTTCTTTTTTCTCCAAACTCTGAGTTTATACCACTAATGAATGTAAGTTACACTCACAGTTATACTGGAGTGTAAGAGTAAGAACTACTATTGAATTTATCATATCAGAAACATTTTTTCAAGTACTTATGCAGAATGTGTTACAATTCTGTAGGGTTTTTCTTCCCTTTTTCCCCCTTTTTTTTTAACGGTTCTGAAGAGCTTGTTCCTATGTCACAACCAGTATTTGATTTGCACTTAAGGGAAACACCACACCTTGTATATCAGTCTTCTAATAAACCTCAGACCTCCACTGTTTCTATCACTTAATTTAAAATTTCTGAGTCTTGGAAAGAGGCTGATTTCAATGTATTCCCATTACTATGCCATAGTGCTATAGGGCAGGCAAAGCATTTTTCCACATGGTCACAGTATTATTATTACTATTGATTTTGACATATCTGCATCAGGATTCAGATGTGGATGAACATAAGCAGTTATCCTAAAACCATAATAGCATTTTCTTCCATTATTTTCCCACATTCACAGTTGATTTCTCTTTTCCCCCTTCTTTTTCCTTCCTGTTTTTAAGAATTTTCCTTTAACTGTAGTTTCTCCCTGAAAGGTTATTTGTAACTCAGTATTAGTTTGTAATGAAAATAGCACATTATTTGTGTGTATTCATTATTATTTTTATTCAGAAATAACAAAATAAAGAATTTTAAGACATCAGTGATTTACTTTCCCAATGTTTTCAGTTTGTGACGTCTCAGAAAGGAACCATATTTCTGAAGTGGTCAGAAAATCTGAAAGATAGCTCAGACTCACCAAAATATGTTGATTCCTAAGTCCTTTTTGACAATCCTTTACATTGCTTTTACACTGTGTTTAAAGAACTAAGTATTTATTGAATCTGGTTCTAAATCTTTTATTTGAAAGCAGCATTATTTACAGTCTTTAAATGTGGTAGATAGAGTTAAGCCTTAATTTAAAAAGTCAGATCTGAATCCCATTAAAACGCTTCAAGTTGTAAAATATAGCTTAGTATGAATGGGATTAAGGAAATCATCCACTGCTTTAATTAAAACCAATGAAAAATAGCAATATTTCCCTTTCTGTCTTTCTTAATCTAAAAACATCTAATGTGAGCAGCTTCTGGGAAACTGTGTTTACTTGCATACAGATGTAAGGATTATTTGCGTGCTGTCGTTTGCCATAGATTTCAACAGCAGTTTCCACACGTCATGGAAATTGTTCCATATAAAGCAGACGTGTGTTTTCCATGTATGTAGAACATACATGTCTGTGTCTATAAACCAAGCAGAACATAATTATTTTAATAGAATTTGGACTGACATTGTATAACATTTTTGAAAGGATTCATAAGACTTTGCAAAAGAGGACAGCTACTGCACAAAAATACTAATTAAGATGAATTTTTCAAAGTTGATAAATGATTTGGGTTTTAATTTTGATTACCCAGCTGAAGATGCATTAAGGACTGAGCTTCAGAGAGTGCACTTTTTTTTTCAATTAGGACTACCACAAGCAGCTCAGATCTAAAAGTAAAAGCATCCTGAGCTCCTACTCAGTTGTTCGGGAAAACTGTGGCCTTGTTTCTCTCTCTTCATGTTATGAGTCAAAGCTGGTTGGGAATAGAGATGGAAGGGAAGCATTTGCTCACTGGATTAGCCTGTTACAGTGCCATGGTCATGAGGCTGGGTATCTAAACTTTTTACATAAAAGAGTCCACTCCTGTTAATGGACCTAGGAGAATGAATAAAGATGTCATAGCCATGTCTTTCCTTTGAGTCACTCAAGAAAACAGCATTTGGATTTCTCTAACAAAAAGTCTGTGCTACCCTAAGATTGCTGTTGCATGTACATAAATTACATAGTTCCTCTGAAAGTTCTAAATAATGTAAAATTAAATAAGTCTACCCTATTTGATTTCTTTATCTACTTCTGGTTTAGTTTCAGCCTCTGAAGAAGACTCGGTGACCCAGACAGAAATGACAAAAATTCTCACTATGTATTAAATTGGCATTACATCTTTCAGCATGAATTTGGGTTCTGTTAGCACTTTTAGGAGTCATTAGTGCTTTGCTGAATTTTCCCACACCTGCTTAAAATATGTTGGTTGCAGTGCATACTGCAAAGTGAGGTTACTGGGCTTATCATGAAGCATAAATCCCAGCTGCAAAGATCTAACATATCCAGAGGAAGAATAAAACAATTTTTTAATTTAGTCAGAAGCACTTGTGTGGTGGTTTGAAAACTCCCAAGAATCTAATTTCTAAGTTCAAGCCCCCCTCCCACAGTTTGCCCCTGTGAGAGGGTTTAGTGATGATATGGACTTGATATCTTCCTCACCTCATGTGGAGAGTTTTCAGACAAAACACAACCATTCATTATTGGGGGAAGGGGAAAATATTTACAAAGGTTTATTTACACACACACATATATATTTACATTGAATTAAATTCCTCTTTTCCTTCAATAAAAGTCTAAGAGGAAAAGAAAAAAGTCTTTCTGTCACTCCTCAGGCCACAATTCCTTCATTTCAGTTTTTTGTGGCACTGGTTAGTGTCCTTCATTTTCCTGAGGCAGCAGATTTAAGTATGGCAGTCAGGATTTTGTTCTTACTTTGTGGAAATTCCAACTCCGAGCCCGAGCCTTCGGTGGATTTCCTTGTAGATCTTCACTCCTCTTGGGTTAGGACATTGAAGGCAGCTTTCAGTTCAGTCTTACCAAAGCTCTTTTGCTCTGTCTCAGCTCAGTAGCATGATAGAAGCAGCAGCAGCAGCAGCAGCAGAGGGCACAGCCACCTCCTCTGCATTCCATCCTGGGTCAGCTCTCAGGACGACTCCGAGTTTTTCAGCTCCTTTCTCTCTCTCTCTCTAACTTCTGCTGCATTTTGGGACTCCCTAAGGGTTTGGAAGTCTACCCCTCCTCTTCAGGAGGTCTCTGGGTTTTGGGAAAGTGATACAGTCTTACCCCAAAACAGCCCTGTTGAGTTTTCCTCTGTTTTGTTGCCAGCTCTCCCTCCTGCAGGAACATCTCTGTGTCTTTCAGCTGGCTTCACGTTATCTCGCTGCTACTGGTTATCTTTTTGGCTTTTAGCCACCGTTGTCTCTGTTCGGGACTGTTCCACTGTCGCTTTCAATGGCTTCTGCTACTGTTGACAGTAAGGAAACTCTTCCAGCTCGTGATTACGGGACCCGGTCCAGCTTTGACACTATACCGGGTCTCCCGTAGCCTCAGCTGGGGGCTGGGGGCCCTTGGCCCCCAGAGGGGCTCACTGGCCCCCTGCTTCCTCCTGGCTCAGATCATGGCTACCCACCTTCTAAACTATCTTCACCACCTTCTCTTCCATTTCTGTGGGTATGTAATTTCCACAGGGCGCATGTGGACTATTGATTGGTCCAGTATTATCAGTGGGGCAAACCATTACTACCTCAGAGAAAAGGTATTTCAAACCACCACACACTTGCTAATCTTTCTGTCTCAAGCATTGCTTTCACTGTACAATGTGCAACTGGTTGGCTTTATGGAAGAAGTAGGTGGGGGAATACACTGTTTAATTAAAGAACTGGAAAAATCTAAATAGTGAAGAATATCAAACATTCAGAGTATTCAATATTTAAGGTCAGTAGAAGGTTTTGGAGAAGGAGTGGGAGAAGGAGAGAGTGAGAATAAGGTTCAGTGTAAAATGCCATGGGGAGTTGTGGGCTTTGGGAACAAGAAAGAGCATTGAAAGTTGATGAGTAATTGAGCTACATGGGATGGATTAGCTCATTAAGTTGTATTAAGTTCCTTGTGTTGATTACCCTCAAGATGTTAGAGTAGGCGTTGGTTAATAGGAGACTAGGGAGAGGGATTTGGGAAGAACAGGGGAATAGGCATAAGAGGAGGGTGGGATACTGGAGCTAGATGGTGAATTGTTAGAGGTTGGGAAAGTATCATGGGGAAATATTGCATGTTCCTGCTGTATTCTCATACTCCTTCAAGAGCATGTACTTTTCACCATTGTCAGAGTGGTCTAGTGTACTGAGTCACTATGGGTGTTTTTTCTGCTTTTATGTTAGTTTTTATAGGCTCTGTGAAAGGGTGAAGGTTTGCCCACACGTGGTTAGCTGGCACATGAGGCAAAAGAGTAATGCCAAGCAGAGAAGTATGGAAATAGCTTAGCTGGAAAGGCAGATCTCTCTGTGGTAACAGGCAATTGGTTAGGCCACTTTAGGATGAGGAGTTAGAAGATCCTGGGAGCAGAAGCTAAGGATGGGAGCTCTAAAATCCTTAATCCTACTCTCTAGAAGAATTGTGTTTTCCCAAACACAAATCTGTTCTTGTGAACTCCTGAGCATAAAAAACCCCATCTCTTGCCGCAACCCACTGCATAGGTCATCCTATTCCATTCACCCCCTTCACCCAGCTAACTTTGCTCTTAAGTTTACTAATGCTTTCTGGCATGGGGATTTGCTTCAATATTGCAAAATACAATGGAGAACTCCTGATTGGGTGGTACTGCTTGTGTTGGCACTGCAACAACAATCATAAAAATTAGATTTAAATAATAAGTAGCTTTATCAAACAATCTAGCTTTTCTTGAAAAATGTGGTTGCCTCCAGCCTCTTCAGTACATTTTAATAATATGGGAAGTTTAGTATTTTGTTAGCAAGAAGGCTTTGGACTGGAGAGCTCTAAGAAGATGAGACGTAATTTCTGAACTATTTCCTCCAGATTTGTGTCTGGCAATCTGGTATCTGCTCACTCTATGTACCCATGGGAAGAAAAGATATTGGGGGCTAGCTGTTTCTACCACCTTGCCACTCTGGTCTGTATCATAGCAGCAGTGTCAGTCATTCACCTTTGTGAATAATATATAATCTGTGTACATCCACGGAAATGAGAGATATTACAGCAAAATATTATATACAAAGATATACTTAAGATTTAAAGAGTTTCAAATCTTTGTGTCTTTGTAAAGTTAAAATGATCCTAAGAAGCTTAGCAAAATTAATAATCAATTTTTTGGCTTTAAGTCTGCTACTTATTTGAAGGAAGTGCAGAATTCATTACATTCAGCACAATTGTCTCTGCCTTCAAAGAGGAACTAAACCAGACTAAGCAGTACTAGAGCCACTAAAATCTCAATAATTATTACTTTTTGATAGCTAGTTATTATTTAATTTTAATGGCATTATACTGCACAGACATAGTTCAGTAGAGTACCTAAATATTCCAATCAAGATCAGGGCCATGATGTTCAAGGGTTTGCAGACAGAAACCAAGCTTTGTTCTTATGTGAAAAAGAATGAAGCAGTAATAGATCTATAATCAAGGTAGAGTTAAATGTTTGTATGTAATACCTAGCAGTTCTTCTTACTGGAATGAAATACATATATATATATATTTAAAAAGTGTACCATCAAGGATTACTTTAAACAAAAGTAGCACCTGGCTTTGAAATTAACGAATATAATCTGTAACAGGTACATATATAAAGCATGAAGTAATTCCTGGCATTCTTTTGTTGATATTGTATCTGAAATTTGGGGAGAAAACATTAGAATCCAAGAAAGGCTCACAAATTATTTTATTTTATGATTTTTTTCCCTGCAAGTGTATGAACAAGCATTACAAACATGCCCTACACCTGTAAGATCTAGTTATATGGCAGGTGACCAGGGAATATACTGTTGTTTTAAAATGAAATCTGCACATTGAATCAGTCAGAAAACAGCTGGCTTACAAATCAACCAGAAAATCAAAAAAAATCTATGAAAGGTATTTGTGTTAGCATTAAAGATTTTTGCGTGCTGTCAGTGCAGAACATAGCCTCTGAGCTTGGTGGATTAAGGAAGTGGCAGGTATGGCTTTCTGGAGTGGGTTACCTTTTTAGGAATGGAAGGCTCAGTTAAAATTTAGTTCTGAGACAACTGTGTGAACCCTTGCGATTTACTGCTGAATAATGCAAGTGCATATTTTAAAATATGTTTTCAGTCAAATTCATGTCAGGTTATTAGCAAATAAGGCTATGGTAATTTCTGCAGCATGCCGTTGTTTTTTGAGCAAGAGCTGTTTTGAGTATCAGCACTCATATACACTGCTATGCCTTCGTATCTGATAAGCAATAGAAAGGCAAATGAAAAAAAGAAACTGCTCCTAAATAGTCAAATACAAATACACGTGGAAGACTAACTAAAACACAAACTTTGGAGAGGCATTCCTGGATATAAGGAATAAATTCCTTATACAACTGTAATCTGATGATTAGACTTTGTCAAATTGTACCATGTCCAGGAGCAATCTACTAGCATCAAGGCAGAGCAGGCATTCACTTAGTGCAGCATCTCTAATTCTAACGTTATTATGTGAATTCCATGTTTTTCACAAGCAGTTGATGCAGCTACTTTTAATCCTCACCTTTACAAATGCCCTTACAATCTGAGTGTGGATGCTTTTCCCTTGGATTTTGCTTGAAATTAGCCCTGTACAAAATAATTTACATTAATTCAAAAAAGGAGATTATAAGAGAAAATTGACTAAAATCAGACCAAACAAAAGGTAAAATTAAATGGAAACAAAACCTGTTAGTATGGAACAGAAGTGCCCACACACAGACATGCTCCAAAATAACTAATTGTATGAACTAAACCCAACTGTTATTTTGGTTCCATTTTTGTGTGTGTGTGTGTGTGTATGCTGAGAAGCCTTAGGACCTCTGGTAATTCAAATGTAATTGTTCTTGTGGTGCAAATATTAACAACCAGCCTAAGGTCCTTTTAAATTGCCAGTGCAGTGTAAAGTAGACACAGTGCTGATGAAAATGAGGTCAGTGGTAGCAAGACAAGAGGCAGCAAGTCCCTTCATATTTTATAAGGATTTTTAGGAGACAACACTTGCCAATCGTGTGAGGTAAAAGAAAGGAAAGGAGCGGTCAAAGGGTTTGCAGTGAAAAAGCAGATTGCAGAAAGCAGAAGAAATATGTTAAATGAAAATCCACAAATACAAATGGCAAAGGATCAAAGGTGAGGGGCTGTGTAGGAGGGAGGTGCTACTGATTCTCCCAGACATTCAGGGGTGGAAAAATTCCATTAAAACTAAGCACCTGCTGCTTAAGATTCGGGCTTCGAAATTACAAAATGTGTCAGAAAAGCATTTTGCTTTACAGTTTAAAGGGCAACTAAAGGAAACAGCCAAAGGATTAGGAGGTGGAAAAAGAGAGAATGGGGAAATATTTTAATGAAACTGATCTATGCACACTTAAGGTGGAGTATTGCTTAGGCATGGCTGGTTTCAATATGGTTTCAATTTTTGTTCCCCAGCTTTTCAGTTGTCTTCTTGAAAAAAAAGAGACTTTAGTTTAGTAAGGGAATAGGCAACCATTCTTTGGATGGCTTCCTAACCTTGTGCCTCATTCCTCTTCATGGGTGTGTCTGACTTAAATTTCTGGTTGTTAATCCTACTCTAGTCTTTGGGGGAAGGAGAGATGACTTCTTGATTCTTTTGCCCATTGTAGGGTAGAATGCAAAACTGAAATCCTTCAGATGGAGTAAAGGCTGGCAAATGTTAGAAACCACAAGAACTTTGATAGAGAACCATTCTGTATTTAACTGACATGCACACTCCCGCATTGGCTTGCCTGCGGAACCAAAAGCCATACTGAAGTCTGTTTGCTTTGACATGGCTGTTTCTCCTGCCCCATACTGCTTTGATATTTGCAAGAGGATGAGTTGAATATCACATGACAGGGATTGGCTGCAGATAATGGAAAGCAAAAAAGCTACTCCCAGTCCTCCCCACTGAGACAGAATTGATCAAGTTGTCACTTACAAATCAATGGAAAAAAACCAGCCTAACCTGCAGTGTTCCTTCTCTCCAGTCCCACTTCTAGTCTCCAATTTAAGCACACTGTTTCCCTTTGAAGAATTTAAGATTAATCTGATGATTTCTTTTAAATAGGAAATAGGAAAAAAAAGAAGTAGCTAAAAAGAGTTATATGTCTAGAATTTTATTTTCCCTTGCTCAGTGAAGAAATACTCTCTCCTGTTGTCTACTTTGAATACCAAATGTCTCTGCCCAGTCAAATTGAGGCATCCTGAAAGAGAAAGATTTTCAGATGTCCTCAACTTTTACTGGAAACTAGGCCCCTTTAAAGATGTCTTGAGTATGACGCTTAGAGTCATCCCAGATTGCAAACTGCTTTTTGAAACTCAGCCAGCATTTTAGTAGCCTATGCCTCAAGAAGTCTGGGCACCTTACCCAAAAAGAGCTAAAAATGTAATTTACAGTTCTTGAAGTAATCCAAAACGAAGTATCAAATCCCTTCCCATCTTCCTTTGCCAGGGAAGGTCCCTGCACACTGAAACTGGCCTCATTCTGCTGCACAGGGGGCAGCAGAAGTAAATGGAGGGCAGAGTGGGAGAGATTTTGGAAGAATGATGATGCTGTGTATAGTGCTCAGCCCTACTTAATCACAGACGCCTTGCTTGAAAATCAAGTTCTAATATCTCCATGGTGCTCAAACATAGAGTTACCTGGCTGTTGGCTGTGCTGAAGAAATTCAACAGAATTGACTTGGCTGTGCTTACAGCTGATGGCTTTTTCCATTATTTTAATACTCACTCTGCAGATATTTACTCAGTGTGGGTCACCAACCAGGCAAGAAAGTATCGACCGACTGTTGAATTTTCCAAATGGGAAGGTTTATATGCCTGTGTATTGTGGCCACAGAGGAACAGTCTGAAGATGTATAGAAAATGTGCATGGCAATAGCCATGACAGACATGTGATTTGATGTCTAACTAAATGCCTGGCCTTTTTATAATAATATACCCCTTCTGAGACTTAATCCTTTGGCTAAAACAAGGGATCGCTGAGGAAAAATTAATCAATGTAAAAATCTTAAGAAGTGATTTAAAGTAGTTCTGCTACAGGTGGACTGAAGACAGCTTCATTTCTGTTTCTTTCTCTTAACAGGCTAAGATAGATGTCATAGGGCATTACTTATCCTATATTAATGAATAAATAATCTGTACTAATATACAGACGGGTTCTGGTGAGGTTAAGGAACTTAAGCAAAGCAATTTGGTAGACTGCTTCTGTCACAAACCATTTGCCGTTGAGTTCACTTGCTGTTCTGTCCATTAACTATTGCTGCCAAAGGAGATGTTATGGTGGGTTTTAGTGGGTTCTAGTACCTTCAGACAGGAATGCCAAGTAGACCTGATGAGCGATCACCTCTGGTTTTGAAGAGACTTAGAGAAGCATGATTGGAGCCATCACAAATAATCATCTTAACATAAATTCCCACTATAAGGTGTACTGTAAAGAACTTGGTCTGTTCTTTGGAGGTATAAAAAGGGGACATAGAAAAATGCTTTATCTTCTGCTTAGTAATCTGTGCTGTGTTCTGATGTCCAGGCTTACAAAAGGGTATAGAAATAACTAGACAAAGGCTTCAAGGTCAGGCCACAAAAAAATATTCCCTAGGAGCTGGAACATCAGGCTTGTGAACCTTGTCAGAACGTTGGGAAGCAATAAACACATTTTCAAAAGTTGCATAGGAGAACTTTTTGAATGTTCTTTCAAATTTGTGTTAATGGAAGGCCCAAATGTTTTTAATTTTTAGTTATTTTCACCAGTTGTTTGGAAAAAGCTTAAAGCCTGCTACCTTGAAAAAGTGCTACTTGAGCTACCAAGGAAAATTATACCCAACCTCAGGGTCAGGCTGTGCATGTTCTTCAGTGTGCATTGGCTTGCATCCCTGAATTATCAGTTTCATGTATCTGGGCTTCAGCTGGTTGCCTAAAAAGTAAGGAAGAGCTCATCTGCAAGGAAGAGCTCATCTGCTCCCAATCTTATGATGCACAGCTGACCAACAGCTTTAGTTTTTGGGTCTCTGAAGATCAAAAAAATCTAACTTATGGCTGGAGTTAGGACACAGGAAAGGACAAATTGGTGTACTGAGGAGATACAGACACTTTCTGGGTTGGCTGGCATGGCTTATTCCAACATGCAGGCTCATACTAACCACAAGGCATGGGACTTGGAAATAGTTTTCACCAGGCTTGGTAGGAGGGCCCCGAGGAGCTGCTTCTCTTCCTGTTCAGCTAGGTGCATGATTCACCTTCCAGGATCATGTGAGTATGTTGCAACTAGGCAATTCTCTGTCCTTACAAGAGGCTTGTTTCAGATAGTATTTTAATTTTCCTGTTACGAGGAAGGAAATAGGAGCACACATATCACTAATTACTCTCCATGAGGTACAAGAGTTAAGGCCTTTGGGTTTACAGTAAAGATGTCTACATGAAACAATACATGGCTTGTCCTTTTAAGTATCAGAGGAGGTTTAGGTAGGCCATCTTAACCCCAGCCCTCTTGTGTGGAAACAGTTCTGCTTATGGGCATTTCAGAAATTCATATATTTTATGCTCAGAAATAACCATTATAGTGTTACCTCCTGCGTAGCACAAGCCTTTCAGCCTCACTCTATAATTTCTGCATTAGGTACACAACCTGTGGTTAACCCACAGCCTGTGGTGCGATTATGTATTGAGTTTTGTATTGATTCCAGTATGACTTTAGACAAATATGTTTTTAGCTTGTATTTTCAGTAGTTTAGGCTTGCTTCTGCAGGATTTCCCTTTTGAATTTTTGCAGGTATTCTCCCAATTACTCTTTTTTACCATGTAGTTCTTCAGCTCCTTCCTGCAAGAGCAATTTATGTTAAATTAGAAGTCTTTAATTTCCTTGTCTTGGTCTTGCACAGCCTGAATACGTTCCACAGTATTGTAGAAAAGATGTGTAGAAGAAGTTGTTCCATGAACACTGGAACTAAATATTGTTTTCCTTCAGACTTACATCCTTGATAAGCTCTATATGTAATCCGTATGATGACCCGAACTATCCTCATGTCCTTTATGCCTTGTCTCCCCAGTGGAGTACAATATGTGCTAGATACATCTTACAGAACTGTGTCTGTACTTACTGGTAAGCCATTTGCAGCCAAACAGAATATATAACAGCTGCATTCTTTATGGTTTTTTTTTTTTTTTAATGTCATCTGGGCAGGAATTTGGCCAGCTGGCCTTCACCAGTTGCCATTTTTCACAGCACTGGTAAGAACTTAATTTTCCTTGGGATTTCTACGCTTTTGTCAAGATTGACAGGTTCAGAAGTTACTGTGTATGGCAGGGACAAGGCAGACAAACAGGTGAAAGAAAGATAGCAAAGACACATAAACTTGTTTCCTTGGGAAATGGAGCTATAGATTATTATCTAGAGAATTCACAGTTCTTTAAAATTTATACCTCTGGGTAGTCTTACTAGTCATCTTCCTTCCTGTATTTCTTTGAATCTTCTCTTCAGGTCTATGGGCATTTTGGTAAGGAGTGGGACCATGAGAGACTGTACAAAAAGTTAGGCCAAATTTTCAACATTGTGAGGCAATACATGTGGGAAGCTGTAGACACCACCATACTGCAACTTTTTTAAAGCTTTTTGGTGCCAAGAGCCCTCTCACAAAATTGTGTTACTTGAATACTGCAATTATGTGGGATTACTCTAAAATATGCAACCAGAGTGACTGAAATTATTTCCTTTACTCCAGCAGTCATGCAATATTAATTAGATACAGTTAGTATGGTGATACTATGTGTTTCTTTATATGCAGCTTCAGGTAAGAAAGTACTTTGATAAATTTTTTCAGAATTATATAGTGGATGCTTTGAATGCCTCGGTGTTGGTTTAAAAGTGGCCTAATTTTTAAACACCAATCTATAGGTATCACAAATAATTTATGTTTATGCTCTGCCTGTCAATTCATTCTTCTCACAATGCCTCAGTTTTTACATTCTTGACTTTTTAAAAGTTGGATGGTCCTCATACCTCTCCCATGGAAGTCAGTATTGTCCAAATGACAAAAGGTATCAGATGGTGTGTAGATATTTCTAATGTTGATACTATTTACTGCCCTACTGATTTTACTGTTTGCTGTTTACTGTTCATTTATATCTGTGTTTGTATGGCACCTAGAACAAAGTTTACTTTTTTATTGCCATTCGAGAAGTTTGTCAATCCTCTTCACTCTCAGTTACTGATTCCTAGTAATCCTGCCAAAGTTTTTCACCCTCTCAGCTGTGCTGGATGCCAAGTGAACACTTTGTATGGCTGTGCTCTAAGTGGGGGAGGAAATGGAAGCAGCAGTGAGGGAAGGAGGAACAAGACTTCAAATATTATCTTCTTAATTGCTTTTTCCCAATCTATTATGAGTTGTTCTTAAAAGGTAAATCACCAGCTCTAATGTAATGCAAAAAGAAAGTATTTTTCATAGCAATTAAATAGATTCCTGAAAAGTCCCCCAAGCTCTTAAACTTTCATATCTATGGTAAGAAATAGAAAAATGTGGGAATTTTCCAGTTAAGATGGAGTGGATCATTAATTCTGAGGATTACCTTGAAGCCTTTGTGTACTACTTATACTAGCAGGGCTTTGTAATGAGCTTTTTTGTCTGTGTGTACTTTTGTACTTTGTGTTTCATCAAGGGGAAGAATCCTGGTGTAAAGGCACTGCGGCCAGGCTGGGCTGTACTATGTGTGCGAGCACACCATCTTCTCAGCTGTGAATAACAGATTGACAGACATCATGGCTGGGACCAATGGAAAGAAACCATATACTCAAAATGAAGTTTCCCTGGTCTAGTCCTGGTAACATATCCCTGCACACATCAGTTCCAACACACAAATATCCTTCCTAGCAGCCATGAAGCCCCTTTCATTGATTTATTTGTATCATTTTCCTTTTCATTGCCTTAAAAGTCACTGCTTCTTTCCTGCTGATCCTCCTTTAGGCCAGTTTCATAACCAGCTGATTGCATGCTCCAAACACTTGACCTGTAGTGTATATGAGATCTGTGTGCAAATGTATTGGCTTTGGGCCACTGCTGTTAGCTGTTAATGATATTTCATTGGAATTGCAAAACCGTTATGTAGCAACACCATGTTATTGGAAGAGGCACACGTGTTTGGTTTGTGTGGTAGGTTGACCCTGGCTGGATGCCAGGTGCCCACCAAAGCTACTCCTAGCACTCACTTCCTCAGCTGGTCAGGGGAAGGGGTTGAGATAAGGACAGCGAAAAATCACTGTCATGGGCAAAACAAACCCAGCTTGGGAAATATTTAATCTAATTTATGACCAATCAAGTCAGAGTAGGATAATGAGAAATAAAACTACATCTTAAAAATACCTTCTCCCCAACTCCTCCCTTCTTCCCAGCCTTAACTTTACTCCTAATTCTCTACCTTTTTCCCCACGGTGGCACTGGGGAATGGAGAATGGGATTTGTGGACAGTTCAGCACAAATTTCTGCTGCTTATTCCTCCTTAGGGGGAGGATTCTTCACACTCTTCCTTGTTCCAACATGGGGTTCCTCCCACAGGATACAGTCCTCCACAAACTTCTCCAATCTTTCTCGTGGACTTCAATCTTTCATGAACTGCTCCAGTGTAGGTCCCTTTCACTGTTTGCAGTCTTCGAACAGGCTATTTTAGCGTGGACCCCCACAGAGTCACAGGTCCTGCCAGCAAACCTGCTCCAGTGTGAGCTCCTCCCTTCATGGGTCCACAAGTCCTGCTGGGAGTCTGCTCCAGCATGGGTTTCCAATGGAGTCACAGCCTCCTTTAGGCATCCATCCACCTGTGCAGGCATGGGGTCCTCTAGAAGCTGCAGGTAGATATTAATGCCACCATGGACCTCAATGGGCTGCAGGGGCACAGCCTGTCTCACCATGGTCTTCATCAGGGGAATCTCTGCTCTGAAAACTGGAACACTGGATGCCACTGACTGTGGCATCTGCAGAGCTGATTCTCTCACATATTATCACTTCTATCTTCTGGCTGATGTTCTGCAGAGGTTTTTTTCCCCTTCTTAAATATGTTATCCCAGAGACACTACCACTCTCCCTGATTGGCTCAGCCTTGTTCAGCAGCAGGTCCATCTTGGAGCCAGCTGGCATTGGCTTCATCAAACAAAGGGAAAGTTTCTGGCAGCTTCTCACAGAAGCTGCCCCTGTAGCGTCCCTGCTACCAAAATCTTGCAATGCAGTTCCAATATAGTTTGTTTTCATGTGATTCCTACATCTATATAAAATACACTGTAAGCTAAGGTAGAACTAACTAACAAGTGGTGTTGGGGTTTTCATTGCTCTTTTTTTGCGAATGTAGGTGATACATTTCAAGCAGAATGTGTACACATCCATTAGCTCAAATTTTCCCTTTCTTTCCCTTGTCCCACTTGAACAATAAGAAATAATCATGACTTTTCCCCCGAGCTTGGCTGTCTCCAGGCTTGATTCCATCTACATAGTTTGAGAGCTAGGTTGCTTCAATATGCTCTAACCTGTGCTGTAGAAAAAGTGTTATCCAGTGAGTCCTGCACAATGCTGCAGGACTGCTATTTGTCAGGACAAAGCAACAAATATTACCTTTATCCACTTTTATATACTGTGCTTTACACCTTTAATATGATTCGAATTCAACTTTAATTTCTGCTACTTGTAGAGTCAAACTGACTTTGCTTCTGCAGCCCCAAATCTCAGCAATGCCCAGAGACACATTCCAAAGACTGCCACATGTTTCACCTGTTTAGAGTGAGTGTTCAAAGGCATTTCTTGCAGGACACTTCCTCTGGACCTGTTTCAGTAGTTTTATCTCATTTTTGTCTTTTGCTTTGATGACTTCAGTATGTTTTAAACTAATACCTCGGTTTGATGCCTAGCAGTACCACAGTAGATAGGCCCCAAAGAAACAGAATTTATTAAGAAGACCTTTAGTTCGATTATTCAAGATATCTTGGTACAATTTTCGTTGTGGTTGCAACTGATACAAATTTTGATTTATTGTTGCACTATTAACTCCTGTAGGTTATGTGGTGTGCACAGCATGTATTTTAGCAATGTATCAAAGTCAAAATGATGATGATGATTATGATAATAATAATAATAATAAAAGATTAGCCTAGAATTTAAAGGCAGTGAAAGAGCTCTTTGTTTTACTGGCAGTAATCATAGCAAAAAGAGAAACAGGCTTCTTTTAATTTAACAGGACAAAGGTTAAATCACAGCTACACCCCTCATTCTTTCATTTTTTCAGGTGACCATATGTGTCCCTTTAATTTCATGCCTGAATTGAGTATAGTGTCCTGCTGACAGCCAGGATGCACAGGTGACTGCTGCCTTAACTCCTCCCATCAGTCACCCTGCTTCTACCCTAGCAAAGGCCTGTTTTCCTCTGGAAGGCTCCCTGTAACTCACCCACATGCAAATGCTTTTGACCTTAATTAAAGCAGTTCACCTCTCTCTGCCTCTAGGGATGGTTTCCTCATAAGGCAGTTGTGTTTAATTAACATTTGCATAGCATTCTGCTGGTTGCTTTCCTGGAGCGTTGTTCAGTAGGAGCGTGGGATTGCTGAAGCCTGACTGGCAAGCTTTGCACCCTCCTAATTGACACAGAAGCCAAGTAGAAGTTACACAAGGAAAGAACAGAGAATCGTTAATGATGGATCATTAGCAAGTACCTCCTTTGAATGAATGTAGATAACTTTATAACTCTATTAAAGTGAAAAGTAGCGTGATGAATTATGCATCAAACAATAAAAGCTCAAGGAAGACACTGGTTTTATAATTGCCATGCAATTTTCTAGCATGCTCTAGTTTGTAAGATTAATTTTCTTTGGGAAGCATGAAGCATTCCATGCCTGTTGTGCACCTAATGTCAGTTTTGGTTTTCTCTTTTAGAGATTTTATTCAACGTCTTTTGATATCACTGCAAAAACTCCCAGGTTTTGAGATCCACACCTAAAATAAGATTGCTTTATATTCATTATTTTTTTAAATAGACATTGCATAATAGTTTTGTGGCTATGTTGAATTTTTTGACTAATAAATTTCTAAAGGGAATTTTTGCTCTGAAATTATCTTCACAAGCATTTCAGTTGGCATAGAGATCATTCCTGTGGCTTGCACTAATGCCAGTTCATCCCTCAGTCACTCCTAAGAAGTGGAATTAATACAAATATTGCCTAGTGATGTCACCTTTCCCTTTAAAATGTACTGATTTCTCACAGGAGGTTTTCTCTGAAAATCGAACTCAATGTTTTCAAAGTGGGTAGAATCAGAGAAATAAAAAAGTTATCCCTGATGTGAGCTGTTTCTTAGCTTTCATATTATAGTGGGTAAAAGGGACATATATTATTGGGTTGAAGAGATTGTGAGATCTAATCCATCAGCAAGCCCCAGGGATCAGCTATGCTTGAATAAATCTTGTTCCTAAAGACCTGATTGATAAAAACTCCACAACCTCCTCACATGTCTTGTTTCATCATTTTGCTACCCCTACCATCACAGAGGTGTATTTTCATTTCCTAGAGTTTCGTTTGTTGCGATTTAATCAATTATTTCTCATTCATCATGGACATGAAAAAGGATTTATTTCCTCCTTCCAGAAAGCTCTCATGGATATTGGGGGGTGTTTTGGGTTTTGGTTTTTTTGTTTGTTTGTTGGTTTTGGGTTTTTGTTTGTTTGGTTGGGTTTTGTTTTTGTTTTTCTTTTGTTTTTGTTTGTTTGTTTGTTTGTTTTGTTGGGTTTTTGTTTGTTTGTTGGTTGGTTTGGTTTGGGTTGGGTTGGGTTTTTTTGGTTTTTTTTTTGGTCAGGGGTGGTGGTTATTTTTTACACTCTCTGAAAACGTTTGAAGATGATTTTCTCTGGCCTTTCTCTTTAGGTCCATGATCCCACATTTTTCAGTCTGTCTTGTTTCCTGTGATAATTTCACTTGCTGTCCTGTAGAAGCTCTCAGGTGTTCCAGATGGCTGTGCAGTGGGGGCCCCATACCAGACACTGCTCCAGCTGTGATCTGCCAGCTCTAACTAGAGCGAAAAGATTATTTCATCTCTCTTGTTTGAACATCCCTGGATGATTCTTGCCTTTTTTACAACAGCCTGATGTTGTTGACTCATCTTCACTTCCTGATCTAGAATAACCTCTAGCTATTCCTACTTTGCTGTGTGTCCCCTGCCCTGTATTTGTATAATTAAATGTAGTTCCTTCCCCTTAACGTTATTGAATTTCACCCTGTTTTATCAGAACATTTCTCCACTGTAGCCAGGTCATTGTGAAGTCTGTTTCACAGCCAATTTTAGCTTGAAGTCCTCAGAAAACTGAGCAGGTAAGACCTGAATTCTATCAGCCACCCCACTTAAAATACATGTCATCGCAAAAACTCTCTCAATGATTTTTGAGTGGTCTTGGCAGTCCAGAGAGGTCCCAGCTGACTGGAAGCTGGTGAATGTTGTCCCGATTTTCAAGAAGGAGGACCGTGAAAACTACAGGCCTGTCAGTCTCACTTCAGTGCCTGGTAAAGTTATGGAGAAGATTATTCTCGGAGGTATTGAAAAACACCTGAAAGGCAATGCAGACATTGGTTACAGCCAGCATGGCTTCATGAGAGGAAAGTCCTGCTTACCAAACCTAATTTCCTTTTATGAAAAGGTAACCCACCTAGTTGATCAAGGGAAGCCAGTTGATGTCATCTTTTTGGATTTCAGTAAAGCTTTTGATACTGTCTCTCACAGTATCCTTCTGGACAAAATGTCCAGCATAGAGCTGGATAAACACACCATGTGATGGGTGAGCAATTGGCTCACAGGTGGAGCACAGAGGGTGATAGGAAATGGGGTGACATCAGACTGGTGACCTGTCCCTAGTGGGGTTCCACAGGGCTCCATCTTAGGCCCTGTGCTCTTCCACATCTTCATAAAGGAATTGGACGCAGGACTAGAAGGGATACTAAGCAAGTTTGCAGATGACACAAAACTGAGAGCAGCTGTTGACTCCCTCAAAGGCAGGGAGGCCCTGCAGAGAGATCTCGACAAATGAGAGGACTGGGCAATCACCAACCATAGGAAGTTCAACAAGGGGAAGTGTTAGATTCTGCACCTGGGATGGGGCAACCCTGGTACAGACAGACTGGGGAATGAGATACTGGAAAGCAGCTCTGCAGAAAGGGACCTGGTGGTCTTGGTCAATGCAAGTTGAATATGAGTCAGCATGCCCTGGCAGCCAGGAGGGCCAACTGTGTCCTGGGGGGCATCAGGCAAAGCATCACCAGCCAGTCAAGGGAGGGCTGGTATCCCACTGCTCTGAGCTGGGGTGGCCTCACCTGAATATTGTGTGCAGTTTTGGGTGCCACAATATAAGAAAGATATTAACTACTAGAGAGGGTCCAAAGGAGGGCAACAAAGATGGTGAAGGGCCTTGAGGGGAAGCTGTATGAGGAGTGGCTGAGGTCACTTGGTCTGTTCAACCTGGAGAAAAGGAGACTGAGGGAAGACCTCATTGCAGTCTACAACTTCCTCGTGAGGGGAGGAAGGCAAGCACTGATCTCTTCTCTCTGGTGACCAGTGACAGAACCCTAGGGAATGGCCTGAAGTTGTGTCAGGGGAGGTTTAGGTTGGATATTAGAAAAAGGCTCTTCACCCAGAGGGTGGTTGGGCACTGGAACAGGCTCCCCGGGGCAGTGGTCACAGCACCAAGCCTGACAGAGTTCAAGAAGTGTTTGAATGATACTCTCCAGCACATGGTGTGACTCTTGGGGGTGGTCCTGTGCATGGCCAGGACTTGGACTTGATGATCCTTATGAGTCCCTTGCAACTCAGCATTTGAATTGGGTCTGCCTGAGCTGCAATTTATTTCCCCATAGTATTCCTCACAGTGCTGAGCTTTGCACTGGTAGCTAGAAGGGTGTTGATAACACACCGGTGTTTTGGCTACTGCTGAGCACAGCATCAGCACTGTAACATTCCTTCCTCAATTGAGGGCAAGATCCTGGGAGGGGACACAAGCAGGCCAACTGACCCAAACTGTCCAAAGGGATATTCCATACCATGTGATGTCAGCTCAGATATAAAAGCTAAGGCAAGGAGCAGGAAGGCAGGCATTCATTGTCTCCAGTGGCTGCCTGTTGAGGAACTGTTAACACGTGCTGAAGCCCTGCTTCTCAGGAGTGGCCGACCATTGCTGCTCATGGGAAGTAGAGAATAAACCCTGCTATCTTTTGCTTTGCTTTGGTTTTGCGCATGCAAGCTTCCACTTTGCTTTCGCTTTAAATAAACTGCCTTATCGCAACCCACAAATTGTTTTCTGACCTTACTCTCTCCCCTGTCTGGCTGGGGAGGGGAGTGATAGAGCAGCTGGGTGGGCACCTGGCATCCAGCCAAGGTCAACCCACCACAGCATTGAATCATATTCTGTGATTCTGTGTGCTGGTTTTGTCTGGGGTAGAGTTAATTTTTTTCACAGTGGTTAGTATGGGGCTATGTTTTGGATTTGTGCTGAATATAGTGATGATAATTTAGAGATGCTTTTGTTATTCCTGAGGAGTGCTTACATAGCGCTGCTTTACACAAGGCTTTCTCTGCTTCTCGTATTACCATGCTGGCAAGGAGTCTGGGGGTGCATGGAAATTTGGGAGGAGATACAACCAGGACAAGTGACCCCAACTGACCCGTACCCTATGACATTATGCTCAGTATATAAAGTGGGGGGAAGAACGAGGAGGGGGGGGACATTTGAAGTGATGGCATTTGTCTTCCCAAGTAACCATAATGTGTGATGGGGCCCTGCTCTCCTGGAGATGGCTGAACACCTGCCTGCCCATGGGAAGCAGTGAATTAATTCCTCATTTTGCTTTATTCCTGTGCGAGGCCTTTGCTTTCCCTATTAAATTGTCTTTACCTCAACCCGTGACTTTTCTGGCTTTTATCCTTTCTAATTCTCCCTCCAATCCTGTTGGTGGGGGAGTGAGCAAGCAGCTGTGTGGTCCTCAGTTTCTGGCTGGAGTTAAACCATGACAGAGGGTCACCTAAGCTGACTTGATGTCTGGGTGTTAAAGCTCTGTATGTAAGTTACTTGTCTACCCTTTCCTTTGTGGAGGAACATGAGTGATCACAATTCATCTGACCAGGTTTAGTCACTTACCAGTGTCTTAGAAGAACTACACTCTAAGTGTGTCCTTTCATCTTCAGTGTCTCCAAAGAGAGTCTAAGGAACTAAACTTCTATATCTAGGTTATTGGCATATAAAGTTATATGGGATATATCTCACCTCCAGCCCTTCTCCTGGTGGAAAGACAAGAGACTGCATACACTGTTTGTTCTTAATAGGTACATTCTGGCTGTTACTCATCTCCTGAGTATTTTCATTGTGATTGTTTGTTTCAGCATTGAATGGAAGTTAAATGATTTGGTCTGCATTCCCCAATTCTACCTCCTTTCCTTTTTAAACACAGAAACCATGTCATAGAATCCTCTGGGTTGGAAAAGACTTTTAAGATCATCGAGTCCAACCATTACCTCTTCGAGGAGCATACTCCAGAAACGTACCAAATCAGCATACGCTGAGTTGATACCTCACTTTTGATCACAGAGTAAATTTGTAGCTCATTCTCTCCTCTGAGATTGGTGGTAGTGCTATAGTTACTTGTCCTCAGGGAACTACACTGAAATCTGTTCCGTTCACTACAGTGTCACTAAAAAGTGAGATCTGACTACCTGCAATTGAAGATATAGAAGTCTTCATATCATTGCCAGCTTTCAGATTTCCACCTTTGAAATTCTTCTTGCCAGAGTAGATAAACCATTGTTGATTTTCTTACAGCTGCTTCTACCTGTATTTTTGATAGAAAATGTAAACCAAGCTGGGTAATACCATTGCTCTATGTGCTGTCAGTTCTATGTCACTGCAGGATAATGGAGCACTGCAGAGGTACTTAAGCTGTTGCCAACTGGAGATGGTGCTTTCCATTGTCCATGCACTGCTCTGACATCAGTGACAGTGTGTTAACATCACATTTCATTGTGTCTTTATGCCTGTCCTGCCTCCTGTTGAAGACAGTCTGGGGATTTCTGTACCACATCCTGTTGAGTGGGCTGGGCATTGTCTTTGTCGTTCAGGTAGCAGAGAGTGGCAGACCTGTGACTCAGAGCACTCTAATATACATGTCACTGGGAAAAATGAGAAGATTTTCTTAACATTGGGTAAATATCCATCAGCTCTGCATTTGAGTGAACTATTTAAAGCTGGTTTATTGGTACATTCTTAAGAACTGGATTTTTTTAGTAATTCTAGAATATAACGTTTCTGTGATAAGGACTGCGATTAGACTGATGCAAAAATGAGATACTTTCCTTTAAACTAACATAGACATTTCAACATAAATATGGGTAGTAACTCTGGAAAATAATTTGCTTTTTTTTACAGGACCAGGTGTCCGATACAGTGAATTTGATGTGTCACATCCAAAACCACCTCCACTTGTTGGACAGCATACAGTGGAGATACTGAAGAGCATGCTGGGGTATGAGGATGATGCCATAGAAGAACTGCTCCGCACTGGTGCTGTGGCTCAGCATGAGGTCAGATAAGGAACATTAGCTACATTCCTTCACACTGAGTTCACATTACTTTGTCCTCTCTTTGCTCCCTTCAGTTTCCCTAATGGGACTCGAAGAGAAGACATAATTTAATTCCTAATTTTCTTCCACGTGTTTTTGTATGATTTTAACACTGATGTATCAAATAAACAATCTCATGCTGTCTGAGTGAAAGATTTTCTTGTGGGGGGTTGGGGGTAAATGTAATTATACAGTCCTGTGTGACTACTCATTTTCTGTACTTCATATGGAAAATGGAGTTCTTATCATACTTACTGTAATTGCCTAAACATTTGTCCTGAGAAAGACATGATGTTAGTGAAAAGAAGCAGAACCTTTAAAATCTGTATACTAGACTCTGCACTCGCAGAAGGCTGCCTTATACAATTATTTTAGTAGAGAATCTTCTATTTACAAATTGGTCTCATTGATTTTGAACAGAATTATCAGTCATGAACTCTTTGTTCATTTCTATTTTAAATCAAGGGTAGAGTAACCATTGCAAAATTCACTTTTATTTCCTGGTATTCCAAATTACTAGTATGTCTTTATATTACATTGCATAGTCATGACAATCCTAATATGTTAGCAGAAAGAAGCTGAAACTGGCACAGTTCTTCAGTTATGAAACAAGCCTATTCCAAGACCAGTTGAGAGACAAACTGTGGTTGAATAGCCTTTTGTAATTTTATTTAGCAAGGGTACTCTTAATTAAATATTGATCCACAGAAAACCACATGCTGAATGTCAAATACCAGAACTTGCCAGACATCTCAGTCTGGTTCTGTGGGTACTGTAGGTACTGATTCCTATCTCTGACTCCAGTTGCCTTCCAAAGCACCTTCATTACAGAGAAAACACAGGTTGAAATCTGTGCAAAACTTTCGACTCAGTCTCACCTTCATGATTAAAACATGGTGAGAGTTGACAGACCTTCCTCAAAGTTAGTAATATCATATCCTTCAGTAAGGTTGCTCTTGAGAGTAAGGCACTATGCAGTGGAAGAAGCTGGAAGAATTTGATCCATGAAACATATTAAGGAAAAGATTAAAGAGCCATTTCTTCTCTACAAACCAATCTGGCAGTTCTTCACTCACAGAAGACATCCCATTCTCCTCTATTACAGTATCTAATTTACAGATAAAGTAAACTCAGCATATGGAAAGGGTATAACCTTTGTTGTGGGCACCCTAGGAACAAGGCAAAGCCTTTCTATTCCTAGAATGAAATAAAACTAACTCAAATTGACACTCAACACATAATGTCCATGTTTCTCTCAAAGTATCGGAAACAGGCCTGGCATTGTAACTAGCTTGTCACTTTGTTTTCACTCTAACAAACAACATCCTCTGTATTACATTTGAACTTCACAACTCTGCGTTACCTTCTGGGGGAAGAAAAAGAGGTTATTACATAATCAAATTGCAGTGGAACCCCACTGTGGCTGCTCATTTTTGAAGCCCAGTGTGTTTTGGTTCATTTGTTTGCTTGTTTTCTCTGGGTTTGTGTTCCTTCTTTTTTTTTTTCCCTCAGATCTTCTCCTGTTTTTTTTTTTTTTTTTTTCTCTTGCACTGCATTCCTGGCACCAAACACCATACTCTGTCCATGTGCTAAAGACATCATGAGATCCTGGAAGAGTGACTTCTAAAATAAATATGGAAATAAGTCTGAATTGAGAATTGGGACACCATAAGGGAAGAATTGAAACTGGATTGGAAGAAGTTTTGATACAGTCCACCTTCCTTTTAATCTAAGGGGAACATCCCTTTTTCTGATGAGAAAAACAGCAATTTGAATTCAGCTTCACATAAAATGGATAACCTGATATTGAACTAAACTTTGTTTATTAATGAAAAACTCTGTCAGATAACAGTAGAAATAAATTTGCTGGGTTGTTAAGAGTTCTTTTCTTCACATTTCTAAGAATCACATACATAAGATATGGTAAAATATTGCTCAGTTTTGTTCAATGATTTCTAAAAAAAATCAGTATTTTTCCTGTGTTTTTCCAAGCAATGGAAATAGCTAATCTTAGTTACAGTAAATTGGCAGAGCTGCTTTGACTTTAACATAACAATGCTGGTTTAAATAAGCTGAATATTGGGCTTTTGACTCCAAAAAGTATTTTGTGCAGGGATCACATGCAAACAGTGTTTCCCTTTCTTCTTCTTTCTTTTTTTATTAGTGTTTTCCTCTTTGCTGTGTTAACAGTTAAATGTCTAAAGGGATAATCAGAGACATTATTTTGTCTCACCTCCAGTACCTATTGCAACAGGAGAAATCCAGATATCATTTCTCAGTGTTTTAGTCATACACACACACAGACTGATGCTTACTCTTTAAGTCAGAAATAAGTGGAAGCCTTTAAACAGCTGGGAGTCTAGGAGCCTAAAAAGTCCTTTAGCTTCCAAGGTCTGATCATGAAGTTTTACCCTTGCACAAGGTTTGGTCCTTTGATTTTTGATGATTTGGAAGACAGTTAAATAATTGCTATGAAAATATTTAGGCTGTTACAGTATCCTTTTTCCTTTAAAAGTGAACAAATAAACGCAGAAAAAGAATATTTAGAAAACTTAACTGCACTCTTAAGATTCTTCACAAATACGTGTCTCTAGAGCTCAAATGCATTTTGACAGTCTTGTAATTTCATATGGTTTTCTCTTATATTGCAAAACTGGAAATCAACCATCACACGGGATTCTGGAGCTCATAAACTGAGATCCCTCCACTTTCAAGGAAGGGATGTAGCTTGGGATGACTACACACAGCTGCCTCTGGCAATGAATATTTGTTTTTCACTGCTTAAAATGGAAAGGAATCCACTGGTGCTGCCACGATGTGAGTGTGTGTGTGGTATTGGCTTTAATTTGACTTGATTTACACATCACTGTATTAAAAAAACAAAACACTACAAACCAAACCAAACAAATAACAACACAAAAGAGGGATACAGGACACACCTGTTTGTCTAGTTCAAAACTGAACTCACCTATAGCTGTTCGCCAGGAAGCTCTAACTACCATTGAAAAAGGAGATTTCCATTTTGACATCTGTTCTGACTCCATGGTCCATGGCCCCTTTGGCTCCATTCTTTGCGTTGGGGGATCCCATTGTTCTTGCATTATCTTGACCATTAAAAATGTTTCATCAGCCTTCCTCATATAACTGTCTTCCTTTCTTTTCCATGCAAGCTAGTAAAGCTCTACATCAGGTATAAATCACTCAGAAAACTGCTAAATTAGTGGAGAGTCAGGTGGGTTTTGCATAGCCTGAGGATCTCGCTGAGGGATATTTTAATGCCTCAAAAGAAAATTCCAATCAAACAATAGTCAAATGGATAGTAATGGAGTTTTCTTGCTCCTGCACAGATCTCCTTCCTGGTAACTCTTCCCCAGAGTCTTCCTGGGAAGTGCCATCATGGTTGGCTGCAGTGGGTACCCTAGAACTGACATTCAAAAGTAGGGTTTTTTTGGTTAGTGGCCAGGTGGAACAAGTTACTAACTCTCAGAAGTCCACCAGCCTCGGCAGCGATCCAGCTGATGTGCAAAGGCCAGTGAAGCCATAATCATGTGACGAATGATCTGTTGAAGGAGATCACTTACTTGTGCTGGAAGGCAAAAGCTCTTTTTCTTCTCAGGTCTATAAAATCAATAGGAAAAAGATATTTTGTCATTTTTATTTCTTTTTATATAAAAAAGCAGCAAAAGGGAAAATATCCCCATTCTTGACTTAAATACAAAATATAAAGGTCCTCTTTTTTAAGCTAATTGAAATAGAGGCTTTTGATACCTGATGATATTAATCAGAATTTTGGTCTTGGTTCTTCAGAGATTAAAGCTTGTCCAAAGATGTCTAATGACAATGTGCTAAGGCTAAAATAGCAGTCCAAAATAGTTCTTCCAGGGAGTGTGCATGCATAGTCAGAAACTGGGGACAGCATTTTCATTAAATTGCCATACAGCTCTGCCACTCAAAGAGCACTCAGCCCTGGTGAACCTGGAGATAAAGGGCAGCTAGCCATCTCTATGATTAAAATGGTCTTGATTTCATTTAGTATCTAGATGACAAGACATAGTTAATCCTTTGACCTTCCTAACATTATAGCACTGTATTAAAATGTATTTATTTCCCCAAAATGTACTAAAATGTATTTAATTTCCAAAAGACAGAGGAAAGGTAAAGTACTTTCAGAGTTCAGGAATGCTGGCACAGCTGCTCACATTTCATGTCAGTGACATTAAACAGTGCCAGATACAGTACTTTTCTTAACTGCTTGTACATTGAGTTTAATGTGGCCTGGTGAAATGCTAAATGCTATTAGCTGGTGAAAAAAACCCCAACCAACCTTAGAGCAGTTCCTGCAGGATCAGGTAACCTCCCTACAGAGAGGGCTCCATGACACTGGCCAGTGTGATGAAAATACCGTGATAAAAAGTCATATAGTCACTTTTTTAAAGCTGACAACCCATCAGTTCAATTACTGTGTTTCTGTTGTGACTGGAATTTGAAATAGACTTGTGAGAAAAAGGCCTGGGATCACATATGCCAAGGACCCATGAAACTTATGCAACAAGATCTCTTTTTTTGGCATTGGCTGTGTCAAACACTGAAGGGGGACCAAGTGAGGGTTAAGGTGGGGGGGACAAGTTGTTAATTTTCAGGGTTTTTCCTATTCCCTAGAGCTACAGATAAAAGTGAATTAATAAGTACCATTTAGCCCTTAGTTAACAAGAAATTCTTAAAAAATATAGGGTGAAGAGTATGCTAAACTGGCTGCCTTAAAAGGCCTTCATCATGGTCTAATTTACAGTAAGCAGTACCACACTGCCTATTTATAAGGTACTCAGGAAAGCAAGCTGAAGGAGTTTACTTCAATGCCATTGCTTCTTTGCTTCATCTATTTCAATATTTGTCTAATAACTATCCCAAATTAGCCAAAAGAGCTTTAAAGTACAAAAATAAATTTGAAGATGTGTAACCTGGTAGAGGAATGCATATGTAGCTTTCATCTTTGCAGATCCATATTAGGAGAAGGTAAAGTTTTACATTAAAAAGTTGTGTATAAAAATGCAGAGTAGTGTGTACATTTCCCACTGACACTCTCTTCTGGTGGATTGAGGCTCTGACTAAAGCAAACATGAAAAAAATTACAGTTCTCTCATAAATTTTTTTTCAAAACTTTTTCTCTCTCCCAAAGCCAGCGGTGAGGAATTTTAGCTGAAAGGTGGAAGTACCAATTCAGGAAAGCCACTGCAGATTTTCTTGCAAGTCACAGTTCAAGTATCTCATGCTCCTTTCATCTGCAAGCCAAGTGGCCATGCGACACCAGTGATATATGACTTGCATTTATCCTGAGAGTACACTCTGCTGCTTAAATGGAAAATACAGTTTAGCCAGAGGAAAATGGGATCATGAAGCAGTCACTCTACAGACCTGTAGTGGTTTGAACCTTGTTCTCCCCAGAGGCTGAGAGAAGTGGTAGACCCCAAGGGGTGGAAACCCCTGGAAGTTTTGAAGTTCTGCCCAATGGGCGCTCCTGCAGAAATGTAAACATACCACAACCAGACCGGAAAAGAAGGGTTGTAGTTTTGGTTGTAGGAGAGGTGGCCATGTTGTAGAGCCACGAGGTAGGGGCTCTGAGCCCCTTGGGGCCTCTGGCCCCCTCCCAGCCCCTGGCTGGGGGCTACAGGGACCTGGAACAGCATAAAGCTGGGCTAGGTGCCTGTAGTTATGCCGGGAGATGTTTTCTCCATGGGCACAGAGCAGCAGCCGACGCTGACCAGAGAAACAGTGGCAGAGAGCCAGAGATAAGAACCTGAGCTGAAGAAGCAGCAGAAACAACATGCAGCACTGCAGAGGAGACTCCTGGAAAGGGAGAGAGAGAGAGCCAGCAGCTGAGAGCTACAGAGTTCTTGGGGGTAAGACTGATACCAGATCCCCAAAACTCCTTTGAGACCTCCTGGAAGGAGGAAGATGATGGACTCTTACTTGAAAGAGCCTTGAAGTGCGACATGCACTGTAGAAAGGAGCTAGAGAGCTCCGAGAGGAATGCAGGGGGAGTTGACCTTGGCTTCCCCCCCTTGCACTGCTGCCACGGTGGCAGCCTGAGAGACAGGGCACAGAGGCCCTGCAAGGAGGAGCTGAGTCTCCTGCAAGAGATACCAGACCGTCACGAAGACCCCCCTGTGTCTTCGTGATATGACGTGGTGAAACGACCTTGTCTGGGGTTACGAAGTCCACGGAAGACCCCTCGGTTGTGAGGCGATGGGGCCAAGAGAGAGGCTTGGATACCTCCCTTGTGGATGCTGGCAGAAATCCAGCTATCAGCTGCTGCATGCATGAGAAGAAGAAACCTGCTGCCTCAGAAGATGCTGCTTAAGGACTGGAAGGGATCTGTCCTTCTTTCCCTCCTGGACCTTTATTTGGAGGGGAGAAGAGATCTGATCCATTGTAAATACTATATGTCATGGTAGAGATAGTTTGTGATCATGTGTATAATGTGATATGGTATTTATTTGTACAGTCATTGTAATATATTCCCTTTCCCCACTTTGAGTCTGGTGTGTGTTTTGTCTGGAAAAACCCATCTCACATTAGGTTGAGATGTGGGAGGGGGAATGGAGCTAGGGAATTGGATGTTGGGGCTATCTCAAACCATGACAAGACCTCTACAGAAGTCACCGGGGTACCATTTCTCTGAATTCAAGTCTTCAGGAGCAAAACCCATTGCCCAACTGCCTGTATACTCTGAGGTAGTTCTGCCCACTCGATGTAACATATCCACTCTACTAAATTCTTTGTGCATGTTTGATGAGGAACAGCTTGAGATAGTGAAAGGACCTTAAGAATGACTGGGATCAAAGAGAGAAAACACTGCTTGAGACTTAGTTACATCTGTATTGACAGAAAACTCCAGATTCTGTGGTATGGTAAGTAAGGCTGATGCATTATCTGCAGCCCTTGTGCAGCCCAAGTCTCCCTGTACCTCTGTAGAACAGTTCTGGCTGTAGCAGCAGCAGATCTGACAAAAGCTTAGTGACCAAACAGAATGGCAGCAGATCCTGTTTGCAAAACAGTATGAACTACCTGAAGTTCATACGAAGACCTGGTAAGTTGTGAGGACCTGTTACTCTTAGTCAATGATGTTAAATTGTCAAGAAATGTTAATTTGTTAACAAATTTGCATTTTTTAATACTTTTGAAGGTTCTGTCCTGCTTGCTACTCATTTTGTATGTTTTTATGAACTTGCTTTCTTCAAATTGCCTCCTAATGCCCTGGTTGTGCTTTCTCCTTTGCATTTATAACTGCATTTCTGGAGTTTTAGAGCACATTTTCAAAGCATTGTACCTCTGACCATGCAACTGATTCTCCTAAAGCATGAAAACTATTACAATACATTACAAAACTATTTTGTGCCATAAGCATTGAACAATTGAAAACCTAATCCTCTGGCCTTTGAAGGCAGTGAAGGGCAATCCACATTGATTTCAGTGGACTTGGAGTCTGAACCTCAGTCAGTACCATGACTTTTTGCATTCCAGGTACACAAAACCTCATTGCTTTAACTTCCTATGGAAAAACTCTCAGCTTTTTCTATGGTCTCATCCAGAAACATTAAATCATTAGGGTTTTTATTTCTTTGGCAGGGTCATTGCACTTTCACTCTAAATTATGATATAAAATTCAGGTGTTTCTTAAATCAAATGCCCCACAAGGCTTTGTCTGTTATTTGTACTTGCATTAATGACTGTGCTATTAGCAATGTCAGTAGCTGACATCAGTAGAGTACTCATTTACTGAACTGTGTTTGAAGAAGAGAGAAATGTTAACCTTTTCTGGGTAGCTTTTTGTGAGAAATGGTGACTATTGCCAACCTTAAATACTCAAAAACCCCATAATCAGACCCTAAAACAGTCAAGAGCAGTTTAAAAATTCAGAAGTGAATTCAAAAATATTATTATAGGACAACATATCTAGATGAGATTTGAAAATAAGCTATAGCAAGATTTCTGATAAATTTTATTTATCAGAACAACATCTATTGTACATATTTGTTCATAGAATAAAATGCAGGTAATTTCTGGCTTCCTTGCAGGCCTGGAACTTGTCTAGCTTCGTTCTTTTGGCTTCAGGGAGCTGATATTTTTAGAAGTATTTTTAGGAAATCATTGGAATTGAATTCTAATGATGATTTTGAAATATCTAGTTGTTGATAGTACCTAGGCATTCAATCAGCAGCTGAATGCTGGGATCAAGCTCATGTTACTTGCTAAATTGAAGTAGGTGCTCTTTCATGTCATGCAGCATGTATTTGAATAGGTTATGGATATGAATAGTTGCAGTGTTATGAAAATAAGCATTCTCTGACTGAAAGCATTTTCAATTGAACTGGTCAAGTGCATTCTCCACCTCTTTTTACAATTAAAATCAAAGGTAGTTCTTCAAATTCTTCAAAGAAAAAGCAGAGAAACAGGACTCTTAAGATGGGATGAAGATTGATAGAAGCAGATATAGCAGCACTTCTTGAAATTCTTGAATTTATAATAGCTCATATCATTGGCTCTCATAGCTTTTAAGAATTTATCCTCATGTGAAGAAGACTGGTCAAGTGGTTGGTGGTCAAAGTGAGGGCTATCAGTAAATCTGCATGTCCCAGATTTCCTGTTTGATGCTGGGCAAGTCCCATTCCTTTCGTTTAAGCTATCTGTTTGGTACTTTCCACTCAGAAGGACAAAGTAGAGATTGTAAGCTGACCTGATAGCAGAGGCCATCTCTGTTTAGACAGATGGAATCCATTGTCTGTCTTGCAGAGCCATTGTGTTGATTTAAAAATGCATGTGTTGCAGCATAGCAGAGAAGTTAAATTCTTTTGCAAAGTGAGGACATTCTATTTTTCCCGTAAAACCAATATGAACAACCGCAGTTTCCCAATCTCCCATTACTGAAACAGAGAGAAGCCTCCCCAAAGGGCTTGTGAAAGACCTCCACAGATCATTTGGGTATAAACAGATAGTATCTTTGTACCTAGTGGTTGCTTACGTATAAAAATGAGATCACAAACTATTAGAATTTGGCCTTTCTGGCAGCAACTGCAAAAAGTTTAGGAAGTTAATCTCATTTTCTGACTGGGATAGTGAGTTTAAGGTTAGGGAGATTAGCAATGTATATTCCCAGGAAGAACTACTAACAATATTAGAAGCAGCTGAAAAAAAAGATGGGTTTATATTTATAGTGGAAAAAAAATAGCAAAAAGACAAGGCAAAAAGAAAAAGAAAATAAAGAGCGGGGGGGGGGAAGCAAAAATAAAAGAAAAAATTAAAGGAAAGGAAGAGAAGAAACAAGACAATAAGGAAAAGAGAAAAGAGAAGAGACAGGAAAGGGAAAAGAGAAAAAAGACAATAAAACATAAAAGAAGGAAAATTATAAAAGAGGAAATAAAAGTGAGAAGGGGAGGGAAGGGGAGGAAAGGGCAGGGCCGTAGTATACTGAGAAAAAAATTTTTCTATACATGTTGCTGCAGTTGACATTTGTGGTAGATCTGCTAGTGATACATAGCTTTAAAGGTGTGGTGAATGATCACAGCCATGAAAAGGCAAAGAGGACTAAGCAGTGAGCTGGGCTAGCCTGGTGGGGAAATTTTAGTAGGCTTGCAGGAAGGCCTTTGGCACTGCATAGTTTAGTCCTTGATGTGTGTCTGGTGGTTATCGAGCAGAGGGGTGAAAATACACGGGAGAATAGACACATGGACAGAGCATCAGGCAGAGCTACCTCTACCACCACGGCAGGGAGGAACCCAGGGAGAACTAAACTGTGAACGAAGCTCTCCAAATCTTGGAAAATGTACACAAATTACATAGGCAATCATTCCAGACCAGTTGCCTGATCCGAAGATATGTGCTGATCATTTTCTTGGTTAGAACATTTGCCTAGAAGGGTGGACAAGCGACTTTGCCTTTTAAAAAGCAGAAGGTAACACTGTGTTCTTTTCCATATTCCTCACGCTGCACAATTTCAAACGAAGGGCCTGATCCCATGCCAAGTGAGCACATGGAATTACTTCCTTTGCCTTTGATACATTCTGGCTCAGCATTTAATTAATAGTCTTGATTTTATAAAGTTTTTGGTTTTGAACTTTTCACTCCACCTTTCCCAGATAGAAGGATGGGATCCACACTTACCTCATTAATTTTGGATGGTTTGTTTCTGCTTTCAAGGTGTGCATGTGGAGCCCTCTGAACTTCCTGGACACAAATGAACATTAAATCTGGCCTACACTTAAATGTAGATCTCAATAATGCCAAAACATTTTGAAAGTGAGTTGCAATCTGATTATATTTATAATGCTTATATGCATTCCAGGAAATACTGAAATATTTGAACTCAAGAAGAACAGGTAGCAAAGAAACGTGGATTGAAATCTTGCACATTCAAATGGCAGAAGAAATTTAAAACTGCCCAAGACTTATTAGCCTGTCATTTTAGCCTTGCTGATTAGTTACTGAAATCAGCCACCCAGAACAGAAAAAACCCAAACAATTTCAGCAAATATCCAGTTTTTCAATCTGCTCTCAAAGTGAAAAATGAAGAGCAATTAAATGACCTACACAGTCATGTCAAACCATACAGTTTAAATGTTCAGTTTCCATGCAAGTCAGGTTGGAAATGCAACAGCTTTCAAAGGAAGAAAAATCAAGAGTTCAGGCTGTTGTTCAAATTTTAATGTCGTTAATGTCATCTTTAAGCCTGCTATGCCGAAATATTAATTTTTCCCATTTGAAGTCCTGAAGAAACTGAAAGTATGTGATAATGTATTTGGGCTCAAAAGATACTTATTTTAGACATCACAATCCGAAAAATGTCCTTGCTTTTACATCTCCAGACTACGCTGCCAATGGAAAGAAGATTTGCTCCGCAAGAGCAGTTGGCTGTGGGTGCACCAGCAATGGAAGTAGAGCCTGGCTCCTTTAAGAGCAACCCCAAAACAAGGCATTAAGATAGAGGTGATGCCTATCCATGGTGTCTTCCCCTCTCCTCTCCTGCAAGGAAGGCGGTGGTGGGCATTGCAGGGGGGAGGAACACCTGTGCCCCTCAGCAGGGTGTGCTAGGAGCCAGCTGAGCTCACAGAGCTTATACCTGGTGGTAAGAAGTAGGTCTGCAGGGAAGATTCAATGTGGATGAGGGGTCAAGGGACAACAATTTGGAGGACCCGATGGAGGGAGGCCTTATAGTGTATTTGAAAACTGAAATTTGTTTTTATCTCTATTTCTGTCTCTTGGAAAGGAGAGGTCTCCAATACAGCCAAGATGCCTTGTAAAGCTATAGAGGGAAGGTTTCTAGGCTGTGGAGCAGGGTAGCTCCTGCTGGCTGTTAGCCACATGATTTGGGTCACTGTCATGCCAAACCTGTGAGTGCCTGCCTTTGGGAAAGAAAGCCAGCAAAACTGCCAGAGCGTTAACCATGATGCAGGTCTGTAAAAAGACCAAGATGAAATGATGCATCTTACCTGACAGTAATGCTCACAAATTTATGGCGATCTGTGAGGACATAAAAGGACATCTCCCAAGCTTTCTGCTGACCTGCTTCATCCAGTATTTCTCTTTTTTGTACTTCTCCTTCCTGCTCTCTGGTTTATCCAGTTGCTTTGCCTTTAACAACTGTTGCTGTGTGTTTGACCAGAATAATGAGGTACTGATTTTGCTTGGACATTACGGTGATATGAATAACTAGTGTTTTGTTCATAGCTATAAATTTTGAGAAAAGTGGCTGTCTTTCTTGTGCTTTTGGAATTTGTCACCAAGAAAGTATCTGATTTCTTCTATTACTATGGGTTTGGGCTACACTCAAAATGAATAACTAGTGTTTTGTTCATAGCTATAAATTTTGAGAAAAGTGGCTGTCTTTCTTGTGCTTTTGGAATTTGTCACCAAGAAAGTATCTGATTTCTTCTATTACTATGGGTTTGGGCTACACTCAAAAGGCCTGACTCCTTCTTTTTTTCTTTTTTTTTGCTTTTGTCCCTATTTCAGATCCTTTACTCTCAAAACTGCCTTACGCTTATCCCTTAGATCTCAGACTTCCCCCCACTCCCTGAAAGTTTATAGTTGTCAAAAGAAGAAATGCGATAATTTGGAAGGTTCACAGAAAGCATG
This sequence comes from Pipra filicauda, assembly GCF_003945595.2. Classification (NCBI taxonomy): domain Eukaryota; kingdom Metazoa; phylum Chordata; class Aves; order Passeriformes; family Pipridae; genus Pipra; species Pipra filicauda. The sequence goes on along the minus strand of NW_024103851.1, from coordinate 3,854,011 downwards.
TTTTGTGATTATTGTTCTTGTGATCTGTCCAATGTAAACTGCTTTTAGAAAAGCTCTGTTCCAGCCACTTTAATTCACTTTTGCAGAATAGTGGATTTGAAGTTGGCTAAAGACAAGGGCTTTTTTTTAATGGGTACTCTGAGAGAAATGCAGCTTAACTGTTCAGTTTCTGTCCTTTAGCTCTACCTAATGGTCCCTGAGGGAGTCCTATGTCGTTAACTTAAAACTAATCTTCCTTTGCCACCTTTTTATTGTTGAAAAGGATCAAGTATGCCCCTTTCAGTGCTTTGAGTGTGGTGGCACTGTGCTCCTAGCACTGTCTGAGGGTGCCCTCTCTAAGTCTAGCTCCTCATCTCTAATACGGTCTAAAATAGCAACACAGAATTGTGTGTCCTCCAGCTGCTGCAGTTGGGGAACAAGTGCCTACGAGAGGAAGATTCCTGCAGAGCCTCTGCACACAGTTGTGTTGCAAAGCCTGCTTAGCACTGAATGGCAGCCTGGAAGGGCTGGTGGTACCTGGGAGCACAGTCTCAAGAGTAGAGCTGAAACCACGCAACTTGGCTTTCTGTGGGTGGAATGACGCCAGTACACACCAGTTGGGAACCCAGCCTGGTTTCATGTTTCTGCTCACTTCAGAGCCCTCACACTTAGTGTTTACAAGGTTGCTGATGCTTGCAAAGGCAAGGCTAGTTTCCCACAGCTAACTTTTTCTCACTGATCCCAGAGAATTGCTGAACAATCTCTGGAGTGTATGCCAACTTGATAGGAGAGAATTGCCCTGAATCTCTCCCTTTTTGTTTGCTCTGTTGCTGTGGCCCCCTGGCAGAAATCATCCCAGGAATTAACTTTTCTAAAATAACAAGACATTTGTTTTGTCTAATTCTCTAACTTCTTTAACTCTTGCCATATCAGAGCAGAGATGATGGGGAACTTAAATAAGTCTAGTTCTTCAAACTGATCACTCCAATAGCTGGACACCTGCTTTCTACTTCCTCCACTCGAAACTGCAGAGATCATACTCAATTGGCACTTGCATTGTGTGGGAGGAACCAGGCCATCAGAGGGTCCATACACAGTACTGATGGGAGTGTGCAGCAGGGCACTACCATGTAGACAAATGTTGACTAGAGGGCTATAGCTAATACTTCAGTACCTGTCATAGCAGCACTGACCACGAGACAGTAATGTTCCATCTTTCAATACAGCTTCTTAGGTGTTGTAGGATGTAAACTTAACCTCCCGGTGAACAATAGCCAGAGCCATGTTGTTTAAGAGCACACAGTCCCAAATGCAGTGGAGTGTGGTCTCTATCACAGGTTTTTTCCATTCTCCTGTCATTGTTTGACAAGTGTCCATCCTTGTCAGCAGGACATGGCTGGTGTAACAGTGAAGTTGTCCTATTTCTCTTATTAAAGAACATACATTTTTGCTTTGAAACCAGATCTCTGGAAGATATCTAGAGAGATGAAGCTGTAACATGTAGTGGACTTAAATCATGACACTCCACTCTTCTGAGTTTGATGTAGATGTCAGAAGTTTTGTCTCAAAAGGGGCACTGGTTTTGTTTGGTTGCATGGCAGCTAACAGCAGTATAACAAAGTGGTCAAACCTTGAAAACCTTTCTGATTCAGTTCAGTTTTTTGTTACTCTCTCTCATACATCTGTTAACCTTCAGAAAGCTACGTGAGTGTTTAGAAGAATAAGGTGCTCTACATTAAACACATTCTTTATCTGCCTCAGATAAAGAATGGATTTTGGCAAGAATTACAGAGGCAGAAAAAAAAATCTGCATGCTAAAAGAGGGGATTGGTGTTTCCTGACCTTTCTTTGTAAAAAGGAGAAGAAAGAGTTGTGTGTTTTGGTTTGAGGTGTTTTATTTGTTTTTTGGTTTTAATTTTTTTGTTGTTAGTTGGTTTATTTTTAAATACTACTTACTGCATGTGGTGTAGTTCCCTTTAAAAATATATCTTTTTAAGAAAATCAACTAATGCTTAAAGAAACTAAATCTGTATTTGTGGATTCTGGTGACTAAAAGAAACCCCTAAACTTCATTTCTTGTGGAAAAAATGAGAGTTATCTTTTAAATTAATTTCTAAACATATTTTTCTTCTTCCTCTTGTTTTTCTTTAGAAATTGGATATAGATTATATGACTTGATGCACTTTTTCTTTTTTTTTTTTTTCCCTTGTCGTATAATGTTATTAAAACATCTTGGTGCATATAATTAATAGAGTTCTTCAAGATGAATAATGGATTCTTACTGACTTGAAAAATTCTGGAGCACAAGTTGACATTTAAGCTCTCTTCATTGATTGTATAATACTATATGAGTAATTAACCCTCAATTTTTACTTATACATGTGGATTCCACATGTCTGTTAATTTTAACTCATTCTTTTTCATGGTAGATGATACAGCAGGTATTCCTTTCATGTAGTATAGGCTTTAGTATTTCCATCAGTAAAAAACACTGGTCAAAGTTTTGCTGATGTTTCACACATAACTGGGCCTCACAATTCTGCTTAGGACTTGAATATATTTTATGCTAATCTGTATTTAATTAATGTGTCTTTGTTTCACTGAAGCATTCAGAGTGTCTTCTCAATTTGTGCTGTCTTCTCCTACCAGTAGTGTCCTTGGTGAGATATTGTTGAGACCAAAAAGTCACTTTTGTGGAGCAAGTGACCTATGCACTGTGATGCTCTGGGCTACAAATATAAGAGGAAGGTATGGGATGTACCCAGATAGTAGGTACCTGACCTAACAAGGCTAGATAAATCAAGATAGCTTTTTTGCGTGCCTGCAATTTTTACCAATAAAAAGCTATTAGGTGAAAACTTGGAGTGCCTTAAGTGGCTGGAGTGCTTAAAGGGTAAGTTGAATTCTTGCTGTGAGTGTATAAAATCCTTATGAATGACTGAATTAATACATGAATGCTATTTCTCTGGTAATTTAATTAAGTAGCACTTAAGCATCATTGGCTGGGACCTTGACATTTAGGTCCCAGTTTGTAGCAGTGTCTGCTGTTAGGTTTGGGAATCTCAGAAGTATGAGTAGCTTATGGCCTGATTTTTATATATATCTTTAAATAAAAAGATATATAAAAATGTAGATGTCCACACATATAAAATATATACTTTTTATTTATATATCTATGCTCTTAGATATTTATTTCAGTATCTGTAAATATCAGCTTTACCCTTACTGTCTATCCAGAATTATCAGTTGCTTTTAAGAAAACATGGAGCTGGGTTTATGGTCCCATTGCTCCCTGTCTGTGTGCACTGGAACCGCCACTCTCCCCCCCTGTAAGCAGGCCCCACAGTTGCTTGTTCTGTCTCCATTTATGCCAGGTATGTAAGCATAAGCCTCACGTTAAGCATGTTTAAGAGATCTTGTTGATTACAACCGGAGTGCTCCTCCAGCTTATAGCTGTGCAAATGTTTACATACCTGGCTTGCTCTGGTCCTATATAAAGAGCTGTCTCCTTTTCCCTGCAAAGCCTTTTCTGTCTGCTGCTTTGAAATTTCCCATGCTTCACGCTTTCCCCTAGTTGGAGGGAAGCTGCCCAGGTCCTTACTAGGAGAAGTCCTTGTGTTGGAGGTTTGAAGACTGCAGCTCAGTGGGAATTTAAAGACTGGTTAAAACAGCAATCCATCCTTCAGTAAACAAGTACATGCTGATAATGACCGTCATGTTACTGGAGTGGTTTTTGCCAGTGTAAAGTCTATCAGAGTTCTCCAAACTTTTTTGGATTTGTCCCTCATTTCTCAAGCTGTCCCAGAGAACAGCTTAACATCATTATTTAAAGACAGTAACTACATACTTTAAAAAGAAGCAATAAACTTCGTGTGCATCACTGTGGTTCACAGAAGAGGTTGGATGTTGGGGCCATATGTCTAAATACCCCTACTCCCAATGAACATGCATATATGTGAATATGACTACATATATATATATATATATATATAAAATGTATGTATGCATACAAAGATACCATCTTTTCAAACAGATACTCTTTCTAGAAGCTAAAATAACAGGATAACTATGGAAAGGAATAACTTGCTGTTTCTTCTAGGCCATGAATGCTTTTATGTTAGTGAAAAACAAGCCTTCAGTCAATCATTCCTTCATTTGCTCTGTTTGCTTGATGATTACATTGTTGCTCTGCAGAAGGAAAAATAACCTGTGAAAAGAGTCTTTTCCGGGCTCAAAAGATTTATGCTCTGCTTTGTTGATGTTTTGTGCTAGCACTTATGTCAGTTCTGCTCTTACTCTGAGTGTGGTAATGATCCTTTAATACATTTTAAAGTGAATTTTGCTAGCTCAGACTTTTTTTTTTTAGGTACACATGTAATAGCTGTACAGACTTAAAAAATACCTTGCTGTTTATGTGCTGTAATAGAATATGCAGTCAATGTTTACTTTCTATCAAGCAAATTCTGTTGCAATAGACTTTTATGAACCCAAGCCTAACTTTAATGGCTGTGATATTGCCTGTGTCTATGGTGAAGGTCCTGATTCTGCTAAGCAGCTGGGCAGGTGCTCCCTTTCACCAAATGGCTCTTGAGTACTTGTTAGAGCACTAAAATACTAGAACTTGGACTCAGTGACTTTGTCCAAGAATTAATGGCACGTGGAAGTGGCAGGCATGTTGCTGAGTGCCCCTTGAAATAAAGTGTCAAGACTACATGTCCCTATTCTGCAAATGTCAGTGGTAGTGGCCTACAATCAGGGGTGTGATGGAAGGAAGGTCCTGACGAAGCTGCCAGGTGAGACCACATATCCACAATGGGTAATCAGGCCTCCCAGAGTGCCATGATTACTGTTAAAATGTTTACAGCTGTACCTTGTGCTTAATTAATGTCCATGTGGTGTTTGTGGTATTCTCCAAACCTACAGAGCACTACTGAGATTCAGTAGCACTGGGTTTTTTAATTTCACTGCAGCTATCTTAGTTGCCTTGGTGGACAGTTTTCCCTTCTCCTGTATGCAGCAACTAGTCTGTGCTGGGAATTTAACTGTGTTAAATTTTAATTTTTTTGTAAAATTACGCTGGGTTCACTGATAAAAGAATACCCATATTATATTGGAAAACTGGCACCCTGGGTTTTGTGGTGAGAGATTGCTATGGAGGAGCTATCATTTGAAGCATTACAAATGCTTCTAGCATACAAGTGTGAGCCAGCTTCACTGGGACCTAATGCTTTGGAATAAGCCTGGGGCTGCATGTGGATAGAGCTGACAGACAAATGCAAGTGAGCAGGAACATTGCATCAGTGAACCTGCAGTGATAGCTTCAGTCTCTCTCAAGGGATGACACCAGTTCTGTTGGTAGACAGCTACAGCAGGATTTGACAGGTCTGAGCTAAAAAAAAAATAAAATACTGCAGCTGTACTACAGGTATCCTATGTGACCTTGAGCAAGCTTAAGTCATTCCCTGATTTGGGTCTGTATTAGTAGAAGCAAGAAAAATATCTACTGTATCTCTTATGTTTATATGGTGAGTGATTCGGGATGGAACACTCTCACTATACCACTGTGCAGCACATAACACAGAGGAGTTTTAAGCAACTAATATAAATAAGAAAAGTTCTTCTTCCAGCTGAAGGGATAACAAAACCTTTAGAAATCTAACTTGTTTAAATGAAGATAAACAGATTGGATTTGGTATGATAACTATTGGTGTGGCAACTATCTGTCACTACTGCTGCACAAGCACAGTCTTTTATCAGTGTGGAAAAACATAAAAGTAAAGGGTTATTCAGAATATTGTTCAAGCCTTACAGTGCTCTTTTAAACCAGCAGCCATGCCCGCTGACAGTCTATTCAGCCTTCTTGCCCCTAGCAAGACAAAGAACACTGGGAAATTGAGCCCTCTTACAGGAACTTGGACATCCAAAGAATCCCTGGCACCTCCCTTCCCTTCCTGCTTTTGGCTTGTTCTATTGAGAAAAGGAACACAAATGTTGTTTTATGAACTGTTATCAGACATGTACACTTACTTTAAAGGCATGGTCAATTTTTACTGAGCCAGTATTTATCATCTAATCACATTTACGTTCTTTATCATAATGTCTTTTAAAACAAAAAATGTCCTCATAACAAAACAAAACTTAGAGACTTTCTATACAAAAACTGATTATAGAATCATAGAATGGTTTGCACTGGAAGTGACCTTTAAAGGTCATCTAGTCCAACCCTCTTGCAATGAGCAGGGACATTCTTAACTTGATGAGGTTGCTCAAAGCCCTGTCCAACCTGCCCTTTGACGTTTCCAGGGATGCAGTATCTACCACCTCTCTGGGCAACCTGTGCCAGTGTTTCATCACCCTCTTTATAAAAAATTTCTTCAATATGTCTAGTCTGAATCTTACCCTAGTTTAGTCTAAAACCATTGTCCCTCATCCTACTGAAATATGCCCCAATTGCACCATTCAGCTTTGTGTCATCATTTCAAAGGAGAAGTTTTACCCAACAGGTGCCCCTAATGAAAAGTTACCATAATATAGTGTATAATACCTAGGGCCTGGATTCAAATTCTGCTCATCTCAATGGAGATGCCTGTAAGCTGAGTGCTAGATGATGCAGCTGAAAGCATGTCTAACCTTCTGGGAAGTTTGGCTCTTGTTGATGCTGCTTAACCAATTATAAACTAAATGCTTCAAAACCTACAAAGCAATCTGTCCCATGGCTATCTTTTTGAGTTGCGATTGTGCTTTGGAAGAGGAGGAAGAAGTCTGGAAAGCTGTTTGGTGACTCACAACAAGATACAGTCGAACAAGTTCCAGAGATCAGATTAGCTCAGAATCTGAACCTTCTTCAGCAAGCACATTAAAATTCTTCAGTAGCCTTTTTCTCTCTTAACAAAAATTTTATAAAACTTGGCTGACTATCAGTAGCAACTGCTTAGACTGATTTAGGATCAGGGCTTGTTGGCTTTTTGTTGGAGTTCTTTTTGTGTGCTTTTTTTGGTTAGATTTTTTTTTATGATTTGTTTGTTTGTTTTTGAGGGGAGAATGATGTCCCCCAAGATGAGAGATAAGAGTTGAAGAATGCTGTAAATCTCATGGAGGCCTTTTACTTTCACAGTCTAGTCAAGGAGGACAAGGCATGTATTCTCAGACACTTGACAATAAAAGACCCTAAAACTGATGGCTGATCATTTATTTTATTGACCCTAAGGAGATAAATAAGCAAATAATTATTTCTCCCAGATGAAAATTCAGACTTTAAGCCATAAGGGTAGGCATGTCACAAGTTTCTTTTTCATAAGGTTTTGATTTCAGAAATAGAGACTCTGTGAGAAATTCTCAGACTTTATTTATGTGTTAAAGAAGGATGAATGAAGAAAAAGATACCACTGAATAAATTTTGAAATCTTGTATCTCACAAATTTAATCTTTTGTCAGGATTTTGTGGAAATGCCTCATGTTGAAATGCTTGAGTTTCCCAATTTTTATGGGTATTTATTCAAAGATTCTTTACAAAGAAACTGAGCATCCAAATTTGTGCGTATCTGTTCTGCAGGCCACTGACTGTTCTTCTGGTATTGCAGATTTGGGACTGTGAACAAGCGAGTGGAATCTCTGGTTTTAAGTTATTAAAATGTGACAATGCTTTCTAAATATTAAGGACAAAAAGATATGTTATATGTTATACTTTGAGGAAGTGACCTATACATGTGAGTGAGGATGTTGGTATGCTTGTATAGGAAATTCAGTGGGAAGACAAGGAAGGATTTTTAACTCATAAGCCTAGTCCAGCTGGTGGTAATGGTATCACTTTTTTAGGATAATGTGATGATTTCATGATAGTCTTCATGAAATGGAAAGGAATACTCCTTCTCTTAAATCTGTGCCTAGTGAAAGGCAAAGATAATTATGGCTGGGCTGTGCTTGTCTCTGTACATCTATGGAAAACTCAGAGCACATATGTAGCAGAAGCTGAAACTGTTCCCAAGGTAGGTGCCAAGGCAATGTATGTGAGTTGAAATGGAGAAAAGAAAAAATGCATCACAGAGTAGGTAGATCACATCAAGTAATGCTGATAACTGTTAACTTACAATGCTTCACTACTGCTTATTGTTATGTTATCCTGTCGACTGTTAGCTGTTTATCTCATCTATTCTCTTAGTGCCATAGGCTGATGTCATCTTCTTATCTAATGTATACCATGGTGAGCCCCTTAAAAGCTTCCTCAGTCACCACCACAGGGGAAACAACAGTTAAAAGAAACATCTTGAGGATGCTATTAATACGGTTGTATTCTTAACACATGTTTATTAAAGGTTAGTGGCTGCGAGTTCTTGAAGAAATATTTATTCAGGCTAAATGCTCCTCAGATGCTTACGAGCTGTAGCATTTGGGCAGCTACACTTACTTTGTCACCAAGAGATTGCCTGTTTGGGCACTGGCTTCAGGACTACTTCTGGGGAGGGGAAAGATAAAATTAAGAGCAAGACGAAATGCATCAGGTGCAACAGGTTGCAGAGAGGAGAGAAAGATGCACACATCAATAACACTCTAGTTTATCCTGCTGCCGAAGTACTGCCACGTACGTGTACATGTCACCTGCTGCTCTGCTCCTATTGCATGGCTGTCAAAGATGGTTAGAGTGACACAAACAGCATGCTGCCTACCACCACTGTGTGATTTCTATTTTGTTTGACTGATTTTTATTCTGGCACAGAGCAGCTGAGAGTAGAAGAGAGTGCTTGTAGCTCAACTACAGTTTGAAGGGAAACATGCCGGAAGGCTGGGCAGAGCTAGAGCAGCTTTTGAAATATCAGTACAACAACAAAGGGTTCACTGGCCTACAGCACATTAGTGGTGCTCTCCTATGCATGGGCAGCAATGGTAGGAGAGGACAGTGAGCTGAACTAGTCTGGTCTAAATCTGTGGGTGTGGGTGGATGCATCAGAACTAATATCTGGAGGCAACTTCACATTTCTCTGGTTTCAAAACAAAAGTAGATGCCTGGATGCAGAGCCTCTTCCAGTTAGGGCTGGGGGAGGCTGAGTGGGAGAAACTATTGCCTTGGTGGTGTATCTCTCTTGTTTCTTAGTAGTCAGCATTCATCTTAAAAGTGAGATATTGCACACATGCAAATGAAAATTCCCTCTCTGTTTTATTAGGAAATTGCAGTGCTGAGGATTGGAAAACCCCCCTTAACTTAATGCTTAACTAACTGTGCTACTACTATGTGTGGCTGAGTTTTGGACTAAAACTTCATGGTTACTCTATCCATCCTATTCTAGGTAGTGACATGACACTGATGTGACAGTGGTGAAACTGCAGAGAAGTCAAATATGTCAGGCAAGGCACTGGTACCATTGTACAAGACGTTAGAAAGCTTAATTTAGAATACTGCATACTTATTTTAAAATAACTGTGTTAAAGTTGAATTAAAACTGGAACATATGGAATGTCTAGTGGGGATATTAAAAGATTGAAAACTCTATCTTATGGGAAGGAACTAGAAGAGATTGGCTTGTTTAGTTTAGCAAACTAGAGTTGAGAGAGCATTTGACAGCACTCTATAAATACATCCAGGGCTAAATGCCAGAGAGGGGAAAAAGCTATTTAAACCCAAGAGCAATATTTGCATAAGAACAAGTGGGCATAAACTTGGCCTGAATAGGATTAAACTGGAAATCAGATGATTTTTTACCCCTCAGTGTCATGAGGTCCTGAAACTGCCTCCCAGTAGGAGCAAGCGGGGCACACAGTACTTTTTGTAGATGATGAGAGAGACTCAAACTTCATGGCTGTACAGTTTTTTCATTCTGGTTCTGTGTTCCTAAACACTTGCATTTCTACAGCAGTGACAAAGATGTCTTGCCACTGGTGGTGATCCCCTGACATAAGAACCTTCTTCTGCTGAAAATGAAGCACTGGTGTTAAATTATAGCTGTATAAGTAGTGTCCTTTAATGGTCTGGGGAAGTTTCCTGCACCTCTTGCACTTGCGCATGTAACTCTGTTGATGCCAAAATGCCTACCAGTATCTCAGGGGCTTTCATATCAGTAAGATTCCTCTGGTAAGGAAGGGATGCAGTATTAGGCTTTTAATCATGCAACCCCAAGGAGAAAAAGTAGGTTTGGTGATTGGAAATGGTAGAAGTATCTCAAAAATGACAGTACAGAGAAGAAGGGGTTTCTTTCAGAACTTAAATGATTTTTTTTTCATTGCTGTTAAAAAATCATATGACCATTAAATCTGATGGTCATGATTAAACATTTATGTTTAATCTGCTATGCTGCAGTTAGACTAGCACTATGGTACACACTTAACAGGTAAAGAAACCAGAGCACAGAGGATTTGGGGATTTGGAGGTTGGCACAATGATGTCAAGATGCCAGGCTTCTGGTTTGCAGTTGCAGGATCTGCCTATTGCACCATACATCCTCTTGAATGGCAGCACCCATGAAAGTTAACTGTCTTTCTGCTTTCACCTGCTGTTTTCTGTCACTGATATAATTCTAAATCTTTGGCTTTTGAGCTGAAATTTTCCAAGCTTGCTTCTTTATTTTTCAGTGATATTTTAAGCACTCCTCTCTTCCCTAAAACTTAAAAAGTAAATGCCTGCAAACCTGGTGGTGGACTTCTCTATTGCATAAAGAGCTGAGGAGAAAATGCTGAAGCAGGCACAGAAATAGCCTCCTGGGAAGCAGACTGACATGTAGTACTTCAGTAGCTTTGCTCTGAGTCAGATGTAACTTGCTGAAACTTGTACTCTGTGCACAAAGGTACTTTCTGTACTGAGAGTTTATCTGGTAAAATGTATAGCTAAAGACAACCTTTAAAAAGATTGCAGTGGTACTCAGTGGTGTGTCAATTACAGTAATTTTCCCTGGGTTTTGATTGCTTTTCCTTGCACATCATGTATTCCTTCCATGTAGGATAGGGAATGTCTTACCTTCACGTTGTCCGTGGTGTGCTACTGTTTTGTGCCATTAATAGACCTCAGTATGGAAAAGGCAGCATGTACGAAATTTCTGGAGAACACTGCCCTGACAGAGTAAAAAAAACCACTTCTGGTACTGACCTCTATCATTAACCTTACTTTTTAGGCCTTCCCCCCCACAGCGTGGTGTTAAGAAAAGGGGAAGCTGGAGCCAAATATTGTGCTTTTGACTGCTCCTTAGGAGTCTGGAATGAAGGCTTTTCTAGGTATATAAGGTTTTCCCAAAAATTAGTTTTGGAACATTTCAAGACTTCACATATTGGGCTCAATGCCACTTATGTTTTAATTAAAGGAAGAGAATTGAGTAAGTCTCTTTCAATGTGTTTTAAATGAAAAGTGTTACTTGGGAAATGCAGAATTCCTTCAACATTTTTGAAAAATATTTTCTTATACTTTAAGACAAGACTGTTAAAAAAAGAAAGAACAAACAAAACTCTGACAGACACATCTTAAATAACCAAAATACTTTAAAAAGAAAAATAAATTCAAGTAAAGTGGAATTACATTTGGGAGGAGAGGTATCAAACTAGTTTGAGAGTTTGTATCAACTTTTTTTTAATTAGTGAAGAAAGTCTGTAATTTTTTCAGCACTACTGCTTGGTGATTCAGCTTCTATCGTTCAGAGCAAGCCGTTTTCTTTCTTGGGACTTTAAGTGATGTAAAATTACATATATCTGTGCCTTTACATTACAGCTGTTGCCATGCTTTCTTGTCAGCATCACACTGCAATTTAGCATATTTGGAGGGGGAAAGGGAGTTTGTTTGTTTATGATTTCAGGAGAAAAGTATTTTGGCTTATACATTCTTTCTCTCCGGGAAAAAAAAAAAGGGCCACAGAACCTTTAAATTCTTTCTAATGTTTAAAGAATCAGAAAGATGTATCTTGGGAGAGTATAAACATATTTAGTACCACTTTCCATAGGGCCTATGTCTGATTCTTAACACCTAAATTCTTACAGTAATCTGCTTCCAAGTGTTTTTTTCCTATATAAGAAAAAAAAATGAAATGAGATAAATTGCAGATGCCAAATACTTAGCAGCCTATGTGAAATAATTTTTTTTGGTATTAGTCCAGTTCCAGGCGGATGGATATCCTCATCTCCAAACCTGCCTTAACAAATTGATAGAAAAGCCGAATACTGAATCATTTACCACCTACTTTGGGGAGTTGTTCCCAAAGTCAGAGATAAGATAAATTTTGGAGGAGTAGTCTGGGGATGTCCATATCTTTGTCACCCATGGTTTTCCCTTCTGTAAATAGACAGAAGCTTACAGTTTCTATGGCTGTCAATGTAGCACCCTTCACAAGCCTTAAAATTCATCTTAAACAAAAATAAAAAGCTACTATGTAGGCACAACAAAATTTACTATAAATGGGTCTTAAGTACATAATTACATGATAGACCCAAATGGCTCCAAAAGAGTTGCTCCAGGCTATTGTGTAAGCAATACTCCTTTGAGAAATATATAAATACATGTAATTCAGTATATAATACACATGTTAAAAAACTACCTAATTACATATTTTCCCAGGAGAATGAAAAGGCTCCAAAAGAGCTACTCCAGCCTCTCCAGTACACAATGTGTGTTTTATAACCTTTCATGAATCTCTTCCATTCTTTTTCCGTTAGGAGGGGAAAAAAACAGTAAGGAAATTAAATACAAAACACCTACTGTACATTTAATTTAGAGGACAAAATGCAATGTTGAAATAACATTAAGGGTGTGACGCAAACCAAGGAAAGCCAGGAAATTGAGTGTAAAGGCTGTTACTCCATCCTTAACTCACGTCACTTATATAATGTTTCAGGCCACTGTTCTGTAATGGCAGATTTTAAATTTCATCACTTAGAGTAGGGTTGTAGCCTATTTACACTTAGAGGTAATTATGTGGTCTGTACTGCTGAAATACCTGCATGCTGCTAATGTATTTATTTATGCACAGGCATGTACGCACATGTTTTTAGGAATATATAGGGGTTTTTTTTAAAAAAAAAACATCTTCTGTCTTTCCTTCTGCTGAAATTACCATGGCACTTTCATTTGCCTGAGAATATGTTCACGTATACCAATGTGAAGAAGGGAAAGGAAGAAATGAGTTTTGCCTTCAACTCCGATGCTGGTGAGGTCTGTGGCTGCTCTGGGAGGTTTTGTGGGAGCAGAGGGGGATCTGAATCCAGCTCTGGAGGAAATCCTACTGCTCAGATTTATAAGCCCCCTTTCCTGGCCAGTGGTTTTGTTAGTGCAGGGGAGTGAACGTCCTGGACAGAGAGACCACATCGCAAGTGAGATGCTGAGAGCCCTGTCAGGATGGTGAGAGTCTGCTGTGCAGGCACCAAGCTGGATGCTGCCTCAGCAAAGAGGCAGCCTACAGAGGATAGTGATGGTCCAATGTGTTCATAGCAACACGGGTTGCTAAGTACATTATTATAAACACTGTCTTCCTTTAGAGCAAAAATATAATTTGTTCCCTCTCTTTTGCACCATTCCCTGAAAACAAACAAAATAGTACATACACTTTTTATCATTAGAAGGACATGTTACATGCAAGTATATTTCATAGTATTGTATACTAATTTCACCACAGAACCCAATAGAATATGCTGCCATTGTCTTCATCTGTTCTGGATTTGTGAATGCTGTTTGTAAAAATCATACTCTGGGATATCTACGTTTATCCCAAGTGCTGGCCCAGGCAGAACAATACAAGAGATATCAGTTTTCCATTCTAATTAAATGTTCAGAGTTTTTATTTTATTTTTTGTGATTTATTAAATAGATATGTTCTTTTCACTAGAGTGAACTCAAGGCCTTTGGGTTTTTTTCTCAGAGAGCAACACAACCTTTATTTTAATTTATTTTGAAAGACAGTAGTCTCCTGCTATAGATGTACCAAAGATGAGAGGCACTCACCTGGGATGTAGGAGACCCAGCGAGTTTTTGATTAGCAAAGCAGCAAAGTTCCAACGGGAGTAACCTGGAGGGTCTCACCTGAGTGAGAGAATATGCAGTCAGAATAACTGTCTGGCATATGAAGTCTGTCAGCGCATCTCAGGCCTGAAGGAGGCAAACATGGCTTAGGCCACGTCCCTGGTGTCCTCATGAGGGGCTGTTTGCGGAGTGTGTAATCTTAGCTCCTGGTCAAAACCAGGAAGATTTCTGCTTAGTCCAAAGCTTGTTCATGTGTTCTTGCTGATTCAGCAAATCAGTACAGTTTATTGAAAACCTGTTCTATCCAAATTCTTCCAATTAGCTCTAATGTTTCCTCAGATTTTTGACAAGTGTCTTAATAAAAAGTAGTTACAGAAAACTTGATCCTTCAGGTTCATGTTTCTTTTAGGAGAAACATTTAGAAGTTTCTTAGGTATATTTTTTTCCTAGTGGACCTGACAATGGGACTGCCTATGTGTTCATGATATCCTGTTCCTTTGGATGACAAGCTGGTTAAAAAAAAAAGGGAATTTTGACTCTCAGGGGTCACAAAATTGGATAGACTGAGAGGAAGCTGCTGTGTTATGCAAAATAGAAGGTAAGGTAAAAGAACATTAAACGAACACCTACAGAGTGTAATCTTTATGCTAGTATGGCAATCTGTATCTGAAACTGCATTTAACAGTTTTCCAGCTGAGTGGTGCACTTGGTCATTAGCAGCTTTTAGAATTGGAGGTGCCTCTATATCTCAACAGACCCAGAACATTAACTACTTTGTATGTGTTTAATAGCAGTACAGGTGAGAGAGAAGGAATGACAGTTAATGTCTCTTTCCCCCACTTTGCCTGATGGATATCCAGTGGTTTTGTTTGATTTGGCACACAGCAGGTTTTTGGGTTAGAGGAGCAATGGCTTGCTGTTAGCACTGGGACTGCTTGTCTTGTATGCAGTCACCTGGAAGTGTTTGCATCCAAGTCAGGCTGGAGCATGGTAATGTATGTGCTTAACAGAGAGAAGGAGAGAGCACTGTGTGAAAACATAATAACCTAGCACAGGCAGCAGGTGAGTTGGCATTGGGCAATGGGGCGTATTACTTTGTGCTGGCCACCCTGCAGTATCCCCCTCCCTATGATCTCTTCCCTGCAATACTCTTAACTGTTAGGTACCAAGCAGCTCCTTGAGCTGCCTGTCCTCTTCTGCTCCTAATGGGCAGGGTGAAAGCCTCCAGCACGGCCTTTCCAGATCAGGTCTTGCTCTGAGCGTGAGGTTTCCTGGTTTGGCATTGAAATGAAGTTGGCTTCAGGTTCTAAGTACACATAATTTTAAATCTGGATCTAAGCACTGGAAGAGTGTGAATCCTTATTCTGGCACATATTTGACCTGAACCAGCAAGGGAACGTTGAAGTCTGTAACCACCTATAGCACATACACTGGATGATTTTTCAGCTTTCAGCTTGCCTGCCTCTAATTTTAATAATAAATGTATGTGCAAGTGAAAAGTAGACACTATGCTGACATCAGGCAATTTATAATTAGACAGACAGATACTGATAGGACAAGGGGGAAGGGTTTTTAACTAAAAGATGAGAGATTTAAATGAGACGTTAGGAAAAAATACTTTACTGTGAGGGTGGTGAGGCACTGGAACAGACAGCCCAGAGATGCTGTGGATGCCCCATCCCCGGAAATGTTCAAGTCAGGATGGATGAGGCACAGAGCAACCCAGATGATCTTTAAAGTTCCTTTCAACCCAAACCATTCTATGATTCTTTGATTTTATGATAATTACAGAATTTCACCTTCATTTCCATAGCAACAGCTTAGGATGCAGCAAACAAAATTATGAATTGGATTCTGGTTTCAGTTCTCCTTATAGAGCTCCAGAATAACTCCATTCATTGGTGCCAGCCTCATTATTCAGTTGGTAGAGTGGCTAACTGAAGCTTTCATCTGCCTCTCCTGGCTTCTTTTAAGATGCAATAAAGGAAAAAGAGCACTGTAAGGAAAAAACAACTGGAATTTAGACACAAAATTCTAACTAGGAGCATAGAAAATTAGTTCTTCAAGGAGATAAGCATGTCCATAGGTTGCTGTTGGGTGAGTTAGTGTCTATAGCACACTGGTTAATCCTTGATTGTCATTTATGTGCCTACTCTTTTAGTGCAGAAAATTTAAAGCATATTTCTATTCGGTAAAAACTGCAGACAGCCTTACAGGACTCTGTAAGACAGGTGAATTTAATAAATGGATAAGCAGGAATAATATCTACCTCACCTTATCTAAACTTATTCTGCCTTTTAGGGTTGGATCAAAACCTCTAACCACCCTGACTCACAAGACAGATCACAGGACTGTATATGCAATCAGGAATGTATGTGTTGAATACCAGAGTGCTTTTTGCACTCAGAATAAAGCTCCACTCCCAGAGATTCTTTTTGAGCTAGTAAGCAAATCTAGCAGGACTGCCTTCTGAAGTAAATGCTTGAGTTTCAGTGAACCTGAGGAGGATGAAGGATGGTTCAGTATCAGGGTGCCTACCTTGGGCAGGGGTGACAGAAGCTCAGCTTCCAGATGTCCATCCAACTCCCTGCACAATGGTCTTTGCATTTCTCCAACTGCCTTGCTGTGAAATATAGTTTAAAGCATGAAACACAAATGCATCTGGGGTGTTAGGCCTGTGAGTGGAGCCACATATGTATTGCAGATAAGCTGGAGTACTACAGGTTGAAAAATGGATGTGAATATGACCCTGGAGACAGGGTCTGTCTTGAGCAAAGAGAACAAGACCAAGAACATGCAGAAGAGGAGTGTCTCTCTGTATGGCGCCTGTTAAGGTTGGAGTCACGACAGGCAGACTGCCAGTGCATGCAGTTGTCATTATAAATAAGATGGGTTGCTTCAGGTGTTATTATAGACTGGTAGCTTCTGCTGTCCCTCTTGTCAAATAACTTGCTCTCTTTGAGAAAAAAAATCTCATTCATCCCTATGGGACTTGAGTGGCTTAAAGAGATCAACATGGAAAGTGACTTCTGCCAATTCACTTGTATGTAAATAGTCATGGCTGCAAAATTGTTACCAAGTGTTATTTGATGTCTCTGTGTGTTACAGGCACGAGGGAGCATGCTTATTTTCTAAAAATAAGATGCTGTCTGAAATTTAAGTTTTCATTTTATTTTGCATCTTGCCCTCAAACTTTCTTCACAGTTCTTCAGAATCCCTCTTCCTGGCCCATTTTCACATCACTGTTTAGTTAACAGGGCTAGGAGCTAGAGAATTCACTATACCAAGTCATCCATTTTTAAGATGTTGACAAGTAGCTCTAAAAGGTCAGGATCCTTGAAATTTTCCTGTTTCATAGCAGTCTGGCTGGGCTGAGCCACCTCTAAAATATCAACTCTGTCCTGTGCAAACATTTGTTCTCTGACGGCCCCTCCAAATGTGCTCTCTGCAATTTTATCTTTCTTCCTGGATTATCACCACCTTTTAATTTTGGCTCCAAGAGCCAGAATTTAAAAGAAAACAAAAGGGTTACTGCCATGGTCCATGGGGGAGGGGTGTAGGGCTGCAGCACTGCACAAAGGAGTTCAAGTGAGGTTTGAGGTGCAATGGCTCCTTTAGTGAGGGTGTGCTGGGTTTTATAAGCTCTGGTGTGGAATGCACCAGAAAATGGGGTGGAGCATGAGACGGACAACCAGGGAACAAATGGGAGTAGGGACTCGGGGGAAGAGGGAGGAACGGTGGAGGAACCGGGAGCGGAAAGGTCCAATGGTAGCTCTCTCCACACTGCAGCTTCTTCATCCAGTCAGAGGGAGAAGCAGGGAAGCAGGGAACAGGCACCTCGAGGCATGCCTGGGCAAGCCCAGGTATTACAGTTGTAGGGTAATCATACAATGTACATATTTAAAACCACACAATAACTGTAAAGTCCGTATCATAAAGTCCTTTCAATTGCTGTATATCTTTTTCCATGCCTGGAACCATTCGCATTCTGATTCCTGCTCCTCCACAGGTTACATCCACCTATGTTGCGTTTGCCCCGTTGCTGCTCATCTGCCATGCCTGAGTTCCTGCAGAGGATTCATCACCAGGCTGCCCTGGTGTGACCCAACAGTGGAATAGGCCACATTCTGACTTGGAATAGGGTATTGGTGCTGCATTTGTGTCAGTAACTAGTGGAGCAGGAGCACTTAATTTCAGTTGAAGATTGAGTCCTCTCCAACACAGCAGAATTCATGCAAGTCCTTGAATTTAACCGGGTTTAGCCTTGCTGAATAAATTTCACTTTGTAAAGTTAAAACACTAATCCTTGCTGTGATAAGAGGAACTTTGGAACTGTCCTACCCTGCACATACTCCTGAGTGAATGTGACATCGTATATGAGATCATACCAAAACTCAGAATTACACCATGAATGTTTACTGTGACTTAATTCCCCATTAGTTCTAGTCATGCAATGACTATTTTTTCATCCCTTTAAAAACATTCTTCCTCCTGACTGCATTCCAAGTAGGTGTGAGATAACTCACTGTATCACCATTTAATTTATAATTTTGTCAGTCATTCAATGAGTCATGACTTTATTATTGCAGGAATCCAACCCACAAACAGATTTCCCCCTCTGTCCCCCTTACCCCCCCAGCTTCAGTTCGTTCGATTCCAAAGAAAGCCTTGGTGCCATATTGCGCAACAGACAATTACAGACCATGTTTCCACCTAGGGCTTCTGTTGATGAACTTTGTGCCTGATGGGCTTTTTTGTTTGGGTGTTTTTTTTTTTTTTCTTCTCCCTCTTGCTTCATCTTCCCTTCTTGTGTGTACAAGTATCTTCTCTGAGTATTTTTCTCTGCTCCGGTGCTTGTGGCCCAAGCATGCAGAGGCACCTTGGAATTGAAGTGCCTCAAAACTACCCCGATCTGTGTTTTTGCTTTCAGCCATTGTTTATGTAGTAGTCAAAAGAGACAAATGGTGTAAGCAGTATCAGAGAGACTACACTAGAAACTACTACCTTCTCATCTCTTCTTCCAGTCAAAAACAGTATTTGTAATCAGAGAAAGCCTTATGCAACACACAAGCGTCTCAAGTATGGTAAATGACTTTCAATTGTTCCATGTGTCTAAGTAATTCCTGGTCCTCCACTTCTGATATCTTTTGCAATGTTTATTAAAACAGTCATTTATTCCTATTCTATTAGTATCTGGATATTTTTTGTGAAAAGTCTATAGCAAACTGCAGATATTTTTTCTATCCTGACAACTTTGCAGCCGCTTTAAATATTCAAGACTACATGATGAAATTAGGGATGGATTATATGAAAAGTTCCAAAGGGGAAATAAATGTCTTTGTTCTATATGTTTTCAATCAGCAAAATTGAGTGGGTTGCTGCACTGCAACAGGTTTCTGATGTTCAGCATCTCCTGACTAGTAAAAATCTTCTGAAGGGAAGCTCTCCTTCCATTTGGAACTTTATTGAGAAAGTATGAATCATGCCATTGGAGTGACTTTTTAAAAATGTTGGATGAATGTTTCCGGTCTGTCTGGGAGACCTCAGAACATCTCTGGATGGTCAGCTCACTTTACAGGCTAAGGTCCGGAGCCAGGTTTTACAAGAATTCCCAGGTAAATAAAAAAAATCTTTGTTTTGGTCCTGAATCTGAGACACTTGGAATTTGAGATAAACATGTTATTTAAGCATATATTTTGGGATAGGTCGTCTCACCTCTCTCTTTAGAATTTAAAAAAACCCAACCAAACCAGAAGCAACTACTCCTTCTATTAATTTTTAAAATCCTAGATTTGAATGCTCTTATTCGTAATGAAATTATGTGTATATTAACACAATGTCCTTCTCATTTTTCATCATATCCCCTGAATTTGCCCTTTTCCCCCTCACTTTAGTCTAGAAAAGACCTCCAAGAAAACTAATAAGGATAGACTTTTTAGATTTCCAACATAAGATGGTTTATTGGAGATTTGTTTGTTTACTCACTCAGGTGACTGGATTGCTAGGGCTTCTCTTTTGCTAAAATTTGAATTGGTTTTAAACAAATCCTGATGCTTTACACCACAGATGTGATGGCAATATCACTGTGGCGTGCTTCAGGATCATGTGCTGAGCTCTGTACTTTGCTGCTTGTGATTAACCCCATTGCTCCATGTGCAGTGCAGTCAAGTCGTCAATCTTGCAATCATAGACAATGTGTGTGTCAAAGTTTGGACTTCATGTGTGTTGCTTGGAATATCTGAAATGGTTGGGGTCACTATGGAGAGACAGGAAAAATAAAAGCATGAGCACCATGATATCTGGAGATGGCATGTGGAATGGAGGGAACAAAGACTGGGGTTATATTAGAGGTATAAGAAAACTTTCAGCTATACTTACAAGGAGAACAAAATAGATTAAATACAAATGTGTAAAAGAAAGCTGTTTGACTGTTGAAAAGTCTCATTTTGCAAACCACTGACTGTCATTCAAGAAAGAACTGCTTATGACCTTATTCTGTCAAAAAATTCTTGAAGCAGAACTTTGCACAAGAGAGTCTGTAAAGCAGAGGAAGGAAAATCTTCAGGACCAGGATTATGCTTTATGGCCCAAATAGGTGTCAGTGATGCATTCACCAGGCTGCCCCTTTGATAAGATACTGAAAAGTCAGAGCATTTTCTTCAGTAGTATCAGCATGATGAGTGAAAAACATCACCAAGCCTGCAGATCCTGAAAGGAGAAAATGCCAAAAGAAACAGAGATTTTATTTCCTCAGCTGTTATCATGAGATCACAGTCCTGTTGAGCAGTAAAGCAGTTCTGCTTTCTAAAATGAGCCGTAAATTAAGTGATCAGAGGCAAGATTTTTCCCTGTTTTTTTTCTTTCTCCATTTTTTTAAAGTGACTAGTTGACCCTTGGTGTCAAACCCCCCTTTTGGGGTTTCTAGAGAGATGCACATTCACTGGGTCTGATTTTTTTTTCAGAATGTGTTGAACACTTCCATTCCTTCCACCAAAGCCATACTTGGGTTGTGTAAAAGGAACAGAAGGCCTATAGGGATTTCCTCTGAAGCTAATATACAAACAGCAGTCTGAGGGCTCCAGCTTTTAAAAGTATATAGAATCTTAAATGGATGGGCTGGGATAACTGGGAGGGAAAGAGAGACATCTGTTGAGTTGTTGAAAAGACATATGCTCCTAGCACTTCCTTTGTCATGCATTTTGGAAATCTTTTCTCTTCGAGTTTATTGCTAATATTTAATTTAAAACCAGATCTGGATTGTTGACAAAATTATAACTTGTAAACAGACACTTTCCCCCTTCTCCTTCCCAGTCTAATCTGGGCAGTGCTCACTCCCCCATTTCCTCCTCCTGCTGGTCCCAGCTCGTGCACCCTGGGTTACACTGGAGAAAGGGAGACCTCACCCTGGCTTTGGCCTTATGTGAGAGGGCACAGATGGCAGGAGAGGTAGAAGTGATGGTTTGCAAGTTGGTAACATCTCGCTCCTCCTGTCACCCTTTAGGCTAGTAATCATGTTTATGTTGGATAGAAAACGTGACTTTATTTGTGTGTGTGTGTTTATGTATGAGCATTTAATGACATTTCAAGGCATCCGACAAAAGCCTAATTCCTTGGATTGGTTTCATCAAATAATAAAATGACTTGACATAAGTATAATTGAAAGCAGATGTGGCAATATGGAATTTTAGCAGTCATCCTGCCCCACTCCCCCCCGCCTTTTTTCTCTTAGCTCTCTGTTCATGCCAGAAATATTTTCATTTTTGTTTCCTACTTCCTATCTGCAGAACAAAACCTGGGGAGAATGAGTTCTGAGGCAGAGAACCAAAGGATATTCATTTCACATTTTCATGTCTCCTTGTAAAATTTCCACCTATTCTGAGTTTATTTTCCATTATGAAGGAAAGTTACTCTTTCCTGATTCAGAACTCATTTGCTCTGTTATATAATCATTCCTGTCCACAATGGCTGTTTACTTCTATTGCTTGAATCTGAAATTGTAGGTTATGTGTTGGGCTCAGCTAAGCAAGCACTATGTTTTCACCTTCACCAGTTGGATGGATTGAGTAAGTGTTGGATGGAAGAAATTGTAAGGATACAGAAAAGAAATTGCAAAGTTTTGCATGTAGACAAACACAACTGTGGGCAAAAGGTGGAAGGGTTCCTTCCCCAGGTTTAACACTAAAAAATTTGTAGTCTTTATGCTGCTCCTTAGCCTGAAAGGAGTAGGATAAAAGCATCAATGATGATCAGAGAATCAAAGAATGGTTTGGATTGGAAGTGGCCTTAAAGACCATCTAGTTTCAATCTCCCTACCATGAGCAGGGACACCACCCAATAGACCAGGTTGCTCAAAACCCCATCCAACCTGGCCTGAGATGCTTCCAGAAATGAGGCATCCACAACTTTTCTGGGCAACCTGTTCTAGTGCCCCACAATAAAGAATACCTTCCTAATATCTAATCTAAATTTTTCCTCCTTCATCTTGAAGCCATTACCCTCTTCCTATCACTACATGCCCTTGTAGAAAAAGCCCCTGTCCAGCCTTCTTGTAGGCCTCCTTTGGGTACTGGGAGGCTGCTGTAAGGTCTCCCCAGAGCCTTCTATTCTCCCCAGTAACCCCAGCTCTCTCAGCCTGTCAGAAGCTAAAGTATTATCGCTATTATTATAACAGTAAAAGTATTATCAGCCACTTAAATGTCGGCAGTGACTTTGTCAGTGGAACAACTCTTCCCAAGGTGTCAAACCAGTGTCACTGGAAAAATTAAGGGCTTGGAGACACAACAATGGCAGTCTGAAGTTAACACTGATTTTCTTGAGTCTTCAGCCATGTCAACATCATGGTATCATTGCTCACACTGTTTTGGAAAGAAATTAGACTTATAAAAACTATTATCTTCTTTGATTTAATTGTCTTTTGAAAAAGAGGGTTGTGTTCTTTAGGAGAGTCAGGTGCTCTGTTCCCATGTCAATGGGATTCAAAAATAATATCCTGTCAAAATCCCAGCCTGGAGCTTTAACTGAGGTCTTTTAGCCTCAAGATGCTTTGTCTGTCTATCTTCCCTGTGATTTTTGAGCCCTTTGACCACTGGGGGAGAAACCAAATATAACCAAGAGGGCTGAAAGTCTCTAAGTTGTTCATGGTGCCATAAGTTACATGCAAATTGGTGGTCAGTTAATGGAAAAGGGAAGAGAGATGCATTAACTCCAGTATTAATGTAGAGGCTGGCAGCATACAAGATGTTGCCATCTGAACTGGCCTTTCCTAGAATCCAAAGTTGGCCCCATGCAAGCCTCCAATCCATCAGAAATGAGGGTCGATGCTTTCAGCTGCCCATGAGACTGATGGTTCCTTCCTTCAAAGCTGAGATGACTGGTCTGTGTATGAAGAGGACTCAAGCCTGCTTTTTGAATTCTAAACATTAGTTTTATGGTTTTTTCACCTGGGACATGATGGACCTTGCTTCCAAGAGCACTAAGACCACAGAGCTCCAACCACAGGTACCAGTAGTTACTGTCTTTAGAAATCAGAGTCTCCATTAATAATCTGTGTTAGTAGTACAATACCCAGTTTAAAAGCAGCAGATAATATCTGAGGCATCTATTCATTACTGATGAGATCCTCATTTAAATTATGGAAGCTGAAATATACAGGCTGAAGTGCTCAAAAAGTAATCTGACTGCAGGAAAGCAGCTGAATGTATTTAGAGTTTATAAAAAAGAGATGGAGAGTGGGATGGTCTGCAGAGGAGGGTTGGTGAAGCCCATCATAAAAGAACTGCCAGGAGTATGTCAGGAGGATAATCTGACAAAGACAGTTCAGCAGAAGTGTTAGTCCTGAAGAAAAGTGACAATGAGGAGGGTGTAAGTTAAAGCAGCCTGCTGCTTTAGTGTACACTTGCACCCTGATAGATACACCTACCACTCCCAAGAAAACCCTCCTATTCCAAGAGGGACTGAGGCATGGCAGGAGGATCTAGTATTAGACTAAACATATTGAAAGTGTTCTTCTAGCCCATATTTTGCTGTTCTGTGAATTTTAGGACTCCTCTGGGCTGCTAGCCAACCTGAAATAGGAGTTCTGAGGAGACATCAGACTTTCTCCATGTTGTACATCTGTTGTGGCAGGTGTATTGAGAGCTTACCCAGGTTGACATGTACCTCCTTGCAAGGCACTGCATAGCTAGAGTGATCAGTTTGTGCCGTGGAGACAGTGTAGGCTCCAGAGAGCTGAATTCAAGACTGTGCTTGGTAAGTGTAATCACAAGATCACAGAATATACTGAGTTGGAAGGGACCAAAAAAGATCATCAAGTCCAACCTTTGGTCCTTCACAGGACTATCCCCAAGTCACCCTATGTGCCTGAGAGTATCATCCAAACACTTCTTGAACTCTGTCAGGCTTGGTGCTGTGACTACTTCCCTGGGGAGCCTAACCACCAATTCCAGTGCCCAACCACCCTCTAGTGAAGAACCCTTTTCTAATGTCCAACCTAAACCTCCCCTGACACAACTTCAGGTCCATTCCCTCAGGTCCTGTCACTGGTCAATCCCCTGCTCTGTTTAGAATACTCATTTCAAGAAAGGAGATCTTTGTGTTTGTAATATCTTAGAAGAGGATAATGGTTTATTAAGTGATGACTTTGTTTAAAAAGTTAGTAATAGTAATCTGTTAGAAGGTAGAAATCAAGATTTCTGAGCTCCTGACATTATTGCTGTTTATTCAGGTAAGTTCAATATTATCCTTTTCAATACCAGGAAAGCTAAAGAGGCAGAGCTTACATTTCTTCAGGATACTGCAACAGGACACAAATATATAAATATATATATATATACTATAAAGCTAACAATTATGCTTACCTGTATAACCACAAAGCATCTTGGGATTAGCCCAGAGAGACAAAAGTTTAAAGTCCATGTCTCCGACTCATCTTCCAAGTATGTTGGTAAAACCATCCACTTGTGAAACTCTGATGGCATGATTCAGCTTGCACATACAATTTCTTCATTGTGCACACACTTATCAGATTTGTGTGGACAAAACAGAGACTTGCACAGTATTTATGGAAAGTTCATCTGTATGTTTTCTCCTTTGCCATATCAAAATGTCAAGAATGTCTGCCAGCTTTTCACATGTACACACTGTTCTAGGGTTTGAAAACATAATCAGCAGAAGCACACAGTCATCAGCTCCATCAGGTTGTTTTGTCTTCTGTAGGTTTCTGGGTAGAGTAGACCTTAGGTAAGTTTTCTTCAGTGCATCTGTTAAACATCTAAAAGTCAAGTTTGTGCCTGTGTTTTCTACACTGGGCTGATTTGCTATCCGAGACTAAATGTGTAATGACAAGCTGAATGTTATCTCCTGCTAGGAGGTAAAACAGTATTGGCCACAAATATCCTTGGTTAGTCTTTGCTGAAGGTGGTAACCTTATGACTGAGAAGAAGTTTAACCCATTGTTGAAAGAACTTTACAAAAACTCTTTGGATCAGGACCCAAGGCTAAGTGTGGTTTAGCTGGAGTGATACTGAGAAGAAAAGGCAATGAACTTAAGCAATAGGTAGGCCTTTATATGATGCTTAAGTGTTTTATTTTTTTCCTAAAGAACATGGACGTATAATTGTGTCCCAAAACTATTAATATTGGCCCTTGCTTCCAGTATTTGAGTATCAAGTCCCCTAAGCTGTCGGTTTTGACCTGACATATGAAGGAAACTTTTGGAACTATGTATTTGTATTATCTCTTCTACATCTGGAGGCTTTCATCACAGACTCACTCTTCTCTCCTAGTCCTCCTTCACACTTCCCTTCTCCAGCCTGTTCCATCTCCATTGCACCATAATCACTAATCATGCTTCCATAGAGAGTTACATACTGTGGGTGCTTATTCTGCCACTCCTGTTCCACAGCCTCTTCCTGTGAAGGCCTACATTTGTGCCCCTTTACCTTCCACATCCTTCCTCCCATTATTTGGGAAAGTAAGGCATTTGTTGGGGGACTGTATTATAAGCTTTATTGGGAAGATGGGACGGAAAGAGATGAGGGAGTGATACTGTTATTTCAGAAAGCATTAATGAATGTTGTCAGCCTAACCTTTGACCTAAGAGGGAGTGGTGGAAGCACAAAGGAGATGACGAAGGCTCTTTGTTCTCCCTATTACTGTTGTGCTGGATTTCCTTGGCTGGGAGCATCTGGAATAGTCTCTAACATTTTTAATTGAGCAAATGCAGCATTCCCAAGCTGTTGTGTGACAGACAGACAAACCTACAAAGAAATACCATAAATTTGAGCATGTGGGTTCACAAGCTTGGACAATTATTTACAGCTAGAAAAATAAGGTTACATAAATGGCCAGCATTTTTTGAGAGTGAATAATTGTTTTGGATATCTTATTCTTCGGATGATCCTTTAAAAATACCTTAAAAGGGCTTGTGCTTTAGCATACAGGTTCCCATAATCTGAAAACTGAGGGTCCTTACAGATGATTCCTGGTGGACAACAAGAAAACCCAGAGATTATCAAAATCAACTTTCATCTGAAAGTGTAAGTACTAAAATTATGCAACGGGGCATTGTTTTCTGGTTTGTATCTGTCTGTGAACTCTCTTCATATGTTTGTACACAGACTTTACAAATAAATGTTAACAGTATGTTTTGTAAGTTATGTTGTACGTGGAAGCCCTTTACTAGAAGCAGACACAGTTGTAATGGTCTGAAAGGTTGGGAAAGGAGACCCAGGAAGAGCTCATCTGTTAGGTCCTGAATGCAGAGCTGTTTACTCACCACACACAAAGTATTTTAAGAGGGAATAGGGCATTGCAACATTGCTCTATGGCACTACTGATGTCTGAAGCACCGGAAGAGCTGAGTGGTATAGACCTAGTAGACCTTTTTTAGGGTCACTATAGAAGAGGGGTTGCCTGAGGTAGGCAGGATTCCTGTGGACACAGTCAGAAACTGGTCACTTGCAGTACCCTGGGAAGAGACTGGAGAAAAGCAGCTGAAAGGTCACACAATCCATCCAGCTAAACAGTCCTGGTGGGTGGCAGTCTGAAATAATTCCTGAGATATTAATTAGAAAGATGCTTCTTCCAGGTTCCGGCTGAAGTCATAAGACATGCCAAGGCAAAAAGCCAAAAGATCAAAAGGACACTAAATATATTTTTTTAAAACCATTCTGTGGAGTAAGAAAGGAGAGAGCTGGGACTGGTTCACACAGTGATGATGGGGCTGGGCTTTGAGGATGTGAGGAAGCAGAGTCTGTCTAACCCTGCTCTCCTTGGTTTTCACCTAAAGACCTGTGGATTCTTTTATTTTATCTTTAGTTTTAGCTTCTCTTATAAAACTTTTGTGGTGATTAGTATTGTTTGCTCCCAGTGTTAGGGTGGCACAGTTTCTTGGTTTGAAAAGGCTGTTAACCATTTGTTACAAGCCCTTGAGAAGGAGTATTTGAAGAAGAATTGATTCCAAGCAAATTCCTAGTTAAGCATAAGTAAGCCCACCACATTGTCACCTGAGACTCGCCTTTAAGAGCATGTGAAATATTAAGTTAATTAAAGAAAAGACAAAGCACTGATGCCTAGCACTAAGGAACAGGGAGGATGATGTGCATTGCTTATATGGAGACAAGGCCCAGGTCAAATCCCATGTTTCATAAAACTGATAGTTCATGAACAGCACAACCCAGAGAGTCTTGTTTCCCACAGACTTTTCTTTATAGGACTTCTCCCCTTGCTTGTTTTCATGAGTCAGTATACTGTTTGTATCCTCTAATGTGTGGTAAAGGTATGTGCTGCAACCTTTCCCACATGGGCTCCGCGTGCCAGTTTTCACTCACCCCGCACCTACCATTCTGTCAGACCTGGCTGAAAATGAACAAGGAATTTTAAAATTATGGGGAGGAAACCAATATGATAAAATGACTGGTTGACAATGTGGTATCTCAAATCCTTATTACCAAGGGAACTTGTCTGACCAGGGTAAGTCTGGGGAACTGCAAGCCACCTGGAACTGATTTTTGCAGTAGAAGCCTGCTAGAAAGGGCACCAGAACATCTAAACTTGCTTTGTGTGCCATGGATTCGTTTCTTTTTCTTTCCCTGCTTCAAAATGCAAAATAGGATTTGAAAGTGGAAGCAGAAGTTGGTAACTTTTTGCAGGGAAAAAGGAAGCCAAAATTTTGTAACCCAAACAGAAAACATGATGGTAGGTCCTGATTGTACAAAATCTTCCTTCTTCTGCTATTCCTCTTGTGGTTGTGCAAGGGAAACCCCCTTTTTAGTGGAATGTTTTTGAGGGACCTAGACTGAGATTCTGGTGGGGACTGTTGCAATTTTAAATTTGGAGCAGCTGCCATCCCTCTTTCATGATGTCAGTGACATTATTTTGATAAAAAAGAGCAAGTTCTCACAACTTTGGTGGAACTTACAGAGCCATATAATGAGAAAATAATTTCTTCTTTAAAAAAGATAAAGGGGCCTCTGGTGGTCTAGTGGTTAGAGTGCCTGACTCTCACCTCTGCAACCTGGGTTCGATTCCCGGCCCCCTGGGCAGGTGGAGCTCGTCAGCCGTGGAAGGCAATCCACCTAAGAGAAGGTCACTCTAAACAAACCTACATCCTGGGGACCTCACTGCCACTGTCCAAGCTTTGCTCAGCCCCGGCAGATGAACCTCAGGACTAAAGGGTGGGCTCAGTTCAGCGCATGCTGTGTCTCACCTAAAAAAAAAATCCACTGCGCAGGCTGGAAGGGTTAATGACCTTTCCCAAAAATCTTCGCTCGCGAAGACTGGCCATTATATATATTATAATTTCTTCTTTAAATGTCATATTTTTTTTAATGTCATCACATTTTTTTCAAGTGTTATTGAAGAAAGGAGAGGTCAGATCAATAGATTTGCAGTATGCTGCACCCAAAAGTTTTCTGCCCATTTCTGATTGTATGTGCATATATATACATTTTTCAGAAAATAACCCTTTATAGAAAAATATTGATGAAAGGTTTATTAAATCATTTTTTTTTTCACTTTAAGAAGGAAATACAGAAAAAGGCAAACTTATCAATTATTTAATGCCATTTCTGCCAGTGAAAATGCACTTATTTAAGAGCTGGAAGGAACTAGTCTGTTTACACTTTTGAAAACCTCCTGAAGGCCTTGGGAGTGCATGGCTTCTCATAAATCTGATTCAGATAAATGAAATTTGAGCTTCTAAAATGGCTCTGAGATCTGGAAAATACCACTGGTTAATTTTTGTGACAGGTAATGATAATATATTCATATAATAAGCCAAACCATCTAGGATGGTATTAGCTTTCAGTAAATGTAAACTTTTATTCAGATTCAAAGGAGTGACAAGAGTCCTTCCCCTACAGTAATCAAACGTTGTTTACATTTCCACTGAACTTGCTGGAATTGCACACATAAGTGAAGCTGATTATACATCTAATGCAGGATCTGTAGAACACCAGAAGTGAAAGGTCACGATATCAAGCCATTTATTCTTCTCACTAACTGACAGATGTGAAACTAGTCCTCTTCACATGAAATCTCATTTTAACAATTGATTTACTCCCACCTCCATCAGAAATATCCTAAAATGTATAAATTTTTCAATTTAATACAACCATACTTTTCTCCATGTAACTAAAACCACCTTTGGTGTTTGGTGTTAGAAGCTATTATTTTACGCTTTATTACTCTAAGCAAAAAGTCTAAGTTCTTCTCCAGAAATTTCCTTCTAGCTATGATGTTTAGCTCATAATATTTCATTTACAAATTAATCATATTCTCCTATTGTAGAAGTTTTTATAAAAATGAAATTTGTCAAAACCAAAGACAGGTGTAAAACCTTTAATGAGCTGAGGGAGAGCTTATTATTAATTTTCCATTCTCCATACCAATGCTGATTTATAAGATGCTCTTTATAGCATCACTCTGCAAAATGATAACATTTGGCATGATACAGGGATTCTGTAGTTCCTGAGATAGCAAAGAGGAGCAGCCCTTCCTTTTCCACTACTCAAACTCCTGATAGCTGAGCATTTATAGCATAATAAAAAACCCAGTTCCCTTCCATAGCAATAAAAAGTTGCAGTGTCTACCAATCCAGTGTCTACAGTACTCAAAAAGTGACAAGGAAAAGAAAACACATTTGGTGTCACTTTATTTCACAGGTGTGGACTTCAGCACATGTTGCCTGTAGTTTCCAGGCACATGTACAGTAGCTTGTTATAAAGATTAAAGTTGATCCTCATTGACAGCTATAAGGCTGAAAAATATTTTGGGGCAGGATGTAAATCCACACAAATATTGGAGATATAGCAATGGAAAAAAAGAAATCTCCCCACAGCACCAGCAAGGAGGAAATACATATTTTGAACTAAAAGGTTAACCTTGAAGATAAGCTATTTGGTTCATGGTGATGAACCAAACATGAGGCACTGTCAGAAATGAGTGCCAACCTGGAATTGCTTGGTGATAGATACTATACGGCCTTTGTGGAAAAAATGCAAATCTAGGTCACAAAAGGAGTGAAGCTTTGTCAAAGATGGGCTGGATAGTGGTAAAAACCCTGTGCAAATCCCACATAAAGCACACCCTTGTGAATTAAGGGGACGTTACCATTCAGACATCCAGTGCAACCTGGAGAGCACAGATGACTCCTGAAAATTTGTATTCCCATGCACTAGGGCAGACTGTAAGCTTCCAGTCTTTAATTTGTCTTGAGCTGCAATGTCTCCAAAGCACAGCTGGGCAAACTGAGTATCAGTGTGGTGCAGATATTCTCTTGTGACTGTTTCTTTGCCAAGCTAAGACCTTCATAAAAGTCTTGGGCTGGATAATAGGTTACGAGGTCAGATCACTGTTGCTGACATTCATGCTGCCATGGATTCCTTGCCTGCTTGGGCTGTACATGGGGGTTATTTCCACAGCTAAAAGCAGCTGTTTGATTGTTTTGTGAGTTGTCTTCCTCTGCCTCACATGGAGGAGGCAGTATTTTTGGTGCTAGGGAAGATTAAGTCACATTACTGTGTAATTTTTAGCAGAGTGACTGATGCAGGTGTATCTGAGACCAGATTTTGGTATTCTGTGTGCCAACTTTGCTGACAAAGCAGTCCCACCTCCTTAGAATTTGGCCCCCCAGTGCAAACTAGACTGCTCTCTCTCACTGCAGGGAAAGGGGAACCAGTGCAAGATAAAGGTCAAATGACAGGGATAGCTCTCCCACTTATTTGTAGCTTTTTGCACTGTACTCTCCCAGATATACAAAGGATAATTTTTATTCCCCTGAATACTTAAGAAAATGAAAAAAACTTGTTTCCTTGACATCACTTCTATCTTTTCCTCTGAACTTTAGTTTCTCATATGCCTTTACACCCAACATCTGTTTGCTGCATCTGATTGTGGGCACACACTGGATGCCTCATTATGGGTAGATTGTAATCTCTCTGTACATAAATTAATCATTTTACCAGTCTGGCTTTGCTGTCAGCTTGTTATGTTCGTGGCCTTTGAGATTTTATTGCACACTCTGTTGATGAGAGAAAGATTTGCATTAGAAGTTACAAACTCCAGAGCGAGGGGGAGGGACAAAGTATGGTTAAAGAGGTTATTTCAAAGTCTTTCAGGAGAGAGGACCAGAAGAACAGGTGAACCAGAGCCTCTTCTGTCCTGGAGTCTGGTGACAGTGAGCAGAGAGTATTTTGGAGAGAAGTGAAATTCAGTGTTTCCTTACATCCTCTTGCTTCTGGCAAATTTTAGGAATGAGCTGAAGAATGTTCCCGAACCATTGTGTTTAATAGCTAATGACTTTTGGTTAAAGAAATCCGATCCTCCCTTTGGTCAGTAATATGTGCTGAATAATGTCTTCAGATCCCTGCCAGCCATGTTTTCCATGAAACTTTGAAGGTCTGTGGAAAACTGTTGGGCTTATTTTTCAGTTTCTTGTTATTCAGATCAGCAGAGCTGCTCTGGCTGAGGCCATCTAAGGATGTGACCTTTGGATTCCTGTCTGCATTAGTATCCTTTCTGCCATGGTTCTGCTAGCATTTTGCTACTCTCTTCAGTGAAAATAGTTGTGTAAAGAGTCCGTCTGACGGGCAAAATTAAAAGAGGCAGGAAGGGAAGGCTGTTTCTTCTTTCTACATGGCCTTTGGGACTGAAAAGGCTTTTCACTAGTTATTAGATGTGTATATGTATGTCTGTATATTTGAGGAATAATTTTCAAAAATTTTACAGTCTCATAAACACACTGGGTTTCATCTTTTAAAACTATGGCCCTGGTACATGATAGGAAAAAGGAGCTTTTGTTCTGAAAGAGTTTTCTCAGTCGTAAACCATGCATTTAGCTACTGAACTTGCCCACATTTTGTTGCAGTTTTCCCTCCAAGTATACAATACAGTGTCAGATTAGACATTCTACAGTCTATTACAAGTCTTCCTTTTAGTTTCACATAAACAAAACTGATAAATATTGTCAATCAGAGTTACTATTTTTTAACTGCATATGGTGAAGTTGTGGTCATGAGCAGTGTAAGCCCAGGCAGCTTTTGTAGCTCCCTTTGCTGACTCTAAAGGTTTCGTAATTTTCTTCCTAATTTCTTTGAACTATAGAAGGAATGTATTGCAATGCTTTACTCCCAATGACAGAATATACAATAGTCCATATGCTTGCGTTTTGGCTCAGTATTGTCCAGCTAGATGTTTGTAGTTTTTTCACATGCTATTGATGATTCAAGGGTTAGATAAATTTACTGTAATGGGAGGTATTGGCAGAAGTAATACTGGTATAAACACGATCCTTTTAGTTATAAAATAAAAACTACCACTAAATCACTTTGCTCCCAGCTGTACACCCAGAAGTTCTTTCTCATTCCCCAGGATGAGGTTTGGTAAGTCCCTTCTGGTCATAAGTTGCTTTCAGAGGATAATTTAAAATGTAGATAAATCTGTTGTATTCTGTTAGGAAATGGCTTAGCAACCAAGTTAAACACACTACATTTGCATCCTGCTTCTCAGTGTCAAGGAGTGTAATGGAGACATATTTCAAGGATGTTTGCTTTGGTTTCATATGTTAAGGTGGTCAATAGGCCACTTGTTAATAGCTGATGTTCTGTATGTCCATGTGCACCCTTGCAAAGTTGATAAACCCATATGTAATAGCTATCTGTTATTGACGCTAAGGCTGCTGATTCATTTCCAGATGCAGTTTTCTGCCTGGGAGATTTTACGCAGTACAATACACACCCCTTAATTTTAATATTTTTGTTTGTTTGTTTTCAATCTATTTGCTCACTGATTTGAAAACTGCCTTCTTTCAGTTGCGCTTAACTACATTGTTACTATAGTATCACATCTTCATGGCAGGGACAGGATTGCTGTTTAATGCAGCTTTTGTTAGTGGTCCCCAAATTCAGATACAACTTGAACATAAAATGAAAGATAATCATGCCTTTTGCTAGCTGAGAATGATCTTGTGGGTCACTTGCTGGATTTTCTGACACACGGTGGGTACTTGACATGTACCTTCTTTTATTTCATACCATGAAAACTTGAGAATATAGCAATGCTTTATACATATGAGAAAATAGCAATGCTTTGATTGAATTCATGCTATGTTTTTATAGTTTCCTGCTGGGAAGGCAATACTATTCGTGGTGGCCTGGGAACATGCTTGCTACTTTCTTCAATGGATCTTTATCAAGCATTACATGATTCAGTAGATCTGGAGGTCCAACAGTCACAGGACAGATCAGAAAATTGCAGTTTTGAGATTATGGTTTTTTGGGGTGCTGGCTGTTGTCATCCAAAGCAGTAATCCCAAAGAGTCAGCAAGAATTCCTTGGTATTTCAAAGCATGGGGTGTTCTGTTCCCTTAGGCTTCAGTGATTATATCTGGGGAAAGTTTGAGTTGAAAGGCATTATTTTATTGGATTGACTTCAAGAAGTATTATAGAATTACACACACAGCTTTCTCTGTATGACTTTGGAGTGTGGTTTTTCTGACTATGAAATGTGGTGTTACCTACAACCCAGAAAGGTTTTGTTTGACAGTTCTGGCAATCCCTTACGAACATCACCAGATCACAGTTTTGATTTTGATCTTTAAA
This sequence comes from Pipra filicauda, assembly GCF_003945595.2. Lineage (NCBI taxonomy): Eukaryota > Metazoa > Chordata > Aves > Passeriformes > Pipridae > Pipra > Pipra filicauda. The sequence continues at coordinate 3,820,012 of NW_024103851.1, read as the reverse complement.
TTTTTTATCCCCACATCTGGCCACACATTCATATATACTGTATATGTATACACAGTCAAACTGTTCAGATATAGTGACATGACTTAAGAAAGACAACTTCAACAGGAAACTGTAAGCAAAGTTTATTTGCAGAAGCAGTGGATGGCACTGTTGGATTATAATTATAAGGCAATAAAACATGCAAATCATAAATTACAATATTTTTAGAAAAATACATAAGCTATATTATAGATTTCTCAAAAGCTATGAATTGAAGTTAAACCCCAATAGAATGTGATATTCAGATGAGTTTTCTTGCTCTATGGTATATTATACCAACAGTTGGGGTTAGCTGAAAAGAGACCCAATTTGGGTCCCAAAATTTTGGGATGTTTCCCTCTTCCCAGAGCTGCTGCTTATACAGGACATTTTTTCATCAAGGGCTCCAGCTCCTGAGAGGGAAGAAGGGCTCTGGTGGCAGCATGGAGCTGGGTTAGGATACTGGAGCAGAGCTACTGCTTCAACCTCTTTAGGTGGACTTGCATTTGCTGTCAGAAGTTGAGAGGTCCTGAGGACACCAGCAGCCTGCAAATATTTAATGTAAAAACAGGGGCACCTATTCCCGTACAGTGCAAAGGCCTATGCACACACTGAATCACGCTCATCTTGACCTATGCTAAGAAAAGCATAAATTTTGATATAGTTCTGTGCTGATTGTGTGTACAGAGTTGAATTTTACCCTGCCTTAATATTCCTCCCTTGGGATACTTGTTGTTCTCTGCTTTCCTTGGTGTGGGCTGTGAAGGGACATATGTAACATGGCGGACATGGCTTTTCCCCTGTGTTGTAAATATTTATTTCCTTTTTCACCACACTGCTCCCAAGGATAGATTTGTTGAGTCGTGAATAACAAGGAACAAACATTTTCAAGTGTTTGTTCCACTGCAACAATCAAAATAATTCCCATTATTAATGACCACAAACAAATTGAAAAAAAAGCAACAGCAAAAATAGGTGAACTCATGTTAAATCCCAAACTTGTGAAAAAGCTCCAATTTTTTTGCAGTCAGGCAGATGTTGTGGGGTTTTTTTCCCAGGTCCTTCTCAAAAGTGAGTTCCTCCTGCACAGCTTATGCTCATCCATGTTTCTACATGGGATGTTGTGTCAGTCTTTGGACACTACCCATTCTCTTCTACTTTACACCACGTGCTTTTCTGGCAGAGGAAATGCCTCTCCGCTAGTTTTATGATTGCCAGACTATGCAGAAGGGTGCATACAGTCTGTGGGCCAGGCAGATACCCTTAAAGGTGGTTTCTCTCTTCTTTTGAGGAGTACCAGGCCACAGTCATCAGACTATGTGCTTAAAACATAAGAAAACAAGCTGGTGTGTGTTGTGGAAGCTGTTTAACCTGCAGCATATAGGCTTCAAACCTAGAGTGTTTTTATGCCAGAGTCAGGTTGTCTGACTCATTGCATTTTGAAAGGGAAAAGCTAGCTCCTGGTGCCACCCAAGAAAGGAAAAGAAATAAAAGAGGTTTAAAATAAATTATAATATGGTAGCCTGGAGGAAAATACCTGCTGAACCAGCCTTGATGGGAAGCAGGTGCTTTCAGCCAACTGCTCAAAAAATCTAGAGGTCCTGAAGAGATGGAGAGTGATAGGGAGGAGGGAGCAAGAGGAGAGTGGAGGCTGAGATGATGGGGTGGAGGGTTTTGGGATCACTGACTTCTGCATAGCTCCTGCCCTTAACCACAGGTGTGGTGCATCACCCTGGCATTGCCAAAAATGGGAACCACGTTGAAAGCCTTGTGGAGGAAGGGAGGGGGGAGAATAGAACCAGATGTCAGATGAGAGGAGGGGAGGAGGAGGTTTGTTAGAAATACAAAATACTGTTTGTTTTTTTTTGATTTTTTTTTTTTTAATAAAAAATAGTAGGAAGTGTGATGAGGGAAGCTGAGTGTAGGCAGAGAGGAGTGCAGAAGGAGTAGAAAAGGAAAGGAAGGGAGAGAGGAGAGATCTGAGGAGAGGTGAAGGGGAGATCAGGGCAGTGCTCTCTCCTTTAACTCGGCATACCATTTGAAAAGGCTATATATAGTTAAGAAATGCTAACATATGGCACTCATATAGCATATGGCACTCAAAATAGTTAAGAAATACACTTGTCTTGCAGCCAAGTGCTGCTTTCATTTGCATGGGTGTAAGTGAGGATAGGATTTATTTCGTACAAGAATGTTTCTCAGATTCCTCTGACTGTTAAAATAAAGTGATGGGAAGGAGCTCCCCTTCTATTTTATCTTGAATCCTCTTTTGTCTGTGTGCAGAAACTGAATTCAGGGCAGAGGGAGATACGTGTACCAAAAAGATTCCCCCCAACCTCCAGGTCTCTCTCTGGCTTTGAGTGCATAAAGGCTCTTGCTGAGGGTTCACAGAAGTCAGTGGAGAGTCTTACAGTCATTTCAATGGCCATTAAGTAGGCTCACAGTATCCACAAAGTTGAGACAGCTTTATAGGTTTTGTTTTTGTTTTCTTGGTTGAACTTGGCAAAATGCTTTTTTTAAATTTATTTGGAGATAAAAGAATATGCTCAAACCCATACTGCCAAAAGAGATCTTGCTTCTTTCCTTGAAAATTGTATGGATTTGTGAATTAAATGAGAGTGGAAAATCCTGATTTCTGTTTCTCATTCTGTCCCTGACTGGCCTAAGTAATCATTCGCATCTGCAGAGCAGTTCTTAAATTTCCTGTTGTTTGGTTGTATTTAGAATTGGAGGTGCCATTTGAAATGGGAGACACAGTATGAAGGATGTTGCATACATATGGGGAAAGGAGTAGTCTCTGTTCTTTAGAAGTTTATAACATAAATGGACAAGAGGCAATGGGGGGGCGAATGGTCTTAAGCTCCGCCAGGGAAGGTTTAGGTCGGATATTAGGAAGAAATTTTTTACAGAGAGAGTAATCAGACATTGGAATGGGCTGCCCAGGGAGGTGGTGGATTCACCATCCCTGGAGGTTTTTAGGATGAGACTGGATGTGGCACTGAGTGCCATGGTCTAGTAACCACAGCAGTGTTGGATCAAGGGTTGGACTTGATGATCTCAGAGGTCTTTTCCAACCTGATTCATTCTATAATTCTATGGAAGGATTATCATCCCAGGTGAAAAGCTAATTTTTACTGTAGGGATGAAGCACTTCAGCACTTTACTACTTAAAGAAGTTGTTCCACTGGAACCAGAATAATACTTACAAAAAACATCCAACCTTTTGCATCAATAAATGAGAAAACAATATTTATTCTGTCCAGGGAAGGGGGTTCATTTTTCTGCTGGTTTTTTTACCTAATGATGTGACCCTGAGAGTCCTCAGCTACTGCTCCCTTGTTCAACTGCACGGTCAAAACATGAATTATAGTTCCACATGTTACATCTCCTAATCCTGAGTCCTGAGCTGTGCTGTTTTAGACCACAGAAGCCTCAGCCTAGCTGATGAAATTTTCTTTTCTCACTTAAACGTGGCAATGGACATCGTTTACCAGATTCTCAGTCCTGACTCCTGCTGTTCTACAGGGGTTAGTTGAGGCTATCCTTCAAAACATGCTCATTACTTAAGGGGTTAGTTGAGGCTATCTTTCAAAACATACTCATTACTTCCATCCCTCAATAAAAGGAACACTTTAAGTGGGCTTAAAGATGAAGGAGAAATGCAAATGTGAGACATCATACTCAGTTGTGCCAATTTTATGCTTGGCACAGATGATAAATTCGTGTACTAATAATTGCACAGGGACAGTAATGAGATATGGTAGATAAGGAATAAGTTGCAGGAGGGAACCCGCTTTGTTCAGACTGAATTTTTTTAGGACTCCCCAGTCTCATGTCTCAAGTGGTACCTTTGCTATCTCTCCAAGAAGCAGGGAGTACATACTCTCCTCATTCAATTAACCAGTGGAGTTCTTAAGGTGCTATTGGAAGTGCTATGTCATTTGGATTACAAGCTCAGGTTCAGGCAGTGTTTTGCACTGTTGTGTAAAACCTAGGCATGGTCCTTTCAAAAGAGATGGGTGCATGAAATAGAGTTCCAGTAATGATGGAGGTGTCAGGAAAGTGATGTCTCCTTTCTAATGCATCTTCCCGCACAAAAGTATGCCAGGAGAAAAAGCTGGGGGTATGTTTTCTTGCTTCACAGTCAATCTTGGTTATAAGCAACTGAAATTATAGTCTTCATTTCCCTATTATATTAGGTTTAAAGACACCATAAACAAGGAGCCATGTGTATCATACATCCTATCAGTTTGGGTGACATGAATGACGAAATGCTATGGAAAATCCACAACTAAAAGCATATATAGTATGGTACTGAATTCATATAAACCATGAGGACAACTTTCTTAGTGCAAGCCATCCCTTCAGATTCATAAATCACACATAACAGCCTGAAACATGAGCATACTGTGTATTATCTCCCCCTGATCTGCCATATCTTGTGAGAGTTCTGAATTTTATTGAAGTTTGCTATCTTTCAGAGTATGTGAACTTCTTGCCTCACTAGGACAGCAATGTATCATACAACCCAATTAGATTTATATCACCATCACTCCCTATCATTCTACTCCTGAACTTTTATTGCTTCCTCCGCCTGCACATCCTTCTTTAACTTCATAGTTTTCATGGAGATTTCCAGAGTGTGAGCCTACACACCACGAGTTGACCTGAAAAGCCACGCCATCCAAAGTGCTTAGTGATGTGCATGTTAGTCATCTGCCCAACTAAACGTTACAGTTACGCCAGTTGCTTGCAGAAACCCTAGGATGGTCTTTTGCTTACTATAATTTCTCCTTTAGAGCTCTTACTCATTTCTTAGTCAGACCACCCCCAAGGGAAAAACTCTCCCCCAGATTTCTCATCTTTTCTTTTTTTTTTCTTTTTCTTCTAATGCAGCCTCCAGAGTAAGCAGATTTCATGAATGCACCTTGCAGCTTTGCGCTAGTCAGAATTCTCTAATAAATTATGTCATGTTCCCTGTTCTCTTTAGCCTTGGAGCAAGTGGTGAGGGTTAAAGCATCTATTTGCAGTGTCAGCTTCTAGACAATGAAAACGAGCATAACTGAATTCTTTTGCTATGGAATTAGAAATAAATTTCTTTTGTTTACAAAATGTCCTTAGAGAAGGCAGATGAAAATTAGTGTGATTAACAACTGGTTGTTTCTTTTTGCCATTGAAAACATTCTTCTAAAGCAACTATTTCAATAACATTAACATGCCTTCACTTCAAGCCATGTAGCTCATCAAACTCTTGACCTCTTTCCTCCCAATACACAGACAAGCTTTTGCTGCAGGCCACCCTTCTCTTACTCTGTTCTTGGCTTTGCAACAGCTGGTGCCCCGCTTGCCTCTCTCTATGGTGCAACCAGGCCCTAATGGATTTGTCACCAGGTTGTTGCTGCATTCTCCCTCAGTTGTCTCAGAGACACCACCACTCCCTGTCTCCCATTACAGTCCTCCCTCTCTGACTCTGTTATATCAATAGCATTGAGAATAAATGTGTGTCCGCTCTGGAGCCTTAAACCTACATCATAGGGAGATCTTTCCTTTCAAGAAGAGGAAAGAATCTGAATAGCCTCTCCCATTAATATCCCACAGTCTTTATGTAACTCTTCTAAAATTAAATTCATCCATGTTATGTCTATTCCTTTCCAATGTTTTCCTGATTGCACGATGTGATTCTTCCAGTGAAGACAACTGGTTTATATTCCCTTGTGAACAAAGTGGAAACTTGTTAATGAAAATGTCATCACAGCAAATGCTTTTAATTCTCTCACAACCACAGGCAGCAGTATGTATAACATTCACTTGCCAGTTCCCTGTATGCCTATCCATTGCAGCTACTGCTAGCTCTGGGGCAACTGTGTGGTTCTCTCTGTACAGATGCTAGAAGAGGTTTTGGCTTTCCAAGGAAGTGTATTAATTTCATTGTCTAAATTTTGACCTGAAAGAAACTGTTTTCCAAGTGGCACCTAGTCAAAACACTGGGTGCTCCTGATTCCTGAGAGTAACTCCTTGCATTTCCACATAGGATATAAAAAATAGAACACCCCAATTAGTAATGCTCTCTGTCCACATATCCTATTAAAATGATGTATTTAGATATGTTCCTACCCTTAAGCATTTGTGTCTACACAGCATACTTAAAAATATCTGTATGGCTCATCTCTGGGCCTGAAACACTGTTCATTGAAATTTAGAATCACCTCATCAAGAGGAAGTCAAGCTTAACTCAGTCCCAGTGTCACAGGAGATAGATTAATGCATAAAAGGTAGACACCAAAGCTGTCACAAGGACATATGCACAAATGCATAGTTCCATGGTGCATATAGATGCAATATCTACCTAGTGTGTGTGCTTGCTGATTTGTATACATAGCTGCTTAGTTCCTCTTAAGGCAGAAATCCGATGGCCAGAAGATGATGTTTCTACTCTCTTTCTGGCCTGGGAACAGAAAGAGAGTAGAAGGGTTTAAGAAGGTAATTTACAAAAAAAACCCAAGAAGAGCTCTAAGCTGTAAATGGAAATACTATACCAATATTTTTGTGCTCAGTAGGTTGTTGGAGGTGCAGCTACCAGATTTTCACTTCATCATTTAGGTATTCTGCTGTTCAAATCTTTTTCCCAAGGCATGTACCTTGTATTTATCACCAGATTAACCTCAGCCTTCTAAGTATGATATGCTGGCTTTTCTCTGGCAAACAGTTTGAGTTGCCTTTTTCAATAATTCACACCTCATTTTATACCCTCAGATAGAATGGTACCTTTTCAGTCCAGCTACTATTTTTAGTAGAAAATGTTTTCCCTTATGGAGCCAAGGAGATGTGAAGCAACAGTATTTGCGAAAAAATCCATCTGTCCTTTTTTCCCCCTCCTGAATTTTAGCAACTTCTTTTCATGTGCCTTAATATAATCTTCCTACACACATACTCCTCCCTCTCACTGTTCTTCTGATAACTCATATATTCAGTGACTTAGGAGACCTATTATGGTACAGGGCAGAGACCTGTTATGATTCTGTGAAAGTAAATAAACAAGACCTTCAACACAGTTAGAGAAACTAGGGCAAACACCTTCAGTGGGTTGACCAAAGCAAGCTATGTACTTTGTATTGTATGGGAGACAGCCTGACAACAGTAGCTACACAGGATTACAATTAAATCATCTTTTTTGTTTGTTTGTTTTCAGGTGGTTGTGTACAGCAGCAGAATCCAGTTTAGCACTCTCTCTGTCATTCACCAAGGGCATGAACCTGAAAAGGATTGTTCCAAAGCAAATATGATGCCATATCCTTAAGTTAAGGATAGATAAGTCCATCAAATACTGAAGAACTACTAAAATTGTTTTAAGTATTTTCATTATTGTGCTGAAAATATTTAGTGGCTGAAAATGTTTTTTTTTAATTGCTTTTATTGCATCAGCTCTAGCTGTTTTTTTGGAAGGAGGTACAACGACACAAGTTTATATATTGGTATCAATGCTAACAGGATTATGGACATTAAAACCTGTATTTACAGATTGTCTTGCCTTTCTGACTGGATTAAGATCTAAGATAAATGTGTGTACTGCTGGTATATGACAGATAGAAAAGTTCTATACACAGTATATGCTACTGATGAGTTCAATTACTATGTACATTACCAAGTGTAACCTGAGCACAATAACAGAAAAACTAGTTAGATTAAATATATAGAAAAACATATAGAAGAAGAAACTGATCTATATAATTTAAGAATCTCCAACATCCCACATTTGAGCCAAGCTGCTTGTTTTCAGATCTAGAGAGATTTATTGCTTAGTTTTACAAAAGATAATGTGTTTAATATGTAAATTTATCCTACTTCTCTTCCAGGCTATCTGAGCACCTTCCAGACAATAACAAATTTATCTCAACAACCTCTAAGAAATTTTTATAAACCCCTTTTCACTGTTTATCATCAGGGATGCCTAAATCCTCGTAGCTGCCATGGTTTTAACTGTACTTCTGAGTGCCATGAGCTGAAGCTGTGAAGGGACCTCTAATTTTTAGGCATCTTGGTACTGCTGACTCAACCTGGAGTTAGGAGTCAAGGCTGTATGTGCTGTTAGTGGGAACAATGCTTCAAAACGGGATTCAGAACAACTATCTTCAGTGATATAGCAGTAAATACAAAGGGAACGAATTTATGTATTTTGTGACTGGAAGTGAGCTAATACTCTCTGTATGAGGGGAGCTGGTAAACTCTGTGCGTACTTATTACTAGGTACAAGTTGTTACAACCCAGTTTAGGAGCTTCAAGCTCCTACTGGGTGTACATGTTAATTTTAGACTTAAAGTCCACACGAACCCTTGATTGTCTTTGATTCTTTGATACCTTGGAGTTCACATCTGGAGAAAAGCTACACATTTTTCTTTAAAAGATTTCTTTTAATTTGGTGAGAAAATAGGGGGTTAGTCAATAAGGGTTTAACAGAAATAACAAGCAACTTCACAATAGCATTACAACAGATGACTGAAACTAGCAAGCATTGCTATAATAAGGGAACCTTTTTTACACCCAGCAAACACAAAAGTGAAATACCCACGAACTTAAGTGAAATACAGACAAGTTGCCCACAGAAGTAAAGGAAGAGAGATTAAGAGAAGAAAGAATAAAGTGAGATAGAGAGGAGAGAGACATATTTACCACGCTAGAGGTCACATGTTGACACGTCAGGAGGGCAGAGGCCAAGGGTAGATGGAGACCCATGCATGTCTGTTTATAGACTCTGGACATTGCCCCTAGGCAGGACCTTTGGTTCGCTGCCACTCACTGTCCCCCCAGCCAAAGTGAGGGATGCCACAGCCACTTAGAGGCTCCAAGGGGTATTGTGTGGGCAGGCCACCAGGTGGCCTTATTGATTGACAGCCCAGCCACATGGCTTTCCCTGCCGTTTGCTCTTCATGGGCACAGCTGTGTTGGCTCCAGGCCTAGGCCTAACCACTGCCCTTCTTCCCCCACCACACAAACAGACAACGTGGTTTATTTGACCCATCAGTCAAATAATCCAGTGAGATACGAATCCAGTCTCTGACACAAGTGCAGCTGCAAGCTAACCGACTAGGGATAACATGAATGTTTCCCTCTTCAGCCTTAGGGGCTTTAATTCTGGTCTGTAACAAAGTACCTCCTTCCCTTTGGTTTTGAAGACATCTGAAGATGTTTTGGTGTTGGATACTGGCAAAGATCAGAATACAACCTTTTATGAACGGATGGAGTCTTCATTTATCAAGGTGAAAAGTGAATTAACTTGCGTCTTCCCTATGCTAGTTAGTTTCTTATTAGTTTCAGGTGCAGAAGACAGTATTAGTAGAAAGAGTATTTTAAGAAATAAGGGAATAGTCTAAGGCAGGAGTCAGGCTTCTGAGCCAAGAACCTACATCATGTGAAATTGAATAAATTAAGCAACTGTTCCTAATCTTTAGCATTTCCCATTGATTAGTATGCTGGTTGCTTTTGCTGGCCACAGTTAGACCACTTCCCAACGGTGAGCTTCCCAAGTGAACAAAGGACTATTACATTTAAAAAATCCCAACAAACCAAAACCAAAAAATCAAACCCAAATTTGGTTAAAATAAAAGTCGTCTTTTTTAATTAGAAAGAGCTTAAAGTAGTGATATCAGACAGAATAGAATTTTTTAAAGGTTTATGCACATCTCCTATGAACAATGCTGTTTTTAGCCAACATGGTGATTTTCCTAGTAGCAGCAAATGTTAGCTGGTCACGAGAAGGTACTGCTTCACACCTTGATCCCTGCCTATCTATTCCATCCTGAAAACTCCCATGTAATTTGAGGCCTTCTGGCTTGCTAGAAGGCTCACTAGCTTGCAGGCTCAGTAGCTGTCCAGGAGGTCTTTACACTGCCCTTTATAAAGGCATATGTAACAAGTAACTGTCACAGCTAATTTTGGTAGCTTTTATTCTTATTGTGGGGGTTATGGTGAATTCCACCACGACACAAGTCTCTCCATCCATAAAATAGGAAGTTCAGGCAACTAACTGAGAGCTGGTATTTGGATTAGGAGGGTCAGGTACCTAAAAATAAGCTGCAGCCATGCTCAGCCCAGGGATGTTCATTTAGAACTAGCGGACTAACCTACATAAGACCCAGAACATTACTTTTTAAAGTTATTTTATAGAACTAAGAGAGGAGATTTTCCACAGATGATCTGCCCTCTCTTTTAAATTCAGTTTAGACACAGGCATTATTTTTACTGGAGAAAGTTACTAGAAATGGCTGTGCTTTAAAACCATGTTACATAAAAGAAATATAAATATCAAAATGTAAGAAAAGTTGCAGATCTTTTACTAAGCTGATTTTCTGACTGTCAGAGAAAAAGAAATTTAAGGGTGGTAGGAGAGAGGAGACTAAGAAGAACTTCAGATTTCTCTCAACTGTGGAGATATTGAAAAGTATAACTTAATTATGATAGCACTTGTGTATCTGATTTTGAAAGAGAGCAGATTCAATTTAGAATAACTCTTTGGAAGAAAAACTTTTAGGTTCTTCTAAAAAGTTTGACTATAAATAGGATATTTGATAGAACATATTTGGGCTAGCTGAAAAACACTAGGCCTTTCCCATGAGAAGAAAAAAACACATTTTCTTTCTAATTCAGCAGTGTTCAGTACCTTTTCTTTCCCTTTTTCTGTAAACAGAATTAAAGCAAGGATGCGTGTGTGTAAGCAGGATAGGAGGAATTGCTCCTGCTTCAAAGGGAAAGGAAGTGTTTTGGAGTGTGAAATACAAAAGAGGGTAAAATCCCACTAATAATAACCATATTTTTAGTACTGACGTTAATATCACATATTTTTTACACTGTGGTCTCTGGGACTATCACCCTTGGCAAGGGTCAGTGCAAAAGCAGGCATGTGTTGGGTTAGAGCTTTGGTGGTCCATGCAAACAACATGCAAGTAAAGGCCCTGGGTTTCCTGTGCTGGTTCTTTTTCTCTATGTATTTAAACCATCCAGCCACGGCAAATAAATAGGCAGTTAGAGTGTGGGTGTGTAGTTGGCAGCCTAAGGAAGGATTTTAATGAGAAAGTGCTCCCACTCCTCCTCTTCTTCCCATTTCCCCCCTTTTTATTGCAAGCACCTTCATTAGGAGACTGCTGGGAAAAGCATTTCCTTCATTTATCAGAGTCCTTGCTACTTCTCCAGTGTTTTCTGTTATCATGTGCTCAAGCTGTACCCTGGCTGGATTCTCTGCAACTCATGAGTGCTCCTTCAGTCGTGCCACTCCCAGGGCAAGGCACCCGAGTCCTTCACCTTTCCACCATCAGCCAAAAACCATATCTCCCCTTCAGATTACAACAATGCTTTTTAACTCACAACCACATTCCTTCTTTCCCCCTCTCTCCCCATGGAAACATTCCATAGGTTGGAAAAATCTTCATGAATTGGCCCCCCGGGATCTTGTATCTCCTATTTTGAGCCAGCATGCTCGAGGGGCTCTGGCCTCACCAGGCATTCCCTTGTGGCAGTAAATGGTTCTTTACAATGTAGCTCAGGAAGCTTTCTTTTTTTCCTGTGTAGCTGAAAGTGTTATTGATAAGAGTCAGTTCTCTGTTGTCTCAGGACCATCTGTTACTGGAAGAGGCAAATACTTTGCATTTTTGGTGATAATTTGTTCTATGAGAAAAGGCAACTGCTGAAATGCATTGATGGCTCAGTCCTGGAAAAGCAACTGTAATGATAAACTCTGTCACAACATTTGGTATTAAATGGCATTAAATGCCATTGCAGTGAGAGTCATGGTGACAGGGTCCAGGGCTGAGTAGTCAGGGATCACTGTTTTTAACTGATGAGTTTTCTCTAGTAGAGAAAGGTCGTTTGAGAACATGCATTTAATGGATTAGAGAAGCCTCTTAGGCATCAGTGCTGGGACTCACAACGTTCTTGAGGTGGGTGCCAAAATGATACTGGTTGACACACTGCTGTGGTTTATTTCTTTATTTTCCCATCCGCAGGGAGGGGTGTGAAGGTCAGTCCTGAACTACATCTGTGAGGTCCTGTTAGAAAGCTTGTACTACCTGTTCTTGAGTGGAACCAGTTTTGGATTCAACTAAGAACTGTGCTTTTCATACAAGCACTGATTTTGCCAAGAACAGTCAAATGAAGAGGGGAAAAACTGGTACAGAGTAAGTAAATATTTAACTCCAAAGGCCGCTTTTCATTTTTCACGGGTGCTTGTGCAGTGTTTAGGCTTGCCGTCGGTTCCAGTCACTGATGGAAAAATCTCACCCCACAGAACTGCTCAAAAGGAGGTGCTGAGTTGAGGGAGGAACTGGCAAGTTAAGCAAGTATGGCAAGCAAAGATGACTTGTCCAAGTGAATTTGTCTTTGAATCAAAGAGGAACTGAGGCTCCCAGGCTCTTAAGGAGTTGTATTTGTTAAGCCAGCAATTCCCAAACGTGGCCACCAGGGACTTTATGTGCAACCACCGTGTAAAAGCTCACTTTTTATAACTCTCTTGTTTTATAACTCTGGCAACTGTGACCACTGTGAATTTGCTGTGGCTACATGTGTGACCACAGCAAAAATTAATCTGAAAGCTCTTGAATCAAAGGCTATTTTCCTACCACTCTCCTTTGGAACTGTTGTGAGCTATCGTGCTGATGTGATTGTAGGTATTTTAAAACACTACTGCTAAACAGCAATTTTGGAAAGTTCAAAAATATATTATATTACTTCAAATCACACTATATTGTAGCCTGATCTATTGTCATGTTCAGGATTATACTTTGAAACTGCCTACAGTAACAGGTGGTTAAAACTGATATTGTAGGGGCTCATTTTTAGCTGTTGTTCCTAAAGCTTTCTGTTTAGGTAGCTGGCAGGAGAGGTTTTCTGTGAGTAAATGGAGCATTTATACATGCTTTTGGGTTATAGGCTTGAATTTCCATGGCTAGTCCAAAGGAAAATACCAACAGCTGAGCTGTAAGTACTGGAAATATGGCATTTATAATAGGCATATTGATGCAGTCTTAGCTGTGGTAAGCAGCAGGGTGGGAGCTGTATTAGCACAGTCTGCAGGAATAGGAGATGATGAGAATTAAACTTTCCTGTTTAAAAATCTTCCAATAAGTGAATTCCTGAAGATTCTATCTTCCAACTTATCTTTAATCCTTTAACAGGGGTTCTTTGTGGCAGTGCTGGAAGATAAAACACAGAGGCACATTCAACATGAAAGGTTCTTCTATTGCTGTGATCTGTCTTTAAAAAGTTAAGCTTTGCTGTAAGTTCAGTATTCTGCTTAAGGTGAGGCTTATGGTACCTGCCAGTTCTGTGCAGATCCAACAGACAAAGAGTATTTAAACTTCTGTTACTGTGAACATTACTGTGTATTTTGGTGACTTTGACCATTTTTGGATTTTAACATTTTTCAGAACACTGTAATTGCTATACATTATCAAGCCACATTAGCACCATGTCATCTTTGACAGGACCCATGCCCTTTACAAGAAGATATAAGAAACCACATACATAAAATGTCACAGGTAACCAATGAAATAAGGTAATGTGTTTTCTTCATCCTACCTGGAGTGGGGTTAAGAAGAGAATACTCCCATGTGGAGTGGCTAAGAAGAGGGGCTAGCTGAGTGTGCACACACAAGTATTAATATTGAATTTCTTTTTTCTTGAATCAAAGGTGAACTTTTGCTTTCTCGAACTGATTTAAAATCTGTTAGTTTTTTTTTTTCCAAACAGAGAAGGTTTCTACAGAGTAACAGCCTAGCATGTATCCATGGTGGGCCTTTGTGTAAATGGTGGTGACGTAATTCAAGGCTGAGGTGTTTACTACTAAGTGAAAGAAGAATAAGCTATGATACATTTATAATGTGTTGATAGTGTTCATGGGGGTGGTTACTAAAGAGAAGCTGACTTAGGATAATTTAGTTTTGCATCCATAATCTCTATCATGATAATTCTAGCAAAAGCCTGTATAGTGCTACTATGTGACAGTCAGCATATGCTACACGGTCTTTTCCCTAAATGAATCCTGAGAATTAGTATGACTGTCTTAGACTTGATGCTGTTTGGATCTGGGTAACTAAAGAAAGTAGAATATTAAAGCAGCCTCTCCTGCCCTCATTTGTCCCCATGTACACCATGAATATACACATTAGCACAGGCTCTAACTATGTGATCACATGCCACTTGTTTCCTCCTACATCTCTGCCTTGTTCAGTGCAAGTGATCAGCTTGGCAAATTATATGACACTGAAAACAAGATAGAAGGAAGTGTGCAGCATTTAAGGCTAAGAGGGCATATATTTCAATATTCCTGTAAAATACCAGTGTAAAGTTCCCAATTATGATGTAAGAGAGACCATGGGTGATGGATATAAAGGAAAGAGTGGTGCTGAGCCTGCAGTTCCCCACCTACAGCTTTACAGCAAGATAAAATATGATTATTTTGACCTGGTAGCACTTTTCTATATGCTAAGTGTAGTAGCATGCTGATAGCATGGTTTGCATTGGTGTAAGAGATAAATGTGAAATCTAGCACTTCTGCCTTAGGCCCTGCTTCATTCAGTAGGCTTACAAAAGGTCTTCTTCATGCATACACACAGCATAGGTCTAAACAACGGGGACCAACCCTGCTAGAATACCACTGTTGATATGCTTTTGCTTTGAGATCCCTGCTAGCAGGTCTTGGAGAAGAGTGAAGAAGGGTTTGGCCTTCATCATTTTATTTTTTTTTTTCAGAGGTCCTTTTAATTTGGCGGTTAAGGACATTTGGCAAACTACAGAGCTCTCCTACATAATTTGGACTGGAAGACAATTGCTGGTGTAATCAGGAAAGAGATAAGACTTGGTACAGGAGAGGATATAAGAAACTGAATCAGAAGTACTGGCAAAGATTCGAGTAGAAGATAGCACAGCATCTGTTTCTACTACATTGACTTGAGTCAGTGATATCAGATTTTTCTCCTCCCCACTTTCACGAGAACTGAATTTGTACACAAAGCTTGGAAGAAAAGCAGCAGGGGAATCTGGAAACATGGTCTGTGGGTATAACTAGTGTTAATAATCTATAAATTCAATAAGCATCAGATTTAATCCTCTATCTCCTCAGAAAGAAACAAGAAAAAACTGTATGGAAGAATGCTGGCCTATGTTTCAAGCTGATTTTGAAATGAGCTAGCAGCAGTAGAAAATCCCCCTCATTTTCAAGTGTCTCCAAGAGTTTTTTATTCAGGATAATCTTTTTTTGGGAAAAAAAGAAAAATATATGCCTTGTGCAATATGCTCCTCAGTATCACTGATGGAAAATACTGTTGCTATATTATGAAGTCTAATTTATGTATGCTTTACACAATATAGCTACTGTAAAACACAATGGTATGAATTTGAGAATGTTTTGAGAGTAATCCAGAATATGTAATTTGAAATAAAGAGTGTAAATGTTTTAATATATTTAATTGTATGCAGTTGACTCCAGTAATAATACTGGATCTGACTAAACAATTCCTGGTGAATGATTTATTCAACACACTTTACTACTACTCCTGCTTCAGAGCAGCCCTGACCAAAAGCAAACAAAGCACCTTGTTGGCAGTAATGCAGTGTTTTCCATGCTCAGAGCACTGAAAAAAAAATAATTAATTTTCATAACATTATTATTATAGATATGGTACAGTAGTACTGACTGAGATTTAAGATTTTATTGTACCTGGCAATTTACGTTGATATACAAAGTGTCTAAAGAATTTATAAATGGACTGAACTGATAACGATCATTGATAAGATATCTCATCTGGCTTGGAGAAAAGATGTTCTCATCTGCTTTACAGAGGGAGTCAAACTAGAGTGAAAAATAAAGTGACTTGCCAAAGGTGGCACAGTATATCTAGTGATATGTTTAAGCTTTACTATTACCCATGGATGGAATGAGACGTATTCTGCCACAAAATAAAAAATTTTGGTACATAACCAATTTTTAACAAGTTACAAATAATCTAAACCAGCATATTAAATCTCAGGAAGAAATGATGTTCAGATAATGTGCCTGTTATCAGGAAGATGACCTAGTCTGAGAGCAGCCTAATATTTTATGTATAAAATATACCTCTCTAGATATGCATGACTTACACAGGCTGTTTCTAGGCTGATGTACCTCCAAGAAGTAAGAGTGAGAAAGTGATGACCATTTGGTGCTTGGCTAGATGGGAAACGGCTCCATGTTGTCAGGAGTAGCTCAAAGGTAGGAACAATGTGTCAAAGACATCAGAAGGATCTTGGAGAGCAATTTTAGGCAAGTGGGCAGAGAACACAAATAAGGGAGAAGAGGGATACAGGAAGAAGTGGAGATTATCATGAAGCATGAGAAAATTCATCAGAGTATAGAAAAGCAGGATTTGAAGAGAAGAATGTGATTAGATGAGTGGGGAAGGATTTTTTTTTTTTTTTAGCAGCATAATTGGTTCTACTGAAGAGAAGGAAGGAAGGCAATAGTAGTTAGTTGATTCTTGGCAGAATATAATACAAGGAATGGCAGTAGTTTGGAAAGAAAATCTTTGGAGGAAGAAAGATTTTTTGGACCTAAACAGACATTAAGGAAAGAACACAAAATTTATGGGTGCTCTCATATCTGTAAATCACGGAGATTTCCTTTAAAACTTACTGTACAAAAATAGGAGTTGTAGGAGATAATCAGACTAAAAGTTTTGAGCAGCTAGTGAGTGATCAGCAGGATCTTTGTGTTCTCAGGCCTGCTGCCTTTTGTCCAGAGGTGAAAATGGTAATTTCAAATAATAGTTTAGCTGCCTTTCCTAATGAAGAATATAACTTACATTTGCTTAATAGTTTCTGAGGACCTAAGCATGATTTGTAGCTGAAGTAGTGAGCTTTTGCTAGAAGAAATTTGTGTTGCTCTCGTGCATTAGACAGCAGCATATGCAACAGTTGGACTATATTACGCAGCTGTATCTGTCCAGGAGTTGCTAACACAGGTATGTAGCTGGCTCTCCACAATAAGTCAATCCTCTGTTTTTTTTAAGAAAAGAGAAGGGGAAATGTGGCATTTAAAACACATAGGCAAAAATATCTGGCAAATTGTACTGAAAAAATTCATGCTGTGTGTAGACCACTAAACTGCTCTACCTGCATTTGAGTGGTGGATGCTGAGGCATCCAAGTGCAATGCATGGGGAACCTTACACCAACAGACACACACACACATAACCACGAAACCATGGTGTGGTGCAGCTTGTAAAGGGATCCCTCAGCAGTCATCACCTGACAAGGGCTGCAGTTTGAGATTAGCAGGGTCACCCTGGTAGTGTGGGCTTGAGTAGTGCAACAGCCTTGTAACACGTTTGTACAGTGGAAACAGCACCTCAGTGACAATGCACATAAATTTTATTCAGCTCACTTCATCTGGGCAATGGACAAAGATAATACACTGGAAGGAGAGGGAGAGCGAGACAGAGAGGGCAAGGGAGCAAGAACTCTGTTTGCTGGAATAGATATTAAATTTCAAGTCCTAAGAGGGAAATAAGAAAAGTAAGAAAACATATTATAAGAAGTCACAAAGGGTATGCCCTGGCAGTAAATCATCCCTAAATGACAAATGCACACAGGGAGATATTCTTTAATCATGTCCTTTAGCAGGTTGGCATCCTTATTAATTTGTCTGAGGGCAGGGGGTGGGGGTGGAGCAGGCCCTTGCTGGGCCAGTGGAGCCTGGCTGTTCACAGCACAGCTGCGTTTTCTCAAGACCTGCATCATTCTTGAGAACCGGAAAAAGTCCTTTTGAGCCCTGGGCTGATATGCTGTACCATCTTTTGTGCAGCTGTAATTTTGACAAGGGGAGCCAATTTGAACTTCTGTAATCCTCAGCCCCAGACACCTCCAACGCCTGAGACTGTGTGTGTGTTTTTTTTTCCAAAGGTTTTTCAGCTGTGCTCTTGAGAAAGTCACTCCATCCAAAGAAAGGGAGGGAAGGGGGGAGAAAAAAACATCTGTCTGACTTTGTCCAGGAGATTGTTTCTATAGCTGTAACGTTTTGAAAAGCAGGGAAAAAAAGTTATTTTTCCAAGCCTGACTACCCATATTTTTCATTTTTTATATCCTCCTCTGTGATGGACATCATTTCCTGCCCCTCCTTTCTTTCAACCACTGTTTCAAAAAAAAAAAAAAGAAGGGGAAAAATAAACCCAAGAAACCGATTGAAACTTGACTTAGAATTGCACAATGATCTTAAATTTTCCCAAGACTTATATTTTGGGAAGGAACTGTTTTATGAATGGATATAAGGCTGACACATGAAACGCGTGGGATCTGTCTGAGTGCCTTGTCTGGGTCAGCTGTGACATCTGGCTCTTATGAATCTGGCGTATTGTGACTCACTAATACACAAATAGTAATCCTTGATAGTATCCACTTGTGATGCTTTGCGGGTGTTGTCACAAACAACAGCGAATGCCAGAGAACAGCCCTAATTCTGACCTGCCCAGGCTGAGGCGGCTGTGTGGGTTAAATGCTGGGTGGGGTGGGGTATTGGCAGGCTCACCCCATTCCCTCAGCAGTGTGGTGGCTCCTGTGGTGCTGTTGGGCATGGGGGTGATCTCAGCTCACAAGTCTGTGGGTTTCCCTTTGCATCTGCTGCAGGGGAGAGCCTGCACTGGTGTGTGTCCAGTGGGTGCTTCCATTGATGGAAAGGGTCGTTTGTGGCACAGGTCCTCTCTGATGTTCATTGCCCTCGAAGCTGCAATGACAGCAAACCAAACTCCATCAACTGCAATGAGATTTGGTATCAGAGAGAATTTTGAACAAGACCTTGATTTGTGGGTGGTGTTGGTACAACACCGTCGCAGTCATGGCAGTGGAAAATATGTAGATTAATGCAGGCATCCTGATACCTGTGACATTGCCTAGAATGGCTTCAAGAATCTGTTATGGTGTGTTAAGACACCCCATGTTGTGATATGGTTCAGGACAAAATACAGCTAGAAATGCAGGAAGGAGTTGATGAGAGGGAAGTTCACCTCATTTAGCAGCTTTTTTTTCTAACATGTTTCTGAAACTAAGGGACTTGTGAATTTAGGGTAGTTCAAAAGGTGAGGCAAAAACATGTGTAAAGTCTGGGTTGTGTTTTCTGCACCTCTTCTAGCTGGAGGAGGCTCTTTAGGATGGGCTAGGTGTGGGCTCGTCTTATAGCTTTGGCCGTTTGGCTGTGGAAATCTTGATTCACAACTGGTTTTCTGAAGTGCTGCATAACTAATTGATTATTTCAATTTTTAAAATTTGTTATCTTGAAGGGAGCTGCAAATGGACTAATTACATACAGAGAGGTGATTGTGGTGAGGGCAAGTGGTGATGTGCCAAGAGACCATGATGATCCTTGCTCATACTGGATGACAGGAATATCATGTACAAGCTCAGAGGATAGTCACAATAAGATAATTTAATCCCTAGTACCAGAAAAATGGTGATAAGCTTTACCTTTACTTTTACGCAGGGATGAATTTCGAAAGGTTAGGGTTCAGGCTCAGTGGTATCAGGTCCTCTCTTCCTACACCTATCATGGGAGTAATATATGCACTACAAAGTCAGACATCCTAATTTTTAAGGTGTTTTAGTGTTTTTGCTTGTGCTTGCCCATTTGTCACCCTGAACATTGATCTGAGCTTGTAGAGGATGAGGAATTCTGGCTTTGAACCCACTCTGGAGACTGCAATACCATCCTTTGGTGACCACAAGGGTAATCCTAGATCTGCCAGTGCTCTTCAGAGACTGCATTTTCATTCTCTCTTGAGGTCTGTCAGGAGCTCTGAGCCTCACATAGCTGCCTGGAGCCCCTGTATCCTCTCCTTTCTTCCCTCCTCAAGTACAGTGCAAGGTAAAGGAGTCAGCTGCACTGCAACAGTGAATATTTTTTCTGTCATTTTTGTTGTAGCAAGTGAGGATTATTTGTAGATTATAGCTATCTGGGGAAAACTCCGCTCTAAGTCATTTTTATATGAGGAGGGATAGGCAGTTGAGTTTTTTTTGCCTGTGGCTAGAGTTCACACATTGTCTCTGTAAAGTTTTAGAGTGGAGAGAAGGCAGTGATTTATTAGTGGCTTTGTATTATAGCACTACCTAAGATGCCTACTGATAAGTGAAGGCTCCTGCAGCCCTGTGTGTTAATTGTGCTAAGCAGCATTCAGACACATAACAAAATGCAGCACTGAAAAACTGACCGTTCAAATGCAAGACAAGTCTTGCGCTTCAAGGGGATGAGTGATAAATTTTGAAACAGAAGAAGAAATGTGTTTCAGACACTTTTTTGTTGTTGTTTTGTTTCCTTGAAATTTCCCCACATATGAACAAAATCAATCCAGAAGAGCCAAGAAACCTGTAATAGATGAAATGTTTTACACACATGTGATGGAAAATTCTGCTCTGTTAAGTCAAAAAGCAGCTTCTGAAGAACTTAATGTGGCTAGAAAGTCACAGGTGCCTGACCCTTCTGGCCCTGTTACCTCACTGCTGCATATGCTTGGACTTTTCACCACTTTTTCAAACCTGCCATATGGGGAGATCATATTCTGCTAACCCGAATCTTCCAGAACACTTTGCAGGACCTAGTGCCAGAGAAGATTCCCCACATCTCACCCTTTTATCCTCACACAGGAGCATTAGCAAACTAAATATCTCTCATTTCGACTTCCTCCCAGCCCCGCTTTTTTGGCTCATGGATTATATCTCTTTTCAGCAGCTGTTTTTCAGCTGACATTTAAACTAAGTTCATATCCTTAAGGTTGATTTCTAATGTTTCCTTGGGAAGAAAAAAAAAAGAACATGCACACACACATACAGACGCACGTCCTTACTGCATGAATTCTTCCTTTAACCCAAATAATGCTGAGTACATGATAATACCTGCTTTTGGAGACTGCTGGCATCTCAAGCTCTTGTTTATGTTGGGTAACAAACCTTTCACCAGAGAAATACCTAGCTCAAGGGACCAGTAACAGGCTGTACATGAAGCTTTTGCACCTCTAAGATGCTGGTTCAAATCCAGCTCAGGTCTGTCATGACTGTAAAAGTTTATTACCATGTGATAGCTGTTTGGTGGTCCTCAACCAGCAAACAGGTGTCCAGCTCATAAAAGGGAACAGAGGAAGAGCACTGTGGTTAATGCATTGGGCTAAAACACCAGATTTCTTGGTCTCCTTCCCAGTTCTGCCACAGATTGTATAGCCATAGGCAAGTCCTCTGTAAATGGTGATAATATCCAGGCTCCTCACAGGAACATTGTGAAGATATGTTCATTAATATCACTGAGATGCTCAAATGCATTGGGAATCAGAAGCTTGGTAGAACTAGAAAAGCAGCTATTGTCTGACAACGCCAGGGAGAGGCCATGAGATGGATGGGTGTAATAACTGGTCTGCAAATGAGCTGCATGCTCATAAATGACCTGTACACGCTCAGCGCCTGGACATAACATCTCTAAATGGGAGATGAATTACTACCCCTGTGTGACTTTTCCTGTGGATATACAAATGATGGTAGAGGTTATATGCAATTTTTAAAAAGTGCAAATGCTTGGTACAAATACTCTGAGTTCCCTGACCAGCTATAAGCAGAGTATGTCAGCCTTCAACTCTGTCGTTTTGGTATACCTCAGCAAAAGATAATCTAGGCTGCTGCTTGGTCCTCTATAAGGAGTAAGCATCAGTGTTATGATGACAGGGTACCGTGCCCAAGGTGCTACCTGGAGAAGGTATTCATCCATGTTTTGTGGACTAAACCTTTGCTTTCACCCCAACTCTCTATGAGGAGAAATAGGATGGGACTTACCTACTCGGGAACCGAGTCACATTTCTTCTGCTTCCCCCAGACCACAGAGAGGGGACAGGGTTTACAATTTGAAGGGCACCACAGTGTTCCTGTTTTTTCTCGAGCTGTTAGGGAAGGGGGAGTAGAAGACAGTATTACCTCTCCCTCTGCAAACTGGTGCTTACTCCTGCATGTACGAGCCCCTTTTAGAATATATATATACCTGTGGTAAGAAGGAGTAAGGAGGGAATAGACTCCTGTTGCCAGGAATTTTGCAGTGAAAGAGTTACACTCCACAGAGGATCGGGTATTGGGGAGGCCCTTACGGCTCTTGGGGGATGCAGAAAGTATTTTTTTAAGCATGAGGTATTTTTGTTAGGGCTTTAAATCACAAACTTCAGTTGCTTTGTAATAGCCCATCCCTGCTGACTCCTAAGCACCTGGGAACCAGCTTGTTTCTGCTGATAGTCTTGTTGAAATTATTGGAGTGATCCATGTGAGTAAAAAGTAGGTATGTTTACAGAAGTGGGCTCTGAGTTCATTCTCCTGCCTCTTACAGTGGTTTTGAAGCTTTTTCTTATCTTGTTTTATCTTAAGTATTTTGCTAAAGGTACATTGAGTGGTTGGGAGGGATTTTTTTTTTTTTTTGTGGCAACAGAAGCAGAAGAGCAAATGGTGTGGTTTGACATTTGAGAGAAAAGGAGCTAATTGTTGTTACCCAAATAAACTTTGGTCAGGAGTAAACTGAAAATGTGGAGCCACAGGGAGAAGCATTTCGTTTACATTAGTGAGCAGTTACCAAAGTTGTTCCATTGATTCACCGGGGCGGCTCCAGTGAGTGCCATCCCATCTGCGCGAGCAAACGCTGTGCAACCTGATCCTTCAAACTGAAAATCCTCCTGCTTATGCCTGCATTTCAGACAGGCATGCTGAATTACTTCTGCACTCTTCCGAACTTCTTGGAGTACTTGCTTCACAGTATTTGCAAAGCTTTCAACTGGCACAACTACATCTCTGTGAATAACGTCTTTTCCAGTGAACTGGAGGTCTGACTGTGAATGCAGTCCTTCTCTTTAGACGATGTTAAGTTGCTTTAGGTTGGGGAGTATATATTCTGTATCAGAAACTCGAGACAGAGGTTTGCATTTGTTGATTAATAGGCAAATAAAGAGGAAAATGCTGATATGTTCCTAAAAGAGGTAACCATAGATTAAAGCAGAGTGTGATTCAGAGAGTCCCTGTTGATCTTTTGGCAAAATACTGGACCTAAGTGCTCCATGCTCTTGAGAATATGAACTCAATATTCTTATTTTTATATTGTGCCAGCTTAAAAATTCTAAGTGTCACTTGCATGAATAAGTAAAATTTCTATATGTCATCTTGGATTTCCTTAAGCTGTTAAAATTAATCATGGCATTAAGTGTTTTCAGGACTTGAACTTTTAATATTATTTCCAGTGATCACAGCACTTGAGGGGAGGCAGGGAAGGAGTGAGACAGAGAACTGAAAAATCATATGTTGAAAATTTTATTATTCAAGGGAAAAGTATCAGGTAAAACTGTAGCTGGGAAAAACCTGGTGGAAAAATGTGTTGAGATGTGGGTAAATGCTGCCAATCTCCTGTTCCAAACCCTGCTTCTGTGCAGTCTAGCCTTGGTTTGGCCCTACAGAAGTCTCTGTGATTACACCAGTCTTGCACTGCATTTCTGGAACAGACATCTGCCGTTTCGCTGTTCATAACCAAATGTTTCTTTTACCCAAAACACATCATTTTTGTCCCTTTATGAACTTTTCCATGTTACAAGATTAGGATTGGGCCATGACAGTCAGGAGTTAAGTGCATATTTCCTGCAAAGTTTGAGGTGCTTTGGAAGTAGGATTTTCGTTCAGTCTGTTCTCTAAATATGAATTTAGTGTACCTGAGGGATTGAGAATTCTCCTACTGTTCTCCAAAAATGTGATAAAATGTTGGTAGAGGTTGGGAGTGATGGAGCAGGAGAAGGAAAAAAAAGAAAAACATATTTATTCCTGGTCATTATGGCCTTCACACACAATAATCCTTTTATTATTGTGTGTGAAGACCATAATAGGGATTTTATTAATATTGTGCTCTTGTTCCTGATTTGTGTTCTTTCTTGAAATAATTATGTTTATTACTCAATTTCTTTTTGTATAATAAGGCCCATGAAGTTCCTGAGCAGTATCCTATAGCCATGACAGTTACTGCTTTGCAGAATTCCATCCTTTTCTCTTGTTCTTATCTCTGGTCAAGAAGGCTCATCCATTGTCCCAACAGTGACCTCAGCACAGTGCCAGCTAGGGGAAGGCTAATGTCACTGAACCACCATAAGATTATTTATTTTGATCTATAAAGTTAATTACTTTCCCGGTTGTTTTCTCATTCAAAATACTGAGTATGATCTATGCCAAATATATAGGAAATAAATGAAAACCAGAAAGCCATCCAAAAGCAATTGCTAGACATAACAAAAGTCATAATGGCTCTCCAGCTGGTTGGGGTAATGGGGAATATATATCTCTTTAGAAAGCCATTTCCAATTTTTTTTTAATCCAAATGTAGGGGAATAGAAGGTATTCAGTAGTTCTGTGTTATCTTGTCCACTGGCTAATTATGAAGTGTTGAAAGCTGTTTATTCGTAAACTGATTCTGCTCCCAACTTCCCTCAGTATGGCAAATATACTACTAGAAATCATCAACATGCGTAATGGTCATTTACTCTGTTGTGGGACTGACTTAAAATTTTGGTGACTGATCAACAAGGTTTCCAGTTCTTCCAATTTTGTAAGTGCTGATTTTTTGACTCGTGGGATAATAGGAAACCTCTGAAAAGAGAGTAATATCTCACTTGTAAAGGAAAGAAAAGCTTGAAAGGTAAATTGTGATAATAAAAAAAAAAAGGTCAACTCTCAATTACTGATGGAGATTAGATAGTTTTTTTTCAGGTACAGAGTCCTATAAGATTGACTGCTTCACGCATGTAGCCATGTTATTTTCAGGGATAGTAAAAATCCTAAAGTAGTCTAGTATTTTTTTAATAGATTTTTTGTCTGATGTATTGTAAGGCTTGCGTTAATAAACAGGACTGAAACAAGGAGATGGCAGGAGGAGGCGCAATGCTTTCTGCAGCTCAACTGTCTGTATGCCTTCCCCAAGACCACAAGTTAAGTATTAAAGCCACTTGGATAGATGTGCATTATGTTCCCCTGTCACTCGAAATATGGAAAAGGATGCTAGCAAGGGTCCAGTATCTGTGGTGCTTTGAGGATGAACTTGGAAGTTAGCTGGGGAGATATCAAGTCAGATGAACCCGATGTGGATGGACCTGACTTGATGCACAGAAGACCCTAAAGTGTCTGTTTACCACTCTCCATTGCATTTCTCATGTCAAGAACCTTTTCCTCTTAGCCAGAGTATAACAGCTATCACAGGTCACTACTGGCCAAAGTAAGAATTTCCCATAAAAAGATAAAATAGCAACACGCATAAAATAGAAATGTTTAATGATTTTGATGCATGAGCTTGACATTAACAGTTCTCTCATTCTCAGTTTTGATGAGTTATAACATAAAATCGATGAGTTGCATGTGAAAACTATTAATAATAATCTGTGCCCATTGTGGACATGAACTCATTAAAGCTTTAGTTGACTGGTTAACATTTAATTCTATGAGACAGGAAATTACAGAGTGAAAAATTCAAGTAAAGTCTGATATTGTGTACAATGAGTGTGTGAGAATTAGAATACTGGAGCTAGTTATTACTTTTGTTTTTTTTTTTGTTTGTTTGGTTTGGTTTTTAGTCTGCAGTGATTCAGTGACCTAATACAGACCACGAGAATGCTTTTGCAATTTGCCAAAGATCTGGGAGAAATTCCCTGACTTGAGGGTTATTGGGTTTGACAAAGAAATTTCTGAAGATGGTTTTAGGTTCTGCTATGTAGGAAGTCAGACTGTCTGAACACACTGGCTGCTTCTGATTTGAAAATCCACAGACTTTCAAGAGGTGGCCAAACGAGTAACTTCTTAGAGAAGAAGAAAAAAATAATCTGATTAAAGGAATATTACTGGCTGAATATATTTAGAGATACTTGCAATATTTTCATAAAAGCAGGTCTTGCACAAAACGGAATGTCAGTGGACTCTTGGTGCAAATAATTTAAATTGTTAAAATGATCTCATTTGGAAAACGCTGAATTTCTATGGGGCAAAAAGGGTGCTATGACTGAGTAACTTTCAGGATTCAGAAGCTGTAAATTCGGGTTACTATTTTTTTCTTCTTGTCACGAAGTTCATCGAGGAGTAATCCCAGGGAACTTGTAATGCAGAGAAATGCTAGAGTAATGGGGAGGTGACCCCCACCTGATGCTTCTGCTCTGTTTCTATGGAACCCTGTAACCATCCTATATCCCCATGGCCTTTGCTTTTACTTTATTAATTTCCTCTGGAAACTATTTCAGACCAGGTCTGCCTTCCTGTGCGTAATCTGAAAGGGCTCTAATCTCAGCTGCACCTTGTAGGTGCTAATATTTCAGCAATTCTGAGGGTTTTGAGGGCAGACAGGGCTATTAGATGGTCTAATCTAACTATATTCACACTGGCCCTAGGATTTTAGAATACCTTCAGGAAATAAACTCCTGGATAAAGAGCAGCTGGCTCAAGTTGAATGTAGGCAAGACCAAAGCAATGCTAGTCAGAAAGGAGGTATGCATTGAAAAGTGGGCCAAGACACTGTCTCCACCTTCCATTCACTGGAGACATACGGCCTCTATTTATCGAAGTTATGCAAAGCCCCTGGGTCCTGCCTTTGGCCTCGATGGCCAGGTAGCATTGCTTTCTAAAGATTTCACAGCTAGCTGGGAAATGTCCCTTCCTTCCTTCCTAAGAGCAGGAGTACACAGCTCTGCGTTATTGGAACTCATTTGATCTGGATGTGTTTTATCTGACGGTAAAAATGGTGCTTACATTGAGGATCAGGTTAATGCAACTACCTAGTGACATGTTAAATGTCTGTAGATGTTGCTTCCTTTTTCTCTGGTGCATGCTACCCTGGACATTCAAGTCCTCTTCTGATGCTTGGTAAGCTTCTAATGTCCCTTTCAGTACTGAGAGTGGTTAGTGAATCAACACCAGCTAGTCAAATCCAAAATTTGATGTATGAACCACCTTGAGAATAATACTCCTACTAACTGAAGCAGAGCACATCACCCAGAAGTATGTGAGAGCTGAATACAAGGCTTTCTGAATTGGAGAATTTGGAATTGTCTTGTAGAGAAGATCAGACAAACCCTCAGTCTGACTGATCTTCAGGAAAGAGACTGTCTTTTTTTCCATCTGTCATATTCATGGTTCAAACAGCTTTTTATTTCTTAACAATTATCAAAACATGTTTTATATTAGAAAAACTTTTGTGTATTTGTATTTTTACAATGTAGTAAGGGGGAAAACATCACTTGTGAAAAAGAATGGCAATTTTAAATACCTTTGTGAGGAGTGCTGAATACACCAAAAGAAGGTATAAGGCTTGGGATTGTCTTCCCCTAAATCATGGAATCATAGAGTCATTTAGGTTGGAAAAGACCTCTGAGATTATTGAGTTTAACTGCAAACCTAACAATACCAAGTCCACCACTAAGCCATGTCCTTAAGTACCACATCTACGTGTCTTTTGAATTCTTCCAAGAGTGGTGATTCAACCCCTTCTCTGGACAACTTGTTCTAGTGCTTTATAACCTTTATAGTGAAGAAATTTTTCCCAGTACTGAATCTAAACTTTCCCTGGCACAACTTGAGGCCTTTTCCTCTTGTTCTATCACTTATTAGTGGGGAGAAGAGAACGACCCCCACCTTGCTACAATCTCCTTTCACGTATTTGTAGAAAGGGAAAAGGTCTCCCCTGAGCCACCTTTTCTCCAGGTTAAACAATCCCAGTTTGCTCATACACTTCTTGGAGTGTGGGGCCCAAAACTGAATACAATAATTGAGGTGTGGCCTCACTAGTGCCAAGAAGAGGGAGACCATCTCTACCCTAGTCCTGCCGACCACACTATTAATGATACAAGCCAGGATGCCGTTGGCCTTCTCGGCCACCTGGGCACACTGCTGGCTCATGTTCAGCCAGCTGGAGTAAGCTGAGTACAAGAAGAGAGGATTTAGGATTCTTCTGGTATCTCCAGCATATCAGGTAGAAAGCTGAAAGTGTTAATATTAAAATAGACATCTGGGTTTCCAAAGTTTATTGGAGATCTGGCGTCTGTGAAGTCTTTCAGATTTTAGAAGCACATTGGTTGTCCTCAAGTTAAATTGCTCCATACCAAGTTCAAGACAGAGACCAAGCCCTCCTTTTTTCCTGTTCCCTGGATAAATACCAAGGCACTATAGCCTTGATGTATGCTTCTTCCAAAGTTTCCTTTACTTGATGAGAGAAGACTGTGCAAGTGTTGGAGTAGAGGGCATGGCCAGATTAGACCTGAAGAATAGTAATTCTTTGCCCCAACAGCATTCCACATGGGCAAATGATATAATGACGTCCAGAAATTAGGCATATTTTGAACCTCGAGTTGAGCAAAGTCCTAAATTACTTCCTTACAGAGAAGGAATAAATACTTTTTTTCTGTCTTCATACCAATCACTATTATTATTCTGAGTATTATGAAGGATATTTATCTGAACCTATTTTCAGCCTATAACAGCAGTGGAAATGCATAACAGCAGTGTATAAAAGCCAACTTTCCTCTTCTGCAACACTATCACTTTGGAAAATTTTCCCAAAGAGGCCAAGAGTATGGAAAAGAGCAGTCAATTCTTTCTACTCTAGGAAGCTCTTGAGCTGTGAGAAGCATCTCTTTCTTTGAAAATTGAAAAGAAATGTATCCATAAAAGAACAAAGGACTATGTATTGGAGCTCCATTGATATGTTCGATATTTTTCAGTTGGGTTTGAGGACGTGTAAAGCCACCTGTCTCCTAGATGCAGGGTCAGCAGGGGGTGCCCTTCTTCTTCAGGAGAGGGGTGAGGATTTCCTGCCTTAGAGAGAGACTGAAGAGTTTGGTAAGTATAGTGAGGCACCACCCTCAGTGACTTGTACTTGTGGGAGAGAATTAATCACCATAGGCCACATCCTTAGCTCTTTACTGAGGTTTTGTTCAGTTCTCCTCTATCTAAGCAAGGAGCAAGAAAGAGAGTCAGGGCTGGTTACTCTTTTCTGTGTATCTGAGTAACAACAGAATGATCACTCCATCAGAGAGGAGGTGGTGTTTTGAAAAAGGTATTGGTGAAATAAAATTATAGGTAGGACCAGATTCCTATCTCTGCCTCTGCCATCAAGGACAGGTGCCCCAGCAACAGAAGAAGGGTTTTGTGTTACTCAGGGAGGACAGTCTTTGTGACTGCATCCTCGTAAGACAGAGCTCCACGTGGGAAGTGTGTGCAGCAGCTTCAGGGACATATTCCACTTAAAGAGAGGAAACCTTCTCTCCCCATTGTTAGGTAAGGCACATAGATAGAAGTAACCAACAGGGACTGCTCCTCATTCAGGCTATCCAGGCTTCATCGACGTTGCACCATATCACAGAAAATAGCCATACAGTAAACAGAAAGTAACACAGAACACAGCAATATACACTTAGGAAATTATTTATCTTGATTTGCAAATGACCAGACAAGGTATTCTGGTTTCTATGGTCTCACAATCCATGGGAAAGTCCTTCACTTAAGACTCAATTTCCGAAGAGAAACACTGATATCAGGAAGTTCTTTACCAGATGACCCTGCGAATGGTTTAGTGATGGTTCATCCATTGATGCCTTCCCCTGGCTCACTGCATTCTCTGGAGACTATGAGAGGGATGTGGTATAGATCTAGCTCTGCATATGCCAGCTGCAAGCTGAAGCATGGGAAATAGCACAACCATTCAGGTGGTGGAGCAAAATAAGAAGTTTTTTGGGTTGATTTGCATTTCTGAAGTGGTGCAGAGGCATTAAAAGCAAGAGAAGACTGTAGCCCACTAATCCAGTCTCACAGTTGGATTCGATGTGGTACTCTTGCTTTCAGGTTCAGGTGTCTGGGGGTGCACCTTCAAGTTGCAGGTTCTGGCATTGCTTTGGTGTGAGGTAATTGGGTAGAGGGATTGAATGTGTGAGCAGGTAACAAAGAAAGGAACTGACCATCGCCATGTAGATCTCAAAGGCCTCCAGAGTATGGGTTTTAACTCATGATAACTTAGCTGTTATAGCAAGGGATTAAGAAGTTTTTATTCTTTCTGAAATAGTTACAAGTGGACATTTGACAAAATAAACTGTTACTAGCTGTCTTAGAGAAACACTTGCAGACAGCTTTTGCCATAATGGAAAATCCATATATTGGAATATAAAAGTGCTTCTTCATTAATTTGTGTTGTTGTCGTTGTTATGGATTGCTACATTGTTACTCTGTAGTAGTCCTTGATCTATTGCAAAGTCTAAAAGGGGGAAGGAAAAACCTATAAAACATATTTACCCTTCAAATAATGATAAAAAAAGAATTCCTGTGGTGCAGCTGAGGTCAGGAAGCAATTGATCATAGCAGGAGTCTGGACCCATGCCCCACTATGTCTGCGACAAGTCTGGTTAGAGAGACGGAGAGGATGTTGCCTCTGGACTCCTCCGGACTGGAGTAATTGGCACCTGAACCATATAGGAGGATTTTTATTCTAGTCCAGGGAAGAATACTAGGAAAACAACACCTTCACAGGAGAGGAACTGAATTACTTCCAATGCCAAACAGAGCAGTAAAATTTCACACTGAAAATGGAGGGACAGTTTTGATGAACATAAATCATTTTCCCCCGTAATAATATCACTTGACATTATCTTCCATTAATATATGAAATGTAATAAGAAGAGGAAAAAGCTCAGAAAACTTAACGAATTTCCATTTTGAAGACATGGAGCAGCCTATGACCTGGCAGGGTGCCACTGTATGACGCAGACTTTTGTGGAAATCAAGTTGCAACAGCAAACGACTTGAAACAGAGTGCTGAGCTGTCAGATAAGTCACAGTTGGTGAATGTTAACTTCTATTTGTTATGTTTGGAAGACAAATACCATACCCACGTACCAGACAGGGCAGGGTTAGACTGTGGAGGTGAAGAGGGGAGAAGACAGACCAGAGGAAGGAAGATACCCTTTGTAAATAAATAGAAATTTCAGCCTTCCCCATTTACTTAGGCTGAATTGCTCATGACCCTGTTATACCAGCAGCCAGAGGGCAAGTCAGTGAAAGACCATTTCTGTCCACCCAGTAGGAGGACAGAGGATGCAAGTTGTGTTAAATGAGATTTACATTTTAATATATTTATTAATGAAACTTACAGTCACAGTCAACTCTATGTGTAAATCCATGAAAAAACTTTGACCCTTTCCTGTTGCATATTCTTTGCAGATATGTAAAAATCTATGGAGTATCTCTATAAATGACAAACAATGTTACTATTTTATTGTAATTAATGTTTATGTTACAGTGCTGCACAGACTTTTCAGTCAGAAAACACTATTGCAATTAGTATATATAATAACAAACAGGAAATGAACTTGTGGAATTATAATATAGGGTTCCATTTATATTTAGGTGCACCAGGAATGTTGTGGTGATTACCATGATATAAATAAACAAGCATTTGCAGACTTTACACTTTTTACTCAGTACAGCTTGTCAGAATAATTTTGCCCACATTTCTAATGGAAAATAATAATTATTATTGAGAATGATGCCCCCTCCCCCCAATCTTAAGCACATAAAAGGCAAGAGTTTTTAAAATGTTTGAAGAGATAACTTCAAATAATTAAAAACATAGTTGCAGTTAAAAGTTAACATTTCTAGGAAAATGTTTGTGTTTTCCTACTTTCACTTTTATGACTGACTGTGCTACTGAAAATAGAGGAAAAAGAACTAGTCACCTCCTCTATTTTATTCTTGGAGGTTTTACCTATCAAGGCTTGTATTCTAAATAGGTGCAAAATTAAGGCAACACAGGAGTATTTTATAGATGCAAGGTTTTAGAAGTGAGGCAGAAAGCTAGCTTATTTCTAGGCACTGGCTGGCTTAGTCTGTTACAAACAGTATCACAGTCTAAGCTCTCTGATGCTGTTCCAAAAGGTCCTAATACACCGTGTCAGAAACAATGGATACAATTGGGCCAACAGTGTTACAGCTCCTTTTTCGTGTCTCTTGCAAGTTAATAGGATTTCCTAGGGCTTGAATCTGATTCTGAGCCATTGCTCTTCCAGCCAACTGTCTAAGCAGCTTATGAGCAAGTTGAAGGCACCTGGCTTTGACGTTCAGTGGGACACAGAGCAGCGTCCCTTGCAACTTTGCCAGGAAGACGTAACCCAACACACTTATGTCAGGGGATCTTACTTCATTTTCTACAAATTAGGTATCCTCAAATGTTCCCCCTCTACTCAGTAATGTATTTTGAGCTGTTCAGCAAGCTGGGGTGATTTGTTAGTGAGCAAAGACCGTATTGCCCTCCACCATAGATAGGGCAGTTCCAATGAACAAGCTATGGAAGTGTTTTCACTTCAGGGCTTGTATTTAATTGTGTGTATTTTTAGGCAATGTATTTGAGCATGTTACACAGCATGTCTTTATCTTGTCTTGCTCACTCACACTGAGTTGATATGGGCTGATGCAATCTACAGAGAAGCTCACTGTTTTTTGGGCCCTTAAACAAAATCAGATGCTTCACTTCCAGCAGTAGCACCCTCTTGATTGGTCCCGTTGGTTTCTTTGGTCTCATGCAGTCAGGCGAGCCCAAGTACTTGAGCTGTCAGGAGAAGCAAGTAGCCTCCTGATTTGGCCAGACTAGCCAACTTTCTTCTCTTCCCAGAGGCAGTCAGGAACTTCTATTGCTCATCTCTCCTTTATACATCCAATCAGACAAAGATGACAGTAGAAAGACCCCCTTATCTCCTTCCCCATTCCGTCCCAAGAGCTAAGCTAGTAGTTGATACATAGATTACAGTGGTGTTGATGAGGTCCTGTGAAGTTCTTGTTCTACTAGTTAACTCTCTGTTGACATATACAGGGTAGTTCACATCTTTCAGCACAACTATTTCAGCCCCTCTGCAGATTTAGTTGGGATTGTTACATAGGTTACAGCTGGCCATGTTTTCAAAGTTTTCTCTTTAATTAGCATAGGCTTGGAGCCTAGGTGTTTTAGTGTGTTTTTGTTTGCTTACTTAATTTTTGATTTTGTTTTAATATAAGTTGAATGTCTAATGTCTTCAAGAGTCTCTGAGTGTGGTAACTGTAGGCGCAGGTTTGTGAATATTTTATCTCACCCTTATCACACTCATAATTTGATACAGTAGTTGCCTGCAGTCCATGGTTTTATTTCAGAGTGGAGTTGGCAATACACAGTAGAGATTCACAATCAAAGCCTGACTTTGAAGTATGAGAGGGTGTTAAGATGGCATAGTGCGTTCTAGATGTATCAAATGTGCTCCATTTACCACCATTCTGCCTGCCACACTTATGCCAGTTTATGCCTGTTAATGAGTGAACTGCTTGGACATGGTCTATAGCCTCTTGAACAATTATTTTAGCCTCTGCTACTGCAGTCACAATTTGGCTAGAAATAGCTACAGCTTTCTCTAAAGTAGTTCTGGTTCAAGCAGTAATTGCTCACATAGCTGTGGTATGGCTGTTCCCTCTGCAGGCACCACAGAAATATCCCAATGCTAGTAAGTTCTGTGTTAACATCATTAGGACTGGGTTTCTTCATTTTCTGAAAATGAAGGAATAGGTTAAAGAGGAGTTCTTATTCAGTTGTAATAACTAGCTGAAGGCAGCAGCAGAAGTCAAAAACATAAGAAGTATTCAAAAGACAGCCTACAGTGGGCATTAGTAGAGAGACTGGCTTCCTAGTGTTTGGGTGTTGCTTCTCTTTAGTAGCAAGACTATATTTCTGGGAAATCTAAAAATCACTTTGTGGATAAATCACCATTTTTAATAATGTCTGTGTTTAGAGTCCTAAGCAGGTTCAGAGTCCTATTGTGATAGGAACAGGAGAAACACACATAAGACCCCGTATAAAAATGCAAGACATCAAAAAAGGCCTGGTTAAGTAGGCTGTTGGAAAAAAACCCAACAAACTAGAAGTAACAAAAGCTATATGAGCTTTAGCATAGACTAGCTATGTGCAAAATTTATAGGAGTCAGATATGGTAATTTCTGTAGTTCCACTATTCTTATCTCACTCAGAGGAAGAAGACTGAAACAAGTGTTACGGAAAGAGGCAGCATGTATGTTTGATGGTAAAGTCTAGGACTACAACACCAGGCTGCATTACTCTAGGACCTTCTGGCTAAGAGCTGAGGTTTTATTCCAGAAAGCCAAATAAGCAAGTTGTGGTATGGTTGAGGTAACAATTTCACCTAATATGATGGGAGGAAACTGGAGACCTTCTGGGAGGGCTGACTAGAAACAATGTGCCATGTAACAGAGACTTTGGAAAAAGTGTACCAGTGAGTCTCAAATAGTTGATAAATACTCAAAAAGGTATCCAGAAATCTGGGTGGTTATCTAAGCTATATTGAACCCATCATTAATAAGTTCATTCCCAGGATTAATAGCCATGCAGTACAGTATGTGCGTGTTTAGTGAAGCCACAAATAAATTATGAAGGTTAATAAGTGTTTCTCTGAATAAGGAGAATTATTCCTCAGGGAACCACAAAATATGCTATTAAGACTTTAACAAAATAGGCGGCCTCTACCATTTTGAGATTGTGGCTTGTTTTGTTAAATAAGGCAGTAATTGTTTTTGTTTTAATAGTGTGACTGGCCAGATATTCCTGCTTGAGCTCTTTCACTGTTTCTCAGGGTGAGAAGGTCAGATCCAGCCCTTTAAAATTTGATTTGGAAAATAGAATGAAGGGGGGAAAAGTCAAACAGAACGGGGTTATGTGTGTAGTAACAGGTCTACAGGAACACTCACTAACTAGATCCCATGTGCCCAAGCCAGCAACAGTCTTCTCCAGGTTGCCAGACTTCTCTGCCCTTCAAATATGTGTGAATGCATAAATGTATCAATGCTGTGGATTTTCCATTCAAACGGATGGGGATGACCTTTGAATAACTGCTAGCTGTGATGACACTGCAGGAGCTCTTGTTTGAGATGTCTAAGATGATGCCGCAACATAACAACCTTTGAACATCATGTGCGCATGAATTGACAAATCGTGTCACTGGGAGAAGAGTGCTGTATTTGATTAACGCTGGAGAAGATGGATCAGAGGGAAACACCTTCATGGAGGACAGAAATAAGTCTGAGAGTGACAAGGAAATAAGAATAACAAATAATTAGCAAAAACTGTATTGGTGATTACTTCAGTGCTTCTGGGAGATCTTTGGGATCATCTTCAGAATATACAGTCAGCAGAGATAAACTGGCCTTGCCAGCTGAGTTCTGGGCCCTCACAGAGTTCAGAGCTTCAGTTTCACTGGTTCTAACATGAAATGTTTTTTAGAAGGACACATGGGCTCTTTTACAGAAGTAATGGAAATTAAGTGACCACTGATTTTCAGAAATCCGCACATAAACATTACTGTAAATACTACTCACTCTTATTCTGGGCTACAGCTGCATGGTTAAGAGGAAGTTTTCAGAGCTTCTGTTGTCCAATCTCACATGGCATGAAGCTTTTATGACTCCAGTTTTTTAGAACACAACAGAAAAAAACCCAACCTACCAATCTTTGGTTAGCGTAATGAATTTCAGACAAGCTGGTTCAAAAATGGACCCTGTGGTCATCATGTACAAGTCAATGCTTTCCAGGGGTGATGACATTTTGTTATCGTAATATTTCCTTAACCGGAAATAAATGTTCCATTTCAGATACCACTGTGTGATAGCTGTTGGCATGTATTTACCACTGTAAGTAGTTCCTGATGTTAGATAATTTGGTCCTGAAGCTAGGTGAAAGGAGCTCAGTTTTGCTGCAGATTTCTGGTTCTAAAACTAGTAACAAACCTCAAGGCATGAAAATGAAGGCGGAATGACCTCATTCCAATTCAGATGCTGTATGTGAACGTTCTGTGGGCAGAATTTGAAATTTTTTTCTTGATCTGGGTCCAAATGCTGAAGTGAGAATCTCTTCTAATCAAACTAAAGAAGAAGCTTGCATAAATGCCTTGAAACAGAACCAGCCGATTTCTGTAGAGCTCTGCTGACAAGCAGTTATTTCTTCTGTGTTAATATCATTACAGGAAAGTATTGGAACAAGAAAATAAACAAAAAGGCACATTGACTTGAGGTTGAGTGGAAGAATGACAATAGCTGAAGTTCAGTGGGAGTTTTGCCATAGATTTCACTGAATCCCAGGACTTCATGCATTCTGTTTCCCTCTCAATGTTTGCAAAGGACTGAGATACTGTATATTGAAACTAATCTCCAGGTGCCAGTTTGTGTCAAGAAAATGTGTGTCTGCGAGTGTGCACACACATGCTTCTTATTAAGATATCCTTTCACTGTTTCAAATTTAGCCTAAAACCTGCTTTTTTTAACATGTGGCACCAACAGAAACATGGGGGGAGATCGATGGGAGCTGCTCTGAGCTAGTTTCAATCTGCCTGGAAACTACCTTGTGTTCTGCCCTTTGTTTTCTCACAAATATTAGGGGCTGATCATGTCAAAACTCCAGGTGTTACTTTGTCATGTTTACACATAGAGATCACCTTCCTCATTTCCCTTTAGTAGGAAACTGTGATGAATTATTTTAGCTAGTGATGAAAGATTTAGTGTACATATTTACTTCACCCCACAAAGGGAAATTGGCTTTTTTTTTTTTTTTTTTAGAGAGAGCTGAATGTCAGCTGTATCAATTTTGGCTTCCCTTTTTAGGAAGAAGCAACAAGCAGTGCATGCAGTAATGAGTCAGGTATTGCAATGGATAATAAGAGAAGTTTTTGAAGAAGATAAAAATCAATTACTTGCCCTGTCTAATTTTTTGAGGGAAAAAAACCTAACAGGAAGAGGAGACTAGTGGAGAAAGACAGCTTCTGAAAGCAGTGGTTGTTAGTGGTGGAAGTTCAGAGAAACCAACTAAAGACTGTTTTTGAAGAGAAACGCTGTGACATTTCTTAGTGGAAGCCAGCCAGAAAAATTAGTGGAATATGAAAAAGTCCCAAGGAAGAATGAGACTCAATGTTTTGAGCTGATGAGTAAAGCACACTGCTTGGTACTTTTTAAGAGTTGTAGCACTGGGAAGAAGTTGACTGTAGGTTACTTTTGCACGGTAAGCTGGTGAAATATATAGGCATGTCTCTTTTAAAAGGAAGAGTGTGAGTATGTATCCCAAAGCCAGAGAAGTGTGGAGGACTCAATGAATTTAGAAAGATGCTTGTGTGAGGTCCGGAGGATCTTTAGTGACTTGGAAAAGTTGGGTAAACTTTTGCAAACATCTTGCAAAGTCCTTTCTTTCTTGGCCAGTGTCAGCTTTTTAGCTCACCATGCAGCTTCTTAATTTCCCTTCTCTATGCAAAAGCAATTGCATATCTGGCTTGAAGATCTTTAAACTGTGAGTTTCGGTGACTACCAGTATATTTGTTCATGCTAACTCATTTTTTGGTTTGTCTTCAGCAAATACCACCACTTCTGCCTAGAAAGAAGCATGTGGTACTGAACCTATAAACAAACAGCATACACGGGAATAATAGATAATTACTATGTCAAAGTAAACTACAATCTAGTCAGGATGGAAAATCCACTTCTGGCCGCTGTTGTAGTGAGTGATGACGTTAAGAACAGACTGCTCCATAATGGAAACTGCTTGGAATTGCTTTATTTTACATGGCAAACACTTGCTTAAACATAAAAATGAGCAAACAAAATAATTTGTTGAGACTTGACTCTCTGTTAATGGTATACCATAGCTTAGCAGGTGACTATGCATATAATTGTTTGTTTAATCTGTATTTCTGAGTTCCTCAGAGTCTGCCAAGAACAAATATTCAGTACTGGAAATTAAATCTTAAGAAATAATTTGGAAAAGGCAATTAACTGGTAGGTCTGGCTGAATTATAGAGTGGTTTGTAAGAACGTTCCTAAACGAGAAGGTGCTCAGTCAAGGTTCAGGTGTATCAAGAACTGCATGGCCATCCTGCTTGTACCTGTATACTACAGACTTGATTTCAGTAAAGCAGAAGAGCTCTAGCTTTTTATGTGAAGCTTTATGTTTTATACATTTTAAATTTTTTGCATATGCTTCAATTGTCTTCTGACTCAGTGGCTTTTAATGATACCAGTGGAATTTAGACTTTAAAAAGGAGAATGTCTAAAAGGCCTTCAAAGGCAGCTATACATAGCATCATCCATTGTGTTTCTCTGAGAATATGTATTTGTGCATTCTATGAAGGACTTGTTTGTTCTCCTCTTTGATACAGCGTTGTGGAATCTAGTTCACAACTGAATGAAATGTGCTTGAAGATAAAATAAGTAACAAAACTGTAACGATAATGAAGCATTTACTAAGGTTGGGTTTGCCTCTTGTTTCAGAGAAGGCTTTACTAGTAGTTTATAATTTTCTCAAACTTCTCTATTCCTCTGTGATGCTTCACTGCCGCTTATTAGTGGGATTCAATTAACGTATGAAATCATGTAAATAACCCCAAATGACATAAATTCTGTATACAGAGAAAATGATGAATACATTTAGACTACAATGTTTGCTCTGAGGGATAATTTGATTACTTAAGTGACATATAAAGCATTTTTTTCACTTATTCTACAAAGACATAAGTAAAATATTGTACGTATCAGTTCAAGGACTTAACACAAAATCTGATTTTTTTGATGTTGTGTGCAGAATGCCATCATAACTTTCTTTATATAAGCATAAGTAATAATTTGATGAGAAAAAAGTGGAGAATTGAGTTTTGGTTGTATTCCTTATATATTTCAATTTTATCTTTCTTAGGATGTTTCCTTTCAAGGATGGCTTATTACAGTAGCAGTTTGTAAATAAGCGCTATTAGGGAAGATAAAATCATTCCAACAATACACAATACAACAGTGAAAATATATCAATTCCAATTTAGCTTTACATAGAGAAGCATCAGAGAAATGTAAGTGCAGTCTTATAAATGTAGGAGATAGACCTTTGTCTTCACTTTTCCAAAGGATGAACCACATCCTGTGAGGTGTTCAGCATCTGCTGCCCTAATCAATACAGCTGAGAGTTAGCTTTTCTCAATAGGTTTGTTCTTCTAGCCAGGAACTGTCCAGCTATAAGAAAGCATCATTGTTCGGTGTGAGGAGGGAAAAAGAGTTATATCTTTTATGGGAAATCTAAATCATCTTGTCATCATATAACTCAAAAATGGCCAAGTATGTTTTCCCTCAAATTTGTTTAAACAAACAAATGTAATTCTTAGGTTTAGGCCTTGGAAGCCAAGTTTCCGTCCAGCGTGAATTTAGGACATAAAGATTTGTTTGTGATGGAAACAATGCCAGACACTTCTGCATAGCAGCGTAATGGAGTGCCGGTAGAATGTAGCTTATAAAACTGGATTCAGGAAAACAGAGCTGCTCTGTCTA
Organism: Pipra filicauda; assembly: GCF_003945595.2. Classification (NCBI taxonomy): domain Eukaryota; kingdom Metazoa; phylum Chordata; class Aves; order Passeriformes; family Pipridae; genus Pipra; species Pipra filicauda. Next base: position 3,780,599 of record NW_024103851.1, on the reverse strand, counting down.
ATTTGGCCTGCACCATGTGATTACAATAACATAATTGTGCAGCTTGAAAGCCTTTCCCTCTCTGCTGAAACGATGCAGTATTCAAACACGTGTGAGAGTGTTTCTTCAACAAAAGGCCAGAGCTGAAGCCTCTGCATATCCTCCAGGATGGGTCCTCCTTGTGCTGCCATGACTTCCTGTGGTGACTGCATGCTGTCACCTGCACGTGTTTCTCAGGACATCCAAGTTCCCTGATACAACCATACTGTCTTGTTGGGGCATCTCATTTTTCCAATATTTTATGGAGTATAATTCCTCTGAATGGGAGTATTTGCTCTTCTCCCATGTTAGACAGTGGTACTTGGTTGGTGAGGATTATTTATACGTTCAGCCTGTGCTGATACTTGGGACATGCATGAGGGGTACTTACTCAGTGGGAAGCATTCCCATTTTGGATTCTTTTGGGGCCTAGTCCAAAGTTTTATGGAAAGGATTTCTAATATCTGAAAAGAGCCAACTTCCGTTTCCTAGCCAAGCTGCACATATACAGTAATCTTGTTCCAACAGCAAAACTATGAAAGAAGGAACAACAACTTTTCAGCATTGCAATATTTATCCCTTCATGTTAATAGAGTCATAGGATCATATAATATCCTGATTTGGAAGGGTCCCATAAGGATCATCAAGTCCAGCTCCTGGCCCTGCACAAGACAACACTTCTTGAACTCCATCAGGCTCGGTGCTGAGACCGCTTCCCTGGGGAGTCTGTTCCAGTGCCCAAGCATGATATGGGTGAGGAACCTTTGCCTAGTATTCAACCTAAATCTCCCCTGGCACAGCTTCATGCTGTTTCCTTGGGTGCTATTGCTGGTCACCTGTGAGAAGAGATCAGTGCCTGCCCCTCTGCTTCCCTCGTGTTCAGAGATTTGGAATGTTTCATCTGCTTCTGTGATCAGTAGTACAGCACTTTGTATGTCACAGTCAAAGAAGTAAGTATACACTGCATTTTGGTGAAAAAAGGAGAATTTCAGTGAGTACTTCCTGTAAGAGAGAGAAGTATAATTTTTTTTCCAGCAATATATCATTTAGAAGGATAATTTATAATATTTTTCTTGTGAAAGCAAAATGGTCTCCTTAAAAGACTTCATTTTAGGCACTGAACTTTGAACAAAAAAAATAAATTCTTTGGGGCTCAAAATATTCCTCCGCTTCGTCCAGACCGAAGTTTCCTTTCCTTTTTGTTTGGGGAAAATGTAAGGAAATTTTATTGACAATACAAGAGATTATGAGAACTAAGTATATTAAAATGTATTTGTACATACAATTATATGAAAAGCATGCTAATTAATACTTTCAGAAAGCAGCACATAGATATATGGACTTAAATACAGAAATGATAACTTTGGATTGTCTTTGGGTTCTCAGTTTCAAAGTAACAGCTCCTGAGGAAACTGAACTAAATGCTGCGCAAATACTTATATGAGAGACTTCTCTGAATACTCTTGTAACCTCAAGTTAGTATTTATGTTAAATATCTAAAGAACTAGCAAAGAGAAATAGATAGTTTTTGTTATTTTTTTTTAAAGAGCAACTCCATTCTGAGGGCTTTTTTTTTTCTTCTGTGAAACAGACATTCTACCTGCTTTTAGAATATTTTGTGAGAGAACAGTTGATCCTTTTGATCCTGATAGCATTGAGGTCATGGCAGTTAGAGCAAAGGTTTTGGCCTGATATTGAAATCCAGATCTTGATATATGCTCAGGTATTCTTTTAGTTAGAATGATTAACGAAATGTTAAGCCACTTGTCATTATGGCCTCTAATCAAGAAAAAAGTTAGAAATAGAGATTTTTTTTCTTTTTCTGATGGCACCTGGGTAGAGTAGAATTGGTGGTAGAATCTCATGACCCATCCCTTGTCAAATTTTGAAGGTCAAAATAAAGCTCAAATAGGTAAATAGATTTCAGATGCCTCATTGCCAGTCTCTGTAGTGTGGTATAATGTCCAAGCCTCCACTCCAGGAGTCATCCATCACTCACAAAAAGAAGATAAATTCTAATTGTGTGGTATGCAGTAATTTGCCTTTAATGGTAGTGGGATCTGAAGAGAGACCTGTGAGTTTATTCTCTTAGTCATTTGTATTGAGCAAATTTAGCATACCCCTCCATGGGAGTTACTTCTGACTCGTGACTGAGTAAGACCTACTGAATATCCTGCTGACAGACTTTCCCAAGATGCTTTAGAGTTTACATTTTAGATTCTGTACTTGGTAAATCTTTTTGAGCTGCATGAATCACCTTAGCCCAGTGGGTAACACTGCCTCCTGAGGGAAGGCAGACTAAATTTTCCAGTGTGTGTGTTCATGCACTTGTCTTTTAACACCTACCATACCTAATGGGAATACTGAGTACTACTGTCAGTGATGGCAGCTCCTTGCTTTGGCATGGCTTGCACACTGGTGTGATCTGTATTACAGTTTGGAAGTTCAGGAATGACTGCATGTTTCTTAGAAAGAGATCTAAGCCATATTCAAACACAGAAAATGGTGAAGTATTTGTTGTGATAAGCTTTTCTTGTTAAATGTTTGTACATATTTCCAGTCCCAATTTGTTTAACTTCAACTTTTGGACCATACTATTTCCCTTCTTCTCCTCTCTCCTGAGTTGAAAATTTCTGAAATGAAGTCTGCTTTTATGTAAACTGTGAAGACACTTCTTTGAGTGATTTTAGGGCAACAAAGGAAATAAGATCTGTAACCATAGACTAGTCTTGTCATCACATTTGGCCAGTGCCAAATGGAAATTGAACCACAGGTCTTGAATTATGTTTTTAAGTCCTGGAATGAGTTATGTTCAGATGAGCTATGCTGACTTCAGTGAAGCCAGGGCAGGCATATGAGCCTTCCTGACAAAAGATTTTTGAAATGTCACAACAGAAGTTAAACCCCACAGATTTCAAGGGGTGTCCAAATATGGTAAAGTAACCAGAGAAATACTTCCCTTTTCATCAACTGACAGCTGCCATTCACAACACAAACACAAAGCTTTTAGTAAATTCCAGAAAGTTTCTTAGTATTTGGAGGAAGAGAAAAGTCCAGCATAATAAGGGTTGTAACTGTCTTATGAGACTGCTGTTGCTACCCTGGAGGTAAACAGGAAGAGGATCTGATATACTTAAAATAACCAAGTTGGTTTAAAGAGGACATGTGTTATCCTTTCTTCCTGTGTGAGACAGAATTAATCACTGTAAGTAGCCGGCAGCATGGGTTTTCTTATGGAGAAATCCCTCTGTGTCATTTCACAGTACACACTTTGCTGGCTGTCTTGCTTCAATGACATAAGACGTACTTTCCTCTCTTCATCATCTTGGGATGTTATGGGGTTTTCCTGCCCTCTGAGAAGATTTATTTTTTTCAATTCCTCTTAGCAAAAATGACTAGATAATACAGCCAAACAATGAGATACCCTGAAGTTCCTATGATGACACACCTCCTTGCTGCTGACTCACCTGGTGATAAAAGACATTCTGTTGATATTTCTATTAATGACAAAAATAAACCTCTGCTAAGAAGATTACCTCATTTGCTATATGTGATTTATGTGCTAAGCTCTTTTAAGAACTCCAATTACTTAGTGCTAGGAAAAAATACTCCAGGATTAGAGGTACTTGCACTGTGTTGAAAGATTTGGGTTTACCTGTAGCCTTTGTTTGTGTTAAGGTTTTTTGCAGTGAGCTAGATGTGACCCAAAGTATTTGAATTCTGTTCTGGATCCAACTCTAGATCTCAGCAGGCTGGGGGATGCATATTGGCATACCAATTCAAGATCTGCCTTGGAAATGGGTAAAGGGAGAATGCTTATCATCAGGAAATATTGTCACTAACAGACCAAATCCCTGATTTGTTTCAATTTGTTTGTGTTTTAATGCATGTGTGTATGCCAGTATACCTAAGGTTGATGTAAATGTGAGTAGACACAACCTGAATAGCACTGTATTTTAGAGCTCTGACAAAACAGGCATTAGGGATTATAAAACAACTGTTAGCATTTGCATTTCTGTTTGATGGAAGACGCAGTAGAGGCATGTGCATTTGGACCTTGTGAAAATCAGTCCAGATATCTGGAAGGACGTGCGAAATCTGTTAGATTTAAATAAATGTAAATGTAGGTGTTCTTGTGAGAGCTTTTCTTTTTCTTCACTTTCTGTTATTTTGTTTTGCCAATGTGCACCACAGGATATCACCTCAGATATCCAGATGATCTAAGTCACCTTTTTTTCCCAGGTAACTTCAATCTCATTACAGCTATGAGATGTATCATTGGCAGCTGAGTGTGAAACTAGCCAGTACAATTGCTGGATATGGGTATTCACAGAGCACATTTCTTTACAGGTAAAACCAGAGAATATAACTCAGAGTTTTCATAGTAAGTGCAGTGCTCCTAAATATGAGTATTATTTAGAAAAAAAAAATCAGCTTCCTTGCGTGGTGCAAAGCTGCCCAAGTTTCTCTGGCACTGGTCAGTGCCTATCCCCCTTTAGAAATCTTTAGATACTCTTGACTACCTATTGACTCCTTTAACATACTGTACAGAAAATAACTACAGAGACAGTATTTGCATAGACATTAGGATTTGAAAACTGAAGATGCATGAAAAGGAGCTCTTATTTTCTTCATCTCCTAGGGACTAGTAGAATTACATTGTTCTGGACTAAGGATTTATTGGATTTGGTGCTCATCTCTGAGATATTAAACATCTGTCTGTATTTTTCATGCCTTTTCAAGGTGAACAAATTTTCTGTTGACTTTGAGGTGACAGAGGCTGGGCAGTCCTGCAATTGTGAAATTGGCATCAGCCAGCTGGGGAGCAGACAGCACAGGCCAGGGTACAGGAATGGACCATTGCCAACCAGCAAAGCTTAGCATCCTCATAATCTATGGACCCTGCTATATATATGCCTTCCCTACATGCCTAGATATGCCTGTGGTCAATGTAGATGGTCTTGATGCTTAAACATTACATTCTTCTGACCAGACAGCATATGTTCATGGTCCTTGTTTGTAAGCTGAATGAACAGAGTCATGATGCAGTCTCATGACACCATTGTGCTGATTCTTCTTCATGTGTCTTCTCCAGCACATGGGGCCCGAGTTGTTTCTCTGTGATGATTTTGTCATTTGGGTGGGGAAAAGTGCTACCAAAAGATAAATATATTCTAAGTTGTACTTTTAAGTCCCTAGAAAACATCTGGATAGTAAACACCAGAGATTCAATTCCCACCCACATTGGTCATAAAAAATCAAGACATGTCGGGGGGGGGGGGGGAATCACTGTTACTATTTCACAGTGGAAATCCTGGGTGCTTGGATTAGACTCAAAACAATAACCAAATTTTCTCCCACAAAGGAGCAGACGTGGGATAAGGATGGCTTGTTATGGCTTCCATCTCGTTTCCAGGTCTTGTGATGATTACAGCTAAGTTGGCCACTGTAAGTCTGCAGCTAAGTCTACAGTTAAGATGTAGATCCATTAACAGAAATGTCAGTTTACTATAAAGAAGGCTCTTGTGAAATTGCCTACTGGATTACAGGGAGGTGACAAAAACACAGTGAAACATCCTGAGATTCCCCATCTATTTTTGCAGTTCCAGGAGGTTTGAACAAACACTAGAAACCAAAGTGATTAACTGAGCCAAAGCAAATAAATCTTTTTGAGGTTCCTCTCATATTAGTTACAAAGATACTTAAAACTTTTCAGAGACAGATGTGCTGCTGCTGGAAAAACAGAAAAGCAAAAACTGACTTAAAAGCATTGAGTTCTTCACAGGGGGCTGGATTCTTATAGCTACTAGAATAGGTGTTTTTTTACAAAGTTTAAAAGCCAAGGTTATAAAAATAAGAGAAGAACAAGTGAATCATTAAAAAGACAATATTAGCCCATTAATACAGCCTCTCCTCATTACTTTGTACTGGTAACTCCTGTGAGCAAAGCTAATAATTAATAACTAAGAAAGCAAAAGGTACTGTGCTGCCATGAGTTGTTAACAAGCAGCGTTTATCAAGATGGTTCACAGTCACATCACAGGTACTGGACAAAAACATGGTCATGGGAACTTTTCCTAGTCATTGACTATTAGTTGCATCTTAGTTAAACTGAAACATTGTTATAAATATTACAGAAATGTTACACTTTGCTCAAATAAGGCATCTGTTCCAGCAAAATTTTATGTTTTGAACATTAAAAAGAAGTTTTCTGTTTTTAAAGAAAGCATGTGGACATCAAGATAAGTTAGTTGTTTTGAGTTATATTGAATCATATAAAAATTAAAAATACTTTGAAATAAACCAACTTCCTGAAATATTAATGTATGTCTTTGCCTTTGTTTTATTTTTATCTTTCCATTTTACCAACTACTCAGCAAGAGACAAAATAGCAAACTTTTACAACTCAAAAAGACCAGATTACAAATATAGTAATGTAATTGTGGGATTCTGAATGGAGAGTACAGATGAAATATCAGCTGCAACCAAACTCCCCTTAGAGTGTTAAGACATGCCAGTTAAAAGTTTAGTTTTTCTGTAAGCACTAGGATTGAATCTATGACCTTGATAATTTGACAATTCTTAAAATAAGTGGAACTCTGGGGATATTCAAAACTTTATAAAATAGAATATTCTGAGCAGTCATATTCCCAAAATCTGTCTAGAACAAAGGAGGGGACAATGAAAACCAGAGGGATATTTAAATCCAAGAAGCTTTGTAGACTTTTGTAAGACTTTCCAGGGAGGTAGGGATGTATTTGTCAATTTGCCTAAACATCTTCACTCCATATGTTTTCACATTTTGCTCCTAAGCTTTTAATGCATTTTACATTAAACAGTCATTGAGCAAAAAGAAAATTGTTCTGGGCTAATTTCAAGAAGTAGTTTTCCTCCTCCCAGTGGTGTGTTCTGCCCATCAGGCTACAGATCTGGTGTCTTGCCTGCTGCTGACCACGATGGGATGCCAGTGGAGCCCTGCCTTCTTGCCCACACTGAAACCCCACCTTTTGTCTGCGGGAAATGTCCTCCCTGGGACAGAGTGGTATAGCCCAAGGATCATAGCAGTCTGGGGCAACAAAAGGCAGAGGGTTTAGCCCTTTTAGGCTGAGAGAAGACAACACCTAGGCCAAGGACTTCTGAGAAATGTGCTGTAGCTTTTGGTATTCACAGAGCTCTGCAGAGGAGCCTGCCTCAGCATCAGGAGCACCTGAAGCCTTGGGCTATCCTAAAATCATACAGGTCACACAGGTGTGATTCACCTGGAGGCACAACCATTCCTGTATAATTGGGCTTTTCCCCACTGGATATTAGTGAAACTTTATTTGAAGAAACTGTACCTCAACATCTGTGATGAAAATAGGCTTTTGAAGAGTGGGTTTGCCATTACAGTTGTGTACTCCTGAAATTATCCTATTGCCTATCCTGCTAGCAAAATCCTATCTGCCAGTAAAATGTCAGTTGGTAGTGCAGTGGCACTTCAGAGGATACCGGTGTTTAGCATCAGTGCTACGCCGATGCTGTTATGTGTGGGCACCTGTGTTTGCTTAAGTTGCTGATGCAATGAATGTTGATGTGGTACAGGAGACTGAAATGGCCAGACTTTTTGACCTTAGTTTCTCAGCTGCAAGTGGAAGTTGGAGGAGAAATTTTTGAAGAGGGGATAAAAAAATAGAGTGTGTGAGCTGTACTTGTGGATATGCTATAGATCAGAATGGACTGGGACAGTGATCCTCTCACAGGCTAAAAGTAAAGAAATTAAAATGGAAAAATTGCTCCCTGCCCAGTTCAGATTAATTCTAGAAAGTATTGTTTTGACATAAAAGTTTCAGACCTTATGTAGAAACTAAAATAAGAGGACACTGCATCTAAGGCGTCTCACAAGGTTATACTTTGACATTTGTCCCTTCCTTCCCTTCACCCCTGCTGCCTGCAACGTTGAAAACCATTTGCAAAGCAAGAGATTTGCTCAGATGCAAGAGCAAGAAAAAAGAGGCCATGTGCCCCTGAGGCAGGGAGGACCACAGACCGCTCTTATTTTGTAGTTGCATGTGAATGCTGTACTCACATGCTCTGAGAACACTTAAGACTTCTTGCCTGACTTTTATGTCTATATAAACCTGACACAAAAGGTGAAAAAACCCCACAGTCAAGATGTCTTATCAGTGGCCAGTGCGAGTATGGTGCTACTTCCCATGACACAAGGACTACCAGGCAGAAAGATCCTACTACTTGGTGGTCAAGACAATTTAAATGAAGGTAAAGCGATGCAGCAATGGCTGCTGCCCTTTATGGCTGAGGTCAGGCAGTGCCATTTGTCTTCTGCCCACTTTGCTTCAACTCCTGAGCTGCTGACTGCCTTCTTTAACTGCTTCTGCCTGCACTCCAGACAGCAGAGAAGGGTAAAACCCTCCGTAATCTAGTGTGGCTGAAGTACTGATGTGCTGACTTAAAGCTGACCTTCTGAAGCCTTTTGAAGGCTGTGAAATCTGGTCTGGAAATGTCATGGTAAGATACTGAACATTTTACTTCTGATTAATTCATGAGTACTCTACAAAGTGGTTGGGAAATTCCTTTATTTAAAAAAATGCTCTAAACTTGAATTGAGAGCTAAAACTTCATGCAAAATTAATAATTTGAGAAAACAGTATGCAGTCATTTTCAGGATGCTTTAAATGTTTTTTGTACTATTCAATTAAATCTGTTTTGACTCTCAAAACTAATTCTGTCTATGTAGGTAGCATTAATATGTAAGTCAAAATGCAATGTTTCCCTCTAAATTTTTGGTTTTGGTATTCATGCAGTTTCTGTAAAATGGTTTGCTTTTGAGAAAAAAATGAATTTTTTGCTGATGGAAAATGTTAATAATGACCCTTTAACCAGCTTTATATAGAGTGTATTTCCTCATACTGTTTTGATACCTTCTCTCCTAAAATTGACATAAACCAGAGAAACCAGAATTACACAAACATGAAAGCAATGTTCAGTTTGATGATTTGAAAGTACTGTAATGCTGAAGCCTCACAGTGCCCCTATTTTATTCATTTTTCCTTCTATGGAAGTTGTCAGTATATTTTCCTGAAGGGTGATTATGTCATTCCGTCATATCCTAGATGATTTTGGACACCACAGAAAAATTAGAGGGACTATGTGAAATGTCTGGACCTTTTAAAGGTTCAAGCATGCCATGAATGTACTTCATTATCCCAAATGTAGGATGCCTTCTGCATTCATAAAGCAATACTTTTTTTTCAGTAGATGACTTATGGGAAAATAGCTAATGATTCATGAAAAAAATCCTACTTCCACACAGTTGGATGATCATCTTACTGCTACTTGCTTTTTTTTCTAAGCACGAGTTTGGGTGTGGGTGCACAGTGGCATGTGGATAGAGGAAGGGGGGGACTGTGTGTGCATGTGAGTTTATATATGGAATTAATATATGGATTGGGATCTTCTTTTTAAGACTGTAAAGCGTGCCTGCTGCTTTTATTCATTAGCACCTACAAAGGACTAATTGCCATCAGGCATGTAGGTGGTATTTTTGGCAGTGAACTAGAAACGCAATAGGTTTGATGACAACCAATGATCTGCCAAAGCCTTGTCAGAAGAAGAATCTAGCTTTGCTGTCACTCACCCACCCCTTTAAATTCAAATGCAGATGCTTCCAGGGGGTGTGTGGCACCCATCCAAATCAGCATTTGAAATGGAGGGCTCCCAATACTGTAAGTACAGACAGTGCTGTAGCTGAGACTGCTGCCTAATGTGTGAGGTGAGAGGGAAATGTGAAAGCTAAAATGGAGATAAGAGGATATGGAATGCTCTGTTCTTTCTGCCATAGTGACAATAGGGAAGCAAGAACTCTGCCTGGTGCAGGTGGTGGCTGCCCTGCAGTGTCCAGTGGGACCTCTCACTGGGGAAGCCAAGGACAAAAGCTGGCTTTAGGCTTGTAAATTCCATGAAAGTTGTCATGAGAAATTCTGATGTACAAAGAGGGATGACTTTGTGGTACCATAGTCAATCACACGACTCTATCCATCATGGTACCCTTATGGCTAAGCAATGGTGGTGTGTTTCTGGAATCATCAGACACTGACACCTCAGGAGGTCAGATAGGACTCACCTGATCTTTGGCCTAACCTTGGAGGTGATACTTTTGCCTTCTTGTCCATAAACTCCAGTTCTTCAGCTGGAAATTAAATCTCTGATAGGAATTCTCAGAGAAGTGCAGCATAATAAAGGTGATGTAGCTAGAAACTGGCAACATGTTAAGTAGTTGAGGGGTTGTGAACAGCACATCAGCTGTGGCTTAAAGCTTGCCTATATGGTATCTGTAGAATGGATATCTGTCATATGGGAAAGTGCTACTGAATGTTAGTATAAGAAACATAGTGTAAACAATTAACATTTTTATATACCATCAAAATTAATTGGAAAAAAAATAAGAAAAAACCCTAAGATTATATATTGCTCTCTATTAGCCTTTGCTTTTGCAGTAATAAGCTCTGTGTCTTTTATTTGGGCTGGAAAATGTGATTATATTCCGACAATTAATATGCTTGTGTCTCCAGATGCATTACAAATGTATCTAGTGTGTAAAACTGGCCTCTGTTAACATTGCTGTTGACTTGTATACATCTAAACATCATCTTATGTCAGGAATTGAGGAATTTTGTCTAATATGTGATAATGCTTTTTCTTGGATTCTTCTAAGAATACATGAAATTCTTTAACTAGTTGTATAGAGCAGGTATTAATTGTCTCTGAGAGGGCCTACACTGATGTGATTGAGTCGAATGAGATGGGTCTTCTGAGACCAGCTCAAGTTTTCTTTATACCCCCGAGTCATCGGGTTTTCTGATGGCATTCCTCTCCTGTCACCTCAGATGACCTTCTTCTCCCCTTCCTTTCCCCACAAAAGAAGCAAGAGCTTCTAATTCTCCAGGAATGTGGCATTTATCACCTACTGCATTCCACTGGGATTAGTAGGGTTGCTACTTCATGCTATATTTATTTCAGTATAGTCCATATTCTTTGATTCATACCTATAAACTTTTGTTCAGTTTGGAGTTAGCTGTAAGAAGTCAGAGCAGAAGTAAACTCCATGTAATTGATCATGTAAAATAAATAAAAATAACCCTAAAAAGGGTGGGGAGAGGGAAAAACTAAAATAATGTTATATATTATATGGAAATTCGCATATTGGACTAGTTGTGGTAGTGTAAAATTCTTTCCATAAAATAATATTTTATCTGAAGTGTCTCATAGGGCTGTTATAAGACTAATAAATGCTTGCTAATAGCTTTGACAGCTTCAAAAAAGGTGCTATGAAAGTAATAGTTATTTCTGTTCTGCTTTTTTTTTTTTTATTTTCCATATTACAATTGTGATCAGGAATTGGAACATCTACTTTTATCAAATGGTGGGTGGTATCTACTTCAGTTCTTATGCCTATTTCTCCAAGTCACTAACTGACATCAGAATAACAAATAAAAGGAAACATAACTATGTGGTCCTATATTTCATTTATCTTCTCATAATGTCACAAGGAGAACTCATTCAAATAAAAATAATGCTTCATTTACTGCACATGTATTTAGTGTGCTTAGACAGCAAGTTCTGCAAATTAGTGAGGCAGTGACTTCAGGGCCAAATTCTGTCACACTTTATCACATTTCATGTGACTCCTTGCCAAATAACTTTGTACTGGCTTTTCTGGTGACAAGTACTATTCACTGTATCAGAAGTTACATGGTAAATTTGTTTAAGAAGGGGGAAACCTGATTTGTTGGGGTCTGATGGTCTATGGAGCCCTAAAAAACAGTAGTTCGTGCCCTTATTCATGCCCTGTTTTCCTTATTTCCATTCTTTGAATTTCTTTGAAAGACAGCTTTACAAACACAAAGCTAATTACTTCTGCTTTCTATATGTGGTCATGATGGTATTTTCCACAGAGATCTTAAATGGTCACTGAAGGGAAAGTGCACTTGTAAATGGGAGAAGAAGTAGCTCATGTTGTGCTAGTATTAAGATAAATACATAAAAGGAACTCATACTGTTTGATTTATAGAATACTGACAAGAACAACATTTGAATTTGTTGAGAAAAAAATTAAGAGTATGATCACTCTTCATGTCCAAGTACATGAGCTGATGACTAGCTGCAGTGAAGAACAACTTCCTCTCTCTGGCAAAGTCAGCACAACTTGGTATACTGTTGGAATTTTATGTCCTCTAGAGAATTGCACATTTCTCTTAAGCAAGCCACCTTCTGAGAGAGGGCACCGACCTCACAGGGATATGGAAGTTCTTTGGTACTTCAACTTATCTCTTACAACTCCATCTTGTTCCTCCACCTGAATACTGCCTGAGTACTTAATTGTACCTACTTATTATTTGTTACACAAGTGTTGCATTTTGTTTTTCGAGTCCAGAGTGACTACATTATCTTGTGATGCTTGTGAAAGTTAAGCCACTGATGCTTGTAGGTGGAATTAAGATTGCCTTAGATATAAATGCAAGGTTTCAGCCTGAGCATGGTACTGCTGAGAGATGGAGATATGTAACCTTTCCTTCCCTTTGGGGTGAATTACAATCCTTCAGGTAATTTTAATCCATATGACAGGTAATGATTGATCAAATAATGCTTGTAATCCACACATTGGCCTGTGATCCTAGGAGTTTGGGGCTCTCCATGCAACTGCTGTTTCCCTGGTGATTTTCTTCTCAAGAACTTGGGAGATGTTGCTTTTGGTAAAGTAGCCTTGACTACTGCTCCCTTTACTTTTTCTTTACTTTCTTTGGCTAGCAGATTTGCATGATCAGACCTTTCCTAGCCTGGTCTTGGTTGCTTTTTCTCTCTCCGAAAAGAAACTCACTTTAGCAGTAGGGTCTGTGTAACAAAGAATTCCTTCTTGAAATTTCAGTAGTTCTTGCCCTTCTCCCCTTGGTATTGGAAATGCAGTAACCAGACCTGAGGTAATCCCTGCAGTGCTCATGAAGTATGGTCTGCAGCAGGATATGTCTAAAATTTAAAAAAAATGTAGACTTTCTCTTGCTTGGAATCAACATGGATCAGGTCATAAAAATTCCCAATAAAGAATATTTTACATGCTCTAGGTAATTTTTCCAGTGTTTCATAACCATTATAAATAGATATTTAGAGAAAACTTTTTTCAAATTAAGCCCAATTCTCCCAAGTTATTCCAAGTGCATATGGAAAACACTGATCACTATCACTTCTGTAACTGCTTCTTTCTTGTCATTATGTCTTTGCTTCCCTGTCTCCTCCAGAGTAAAAATGACCAGTTCCTTTACCTCTTTCTCATGGTAGCCATTTTTCTCACAAATTTGCCTTGACTGATCCTCTGGCATGACGCTGAAACCTGTCTCAATTCTATATTTGAGACCTCACAAGAAATGAGAAGAGCAGCACAATTATTCTTAAAGCCAAAATCACAGAATCACAGCATCACAGAATATTCTGAGTTGGAAGGGACCCACAAAGATCATCAAGTTCAACACGTAAGTGAGTGGCCCTATGGGGATCAAACCCACAACCTTGGCATTATTAGCACTGTGCTCTAGCCAACTGAGATACTTGAGCCAAAGCCAGTTTGAATAAACAATGGTGTTTAACTAAAAGAAATTATGAACTATCGCTACATGGGCCTTTCTGAGGTCGAATGAAACAGGAGGATGTTCTGTATTTCCGAAGACAGAGATAAAGAATGCAATTTCCTGATACACAGTTTTACATTCCTAAAGGAACTGGACTCCACAAGTTGCTGTGTTCTCTATTTGGTGTTTGTTATAAACAGACATTGCAATTTGCCAGACATTAAACATCTGAGCATACCCACAAGCTAATTTGATGAAACATCTGTGTGCACATGTGTATAACAAACCGTGGAAAGAATTTTTACAGTAAAAGATAAGAGCAACTCTGTAGATTGCTTTTTATTATCTTTTTTTTTTCAGTTATTGAATGTTTATGAAAGAAAAAGAGAGGAACAGAAGTGAAATGGATGATTATTTTTTAGATCGTTTAATAAAAAAGTAGTATTTTCCAGTTGTGCAAAGCACTGCTTGATGAAAAGCCTGTCTGTTGATCGCCTAATTTAATGTCTGCAGAGAGTCAGCATTAGTTTATGTTATTATTTAAGAGGAAATGATTTAGAGTATGATGTCAGGTTTCTGTTCTTTGAAAGTGGAGAGACACCTTTTCAAACTTCAAATTTATGCTGAAATTTATGCTTCTAAATCTAAGTTTAGAGTTCTTAGATCTTGAGGGGTGATGGGTTTTGGGTTTTGGTGTTTGTTTGTTGTGGGCTTTTTGGTTTGGGATTTTTGATTTTTGTTTGGTTGTTTGTTTTGGTGGTTTTGTTTGTTTGTGGGTTTTTTTGGCAAGCTAAGACATCTAGAGACTTGGGTGTGGATGTTAGTGGAGTCTGTATGTTCTTTTCATGTCATTACACAAGGCCTCTTTTAAAGTGCCTCAGAGTGGATTTTGGTCTGACAGATTTGAAAACTGAGCTACAAAATAGTAGGACCTGTTTTAAAAACTTCATTTACGTGTACAGTGATTGTTCTGGCAAGTTCAATATCTTCTCGCAAGCAAAGTATTCAAAATAGCATCGCAATCTTAACTTCATTTTATTGCAGGGAAGTGTTGAAGTACATGCCTACCTGTAGGCAAATACTAACACAAGTGTCTCTCCAGGGAAGGGATCCGGATCCTGTCCCGAATTCAAGCCTACAAAAATATGTTAAATAAATAAATAAAACATGATTATAAAAAATCATCACCATTTTATATTCTGTTGCTTCTACTGACATGGAACAGCATGATGCAAGAAGCTGATCCATTGTGCTTAAGTTTTTGAGTAGTGTGACATCAGAATCCTTGTGATAAGTGGACTTAGGTGGAACTAGGCGTACCACAAAAGGGTGTGGGCCTTAGGTTTAGTGTTCCACAAAATAAACAAAAATATGTTATCCAGCTCACTTGTTGCTTGTTAAAATTATCTTAGTGCTTTGATAACTCATCAAACATCAAGTTTTCCTTTTGTGACTGTTGTAGCATTTAGGAGTATAATACTGTCACCAGCCTGTGGTCCTAATCTGTCCCAGAGGAAGAGCATGAAGGATGTTCTTTGAAATTGAATATTTCCATTGAAATATTTTTAAGGATCAATAAAAGATTTCTATTTTCTTTTTCCCCACTCAGCAGAAAAAGGTGAAGCCAAGAGATTTCTGGGTTGATATGACTTTATCCCAATTATGCACATGATTTACTATTACAGTGTGACAGGGAAAGAAGGTTTTATTGTTGAGAAGAGATTTTATGCTTTTCTTAACCTGATGCAGTTTTTGAAAATGGTGCTGCAGAGGTACCAAGCAGATCTCTTTAGTTGCAAAAATAACTCTGGTAGTGAAAAATTGCTTTTAAGGTGAGAAAAGAGAAGAGAGAAGACCATGTTATATTCCATACAGCCCAGTTATATTCCATACCAAAGAATGTGTATCTGTTGAATGGATGTCTTTGTTTTGCATTTGTCCTTAAAAGTTGTTATTATTCCTCATCTCTCTTTTTATGAATCATTCGGTAATGTGAAATAAATTCCCAAAAGTGAGCAAATATTAATCACCTCTTTCCCGATACAGGTAGCTGTGTGGGTGGACAGGTGGAGGCAGGTTAGACTGTAGACAGTGCTATATTTTCAACATATCCTTTTAGCTAACTAGAGTTTTCCTGCTACTCCCTTCAACAAATCAACCCTATGGAGACAGGAGTAGAAGCATTATCCAGATATATACCATGACTCAAAAATAGTCATAATGATAGGAAAAATTATCCCAATATTAACAGACAACTGTTTCACATGGAATAGTACACATTTCACATGGATGACTTACCTGTGTATAGGCCTTCATGATTGTACCGAATTTCTCACACCCCACATAATAGGACAAAAGCACCAGAAACCGAAAAGGCATTTTCCTTCCCCCATCTCCAAAAGGCAAAGTACAGCTCTGCTTGTTTTAGCAAACAATAATAAAACCGTGGTAGTTTAGAGGTGCTGTATCCAACCAGAAAATGTATCATCTTTGAATAAGAAGGAAGCCAGACTGTGTGTCACCCTTCATTCCTGATGCAACTCTTCCTAAAATCCCAGCCTGCTGTTGATACTCTGTCACATTAGGTCTGTCTTGTCCTCCAATTGCTGTTCTGTTCTCCAGCAAAGTTATTTTCAACAAACCCAGTCCTGTGGTGCCATTTAGTCAAATTCTCTTAAACCCTTTTTGTCCTTTTTCTGCCACTTCTGTTCTGTGTGGCTTTGTGCCATTTTTCTCTATTTTAATGCTGGAACATCTAATTGACATAGCTCAAATAGCTACCTGAACAAAAATGTCATGAACTTCTATCGTAGAATGGTTTGGATTGGAGGAGACCTTAAAGAATTTCTAGTTCCAAACCCCCTGCCATGGTCAGGGACACCTTCCACTAAACCAGGTTCCTCAAGGCCTAATGCTGCCTCAAACATTTTCAGCGATCAGGCATCCGCAGTTTCTCTGGACTCTGTTTCAGTGTCTCACCACCCTTATGGTAAATAATGTCTGATGAAGACATGAAGAATGTCATGATGAAGAATGAGACTCTTTCAGTTTAAAGCCATTCCCCCTTGTTCTAGCACTACATGCACTTGTAAAAACTCCCTCTCCAGCTTTTTTGTGAGCCCCATTTAGATACTGGAAGGCTGCTGTAAGGGGAACCTTCTCTTCTCCAGGATGAACAACCCCAGCTTTCTTGGCTTGTCTTCACAGGAAAGGTGTTCCAGCCCTGTGAGCATCTTTGTGGCCTCCTCTGGACCTGCTCCAACAGTTCCACATCCTTCTTATGTTCGGAGCCCCACACCTGGAGGACGTATTCCAGGTTGGATCTCACAAGGTCAGAATAGAGGGGGAGAATCACCTCCCTTGACCTCTTGGCCATGCTTCTTCTAATGCAGCCCAGGACAGCTGTTTTTTCTGGGCTGCAAGCACACACTGCCGGCTCACATCCAGTTTTTTTGTCAACCAACACGCTCAAGTCCTTCTCCTCAGGGCTGCTCTCAATCCATTCTCCATCCAGCCTGTATTTCCATGTGGGATTAGCTCAAGACATGTGCTTGACCTCGCACTTGGCCTTGTTGAACTCCATGAGGATTGCACAGGCCCACCTCTTGACCAGGTCCCTCCGTATGGCATCACTTCCCTCTAGTGTGTCTACTGCATCACACAGCTTGGTGAGGTCAGCAAACTTGCTGAAAGTGCAGTTTAATTTCTGAGAGAGCTGTTAAGCAGCACTGGTCCCACTACCAACCCCTGAAGAACTCTATTCATCCTGTTTTGGGAGCATTCAGTGGCAAGTCCTCACTACTTTTTCAGAGTTCAAACCGTGGCAGTTCAGCCTTCCAAAATGATCAAACCCAGTGGCAAAAATTAGACTTGGGTTTATGCTCTGGTTTGAAACATACTTGAGATGTCAGGACTACAAAGATACGTTAATTAGCCAAACACCCACTCCTCAGGTGATGACAGGAGAGGGGCAGAAGGTCATTTACTTTATGAGAGTGTATAGTTTGGCAAAACTAGTCTGCCATTTCCCACCAGAACGTTCTCTTGTAAAGAGCTTTTGGATGCTTTTGTTTGAGATGAACATACCTAAAATACTTCAACTAGTATTCGCTAGCATGTCTAATAATCAAAAGTGTTATCACATGCTCTTTGGAGAACATTTGTTATAGTGTCTCTGCAGAACATTTCTATGTTTGTTTGCATTAACCTCTTTATTTAGGCCACCTGACAAAATCATGACATAACCTACAGTCAGAATCAACGTAAGACTTGATTACCTCTTAAGATGTCCTATCTAGTTTCAACCTATGGTTGAGACCTCATATTGCACATCAGATATGAGCAACAGACCTGTCTTACTTCACTTTTATCAGTTCATATATAATGTGTTAACCCCATTCTGACTATGGATATAAACCATAACTGGCTGAAGTCAACACAACCTCCTATTTAAAAATGAATGGGAAGATGAGGAAGCTCCAGATTTCTTAGAGTTGCACTTTTGGGGAGTAAATTGTACATAAATCATATGAGAGCTCTTGGGTTATCCCTCTTTGCTTTTATAAATTTTGTTGATGTTACATAAATGGACTCAGCAGTTTATGCTAAATCACTGTGTCAAAACAATGTCAGCAATGCCAAATCTTGACATATTATTGGATGAAAATGCTTTCTTCACAAAGATACTCACATAACTACCCCAAAGGAAAGGGTAACAGAGCAATTCTAAAAATCCTAATTTTTATTGTGTTATAAATTATAAATACATAATTAAAAATATATAAGCTATCATAAGTTAATCATTAAGTAATTCATAACTTAAATGATTTATAATTCATTAGGAGATGGGATGGGGAGAAAAGCATGTAAAAGATGGCTCTTGATTTTTCTCCTTTTATATATAGCACCATTCTGGGCAGTAATGAATACATCAACCAAACAAGTGAAACCCTGATTACTCTCTGAAGTATTCTGACTGCATACTTCATGAATCCCTCTGTGGGGAAAGTAACCACTCAATCACCAACCAGCCTTTTTGTGTGTGCTTTACTTTAGTTTTGCTGTAACTACATCGTGGCTGGTGTTAAAGTTTAATATAGTTTATACAATTAAGAACTTGTGTAATTTTTTTAAATGTGGTGCAACTTTGATTACATTTCATGTGTTTAATGTGTTTAAAGAATTATTTTAGGAAGTTTTACCATTGTAATTAAATGCAGACATTTTTAAATGTTTCGTGTCTGAAAGTTGTGTTTGGCTGATGCAAAGTCTGAAACTAAATCAACCTGACTATTCCTTAGTAACAAATAAAATTTCATATTTATAGTATTCCGACTTTTTTTGTAAGCTCGTAGCCCTCAGTGATAGGGAATATGTTCTTGACAATGCCTGTAGTGACTATAGCTGCCAGCTGTAGCCCACCTCTTCCCGGAGAATCATGAAATGAGCTGTTGCAGCATGAAATTCAGCCTCTCTGCTGCAGAAACCTCACCGTGAGCTGTTCAGAGTCATTCTCACTGGCATGTCTGCCTCAGCACCACTGTCTGCATGGCTCATAGAGGAGCCAGATGGGTCAGCTCTCATTTTTGGCTGTTAGCTTTATGGAAAGTTGAGGAGAAATCCTTGGCCTTAAAAGTGTCTCTTATGTACAGCAGAGGCCAGCAGCAGTTTTGCCTGATTTAACCAGCACATGAGGAACAGTCTAGAAAATGTAGAAACAGTGACAATCAAGGTCACTTCTAGAAAGTTTTGTGATCCTCTGCCATGTGGCTGCTGAAGGATTCTTTGTTGTCTTTTTAACTGGAAGTACGTTTTAAAATCAGTTTGAGAATTGTTTCTCTTCGTGCTCTGGAGGTCTCTGAGCACCACCCTGTTGGGAAACCTGTAGGAAATCCTGAAAAATTCTGATGCCAAGTGTAGACACTGCTCCAGGGGCACCCTTACTCATAAGAGAGGAGGTGTCCCATCTCTCTCTGCTAGTTAGATGAGGAAAAGGCAAAGATTTCATCACAGCTCTGAGAGGCCTGGGGCATGGGGGAGACAGGGCGAGGTACGTGATAGTTCCTGAATTTGCCTTCGTAAAGTTCGTAATTTTGTAATAAGCAGAGATATCCCCAATGCGAGTGGCAATTCTTAGGATCATGTTCTGAGTTGCAACTCCATGAGCTTTGTGGGTTGTTTTGTTTTGGGGCTTTAAAAAAAAAAAAAAAATTGTTAGATCATTGAAGGCATTTTCAGTAGTTGATAGATCACAGAGTCACAGAATGGGTAAGGTTGGAAGACAGCACAGTGTGTCATCTGGTCCAATTATGATTATTTTCCTTTGAATGATTAGGGTAAGGAAAGATTCTGTGAGGAAGGCCTCCGGGATTGATTGGAATTTTCATTGAAAAGGCAGAGAAAACACTTTCATATCCTCTTTTTTTTTTTCCCCTTCTTTTTGAATTTTTATTCTTTCCTAAATGTACTGGGAACTTGCCATGTTCTGGGTCAGGAAAAAAAACTACAACCAGTTTATTATTATTTTTCCTTTTAATGAAGCTTAATGATTCCCTTTTCCCAGTATGTGCACTTTGCAGTCCACTGGTTTGGACAAGAAAATCTGTCCTTGTTAAGAAAAATACTGAATAAAACAGAGCTGTTAGCCCATATCCAAAAATATTCTATGTTTTTGTTTTGGGTTCTGCTGGAAATGCTACATTAACTTTGCCTCAGGACACTAATTAACAAACTGGTCATTAATTGCTGGTAATAAGGAACTTGTCAGCAGTCATTGTTTCCTTAAACTGCCTGAATTCAAGAGGACAATTTTAGAAGAAAGTACCTCTCTGAAAGATCCCTGTCTTTGCTCCTAAATGAGAGAATCTCCCAGTAAGTGAATGAAAAGGACCTTGGGACTCTTGATTGTTGGATGATGTTAGTTTCTGAAGCAACAGGGATTTGTCTTGAAATGACCAGTAATGTGATGCTAGAATAAGTTATTTCCTTGATAATACTTCTTGCCTTTGATTGGAAACAAACTTCACTAAAAACAATCATGACAGAAAGTGATTGCATTGCCAGAGATTGAAGTGGTAGTCATATATGTATTTCTTGCCTGTGTTCACTTCTCTCGTTCATATAAATAATGAAATGATGTCAGATGTGTGGTGACATGACTTTGGAGGTGAAAAGTTGGGCTGAAATTGGAACAGATATCTTAGGCCCCAGGGCATTTGGAGAGTTACAGTGCTCAGAGTTAGGGGTGGAAAAGTATTCCACTAATACTTTTCCAGTAGCATAATTGATCGTAATGTTCAGGGAATTTGCAGGTAACTTCTGTCTTGTATTCCGGAAGCATAAAATGCTTCTATTTTCATAGTTTCTGATTTTCAGAGAAGATGTGAAAAAGGATGTAAACCCAGCTAAAATTCTGACTCAGAGGAGTTAGCAATGGGGTCTTATGTTTTGTAGATTATGTGAAGACATGTAAAAAACCAAACCAAACCAAAAACCCCCACAAAATATAGCCCCCCAACATTGAAAAAAACCAAAACAAAACATATTTTTGTTTAAAACAGAAGCTGAGAACTCTTGATAATGGCCATTTATTGTTCTGGTAATGTTTTGCTTTTCTTATGCTGAGCAAAAGAGACCAGTTTCTCCTGTGATTAAACATGACCAAAGTGACTATTCCTTTTTTGACTCCATCAGGTAGCCTTTTTTTCTTCTTTTTCTTACTCTTAAAATATCCTTTTAAACACCTGGTATTCAGGGAATTTTACCTTGAAATTACTATGAGAAGAGGTATATTTAGATGATCTACTATAGTGTCTTTGTCTTCATTTTAGTATCTCATATTGTTGTGGGAATGTTGGGATTACTTAGATATATATTGGTATTTGGATTACAAGAACTTGTCAAATAAACTTTGATGACTGCAAAATGGATCAATGGAGGAATAAAATTTGCTGGCATTTGAAATTTGAATGTATGAATGCATAGAGAAGTGGTGTTTCATATCCAAACCAAAAAAACTTTGCGAAAAGTTATAGATCTTAATTCAAGAAAATAAGTAACATAATTAAAATGAGATGCAACACCTCTCTACTTCCTTCTATCTCCAATAACCTTTCAAAACTTGGGGGGAAATTTATATTTCTGATGAGAAAAAAACCCATATAAATGCACATCTCTTTGCCCCAAATGATTGTCAGTTTACTTACTGCACTTTTAGGAGTCATTTTGGTGTTGTAGGGAAGTTTGTTTTCTGGGAGCTTCTGAATATATTTTTATTTTTGCCTTTATGAAAGATGTACAGGGGAAAGAAGTGTAGAAAACCAATGTTTTGCGCAAACTAGATATATATAAAAGAACACACAAACAACAGGAAACAAAAGTTTAATGAGACTGCACATCAAAATATTTAGTGACCTTATGGTGCCAAAATCAAGACATATTAAACTTCATAGACTCTTTTTTAAAAAGGAGTGAGTGTTCCTCTCTTTTAAGCCAGATTTGCTTCAATGAGTGTGGTGCGTTGACCTTGGATGGATGCTAGGTGCTCACCGAAGTCTCTCTATCACTCCCCTCCTCAACTGGTCAGGGGAGAGAAAATATTATGAAAGTCATGGGTCTTATCATGGGTCAAGATAAGAACAGGGCAAAACAGATCCAACTGGGGAAATTAGTGAAATTTTTTAAATTTATTGCCAATTAAAATCAGAGTAGGGTGATTAGAAATAAAATCACTTCCACCCATTCCTCCTTTCTTTCTGGGCTCAACTTCACTCCTGATTTCATTACCTTCTCCCTACCAGCAGCACAGGGGATGGGGAATTGGGGTTGCATTCAGTTCATCACGTTTTCTCTGTCACTCTTTCTTCCTCACTCACTTCCCTGCTCCAGCAGGGGATCCCTCTCACAAGAGGCTGTCCTCCATGAACTTCTCCAACACGAGTCCTTCGCATGGGCTGCATTTATTCCTGATCCATCCCAGCATGGGTCCTTTCAATGGGGTCACGAGTCCTGCCGGCAAACCTGCTCCAGTGTGGGCTCCTCTCTTCATGCGTCCACAGGTCCTGTCAACAAACCTGCTTCAGCACAGGCTTCCCACAGTGTCACACCCTCCTTCAGGCATCTTCAGGCATCACCTGCTCCAGCGTGAGGTCCTCCAGGGACTACAGGTGGATATCTGCTCCGCTGTGGACTTACATGGGTTGCAGGGAGTCAGCTGCCTCAGCGTAGTCTTCACCATGGGCTACAGGGGAATCTCGGCTGTGGTGCCTGGAGCACTTCCTCCCCCTTCTTCCTCGCTGAAGTTGGTGTCTGCAGAGCTGTTTCTTTCACATATCCTCATTCATCTCTTCCAGGTGCTGTTGCACAGCAGTATTTTCCCCCTTCTCAAATGTGTTATCCCAGAGGCTCTACCACTGTTGCTGGTGGGCTTGTCCTTGGCTAGTGGCAAGTACGTCTTGGAGCCAGCTGGCATTGGCTCCATTGCACATGGGGGGAGCTTCTGGCAGCTTCTTACATAAACCATCCCTGTAGCCCTTCTGCTACAACCTCTTGCCAAGCAAACCCAATACAATGAGCAATGAGAAACAACCATCATGTTGGAGAGCCTGATTCATGTATTTTAATAACTTCAGCAGCAAAGAAAGATGCAGTGACAATATTTACCTATGTTATTTATGAAAATTGGGCCTACTTAATTTGGTGAAATTTTAAGTTCACTGAGGATACACAACAGAAGATGAAAACAATGTGGTTGGGTTAAAATCTGAAGGCAAAACTGACTGGAAAATCATAATTTGAAAGAAACCAACAAGGTTCTCAGTAAAATTTGGTATTTATATCAGTTATGAGGAGAAGGATGCAGAATGGGCCGCGTTAAATTTGCAGATGATGCTAAATTGGGAAGAGCAGGGAGCCTATGCGGGAGAATTTGATTTCAGAATGATGAAAGGCTGTTGTAGTGATTGGCTTAGTTCATAAGCTGAACATGTGTCAAATACACGTTGTTGTGGGGGCAGAAGGGAAGGTGTATGAGGACACTTTAGGGAAAGGTTGTCTTGGAAGAGATATAGGCTACACATATTGTGGCAAGACTCAAGCTGGAGGATGGTTTTGAATTTTGGAGTCTACCCTCCCAGAATGGGGGGAACTACTAGAAAGGATCCTGTATGACTTAAGGCATTCCCAGTGACTATTGCCTTAATTTGGACCTGCTTAATCTAAAGTAAAGACTGAGTAAGGATATGATGAAAGTCTTCAAAAATTTGGAAGACTGCTGCAAACTGCAAAGCACTTTTTAATATGCCCACATAAGGAGAAATAATGAACTTATATTGCACAGATGAGATATTAGGAAAACTTTTCTAACAGTAAGAATACTGGTAAGTTTCTGTAGAGTGGTGGGAAATTTATGTTGTCTACAGGCAAATCGGATGAGGTTTCACAGCTATGTTGGATGAACATCTGTCAATAAAGGTGTAAGTATTGACTTTTGGAGTTACTGTGGATTCATGGATTCACTGTGGACTGGACTGGGGACTGGGGGAGCCCTCTTTCAGCCCTATTGTGGTTCTGTGTAGCTACATACCTTGCTGAGCTCAGTCTACTGGGAGGAAAATTATTTCTCTATCATCAGACTAAAAGTTTTGAAAACAAATTAACAAAAGATCAAAACGCTTATCAGTGAGATGAGGAGTCCTGGGCAGGACACATGTAAAAACAGAAAAAAGAATACTAAGATTTATTTATAGTGGCATCAGTCAATGTATTGTATATTGTATTATAATAAGACAGTAAATTGTTGGGAAAAATTAAAGGTTTATGTTGCAGGAGCACCCTTGACCCCTTTTCTGGAACTGGGATTCTTGTAGGGATAGTACCAAGATATTGAAAAGAGCTTATTGTGCCTCCAGAAGATTAAAACCTAGAAGAATGACAAGAAACAACATGTGGATGAAGCAAATCAGTAGAATGGGATAGTGGGAGGATGAGCTCATTTAGTGAAGAATAGCTATCACCCAAGGAATCTATCTTCTTGGCTGCACGTTACTGCCCGGCAAAGTTTGGTAGGCCTTGTGGCAGAAGCAAGCCTTCAGGTAGGATGCAATCCAAACTAAATAGCTCTTTATTTTGAGTTAAACATACTCTTATTTAATAATAAATAATTAAATAATAATTTAATAAATAATAATTAAATAATAAATTTTATTTGTTTAAATTTCAGGGAATTTTAGAAGGACAAGTGAAGGAGAGAGGGTAGCTGGATGAGTTCCTGCAGAAACCTGTTTCTACTGCAGACGAGGAAGCAAGGGGTGGGGAGCGAATTCCTCCTTGTGCTGGCTGCGGTGGCAGTACCTTCATGTTGGTCAGTAAGGGGCTTAGACGTGCTCATGCAATGTGTGTCCTCTGTGAGATCTTTTTTGTTTAGAGATGGAGGCTTGGCTCTGCACAGGTTAAGGTTTATCCACCTCCTTTCTCGTGCACAGTTAAAGAACTCAATGGCTTCAATGCTGGAGATGACTCTCAGAACCCTTGGGTTTCAGAATGGATTGTTGCTGATTTCCAGTTCAGCCATAGGAAAGCAGTTTGCTGTGGGTTTTTGTTTTATTTTTAGCTTTTTTTTTGTCTTTAAAATTTGTTTACTTATTAGAGGAAGATTTTGAGGATTGATGAATTCTCTGTAGGGTTTTGAAATTAAGTGCTTGTCATTTCTGTTAATAAAACTATGAAAATCCAAATCTAAGTATTACATAACAAACATTAATTTGGTGAAACGTTTCAGGAATATATGTGGGAGACAATATTTTTCTTTCTACATTTAGATTTTGCTTTATTTGCATTTCATTTTATTTGTGTTGTTCTTTGGGCTATTTAGAAATCCTTGGGAGTTAAACATGACAGGTTGTATGTGTGCATTGGAATATGATTTATCACATTTTTCCCATGCCATGAGTATATGAATTCCTGCTTACATAAGAAAATATTTGAACATAAAAAGCAATAATTTGGAATCAGATTATGCAGGATGAATCATGAGGCAAAATCTCCTTAGAGATCCAAAAACATATTCTGGCATTCCTGCCAGAGTGTTTTCATAAAACATATTTTTCTGAAAAGGAATTTGTCAGAAGGTAATAAGTAAAAATAATAATAATAAAAGGCAACCAAAAGTTGCAAATTGATTTTGCAAAATGTGAAAAATGAAAAAAATTATGCGACAAAAAAAAATAAATCTGTGTTTACCTTTGCCCTGATACAGATTACTCTTCCAAGGCCCCTTCTATTCCACAGTTAAAGAAAAATCTTGTGTTTTGGAGTCTTACTTCTTTTGTTGATTTACTATAAGTGGAATTATTGGTTAGTGGAATAAAGTAATCTACAGTCTTCAGGTTGATTTTTTTCTCTTTTTTAAAAGCCAAAGCTATCCAAACTTCCAAATCCCTTATGGTTAGTCTGAACATCGTAGGCTGCAAGTTATCAGCTTGTTTTCCCTCTCATGTTGTGCTCCTGTGCTGAAAGCGTCAGCCTGTCTTCACCTGTCAGCCAGTTTTTGTGGGCAATGCTGCTTGAAGTTTCTACTCCTAGATTAGTCTCACCAGGATCACAAGGGAGGCACAGGATAGTGAGTCTATCATGTGCCTCCAGGAAAACACTGTAGAAGAACTCTCATAAGTCTCTGATGGGGCTCTTGCTGAAACTGAAATGGCCAAAAATGAATGTGGCCATTTTCCTGAGAAATGGAAGTATTTTTTTCTTTTCCTATCCCTTCAACATAAGGAAATGGATTGCACATTTAAAATGTGTTTTATTAAAAATATATATATAAAAAAAGGTTGCTGCTTTAAAAATTGTGCAACATTAAAATATAAAATAGTAAGTCTGTGACAGTTTCTACTTGATAGAAACATGATGGAAACTCCAAAACTTCACGAGATTTGCCTTTGAAGTTATCCAAAAGGGTAGTTCCCTGCAACCAGAAATATACTATGGTCCCAGTTTATGCATATGAGTTGACAAATCTTCCAGTTAAAAAAAATAAACAGTTTAAAATTTTTTGTCAAAACATTCACCTTTACATTTTAAAAACAGTTTTGTAAATTTGAAGCAATTATGCATTTGACAACTTCAGAGAATTCATATTTTAAAAGAAAAGATAATCTCAAAGTTGAGTATTTATTTTAAAAAGTTGATAATGTTTAGATAGTCCCAGTTAGGATACACAGGCTCTCTTCTTGTGGGAAAAGTTTAATACTTCAGTTTTTCAGTACAACTTTTTGAGATCATAAACATTCTGGAAACACAGGAAATCTGTTTTCCACTCCTACATGCAGAGGCACAAACCTGTGGCCGTACAACACATTATTTATTGGCAAACTCACTATATTAGTATAGTATTGTTTTTCCAATGTATGTGCAAATAGCTACATGATATTAGGGAGTTAACTGTTAGTATATAAGAGCTATGAGCTAAGAAAAAGCTACTATCCTCTTAGCAAACATGCCGGCTTGTCAGCTTGAATGGCAGTCCCTGTCATTCAGCTTTCTGTAGGGGTGCTACATATGGAGCACATTAGAAAGTTCCTAAATGTAATTACGCCCAAAGGCCCTTTCAATTCCTCTTGCGTGGTTTCTTTGTGTAGGGATTTTTTGAGGGCGTGTGTGGTGGTGTTGTGCAGGAAGCATATTGATCTTCACCTCTTTTATTTTCATTGTCCTGTCCATGAACACATATCCTAGTGTATTTCCCCAAAATAACTTTTGGATCCACTGGCTTACTTCAGAGAAGTTTGATAGAGGAGTTAAGGTAGCAGAAAAAGCAGAGACTCTGTTTATACCCCACACAAGAAAGGGCGCTGGTATGAGCTTTCTGATAGTGTACATCAGAAAATTCACAGGGTACAGAAACCATCAGAAAAACTAAAATTGCAGGGAAAAGAAGGAATTGGATTTACATCTTTCTAAGCAGCTATAGGAACTTTCCACAAGAAAGAAATGTGTAGGAAATGAGACTTCATTATATCTAGTGCTCATAAGTTACTTGTTTCAACATTTTCTTCTTCTCTTCCCCCCACACCCTCACCATTTTAATCTCCTGTAAGTATAAAGCCTGTTTGAAAGCAAGCCAATTCCAAAGTAAAATCTTCCTGAGTGACCTGGAAAGAACAGGATGCCATATAGGGAATATAGTGGAAACACTGATGTAGCAAAGTTCTGTGTGGTGGGAAGGTGGCTGCTTGGAGAGCACAGCAAGGGGCTGACATTCATTCAGTGTCACAGACTGCCCGGGAACGCTGAGTTGGCTACAAGTGCCTTTATGCCAGCAGGCAGCCTAGAGCTGGATAAGTGGTCTGGGAATGGCCGTATCCGCTTTTATGTACGTTTTCTTCATTTGAGAGATTGTATTATGAAGCCAGAGGGAGTGCTTCAGGCAGAATATATAAATTAACTGGTTACTGAACTGTGTAGGAGGGACTGAAGTGCTGGAAAGTGAAGCTTACAATAAAACCTCCGTCTGTGCGCTGCAGAAAGGCGTTCAAGCTGCCCAGGTCAAACCTCACGCGCTATTTCCAGCAGACGAAGGTGGTGGCCTAGAACAGCTCTGGAGGTTGAACTGCTGAAAATAGTATCTTGGCTTGCCATGCTGTTTTTCAACAATTGTGTTAATGTAAGATTTCCAGCTGACATGGGTGGAAGATTCAGGACATGAATCCAAAGACACTCTCAAACTATCCCAGAGTTTGGAAATGGAGTTTGGCTGCAAGTCCAGTATAAAAAAGCAAGTTCATAGAACTCAAATCCTGTTCAAGCTATCAAGTATTTTACAAAATTTAGAGGTATTTGGATCAAGCATTCTGGTTATGGCCCATCCCTAATTTTTACCATATATTCCAAACTTCTAAATCCCCTTTCTCTCCTACTTTTCTTTCTTGACTGTATTTTGACTGTATTTTCTTTCTTATTCTTGTCTGCTTAAAAATGTCAGTCAGGGCTTTACCAGGGAGTTTTATTACTTTGGAATGCTCTTAGTTTTGTCATCTGCTCCTCTTTCTTCTTCCCCATGCCCTCCACCCCTCTCCTCCCCTATAATCTGTTCAACAAATTTATTTTGTACTTGACTTGCTGTTCCAAGGAATAAACACCAGTAGCTTTCAGTCACCTCTACAGTCCATTACACTATCTGCTCATAACCAGACAAATAAAATACTGTTTGTGCTCTAAACTACCAAGAATGTGTATTTTTCAATTTTAAAATATCTAAGTGATTCATGTTGCAGCTGGAGCCATCTTGGACTGTTTCTCCTGAGAATTTTTTAGCTCCAATTACAATATGAGTGGATGATATAAAAAATATTCTGACAAAAATATTCTAAAGACAAATCCATGGCAAGTGGAATTTTCAACAGTATTTAGTAACTCACCTTTGTGTGTGTGTGTAGTATGCGTGTTTGTAATGAAGCATAGTTCATTAATTGATGATTTTATTACCTATAAAAGCCATGAATCACCTCAACTAGAGTCTAGAAAAGTACTAGTGTGTTTAATCCAGTACATAGTTTTTAGTGTGTGTGAAGCAGTGTGAAGACACAGGTCAATAGGAACGATGGTGATACATTGCTGTAGCTTTTACACAACAAGCTCTGAATACAACAAGCAGTAGAGAACATGTATAGTATCTTTCAGACTTATTTATAGGTAACAAATGAATTTTTTGAACAATCCCAGCTTCATGGGCAAAACTGTAGCAATATAGAAGTAAAACTGATCTGAAGCTGCGTTTTTTTTAGCCATAAAACAATGAAACAAATTCAGTATTAATATATTAATGTACATCTGTATATGGAGTGCACTCTTTCTCCTGGCACTCAGCAAAACACCTAGAGTGCTTTTTATCAAGATGTTGAGATTTATTTATTTTTTATTTAAGTGTAAATACATATTATCAATCCTGATTTCCTTTTGTGACAACGTAACCCACTTAGCTGATCGAGGGAAGCCAGCTCATGTAATCTTTTTGGATTTCAGTAAAACTTTCAATATTATCTTTCACAATATCCTTCAGGATAAAATGTCCAGCACGTAGCTGGATAAACACATGATATGGTGGGTAATCAATCAGCTCAATGGTGAATGGGGTAACATCAGACTGGTGACCTGTCACTAGTGACGTTCCACGAGGCTTCATCTTGGGCCCAGTTCTCTTCAACACCTTCATAAATTACTTGGATGCAGGACTGGAAGGGATACTAAGCAAGTTTGCAGATGACACAAAACTGATAGCAGCTGTTGACTCCCTTGAAGGCAGGGAGGCCCTGCAGAGAGACCTCGACAAATGAGAGGACTGGGCAATCACCAACCATAGGAAGTTCAACAAGGGGAAGTGTTGGATTCTGCACCTGGGATGGGGCAACCCTGGTACAGACAGACTGGGGAATGAGATACTGGAAAGCAGTGCCATGGACAGGTACTTGGTCAATGCAAGTTGAATATGAATCAGCAGTGCCCTGGCAGCCAGGAGGCCAGCTGTGTTCTGAGGGGCATCAGCCAGTCAAGGGAGGGGATTGTCCCGCTCTGCTCTGAGCTGGGGTGGTCTCGCCCTGAATATTGTGTGCAGTTTTGGGTGCCACAATATAAGGAAGATATTAAGCTACTAGAGAGGGTCCAAAGGAAGGCAAAGAAGATGGTGAAGGGCCTTGAGGGGAAGTTGTATGAGGAGCAGCTGGGGTCACTTGGTCTGTTCAGCCTGGAAAAGAGGAGACTGAGGAGAGACCTCATTGCAGTCTGCAACTTCCTCGTGAAGGGAAATAGAGGGGCAGGCACTGATCTCTTCTCTGTGGTCACCAGTAACAGGACTGGAGGGAGTGTCCTGAAATTGTGTCAGGGGAGGTTTAGATTAAATATTAGAAAAAGGTTCTTCACCTAGAAGATGTCTGGGCACTGGAACAGGTTCCCCAGGGAAGTGGTCACAGCACCAAGCCTGACAGAGTTCAAGAAGTGTTTGGATGATACTCTCAGGCACAGAATGTAACTCTTGGGGATGGTCTTGTGCAGGGCCAGAAGCTGGACTCAGTGGTCCTTGTGGGTCCCTTCCAACTTGGAATGTTCTGTGCTCTTTGACTCCAGATGCTAAAAAAGGTTGAAAGTGTGTTCTTTGTCTCAAATAAAGTGGTGACTGTTTAAATTTAAAGAAATGAAAAATTTAAAAAAGAAACAGAGGAGGTGATGAAATTAGGAAAAATATGTATTTTTGTGGTCTTAGTATCACTTTTTTTTTGCTTGCAATAACATTTATCAGTACAGGGCCTTATTAGTGTAGACATTTTGACTATGCTTGCATAGTGCTTAGCACAGTCATCCAAATTTTCTTGGGGTCTTCCAAGTTCAGCAGTGTAAAGTATGTGCAAAAATGTTTCCTCTGCTTTCAGATATTAATAAGTTTGTATAATCAATTACTCAAGTGGTAGGAAGTTCCATTCCTTAAGACTGTCAGCATGAACTTGGATTATATATCTATATTGATGAAGATTTACTCAATCACTCCGTCCCATACTTCTCTTTTTCCTGCATAATCTTTACATTTATAGACAGACACTATTCTTGGAGTTTCCAGTTAATCACAATAATATTTTTTGTTAATTATAATTAATATTTTCTGTTGTTTTTCAGAGTAATTTCCTGCATTCAGACTGTGCTTCAAATTTTGAATTGTTAATTTCCTCAGAAGTGCATTTTTAAAAAATAATTCTTATCAGTACATTTTCAAATTGTTTCAAAGATACTTTCCTCACCACACCGGTGAAACTAAGGAAGTATTTGCATCACGGAAACCAATGTGCAGAGGGTTTAAGCTAAATGTATCCATTCATTTTTGGGAAATCTGAGATGTCTAGGACTTGATTTCTTTTCCAAGTACTGTGAATTAGCTTGTTCTATGCAAGGCAGGATGGCTGCAGTCATATGTGACCACCACTTGTGTAATTCAAAAATCAGCATTCAAAATAGTCATCCAGAAAATGAGTTAAACAGAACTTGTGCCTATCCTTGACAAGCTACACATGGCATTTCAAAGGCCATAATTTGAGTGTCTTTTCATGGGGATCACAAAAGACATATCCTTGGAGCCATAGCAAGAAAGGTCGCTAAACTTCTATCTTGTCAAACATGACAATTTCTTTCTGCTCCCCGCTAAAACTTGCACTCTTGGAAACAACCAAACCCTTTTTATTGAAATTAAGGATAATATATAATTCAGCCCACAAAAGAAATTAGTAAACAATTCAAGCAGTCATAATTTGTCAGTGTCAGAAGCAAAGAAAAACAGGGTGGTGCAAAAGGCTGCAGTGAACATTCATTAACAGAAGGGGAGCTGATTGCAATACCTGAAATAATAGACCTATCTTAGAAGTTACCTATCTCAATAGCAATAATGAGAGTAAAAGGATCAGTAAATTACACTGCAAATACAAAGACAGATGGAAGAGATGCTATACCTCTTTCTTTCCTATGTGTTCAGACAGGAATTAGTAGATTTACTACTGAGACAGCTCCTGCATTTTTGTGTAGGCCTGCAAAGCTTCTCTACCAGTTGATAACTGATCTGCTCACAGGGCTTATACCATTGTGCACAAGGTCATCTGGGGATGGCAGGTCAGCAAGTTGGTTCCTTGAAGGCTGCCAGAACTAAAGGTTTTTTTGACGTGTGAGAGGTTTACTAGGAGAAAAATAACATGGGAAAATATCACATTTATTTGCTTCCTTTTACTTTCATGTCACACAGTATCCATTCCCAAATATAGTTGCATTGAGCTGCAAGGATTAGCAAAAAGAAAGAAACAAAGTGCCAAACCCCAAACAAAACTGGATCCTTTCCTTTTCATGTCTCACCTGGCATGACAGGAGTTCCCTGGGCTGACTAACACCAGCACTTGTACAGAGCCTGTGCTTGACAGGAGGTACAAGTGCCTGCCATGGAAAGGTGGGAAGCAAATCCAGTTGTGGGCAGGAAGATTCAAGTCTGGTTTACCCTCCCTTCTCTGCTTAGAAATTATTGGCGTTGCTTGAATTCCTCCAGTGCCTAATTTTTTAAATGTGTATTTAAGGTAACAGGAGGCACAAGAAGAGAGTCCTGTTCCAAGTACTGAAGAAAGGCAGAACACTGGTTTTCTTTGCTACAGGTAGCTCATATAAGTAGCACTATGTTGTTATGCAGTGACAACCCAAAATTAGACAGCTGAAAATTGTGTTGCTGTATAATCTATTATGTGGGAATATATTTACAGACTCGGTGATTATAGAATTCAGACTCAATGTTACCATCTACAGGTTCTAGACATCAGTTTGCTAGAGCCTCACAGAGAATGGAGATATTTAAATCAGTTTAAATACATTGGGTCATCCTGGGATGTTTCTAGGCTTGCACTCCTTGAAGGGTGTGGTACCTGCCCGGGGTTTCTCAACAGCAGCTAACGTACTATGCCTCCAAAGTAGTCCAGTATAGCTTTTATCCTTTAAAGAGTGTTTGATCTTAGCTTCTATAAAAATCTGATATTATTTCTGAGTTGAGCTATCATCACATAACCTGCCCTGCCATTTTGGCCAGGTTTGGGGTTCAGCTGCAGATGTAGATGTGGGATATACTTTGCAAGTGTATCTCACTTTAGAATGTCTGAATTTGGAATGGACCCCAAGATAACTTTTTCTCTTTAAATTAAATGTATATTTTCTTCATACAGAACAAAAATGCAACAACCTATGATTAATGAGCAGCTTTTCACGAGAAGTAATATAATTCTGAAGTTCTAACCATTAAGTATAATCATTAAGGAATGTCTGAATAAATAAACAAATAAAGCCAGCTTTATTCTACTTCTATAACATCTAAAATTTTACATACCTGACTCTGCATGTTTTAGTGGATTTTGGCAGATGTAGGATTACCCATGATCATGATACATGGTGAT
Source organism: Pipra filicauda (assembly GCF_003945595.2). Classification (NCBI taxonomy): domain Eukaryota; kingdom Metazoa; phylum Chordata; class Aves; order Passeriformes; family Pipridae; genus Pipra; species Pipra filicauda. Next base: position 3,747,013 of record NW_024103851.1, on the reverse strand, counting down.
TAAAAAAAGGAATTAAAGATTAATAAAAAAGAAGTATGGCACGTGGGCTCTATGTCACCTACATTTAATGCTCTCAGGAAAGTGGAAAGTATGTCAAGCTTCTGGGGACTTTGTAAAAGCTCTTGTCAACTATGGCATACAACATAGGAAGTAAAATGTAGGGGGGAAACCCTATAGAATGTAAGCTTTATTTGAAAGCTTTAACACAAAGGTTGAGGCTGAAAATGCATAGTAAACCTTAACTCTGAAAGTTTTCTTCCTAATGTTTGCTTTATGTGAAAGATGTTATTTGTTAACTATATTCACTTCTATTATTTTTTAATACACAATCACCACAGTTGGCTGTTACGGATTTTATCTTGCTGTGCATGCTACCAAATGTGTTTGTTTACTATTATAAGCAAACCTAATGAAGCTGTCAGGACACTGATTTACAGTAGTGATCAGCTTGATATTTTAATTTTCTTTGCACATGGGGAGGCACTGCCTGCACAATATCAGCTGCTTGCAAATTGATCCTTGCTTGCACCCCTTTGCCTAGGGCAAAAGTACCCCTTCCATCCCTAACCCCACTGCAAAAAAAAAGATTTCTTGTAAAGTGGGCTCGATTGCAGTGTGACTCATGCGTCTCCACTCCCACTGTGGTCATCTCAGACCGGGGAGTGAGGGAGCGCATGTGGTTAGAGAAGAGGAGCAAATTAATCCATCTGCCCTGGCGGTAGATGAGCTGTGTGAGCCTCTGGAAAACATGCCAACTCCTTGTGCTTCACTAAGCTTGAGGGAAGAGTGAATGTGCAGCATTCAAAAGCTGTATGCTAAACCCAGAATGGGCTAGTTTAGATAAGGAAGCTGTACAGAACCAAGAAAATTGTTTTCCCCTTCCAAACTTTTTTTGCACTCGTAATTGGAGGTTGTTGGGTACTTTAAATGCCTAAAAACCTAGGTTTATGCTTATAGGGTGTTCTTCTATCAGTACATGCTTGTGATTTGTGATTGATGTTTTTTGTATAGAAGCTGGTTAAAGTGGAGACTCCAGAAAATTTCACTTGGCAGAAGAACCCCTATTTGCAAAGGACTTAGGGCTGTTGCCGGATCAGTTCAGGATGAATCTGATTCACCGTGAGTACAAGAAGTGGTAAAAAGAGTTCAGATTTCTTCAATAATGAAAGACTATTGTGTTGGTGAAGGGCTGTATGAAGACCTAGTCAATAGTTCCTCATAATAGAGATGAGGAAAAAAAAAACAACTCCATCTATTCATAATTTTTCTCTTGAACCTTTGATGATGCAGGTAAAGGGAGACCCTAAATTCAGCAACTCTTAGTTAAGGTTCATCAAGAAAAAACACACTGTCTCTCAATCATTCCTGAACTGTTTCACTGCTTCATACTTTAAGTATTTATAAGAAATTATTTGGTTTCCATTTATACCATATCATAACTCGTAGTTTGAGGTATTATCAAGTTTACTATTAAAAATAATTCTGCTGGCCAAGTGCAGATTGAAAACTGTTATGTAATGCTCCAGTGACGTAGTAGTGAGATTTTTCCAGCATTATTGAATGGGTCATTGTTAACTTTTGGGGTTTGATTTGCAATTTGTACAGCGACTCTTGAGTAGCTGGGTTATAATATTAGCCAGGTTACTTCAGCATGCCATCCTGATATTTCATGAGTTTAGCTGATTTTTTAAGTTGAACATCTACTGTAGCTGGGTTATAAGTTTCTTCTTCATAATTTTCATTCCATGAATCACTGAAACAAGCCCCAACTTGGTATGAATGATCTACCTGCCACTTGCTTATAAAGACATCATTGGCACTGTTTTAGCAGTTATGCTCAAGGGTTTAGCTGGAACATTTCACCATGCTCAAAAAAACCCATCTGGCTGCCAGGGTTTTGAAACTTGTTAGCCATTATTTTTGGAAGGTTCTTAGTAACTAAGAATGATCTAGCCTCATTACAACCTCTAATGATTCCTTGATCTGCAAGCTATGAAAATCTGCATATATTTCTGAACTTTTCAGTTTTCTTTATAAAAATTTTACTCTTAAGTGAGAGGCTCTTCAGCTTGGCTTTATAAAAATCTTATAGGTTCAAGATTTATTTCTTCTGTCATAACTGGTATTTCAGTTTTCAGCTTCTACTCTACCTCAGAAGATCTTTGACTAGTTGTTCTCATTCTCATTTCTTTCATTTCTCTTTTATGGGTGTTTTTTTCAATTAGGTGGAAATTAAGTAAAAGTAAAATTTCTCACTCTGCTTCAACCCCAGTTTTTTTTCTTGTAAGGGACTTACCCACCTGCAGACTTGCCTTTTTCATTCAAGGAAACCAAGTGTGAGATGAACGAAAGACCACATGAATCGTAACTGTGAAAATCTCAGCAGTGAAAATCAAGCCAAATTATTACGTTTTCTACTTGTCTGAACAACCATGGTTTGCCTACACTGGATTACTTCTCTTTTTTCTCTAATTGCCTTCAATTACCTGAATGCCAATCTACCCAAGGCAATTAACACTTCTCCAAAAGTTAGTTTGAGTAGATATATTTCAGCATAAGAATTCTTGTGTTCCAACTAAGTGAGGTCCAAGAAAAAAAGCGTGAGTGTCTTGGAAATATCTATTCTAGCTTAAAAATGAAGTATATTTTTTTATGAAGAAGTTGATTGACAGTAAGTTAAAACTTGCATGCAGAAAAATAGGTTAAACACTCCCCCCCCCCCCTGAAATTCAGCCCCTTTAGCATATCTCATTCCAGACAAAGGGCTCACAGTTGGAGTGGGGGAGAAAGAAAGCACAAAATTAATAAAAGTCACTGAAGTGTAGCTGTAGTTAGATAAAAAAAAACACCTGGTTATATTCAGTATAGCATTGTATAGCCTTACCAAGAGGGCCCATGATTTGTGCATGCAAAGGTCTTTGACATCAGTTCAGTGCTATCGAGACTTATGAAAGGATATCTGTCTGCTAGGGCTGAATTCAGTTCTGTGCAGTGCAAGCTCAAGACAATTTATGAAACAGGGCAAGACATAAAAGTTTGGGGTTTTTTTAATGCAATTGGCAAGGTAAGACCATTCCATACAGAAAGACAAGTTTCATGTTTAAAGAAGCCAGAGAGTTCTATTGCTATTTTATTACAAAACTTGAAACGGTTGGTAGGAGTTTAGGAAGCAGAAAGGGACAAGAGGAGAAGTAGGCAGAAAATATGTTTAAGATATCACAAATTATGCCCACTTCACTGACTCTTTTTCTGTAGCATTATGAATTAAAAACTAACTACAAAAACTAAGTGGGTATCTGTGTGGCTTCAGCTACATTATCTTCCACTGTCAACAGTGGGAGAGCGTAGAAAAAAGATGAGCAATCAAATCAAGTCCTGAAAGGAGAAGTTGCTGATTATATGGTGACTTATACCAAGTTTATCCTGCATTAGCAGCCTAAACTGGCCATTACCTTGCCAGGACAAGAAGCAAGGGCTCAATTGTTTTGGTTTTGTGTCTGTTATTACTATTGGATGTCTAATTTCACAATTCGAAGTGCTTTTTGATGACCTAAAAACCTCCTTCATGTGTCAGGGTCAAGAATTGCAGGCTTAAGCCCTTGAGGTTAGCCCCAAGGTCCCTGTCAAGGGACTAGGCTTTCAAAGTGATTGTCAGCCTTTGTTTGCTAAGGTGGCACTTAGGAGTCTACATTTTCCTATTGCTTAAAAGAGTTTTGCTTAAAAGCATAACCTATTACAAAAGCGCTACCTTCATGAAGTGTTGCAATTTTGGGGAAACAATTTCACATAATTTTTTGAGAGAAGAAGGCAGTCTACAGTATCACTGGCATCATCAGCCTAACTCTGGAGTGATATTCCGGCTCTTCTCGTAACTGCCGTGAGTGAGTATCACAAACACTTTCCAACCACAAGATGTTTCTGTATCTTCTGGCCTGGACCCATGTGCACCAGCAGAGCAGTGTGATGAGCCTGCTTTGCTCCTGTCTACACTGCACTTGGCACATGGGTTACTCAGAGGGCAGCTGCCTCCACTGTCTTTGCTCCCTTTGTCAACTAACTACTGAATCCAATACAAAAAATAAACAAAAGTGTGGGGAAGAGCTACCTGAGAGAACTGTGTGAAGCAGCTGCAGCCCTCTGAACTCAATTTTGGTTTTATCATGTTTTTTTGTAGTGACAAAGCTGCAGTTTGTCCATTTATTTTGCATATTTCAGGGAAAAATATTCAGCAAAGGACCTTTTCTTCTGCATTATTGACATCCATGACTATTTAAGGCTGTGCTATGGAACTGAACTTTGCGTTAAAAAAGCTGATTAAAACCAGCAAATGGCTTAGTCAGCAAACCACAGTTACTTGTTCCACAAAGAGGAGTCAAGTACAATTTAGTCGAGCTAACCCCAGCCTTGGACACCTGATCATGTGAGTCCAGGAAATGTAAAAATCACTGTTCCAAAACAAAATAACCAAGCTGTGATCAATGGAGCACTCTTCAAACTCTAGCTCATCTACCCCCAAAAATCCTAGCTGAAAAAAATCCTCTTATGCTTTTAAATGGAGAAACTGAGGATATACTGTAGGAGAGAGGCCTATGGGCAGTTTTCTGTGTCCTTTAGAGGAAATATGCCTGCAATTTCTTTGCTCTGGATACCAGTTAGCACAAGCTAACTGGTTCCATCCATGCTGTCTGTTAAAGGCTTTTCGGAATTGGGCTTCTTTTATGGTACCTATTTGTGTGATCTTTTTTATTTTTTCCCTTGAGCTATGGGTGTTTTGCTTCTTATCATTAAATCAAGAAATCAGTAGGCAGGTTTGTCAGAAGGATGTCACAACGCTTTCATTAAGCTCAATATGAGGCAGTTCAGACTTCAAGAATATCCTTTTCCCTCTGTATCTATGAAGATATTTAATTCTGGATTTAACAAAGTAGATCTTGTGTCAGGTCCTTTGCACCTGATCTTGTAATGTCAGAGGTATGTTTTTTGTTTGATATCTCAGAGAAAAGCCTGCTCTGAGTCTACAGCATAAAACAGTCAGAGCTCTATTAAAGTTGCTTCCTCCCCTCAACCCTCCATCTTTTTTCCCCCTTAGGCAAAGAAAGTATCCTTCTGCTGCTTGATTGACGTTGCTGTTCTGGAGGGCAGCCCACACTGCTTGAACACGATCCTCGCAGTGCGGGGATGCACGCTAGATTTCTTCCCAGTTATGCAACCTACTGGTTATGTGCCAAAGCAGACTAATCATCATTCACAGGGCCACAGAGGAAAACTGTGAAGTGTGAGGACTAATCTGGGGGCCACAGGGAGGCTAATTCAAGGCAGACACTAGGTCTCTGTGGAACACCCAGAAGGTGCCTAGGCAGACTAACAGAGGCATTGACTGAGCCCAGCCCTTCTTGTTTTTCTTTTTCTCCTTGAAATGAGGGAAAATGCCTTTATAGGTTAGGTGCCAAAGGTCATTTTTTTTACATTCAGATGTGTTCTCTACAACCTGTTCAGGCTACTGTAAGGTGCTACTTGTAGTGTTAATTGGTTGGTTGGTTTTTTTTTTTTCTTGAGTCATTAATTGACTAATGACTTTTTAGGTATCAACATTTAAGAACTATAAACACATCAGTAGAATGAGCAACATTTTTTAGCATTATGTAAGCATCAAAGTGTAACTTACAAAAGGAAAGAATGATTTCCCCCTCTCATCAACCTTCCAATGATGAAACATGATTAAAAGCTTGCTGAAGCCAAAGGAAGCTGTTCTCTGAGAAGTTGGGGATAGTCCCTTTGGGTTGGCATGGTGATACTGATTCTCTTGATCTGAAGAATGTATAGTGGCTGTCATTCAGAAATCACTTAGATGCATTCTACTTAGAAATAATTTACATCCATCAGGCTTAAGTCCTATAACTGATCTGAACCTTTTGCTGTAGCCAGAGTAAGAAAGGGGCTGGAAAGCAGCTGCAAGCAGCCAGCTGCATCATAGAAGAACTCTTTGCTGGCACAAGCATGTTGGGTCCCAGCACAGAACATCCTGCCTCTCTTTCCAACCTCTCATCACCGGAGGATGTATGCTTTTGAGAAATTTAGCAACTCTCAAGATTTATTATTTATGTCACTGTTTGGGAAAGTGCACTAGGATAGTAATAAGAATAAAGGCATCCATAAAATTAGATAAGCAAGATATTTTTTACTTTCCATGTATGTAACATAAAGTGAGATAAAAAAATACTTATGAGAAACTCCAAAAAGCCTAGTAGAAACTAACCTTTTGAACGAAGGCTCAAATTAAGTTCTGAAAAGAACATTTGTAGCTGGAGAAAATACCATGTTTCATTATTACAGGTGGAATTTTGTGGGGTCTTTCTTCTTCTGAAGAGAGAGGAGGAAGGCCATAGTTATTTAAATACCCAAATGAAAGAAGTAATTTGAATCTATCTGTCATAGTGTCAACTTTGTTATGCCCCAGATCATGTCACTGATACCACCATTAAGCGTCTCATCTGGTGATTTTTTTGGTTGGAAGGTGTCAAATGTCTGCATTATTTTGTTGTTAAATGAAATGAGATAAGAACAAAAGACATAAGTCACCAGATTTCTTAGAGATGCATTTTTACCGATATTCTTTGATCACAAAATTAATTTTGTTGTGTGTTTATAACTTTAAGACAAAAAGCTAGGTTCCTTCTCTTAAAAGCAAAAAGGGGAACTCCATTTTAATTCCAGCACTGCATTATGAGTAAGGCTGCAGGGTGTTTCTCTATGAAACCATTGTTAAAATTAGTATATCACCTCCTTTCCTGTATTCATTTGGGTTAACTACATAGCTCTGTGACAGTATGAAAACTGAGTTTTCTTAAACTTGATATGAAAGACAAGCATGGATTTACCTGGGGGATATTCAGAACTGTTTCCTCTGCAACCCCCTGCCTACTAGGTCATTGGCAAGTTGTGACATCCCAGCTGCTGTTTGATACCATAGTTTACTCTAGCTTCTCCAGTACCATGCTACAACCTTTGGCTGTGAGTGTGCCCCCATTCACATTGTGGCTTACATCCTGACCCTGAAAAAAAGATGAATATTGTTGGCTTCTTCAGCCTTTTTTTTTTTTTTTTTTTTTTTTGAGAGTTTCTCAGCAAGTTTATAGTGTCAGCTTGGTCACCTGTTTCTCATTGAAAATATATTGCTGTTTCCATTTTGATAAAGAGGTAGTGCCTTTTCTCGTGCTTTCACACACTTTCTGGTGCAAACTAGCCAACAGCCAAAGGGACAACCCTGCTGTCCATGGATAAGACCCTATGTTTTACTCTCATGGTTATCGTAGGAAATAAAGAAAAGTCACTAGCAGACATCAATTGATACCCAGTGGCCTCCTGTATCCCAACAGCATGAGGGATTCACTGTGCCCTAGCAGTAACTAGATCAAAAAATGAAATTACACTGGTTAGATTTGTTTTCAACCTTGTCCAATTGTATTTTTGCTCCTGGAACTTCAGTGGTCTTGTTCTACCCATTATCCATCTTCCAACTTTGTGCAGCTGGAAGATAGCATAACTCACATTGGAAAGAACCATAATTTAATTCCTGCATTTCTACAGGAAAAGAAAATTGACCAATTCTGACTGTGAGGTGCAGGGTGCTGGAGAAGCACATTCAGCCAGTTCCTGAACTCAGCTGTAGGTAACTTCAGTAATCCAAACTTTCTGGGATGCATGAACCTTGCTCTGCAGTAACCCTTCATTTTACATTCCTATCTTTTTGCCCCATCAGTCTTAATCTACACAATTTCTGGATTTCTTGTTTATTTCTTCTGTGCTACTAATTTTTTAAACACGCTTGTTTCTTCATGTTCTTTCCTCCTTACTTGTTTTCAGAGTCCCATCTGTGGTAATGGGAGACTGTGCATGGTCCACTCTGTCCACTCTGCTGTACTGCCTGGTGTCTTCTGATGCATGGAAGATGAACTTTTGTTTCCTACGGATTCGTGCCACAGCACAGAAATGAAATACCATTGCTTCTGTCTCTGTTCTTTCACCCAAATTTAAGTAGCATATATTTCTTTTCTCACTGCTTAATGGAATGTAATTTTCTGTTAAATTACATAAATTCTAGTTCACACTCCTTGATTGCTTCATACAGGGAGAAGAAAAGCTCTCTCACTTTGTTCCTCTTCTCAGAACCCCAAGTTTAATTGGAAGGTTTAATTTCTGTTTCAACTCTCCTACTTTGTTACACAGACTGTGATAACTCTATGCATTGTAAGGTTTTTGCTTGCTTTATCTTAGGGAAATTACCTGACTGATTTGTGACTGTTGATTTCTTTTGCACTATAATGGAAATAAGTTGTTGGTTTATCTTGAACTGTAATAAAAACTCTTCCTTAGTTCTTATTTCATGTTTCTTTTATGCATAGCTCAATAATTCTACACTTCTATCCAGAGGCCTATAGCAATTACAAATACGAGTACATTCCCTGCCATGCCTTTTTACTGATTTTTCTCATGCAAGTTACAGTTTCTTCTCTTGAAACCCATACCATGTAACAGACGGTGGAAATGAAGAATCTTTCTCATGGAGCTCAAGGATTCATGTCTTCCTCTTCTTATGACTGTTTCCCTTAGCATTTGCAACTGTTATAAAAGCTGAAGAAAAGGGTGGGTGTTTTTTGTGTTTTACTTGCTTGTTTTTTAAACATTTTACTGTAGATAGTGTTTACTTTGCCAGGAACACTGTTTTGACATTCAAGGGTGAGTTTGAGGTGTCGTTTCAGATGCTTTATGTACAAGTAGAAAAAAATAGACCATTTAGGGTCATGTCTGTAACATAGCAGCCAGTGCAAATGTGGGCTATGGTATGGTATTTTGGTTTAGATTTTGGGTTGACTCTTTTTTCATGTAGAATTTGCGTATACGGGGAGAAAGTAAAGTTGCAGTAAGGTAGAAAATGCCATTTTGGTAGCGTATTAGTATCTAGCTTGGCAGAAACAAGTATTCTCTCGGTATTGTTTTTACACTAGGACAAAGCTGTTGCAGGATATAATTTGAATTATTCTGGGGAGCATAAAAACAGCTGGCAAAATAGCCCAAGTTAATATTTTACATTATGTAAATAACTGTTCTGATACACCAAGGCTTCGGATAATGTTAAACATTAGTCCTTGAGAAACAAGACAATGAATTTTAAAGTGGATGAAGAATTAAAAAATGTCTTTTGTTACATTTATTCATCTATTCATATGAACTACTCAGATGACCATGACTGAAACAATTGCCTCTTAGTTTCCAAAATCCACTTCAACTTGTTTTTCCTTCTCTTGCTGAACAAAGAAATAGAGGTTAAGTTGGAAAAGACAGAGAAAATCAACCCCCTTGTGTTTAATTTTTCCTGAATTTATTGAAATAAACAGTATTTGCTGATCCAAGCATTTCTTCTAGATCTGTACATGTGAATCCTGTCAGAGATGATAGTTATGGTAAAGTAAAGGAGTAGAGTTATTAAAATGTCTTTCCTTGGTATATTTTCTAATATGTCAACTTTACATCTGTGATGGTATTCCTTTCTTGACAAGTAGTGTTTATAGGTAGCTTTGATGATAACTCCCACTTCTGCAGCCTTCTTGAGATAAGTTGGTTCTAAGCTACTTAAGCCAACTTGCAGTTTTCATATGCTTTAGGGCTTGGAGTGGAACACTCAGCAGTAATTTAGATTCAGATCAAGTGGTATGCAGATTAACCTATTGTTTCAGAAACACTTTACATTACTTCTTGCCCAAAATACAAAATTCAGATAAGCCCTGTTTCGGGTAGCCTTTAACTTTTTTTCTTTTATTTCAATAGAAAGCTAACTTTTCTATTCCAAACAGCTACCTAGCTGTAAAAAGATAAACCTTCTGAAGGTGACTCTCTGGGGCAGAAGGACACCCAGAAGCTGCTTTTTACCCTCGGCAGGCCTCCTCTTGATGTATATGTTCGGAGTCACATATGTAGGTTGAAAGAGCCCTCTGGAGGTCACCTGATCCAACCCTCTTGCTCATGCTACTGCATGCTGCCCAGGATTGTCTAGCCAGGTTTTGAATGTTTCTCAAATGGAGACTCCATCACCTCCCTGGGCAACCTGGACCAGCGCTCAGTCAACCTTACAGGGAAAAAGTGGTTCCTGATGTTCAGACAATCTCCCATGTTTCAGTTTGTGCACGTTGTCCCTTCTCCTGTTGTTGAACACCACCAAAAAAAGCCTTGCTGTCTTCTTCTTAGGTATACTGCTTTTTACTGACCTCCAGCTAGACTTCATACCACTGATCAGCACCCTCCAGTCCAACTTACTGTCTGCTCATTTGGTCATATGAAGATCTTGTGGGGATACAGTGTCAAAAGCTCTCCCGACAGCTAGACAGTATCTACTGCTCTCCCCTTATCTACCAAGCTAATTAATTTATTGCAAGTTATCAGGTTGGTCAAGTATGACTTCCACTTTGTGAATGCATGCTGACTACTCCCAGCTGGCTTTGTGCTCTCCATGTGCCTGGAAAGCATTTCCAGCATTAGCTGTTTCATCACCTTACCAGGCATTGAGACAACACTGAACAGCCAGTAGTTCCCTTCTTGCTATTTTGAAAACAGGAGTGACATTTTCTTTCCTCTAGTCATCAGGCGCTTCTCCCAGTGGTCATATTGTTCAAAGATAATCACAAGTGTCCTTACATCTCATGACACAAGATGCTATTACATCTTCCAGTTCCCTCAGCACTCGTGGGTGCATCACATTAGAGTCCATGGATTTACATATGTCCAATTTGCTTAAGTTTTCTCTGGCATGATCTTCATCCAATAATAGTACGTCTTCCTTGGTTCAGACTTTCTCCCTGGTCTCTGGGGCCTGGGATCCCTGACTGTAAAGTCTTTGGTGAAGACTGAGGCAAAGGTGGCATTCAGTACCTCAACTTCTTCTGTCATGTATCAGCGGGGTCTCTGTCCCATTCAGCAACAGGCCCACATTTTCCCGAGTCTTTCTTTTGCCACTTGCGGACTTAACAGAAGAAAGGGCTTTGCTTTAACATTCCCTCTGCACTTCTGGAGGGCTTTGACTTTCCTAACATTTTCTCTACATGATTGGACTTGGTCTCTATGTCCTCCCATGTCATTTGTCCCTACTTCCACCTTATGTATACTTCCTTTTTGTATCTAATCTTTGCCAAGAACATCTTGTCATCCATGCAGGTGTTCTGGCATTTCTGCCAGGTTTGCTGCTTGTTAGGATAGACCACTCTTGAGCTTGAAGGAGATGATCCTTGAATATCAGTAAGTCTTCTTGGACCCAACTTCCTTCTAGGGCCTTGTCCCATGGGACTCTTTCAAGCAGATCACTGAAGAGGTCAAAGGCTACTGTCTAATTGACCCACTCTGTGATCACTAAGACAGGGTATATGCAAGTGGCCGGTCTCAGCGCTGTCTCTCATTTTGGCTCTGCCAGGCTGATCCAGCCTTCCCTGAAGCCAGAGTTTAGGACTTCTACGTGTTGCTGAACCTTTCTGCTTTGAAAAGAAGGACCTGTTACAGCATGAGGTTATCAGCCCTGCTGTCTCTTCTGATGCTGCTCATGACATGGGGTCACACAGGAACACTGGCTTGAATAGATCCATGCCTCCATGAACTAACCAGTTGTGTGGGCTGACGTGTATGTGCTGGATGAAGGAAAGGAGAAGAAAGGGGAAAGAGGAAAAAAGCAGTAGAGTAATGGTATAAGTAATCCCTTACAAAGATATTGGCATTCCTAATGTTAAATGAAACAAAATTGATACCCTAAAGTTGGGGGATTTGGGTCTTTTTTTTTTTTCTTTTCCCTCCTCCCCCCTTTTGATTGGCTTGACAACTCATGTTCATTTATAAGTACCACCTCTTTATTTTCTGAATCAGCCTGCTATAAGTTTTTAATTTGTCAAAAGCCTGTCTGGACTTTGCTAACAAATTAGAGTCATAATGTTTTTCTTTTCATTTTTTTCCGACTCTCTTCTGAACCAGAACTAATGAAAGTCATCTTATGTGGTCTGTTTTCCTGGCACTTTAACAGTAGGACAGAAATAGCAGAAAACTGAGAAGAAGAATATTTTCATAAGTCCTTGCTCATATATAGAGATACTTACATAGTTTGTTATGTTAGAAAATACACTAAGCAAAAGTACTGGGACTCCTGCTAACCTTAGTCCTTCAATTTCTAGTAACGACTTTCAATTACAGGATTCAGATTTCAGATTTAAAAGTGAAGATTAGCTCAAAGATTCTAAGAATACAATTTTAGAAATTTCAGGGGAAATTCTGAATTCTTTCTTAATTTTAGACTCACAAGATTTGTTTAATTTAAATAATATTCCTATTGTCATCTAAACAATTGTGGGCTTACCTGAATCTAGCATAATTCTTTCAATGTTCATTATTCATAGCAGAGTTGAGATGTAATGTCTCTTTTTATTGGAAACCTCTACAATATTAACAAGCACATAGGGTTATGATTAAGAAAATCAACTCAGTATTAAATTTGGATTTTTTACCTTTAGTGGTTTAACACACACAAATTCTGTCTGATTTGGAAACAAAATTTTCATTGATCTAAATTAAATTACCCAGATAATTAATTTTCAGAGAAAAGAATAGGATTTTATTAGTGAGAGACATTCCAGTGCTCTGAAATTGTGGGTAAAATTTTTGTTTGAACTTGATGCTGTACATAAGCTGTATTCTAAGTACTTTCTACCATACATTCAAAGTCATAGGGTACTGGTGAAACAATTTGTAACTGATTTAATGGATAAGTACTGAACAAACAACTTCCTACTCCACAGAGAAGGGACTGTTCCAGAGTACTCTGTTGCTAATGGTTAATAAAAGAGAGGCTGGAAGTGCTGAATTGAGACCTCTTCCAAGACATCTTGCCCTGGCTTGGTCAAATCTAGGCTTTCTGTGAGTGAAGACTGTGGCAAGCAAGTAGAACCGAAGTTTTCTCCTTTGTCAACCTTTGACAACATACAAGAGCGGACACTGTCTAACTCAATTATGTGTGACCTGGGACTGATTTAATTCAATTCCACAATGGCAGAGAACCAAGTGTTGGAGACCAACGAATCATTATTCCCATTGAAAAAATACCCTTGTGTGGTATTATTATTTGAGGAAGGGACAGTGTTTGATTCTGTGCTTCTGTAGCAGAGAGTCTGGCATGAATTTGGTCTGGATTCATTCAATCAGTGATGTTGGCAAACTACAGAACTTGTTGCCTTTTGAGTCTTATGAAATGAAATGTAAAGGGCAGTTAGTTTCGTATACAAGATTCAAAATCTTCTTTGTTCTCAGTCAAGGATCCATATGGGTTGTTCCCGGGTAAAGACGGTCTCTTCCTGAGAGTGGCATGGATACATATAATGTATGGATTGTGGGAAAACAATGACAGCTGTAAAAATTTAATGGATTTCAGGTACTGTATGATCTAGCTATGGGAGAAATTTTGTACCAAATGTGAACAGAATTACATTAGGAAGGAATAACACCGAACATGTTAGCTTCAATATGCTTGCCATTGATTATTACAGCATGTTTCATTTTAAATAGGAAGTGGCATCAGAGAAGTGAAACAAAGCAGTAGGAACACATCTAAGCCATTAATTTTTTAATTAATTTTTTAATTAATGGCTAGCCAAATAGCTGGTCAAATTCATACAAAATTGTGGATGATCAAAAATCAGGTGAATTTGCATCACTAAAATCAAAATTACACTCATACTGATGAAAATTGATGAAATCATCTATTTAACAAATGAAAGTGAGAGGAAGGTTCCCTGTCTTGTGTTTGTACATTCCCGGGGATTTTTTGTGTATTTTGGTGAAAGACTTTGAAAAACTGATGCTTTTTGCTTGAAGTTGAAAACTGATGCAGAGTTAAATAGTAGAGGCTCTTAGTCTTGAAAACTCCTTCAGCTAAGAAGAAAGGGAAAGCTTTATGTGATATATAGTGGGCCTCCTGAGGGGCACCTTGTTATGCCCAAGACTTCTAGTTCTACAACATAACAATCTGAACACAATCCTAAACCTGTACATTCAGAAAGGCATTTTAAGTATGTGCTGTCATTGACTTTGTATATGGAACTGGAAATTTTGCCAAGTAGAAGCAGACTGAAACAGAGCTAGGGTTTTTATCCTACGTTCATTGAGATCATCACTAGTTCTCCTGAAGTCACTAGCGCAGAAGCTAGATTTAAAATATGCATTAAGGATATTAGTGCATTTATATTCTTTATCTAAGGAATTGAAAAAAAAAACAAACCAGCAATATGTTTTCTGGGTTTTTCTTTTCATGCTACTTCTGCAAAGTGCTTCTCCAAGAAAATGTTATCCTTTTTATACATGAGCTTAAACCAGTGATTAACCCTCCATATATGAACACAGAAATGTGAGTATTAAGGGTTGATAAATGTGAGCTTCATCATTAGTTGCTTTGCACTTTCCCTTTGCATAACATTTTGAGAACTGATTACCAAATAGCTTTTGCTTTGGCTGAATGAGACCACCCATTACTGTGATATGATAGTTGCGAAGAGAATTTAGTGGAACTTGAACACTAGTGAATAGTAAATCAAATATTAGTGATGTCCTCTGAAGAAACAATGCATTTAATTTGTGAAATATTTTCACCGTTACAACTAAATCATAATAGTAAAAATAATAAACTTCAGAAATCTTAGATTCTTATGTAATCAATCCCACTGCATTGGGCAGTGTGAGAGTTAGTGATTATGTGGTTTGACCCTCATATGGTACATCAATCATGGCAATGCTCTTTCCCTTTGCATCCAAGTAAAACCACTACTTCCCACGCAACATGTCATTACCATCACAATAGGATCTGCTTGGTAATAGCATTTGGAAGGGATCCTTCACTTTAAAGCACTGCTTGAAATCAAAGCTCCCTTCCTGTTGCAACTTAGCTTTAAAACAGACTTCTAGTGATCCTGGCAAATACAATGCTCTTTTTCTTTACCCTTCTCAGTTCTGATTCCATTCATTGCTTTTTGGCTTTTTTTTTTAATGGAAAACCAGAAAAGAGGTTTTTCAGATCTTGAAATAATATTCAAATCTAAATTTTGGAGGAGGAAAAAAAGAATTTTCCTATTGACATTTGCCAGTGTAATTTTGAAACCCCCATAGTATGTCCTGTAATTGTGACCATCCGACAAACTGCAAAAATCTCCAATCTTTGTTCAAGTGACTAAATCTAAAAAAAAAATTAAACTGTAAAATGCTACTTTAATACAGTAGCATTACAAAGAAGTAAGCTGCAAAAAGGAAAAATTCAGAAAACACACTAACTTCACCAGTTGCAGTAAACAGTAGCAAATGGTAGTAGTCTTCGCTGTTTGCCAACAAATTGTGCAAGAATTCAATTTCTTTTTCTAAATTTTAAATACCGAGTCATTAATTACTAAGATTTGTACCCTTTGTACCATATTCAAAGACTACTGTTGAAAAAGAAGAAAGTTTACTATTATGTTTTAATCCTTCAGTATACATTGATGCTGGGTTTTAGCTATTATCTTACCAAGAGTATTAGAAGTGCGTCCAGTACTACATTATGTGGGAGGTCCATAAACATAATGGAAATAATTATCTTAATTAAAAAAGATAAATATTTCCTTCCTTTCTCATGTGACAGCTGTTCTGCTAAAAGGCATAAAATCCCCATTGGGGTTTTGGGACAGCCTAGCTGGAGGGAATAATTTGACTCTTGATGTGGAAGGCCTGCCTGAAGACATTCACATCATACTATGTTTTAAAGGTATGTCATCCTGATTCCCAGCTGGAGTTGGATGCTACAGGTCAGTGACTTCTTCTGAGAATATCCAACCACTGTGCATTCATAAAGCTTCCCCCAAAACATATCTGCTGGAACAAAGAAGAGAGAGATGGCTTAGGATAGTAGAAGCTGATGTTAATTTTCACAGCTACGTATTAGAACTGCACAATCAGCCTACATGTGAATTTATCTGGTCACATGCCACTGACCTGTCTTCTCCTTTTAGTGGTTGCTGAATTTTCATGTTTTTGTGTGTTTTTGTTTTTGGTCTTTTGTTTGCTTGAGTTCTTTGTTGTTGATGGGATTTTTTTTGTTGGAGCCCTTCACATTGTTACCCAGGTTTGTGGGTGATACAGTAGACTAGTAGAGTTGGTGGAAGCACAGACTTCTATACCTAGACCAATAGCAGAAAAAGTTGTGGGCCAGGACAAGATGTACCCCCAGTCTAAAAGGGATTGGAGCACAAAAGCCATATCAGGGTGTGCTTATCGCTATAGTCAGTGTTTCTCTCCTTCCATAACTGTATTTATGGGCCTGTCTCCATGATAGGGTATTTTTTGCCTTTTTCTTTTTTTTTTAATTCTTAGATCTTTATGGACAATAGAACATATGTCTGCATGTGACACAAATAAGGACTGAAGAGTAGGCAAAAGCACTGTCTTCAGAACTGGTTTGTGGTTTTTGTTTTCTTTTTTCATTTCTGCCAGCAATGCTGATTTCTTTCTTTAGTCCTAGGCTGGTGCTTTCTATCACCAAACAATCCTGAATGGAATGACTGCATTACTGCGTCTTCATATTTGTACGAACAATGTTTTTCTATAGTTTCTAATAAAGAGAAATGCTATATATTTAATGATTTTTATCGAAAATTACTTGGACCCTTTGAGATAATTATTTCCTCCAACAAAGAAATTAAAGGGGAGCTTACTTAGGAATTTGTTGTTAGCTACGAGTGTCTTTTCTGTGCCAGAAAGCCTTTCTATGGCTACAAGCATAATGCCTAAGTTTAGGAGAGCACTTCCTGAGGTATTCTTAAGAACATCGTATGCTATGGGCTGGTGGGCTTATATGGTCCCACAAAACCCTGTGGGTCTAGTATAGCAGGCATCCTCTGTCAGCATGTACTAGAGAGGCAAGGAAAGCTGACCAGGTCTACACAAACTTAATTCATATGCATGTTCTTTTTTTGAGGTGTTTCTATTAAGTCAGTTAAGTTTTAAATGTCATAAATATAGTTATGCTCTTCTGGCAAAACATGTGGGCAGCCCACATGTCCCTAATGGCTTGGGGTCAGTCAAGCTATTCATTATGGCCTACAGCCTGAAGTGAGGGATCTTTTGGCAAAGAAAGGGAGTTAAGAGATTTAATTTAAGGAAGTTTAACTGGAAGGAAGAGAATGGCTGTGTTCAGGAAATTCCTATTGGTGCCAGGTTGACAAACAGAAACTGTATGTCATTATATCTTTTCAGAAAGGACTGACAGTGTTGTGGATGATGAAGTGTAAGCTTGCAGTCAGCAAACTTGTGGACTGGGAGGGAAAGGAAGCACAGTAAGTGGGAGAAGCAGGCAACAATGAGGTGGAGCAATTAATGAATCAAACTAGTAGGAATGATCAGTGGTCGGCATTGTCACTGAGAGCAGATTAATGGACAGCCTAGATAGTGAGTGCTGATGAAGAGTGCACTTAACAGACCCTTGGAAATGCAGTATAAACGCATATTGATGGAGGACTTGGCTCTCAGGGGAGCAGGTCTAAAGGATTACCCCTAAAGAGCTTCAGTAAGGAACTCTGTAAAGCTGTGAGAGCACCTGGGAAAAGAGGACCTGTTGTTAGGGACATCATATTAATCTGCCCATTCACTGCAATCTTAGATATGAAATAGTGAGTGCTACAGCTGAATGAGGAGCTATTTCAGCAGTTTTAGCACAGAGGTTATTGCTGTCATATTCTGGGAAAAAGACAGTATTGCCTATGGGATTGTTTAGATTTTCTTAATCCATTTCCAGAATGTTTTTCTCCTCTTCCAGTACACTTAGCTTTATTTAGACCCATTTATTTAACTTGCTGCTTATAAGCAGGGAAGTATGGATCATTGAGTACCTTAGCAATATAATTTGATTGTGAGACTCCTGATAATGGCTTGAATGTTTTATTTTGAACCTTGCAAAACTCCGTTGCTATTGCCTCAGCCCTGCTGTTTGCTAATCGGTGTCTGGCAGAAAAGTTAGGTTTGTGAAAAAACAGGTCAATAGTGGAGGGTGAGTTCAGTAGTTTGCAGTTCTTGTGTTTTTTCACAAAATTTGCCTTGTACAGATGGATTGGCAGGGAAAAATTAACTGAACTGAAAAGGGGGTGAGCAGGGAGTGATAGACTGCTGACAGTTAATTGGGGTATTCAGGGTAGGGCTGACAGAAGAATTGCAGAAGGATCCAAAAAGACTGAATGGCTGGTCAATAAAACAGCAGATTAAGTGTGGACAGAAATAAAGTGATTCACAGAGCAGAGAAAAAATAATCCTATCTTTACCTAAACTTAAGGACAGTGTTAGAAGAAGGACACTGTGCTAGTCACACCTTTGGTCTAACCCAGTGAATCTTCTCTTTTTTCCTTTTCCTGGCAAGAATAGGTCTACTAAGGCTAACCCTTTTTTACTCTGTAAACTATGGGAATTCACAGCAATTTAAAAAAGAAATTAAAAAAAAGAAAAAAAAAAGTGTCCACCCCGGGGTCCATAAAGAGACTTGCGGGCTTCAGTTACACTTCACAGAAAAACCTGTGCAAATCAACTTCTCCTTGCAGAACCTGTTCTTGATGTCTTCTTTGCGAACATCTTTGTGAGAGAGGGAAAGTGGGGCTGGGGAGGCTTTTCCATATCATGTGTCTCAGCATCTGACTCTAGGAATTTATACCATTCCTCTTTTTCCTCAATTCAGAGGAGTGGAGAAAAAGAGCGGTGCTTAAACCACAGTGACATCCTCTGATATACAGGCTACCTAATTGTCTTCAGGTCTTTGTTTGAAAGTAAGAGTACTTGTGTACAACCGGGATAGGGACAGAGTGATGTCTATATGAACAGAGAAAAATCTAAGTCAGTTCAAAAATCATATAGTCCTCTTGTTTAGAAGGTTTTTAAACTGAGAGTCAGAGTACATTAACTATCCCAGAGAGTACCATTTACACTGGCTTGTCTGACCTGCTCAAAGAGGAGTTTGCACAGACTGTGATTCTCTGTGCTTATATTTTAGACTTGCAGTTTAGTCTGGGTTGGAAAATTTGGGCTGAACTCTGCACTCTTAAAAAGAGCACTCCAAACATTTCAAATGTTCAATCTTGAGTGCCATTTCCTTTCTCTAGCACTTAGCACGAGCCTCAATGTGACAGATCACTGCTAGGATCATGTCTTTTATATTTTAAAAAATTTTTATACCATTCTTAGCAGCAATTAATGCTACAGAATAGAATGCTTTATGATTTATTACAGTGACAAAACATACACTTATTGCAAGGGACCAAGTACACACTCAGCTTGCAGATGACGCCAAGATGGGAGGGACCATTGATCTGCTGGAGGGTAGGAAGGCTCTACAGAGAGATCTGGACAGACTGAATCAATAGGCCATGGTCAATTTTATGAGATTCAACAAGGGGAAGTGCCAGGTCACAACAACCTCATGCAACACTACAGGCTATGGGAAGAGTGTCTGGAAAGCTGCCTGGAGGAAAAGGACCTGGGGTTGCTGGTTGACAGCCAACTGAACCTGAGCCAGCAGTGTGCCCAGGTGGCCAAAAAGGCCAATGGCACTCTGGCCCATATCAAGGATTGTGTGGCCAGCAGGACCAGGGTAGTGATCACTCCCCTGTACTTGGTGCTGAAGAGGCCACACCTTGAATCCTTTGCTCAGATTTTTACCCTGCACTCCAAGAAGCGTCTGAGGGAGTTGGGATTGTTTAGTCTGGAGAAGAGGCATCTCAGGGGAGACCTTATTATTTTCTACAACTCTCTGAAAAGAGATTCTAGCAAGATGGGGTTTGGTCTCTTCTCCCAGGTAACAAGTGATAGGACAAGAGGAAATGGCCTCAAGTTGCACCAGGTTTAGATTGGATACTAGGAAACAATTTCTCACTCACAATATTGTCAAACATTGGAATAGGCTGATTAGGGAAGTGGTTGAATCACTATGCCTGGAGGTATTTAAAAGATGTGTAGGTGTGGCACTTAGGGACCTGATTTAGTGTGGACTTGGCAGTAACAGGCTAACGGTTGGACTCAATGACCTTAAAGGTTTCTTTCAACTTAAATGATTCTATGATTTTAACTTCATATGTGACTGATTTTTCCAGCCACTTCGGTGTAGGGCTCCGATGCCTTATAACCATTAGTATAATATGCTAATTTGCTTCATATATCTCTTAAATAGTTATGATATTTTTTAAGTTCACCTTAAGCTCTTTCTTTTCTTAGGGGAGTGATGGGAATTTTAATATGTGGTGAACCAAAATTAATTTAGTATTTAATCTGAAGTTGTTTCTGTTCCTTTGTAATGTAAGTTTTCATTGATGCCTTCATAGTAGATGTAATAGATAACCAATCTGTATCTGATGTAGACAAACACAAAAAATTGATGACAAGTGGAAATGTGTTTCTAACTGTAGTGGGAGTTTGAATGGGCTTCAAGTTCTAATGTTTATGCAATATAAATTATTAGAGAGGCTAAAGCATTGCCAGTAGCTGAACTTGGATAGAAAGTTGGATAGAAACTTAGCTATAGCACACGCTGAGTCGAGTCTTTTCTGCTTCTGCATGCACATGTACACACAGAACTACCGGCATAAAGGAGACTCTGAACCCAAAAAGTTAGTCTAGATACTGTTAAAGAAGTGTTGGAGTAAGTAGTGCTTGAGAAGTTCACACTAGTGGTTTGTTTCTACGTCTTCCAGGAGCCTCTCTGACTCTCAAGGTGCACCAATACATGTGTTTGTGGGACAGGCCTGAATATGGATCACTGAATATTTGTAGTTTAAAAAGCATTCTTCCTCCTTTCAGTGAGCTTTGGATGTAGGACAGGAAAAGGTACAAATAGAATAAGGGACTAGTGTGATGTATAAATAAATAAAGCTGAGCAACAAAGCTCTGCACATGTTTCTCCTGAATTGAACACTGTGACAGTAAGAGAATCCTGGTACTAAATTACATGTGAGTGTTAAACTGTATTGTAAGAGATCTGGTCCAGTATAGAAATGTTTCAGGCAATGAAAGGACAGTTTTGTAAATAGAATATATAGGACCTATGCTCTGAATATCAGTGGGCATCCAGTGTCACCTTGAAGAGCCTGTCTGATTTCTGGCTGAAAATCAGATGTGGGAATGTTCATTTCAGAGAGATGTTGTGAGGTATAATATTATTTTCTGCAGAATCCTTTCCTGTTTGTGGCCAAGGGCATACTTAGTTAGAAGCTAACTGTTTTTTAAATGCATAACATTTGCCCTAAGTCATGAATCCAGCTTCCACAGATATTGACTTCTCAAAGACTTGAGTTGAATCAAAGAGATGATAAAGTAAGATTTACACAAAGGATCTTCATTGACAGATTTGAAGAATAATTAGTTTTTAAAAGTCATAATTAATTAATATCCACTATATCTGTTTACTTTGTTGTATTTAAGTTCTTTGTACATGTATCCAAGTGCTTTCTAATTGTACTTACTTGTACTTATTTCCCATGATTATCTTCTTAAGACTGCAACTTTTTTTTATGGCTTCTGAGGAGATGCTTCATTTTGAAAGGTTTTCTGTGTAGAAATCGAGAAATACTGGTTAAATTTAAACATCAGTTGTTGTTTTAAGGGCTTGCAGTACATAAGGGATGCTGCCACTGAAAAATAATTCCAATATAACAAATTTAACTGAACTTCCTACAATGGTAGATTCTGGCAAAGCTGCTAACCTATTGCAATTCTGTAATAAACTAGCAGAAAAAAAAATTAAACTATTCTGAAATAGTGATTTTGAAGTTTGACTGTAGAGAAGGAATTGGTGGTTGAATTCTGCTCTTACCAGCAGCAAATCATATTAGAAATAGCAGCTGGAAAGGAAAAATGGAAGTTTTAAAAAGAAATATATCCAATAGGCTAAAAAGTCTTTGGTGTACTGTAATGAATGTATGTGTGCCATCATTTTGAGAGTATCAATGTTTGCTGCCTATCAACCCAGCACAGTAGACAAGCTCAGGAGAAGAGAACCAGTTTTGTGTAAGACTCTGACATTTATGTTCCTGTACATATCTTTCACATCCCCTTTCTATTTCAGTGCATCCTTAATGGGCTTGTTTGGTTTGGTTTTCTCTGGTGTGCTTCTTGCTGTGGTGTTAAAGGAGCTGGTCAAGAGAATGTAGAGCAAAGCAGGAGATATTTGTACATACACGGAAGAGTTTCAAGATGCTATTCAGGTCCCTTTTAATTCAGTGAGAAATCAATGGCAATGCTCTCTCTGTTTAAACGGAGTAAGGATATCATCTTCTTTATGGTCTTACAGAAAAGTTCTGAATTCCAAGGAAGAGCTTTACTTCTGCTAAATGTTTCAGGAGTGTTTCACTCAATTCAGTTGCACTCAAAACCACAATTTTTCAGTTTGATATGAGGCTGAGTAAAAGCTCAGAAAAGAATAAAAATTTAATCTTACATCTAAGCTGTGGTAAGGAAAGTAATTTTTAAAACTCATTCAGAAATGGCAGGGTAAGGGGAATCTCAGATGTGTTTTTCCTAATTTATAACAAACCACAATAATTTTACATTTTAAAGATTTTTTTCTTGTTCAGGAATATTTAGTAAGAACATGTCCAGTTTTGTCTGCGTTTTCAGACATAATTCACTGAGATGAATTATTGTTGTGTTTTGTAGTGAGATCAAAACTCATAAGATAGAGGATTAATATATATTATCTAGCCCAAATCAGACTTTTATGTATGGTATTTCTTTGTTTAAAGGGGGTGGAGGTGGGAACTCCTGCCTCTGTAGCATTTCCAGGGTAGTGTGCTTTTCACTTACCAGCAGGCAGCAGGTACATCAACAAGAAATTTCAACCACATTTAGCCAAAAGCCATCATGTGCCTCATGTTCTTCACAATGGTAGTAAAAATCAGTCCTTTAATAGATCAACAGAGAACAGGAGGGTCATCTGAACAGCTGTTGTGTTCTCCTTTCAACTCAGTAACCCAAGGGATCTCTATCTCCTGTCTCCATACTTGACTTGCCACCTATTATTGCCAAGACATTAGCAGAGACCTTTGTAGGATGCAGAAAGACGTCAATACATACTTTGGACTAAGACAAGGTGTATTGTTATCAGAATATCTCATCTAGGGTTATATCCTACGCATACATATGTACACATAAATATGTACACGTAAATAAAAGAAAAATCCCCAAAGTTCACAGTCATACATACTTTTGCTATCTCTTTATTGTGCATATTTTTAGTTTTAATAAGGCAAACATTTCATATAAAATATTCAAAAAGATAATTTTCTACCACAAAGTGAGGGAGGCGGGGCAGAACTTTATTCCTAAAATCAAGTAACAGCTAAATTCAGATCTGAATTCAGTTTCAGGCTTAGAAAAAGAGTAGAGAGAAGCAAGGATGTTTTCATGTGTGTCAGACTTTAAGCTAAAGTCTCCTACACTTGCTTTATGCAAGTACTAAATAACTCTGTATTTTATAAATTAAGTAGGTGGACATGATGTTAAGAAATTACTAACTGGCAGTTGGCAGGTGTACCTTATAAAGATGATGGAGAAGTACAGTCAATATAAGTCTTCTGCTGAATTTCACAACTCAAGCATGTAGGTGTGCATATGAAGAAAATTAGTCGCTAAGTAGAAAAGTAGTAAGAGATTATAACATTATAAAATATGTTGCCTGTTTAACTTGTTTCCCGTTCCTTTTTATTCTCTGGGTTGCAAAAGAAAATATTGCCCACACTTTGAGAAACTAATCATCACTGAATGACACAAACGAAACTAGTGGGACAAGGGCAAACGTGCAGTTAAGTTTTTTTTTCTATACTTGATCAATTATGTGTTACTTGATGGGTTAATTTATGGTGACAAAACACAAGCAGCACTTTAGCTTTCAGGCAGCTGGAAGACAGTGTGAGATGGTTCCCTTATTGCAGTGTAACTATCATGGGAAAAAAGTTAGAGATGCAAGAAAAATACAAATGAGTATGCAGACAGTTTTTCTTGCTCTCTTGCTTTTCTTACCCTAAAAGGGAGAGAAAGAAAAAAGAGAGTGTGTATATGTGCTACATGGGAATATTCAACCATGAAAGTGGTTGCTTCTGAAGACTTCTAGACTTGAAAAAAATTTGGTAGCTTTGAACATAAGCTGTAGTGAAGGTATAGCATTTAGGTTATTTTTTTCCCTGAACGGTTAGTGGGCACAAAAAGAAGAAAGTAAACTTTCTTTTCCTGTAGGATCTTTCTTAAAAAAAACCAACTTCACCTTGTATTTGATGCAGTTCTAATCTGTTTTCATTTTTTTAACCAAACTGGAGAAGTGTTTTGTTTCAAATTAACTTGAGTGGATTTTTTTTTTTTTGCTAAACTGTGGGAGGAGGGAAAGGAAAGCAGAGAAGAAGCAAAATGTTTTATTTGTTCAAGCCTTTAAAATCTTTTTTAATTGAACGCTGGCAACTTTCTAAACAAAAATGTCACTTCAAAATGAAAACAGATGAGTTCATCAAAAAAAAAAGGTTCAAGCTTTTCTGAAATTAAAAAATCCACAATAATAAATTTACTACAACCATAATAAAACTTGTCTAATGATAAAACTCCTTTTATTTTTTTTTTATTTTTTTTTTTCTGTTTTAGCAAAATATACAATAAAGCCCTGCAAACCTGCTTTACTTCTGTTTGATTTTAGTTTCTAACTCCCGGCTGACAAGAGCTCTTTTTTCCTAATCTTACTGTTGTTAAACGTTTTCTTGTTTTTTTTTATTTTCCTCTTTCACCTTTCTTTCCTCTTTGATTTTTTTTCCATGCTGCTTCTTATAAATGCAATTTCTCAAAGAATAATCAATGAAGGTATTAAAGAAGCCACAGAAACACTGTCAACACTCTAGAGGAGCACAACAGTTATAACTCCGTGTTAGGTTTCTCCTTCATCTCGACTATTCCATGAGCTGCAGCAAGAAGAATATGGTGACTCAGAAAGAACTCCTGGAAGGTTGCTTGTAGGGTAAACCGAAGGAGAAAGATAGCGAGCAATTAATATCTTTCTTGAAATGGTCTTAATCACATTGTTTCCACTGTATTCAGCAAAATACTGTCGTGTTTGTCTTACAATATCACATTGTCCTTTCCCAACATATCAAGTTTACACCCTGCCAGGCAGCGCAGAGCTGTCATGCATCCCCTTCCTTCATGAGCGGAAGAGGGTGGAGGTATATATTTCTGGTTTAATTTTGGAAATGTTTCCATGCCACAGTATGTATCTGTTATTTTGAGAAAATCTTGAGTCTAGCAAAGGGCTTCTGGGATATTCTTCATTGTGTTTCTGGGATATTCTTCATCTTCAAGTGACCCTGAGATTAGCTCAGTTGGTCAGAGAATGGTGCTAATAACACCAAGGTCACTGGGCTGATCCCTGTACGGGCCATTCACTTCAGAGTTGGACTTGATCCTTGTGAGTCCCTTCTAACTCAGAATATTCTGTGAAATCTGTTATAAAGCTATAGCAAATAGGACTTTACTTCATCCAGAGAAAAATTTAATAATATAGGTTTGATGTGTGCAAGAATGTCACATGAAAATAGATCAAATTTTGGTAAGGTGTTAAGAAGAGCTTCAGCACAAAGCCAAACCAACAGACTTCAATGCAAGATTACCTCTCATTACCTTTTTTTTTTTTTTTTGACAACCCTCTCTTTGTTACAATGACCTAATTCAGATGCTGGAAACATTACAGTAGAGAGTTCATGAACTATTGAAAATACACCCCTCATTTCTTGTCTTTTCTCAAGTTCATAGAAATTCTGTAAATTATAATAACATTCCATCTATGAAAAATAAAGATGTTTTCAATATTAAAGGAAATTTAATAATAAAAAATTAAGATATAGTTATGGGGTTTTTTTTGTTTGGTTGGTTGGTTTTTTGTGTGGTAAAGATTGTGTAAAATGGGATGCAAAATTATTGTTTCCTTCTAAAATTCAGCAAAACCCACCCAGCAAGTTCTGTTTAACTTAGGATCTATTTGTACTTTTTCAGTTTTGGATCTCCTGGCTGTCCAAATGGAGTTTCAGGAGCCTATACTTAAACATCTTTTTATTAATAGCTTGGTCTTAATTATAATGTTATTGGATTGTTGCAATCAAAACCTCCATTGTTTTGATCAGGGTGGATGTGGGGATCAAAAAGCAGCTATTGGGAAGATACTACAGAGATTGTTGTTTAGCCTCATAAACTGAAGGCTGGAGGAAAATGTGTAATGGCTCTGTATAAAAGCATAGCAGAGATGAATTCTAGGGTCAGAGAAGGAGTGCTTAAGCTAAAGGACAGTGCTGGGCCAGAAAACAAGGATATTAACTGAATAAATTTAGGCTGGAACACGCTCCTCTGATGGTAAGAATATTTTGCTAATAGTGTTCTGGAATTGTGTTTTAATGTAGCAGCAAGACTCAGGCCAAACCCAACTCAGAGGCGGAGACTGAATGGCTTTCTGAAAGGGTTACGCAATCAGCTTGCATTAGCAGAGGTCTTCTTTGGAGGCAGTTTCTTTTCCCGTATTTAATTAATGTATTTTGTTATAATAAAAATTGTAAGGGTTTGAAAATTTGGAACTTAAAACATTTTTAAGACACAATATTCAGAGATTTATGTAAGAATCATGTGAATGAAAAGTTTTGCTGAAAGAATGCATTATTGTTTGGAATTTGTTTCTGGCATTAAGTAAAATGAATCTTGATTATGTGATATACTCTGTATTGCTACATTCTTGTGTGATACGTGTAGATATAACTGGTAGGCCATTGAAAGACATACTTGGAAAATACAAAGGTCATTTATGTCTCTTTCAATACTTCATGTACTTTATTCAAAAAAAGACTCTTGCTATGACACAATCTCCTAGATGTAATCGTATGTGGTTTGTGGTCATAGTTTAGTAGCTTTGGATTGTGGTCTGAGGTGCAATGAAACAGTTTAGGTATCACAAATAATACCCTGTTTCTGAAAAAAGATTGGCTTCCCTGTGCTTCTCACCTTGAAATCTTTGGAGATGTGACCTTTTTGAACCTGTTTGTATTCAATGATGATTTTTCTGGTACACCACACAATTTAATGTAGGGCTTCCTTTCAGTTTTAAGTAGTAAAGTCTATGATATCCCATGCATTGCCTGACAGACTGTTATTCCTGAGTCAGGTATTTGGGTTTCTCTGGACTCATTTGTGCTGCCTTTTTTTTTCAGCTTCTGAAATGTAAGAGTTCATGAAGTCCTTGTTGTATACAAAGCTTGATTAGACTGGGAAAAGACTTAATTTTTTACATTTTTTTGCTATTTCATTAGCTCAACTGAAGTGGCAACATTTTATGTAAGCTGCAATATGTGGCTGTCAAAACTCCATGAATGTACAGTGAAAGTCAGGTTTTCTGAATTTGGAAGAACCAATGAAAATCTGTCACTTGAAAGTGCAAAGTTGTTGAAAAGAAGCATTTGTAGGCATTTATGCCAGGGTCAGGGGAGAGTTTTAGTAATGTACAGATGGTAGCTATGGAAACAATATCTGAGTTTGTCTAGATGGTCATGAGAAACATAAATAACGAGCAAACCATACCAAATAAATGTACATGCTGTGCTGAACTGAGGTAAAACAAATTCACTAAGAAATCACAGAACTAGAGGTCTACTGGCAGCTGCACATTTGTTTCTGTTCAGTGTGTGTGCAGTGAATAAAATCTTAGCCAAGGGTTGTGTTGCACATCTGCCTTGACCCTAATGCTACAGGCTCCAATAAAAACATTAAGAAAAAAAAAATCTATTTCACGTCTTCCAGCGTAGCATACAAAGTCCATTGCTCTCTGGAGTGATTTTAGTAAGTATAGCTGCTCTTGCTTATGAGGTTTTTAGCTTTCAGTTTTCAATGGCTCAGCGCTGATGCAGCAGATACTAGCGATTTTGTATGTGTGAATTCAGGTAAATGGAGCTGGATTAAAAGATTTCAGGCTGGCCTCTCTTTCTCTATTTGTCTGCTTCGTGATACTTTCACAAGAAGATGTCTGCTGAGAAATCCAATTGCAAACTCTGCCTCATACTACCAGCAGAGCTTTATGTGAGGTGTCCAGATGGGATGATTTTCAAAGGCCAAGTCAGTACAAGGCATAAAGTAAGAGGCAAGATTATTAAAGCAATCTTTAAACATTTCAGTTTAGCTTTGATTGGAGAAAAATAACTAGATTTCAATATTAAGCTTTTTACTGTCTACGTTTGAACTGCTTTTTCCACTACTGCATATTCAGGCATGGAGAGATTAATCAATAGGGTTCTCTAAATAAATGATCAGCTATACAATCAAAATAGTTAATAGAGTGTTTCTAAGGCTTCAGTGTATTTGTCTCACTGCACAGTATGTTTTCTTTCCATACATATAAATTATACAAAAAATTTGAGATTAGAAAAAAAGTCACTTTATGTTGGTGGTTGGGACACTTTACCCAGGAAGTGCCATCACATGAGTTATTGTGCCTAGTTTGGTACTTATGCATACTTACATATTTCCACAATGTACAAAAGGATGAATAAGGGAGATTGAAGTCCCCATGTAATCACTAGAACATCCAGATAGCAGTGCTGGAGATGTTGGGTTCATCTGTCCTTTGGCAAATAAAAAAATGCTTGTATTTCATTTTAGGTGACTGGCTACAGCCATTTTTCTACATTTTAAAAAAAATCAATCAAACTTACTGCTGAACAAATCTTTTTTCCTAGTTTGGCTTGAATTTGTGAAAGTGTCAAGCTGAAACTATATTTTGTGGAAATTTTGTGGTTCGTGAGTAAGTTTTGCCCACCTCTTATCTGTGCCCAGATCGAAGCATACCTTAATGTTATTGACTCCTGCACAAAAAAGTATAGAGAATTGTCTTTTTAATATAGGCGGACAAATCAGCCTCTAAAAAGTGTTCTTCTATGTGCAGTTATTCTCTAACTCTAATATTTCCTGGATGATCTCTGACAAAGTAGAAATCTGTGAAGAGAAAATTTTATAGTTCACTGGTAATCATAATAACAGAGTTCTTGTTCCAAGAATGGGGGCCTAATTGCCTTCTGAAATTCAAAAAAATCAGACTGACTATAGTATATTTTACATCATGTGCTGAAGTTATTTTAGGATATGAGCAATTTCAATCTTTTTTAATAAAAGCTTTTTACATGGCACTTTAGCAAATCTGTGTATAAGTGGGTTTACAGAATCACTTACTTTCTTGGCATTTATTCAGGAAGATGCAAATTCTGTTAACTGTCAGCTATATATAAATGCCATAAATGCACAGCCATAATTTAATTAACTGTTGGGTTTGGGGTTTTTTCCCTTTTAGAAATGTCTTTAAAATAAAATAAAATTCTGTGCATCATCTTTGTTGTAATTTTAAATAAAGCTAATTTATAATCCCTAGGAAAATGCCTGCTAATATCCATCTTTAAAAGTTTGATCCATATGAATTATTGTTCTCTATTTAAAAACAAAATCAATTTTTAAAAAATGCATCCTTAATTTTTGTTGTTTTCACTCATGAAAGATTGAGAAATGATTAACAGAGTCCAATGGCAGTGGTGGAGACACTTACAAAAAAAAGTCATAATATATTATTGAATATTGCAACAATTTTCATTGCTTGAAGTGCTTCAAAAACAATCACTCTCTCAAGGGTCTAATCCTGTTTCCATTCAAGCTGATGGAATTTCTTCAATTAATTAAATGAAAAACAGCACAGACACAAGTTAAAATGAACTTGTCAGCTGAAGTGTTGCTTTATATTCTGCCCCTGCAGAGATTAAATTTGTTGCCTACCAAAGGAAATTCTCATTTGTTTACTACATTTTAATTGCAAAGCATGTGAAAAGTAATATTTTGCATTCTCGTGAGGCACATCCCTGTCTTGCATTTACTTGTGTTTAATCTTCATATGTCTGTGCCACTGTGAGAGGTAAACTCACAGGTTTCCCACATTAAATCAGTCTCTTACCTACTTACCTGTGAATCATTGCTTTTAAGGGTTGTAAAAATTCAGTTTCAGTCATTCTACCTAAGATGTATATTCTCTGAACATTTTGGCTTTCATTCTCTAGAGTTCAACACACCTCTAAAAAAAGAGCTATCAAATATCTTATGTTATAGTGACTAAGTGTAAAAATGGAATTAAGATCACACCAGGCAGTGCAAGTACACAACACTTTCCCATTGTGGTGAGCTGCCTGCTGGATGCTCACCCGGCCGTGTTCCCACTCCTCCTCTTCCGAAAGATGGGATGGGGGAAAAGAAGAGCTTGAGGGCCAAGACAAAGACGGGGAGATCATTTACCGAAGGGTGCAGGGGAACGGGGAACAGGGTGCTGTGGTCAGTCTGCGCCAGCCCCTCTTGGCCGCTCCTGCCCTCTCGCGCTGTTTCCCTGCTTCGGCGGGGCTTGTCAGGGGAATCCGACGGCCGGAGCCTCTCTTGCAACTCCTCCTGCCCTCCCCTCGGGGCTGGCAGGGACTTTTCTTCCTCGTTTCCCCTCACCCCTCTCTGCCCAGGGCTCAGGGACTGCCCAGCCTCGCCTCTCCTCAGGGACACCCCTGTAACCTCCACCAGCACCTGGACACCTGCACCTCACACACTCATCAAGAGACGTGTAGCAGACACCCTGCAGACATAGGGCAGAAAGTTATGCTGCTCCCCTCAGGTAATTTCCTACTGATGGAGGAGCACAGCTGCCTCGGCTGCTCTCTAGCCCGCACACATAAAACGCAGTGTTGTAATTGATTTGTGACAAAACTGACATGGTGAAATGTCGATTTACATAGGTAATTGCACACCATAAATGGTCCAGGGATTTTTAGTAACTGTGACAATTACCATGAGAAAAAGCTAAACAAATGTTAGCAGGTGGAAAAATAAAGCTGCCATTTGGTTGTGAAGAGGCTTTTGGGAAGGTGGTTCACCTGTTCCTAATAGCAGCGTATCTCTGCTGCCAGCACCTAGGCCTGCGGACCTGGATGTTTGTCAGTGGAAATCTACTGCTGCTTCCTGAACTGCAGCATGCTAGTAATATTTCATGTGGGTGGTTGCACAGAGTGCTATGGAGCCATAGAAATATTAAGTATGTATTAAAACACCCCCTTGATGCAGATCCAGGCTAGCAGTAGTAAGTACATAGATTTACAGTTAGGTGGTGCTTGTTGTGCTGAAGGAAATATTACATATTTCAGTGTTGTTATTAAATGTAGCAAAGGTTTCTGTCTTTACAGTAATGATAGGAGGTCTCTACTTATGGCTGTGTACAATGCTGATTTCTACAACGTAAGGTTTTGGGCACCAAGGATTCTTTGCTAATGATCTTTTTTAAGGTATGAAGAACCAGTATTGACCTTAGTAATATTAATCCAAGGGATTAGTACAATGAAGTTCTGAAGCATTTTTTTCCTTGGGATACGTACTGTGAAACGTATTGAAGATCAGGAGATAAATAAGTGTATAATAATGGGGGACAGGACAGGACACAACAAAACCTATGTGTTAACAAAACCAATTAGGACTTTCAAAAGGCCTTTGAAAACATGCTTCCTTCCCTCAGAGGCACAGAGAAGAAGCCAAGTAGCCATGATGTGGAAAACAAAATGTTACTTTTGAATCTGCAAATGATTAGGTCAACAAATAAAAAAATAAAGTGATCAGTGTTTATCCCACTAAAAAGATACTGTCAGAAGTACAGAAATCCCCCTAGAACTATCGTACTTATTTCCCAGCTTTTATTTATATGCAGAGAAGGAATTAAGCAAGAGTTCATATGAAAAAAATTTGAGAAGTTAAAAAGGATCTGCCTATGCTGTAAACTAAATATTGAAGTACCTGAGTTAACTTAAAACAAGCATTGGAACACTTTAGTGGTGATAAACTGGTAATTTATCAGCTGGTTTTTCGCTCCTAGGTTCCTCAGTCAGAAACAACTAGGGAAGACAGCTGGGTATGGGCTTTTCACAGAGTAGGACAGCTGAGACCTTTGCTGAAATAGGTCAACCGCTCTCAGTACCCCAGCTTGGTCCTTTGAATGAAGGTGGGATGTCTCCCTGTTGCAGTGAAAATTGCATATAAAACAATTTAGGGGAATTTCTGGGCACCATGGTTTGGAAAACAAAACAATCAAACAGTCAGAAGGAAAAAAGAAAAAAAAAACAAAAATCAAACCAAAACAAAAAACCACCAGAACAAAAAATATCAAACCACATTTCTTTGAACTTTTGTACATTTAAAAGATGAGGATCCAAAAACTATCAGCTATTTATGTCCTTTACAAGAATATACAAAGCTACAATAATAAGTTAGAAAAAATGTTTTGAAAGGGATCATTATCACTATATCACTTGTGTTTAGAGGAGGATAAGCCAGACTTTACTGTCTGAGGTCAGGAGGAAACTTTTTCATGTTGGGATCGCTCTTCCTACGGCCACCTACTGAGTAGATTTTACTGTACCTCTTACTAAGTCAGCCAGGATTGCCCACTGTTGAAGACAGGATAACAGGGTATATGAACCACTGGTCTCTTTTAGCATGGGAGCTTTTTTTCCCATAAAGCTCAATGAGGGAAACTGAGAGAAATATGGTTTGTGCATCTCAGGTTGAGGTAAGAGACAAGGATGATACTGCAGAGGGATTCTTCCATCACATTAGCTTCTGGACTGAAAATGTATGCTAAGATGTTTGGGTTTGTTTGTCGTTTGGTTTGGATTTGTGTTTGTTTATTTTTTGTTCAGTTGTTTGTTTGTTTGGTTTTTCTTTGGTTTTTTGTTTGTTTTTTATATATTTTCCTGTGTGTTATTGTCTCATTGCTACCTATATATTTTATTTCCTTTTTTTTATTTTTATAATAGAGAAACTTTTTATTTTGGCAATTTGCTGTGCCAACCGTAGAAGACAAGGCCCTGACAAGGTCCTGTGTAAATCGGATACAGCTGTTTCCTAAATCCAGTCATTCCTGCCTTGTTGTTTTCTAGTAATTATGTCCTGTACAAGAAACACTGTATTCCTGTATTGTGCCCCTGAGTATACTAAGTATTTCTATTAGCTTGCCTGCTGCTGAGACCTCTTAGATTTTTTTGGTATGTTTGTTTTTTTTTTAAATAATATCTTTCATTCATCTAAATAAATAATGTGGGTGCTGCACTTTGCATCATCAGTGTTCCCACTGGTTTAAGAAAGTTTTTGGTGTATTATACACTCCTTGCCTCCCTTGGTGTCTGCTTATGGAGGTTTGAGATTAGCGCTTGCTTGTATATTCTGCAGTTTTGTCAGCCATAAACTGAGATGCCCAAAGTTGGCATGCTGGCTGATCATAATTTTTCCACAACTTTTCTTCCGCTCCTGGGAGACGTATATCTGTTGACATTTAGTCCCTGATTTTTTTTGAGTAATTTGTCAATGCAATGTCAACAAATTACCACAGGCTGTCTTGTCTCCAGCTGCAACATAGTTGTAAAGGGCTTTTTTTAATGTCCCCATCTCTGAAAATGTGGGGTTTAATTTGTGTATTTGTTCTATGTCACTAAAACTTGTTATATGACATAATTCCCAAGGTCATCTTGTCTATTTCTGGCCCCAATACAACAAAACTCTTAAACACTCATTTATTGTCAGGTGTTAAGTATTCCTACTGTCTTTGACATTTTTTTGATGCCTTCCTGTGAAAAGGAATCTGCTTCCTGGATAAAATCTGATTTATTATGCATATTCAGTGATATGCTGCCTTCTACTTGCAAATATAGAGTCTCTGTCATGCTTTACAGAAAGCACAAAGTTAAATAAGTTTTCTATAAAAACTTATTTCTACATGGACTATTTCCTTCTCTGAGTAGAACAGACCAGTGAGGCAAACCGTACAGAAATCAGATTGATAGCCCGATGGGGACATACTTCTGCTTATAGCAGTAGTAACTTCTTGTCCCATCAGCCACTTGGTTTTTTCACACTGTGCACTCCATGTCCTTCTGTTCATTTGGGGTGACTGTTTTTTTAATTTTTTCTTTTTCCTTGGAAACATTTAATCTCAGAGGATAACACTGGCATCATATTGGAAATGAAATATACTGTGCAGTTTCAGATGGTGAACTTTACTAAGTTTTCCAGGTTTTACGTCATAGCTTTCCCTTGACTTTACTCATGTTCACAGTCAGTCCTATATAACAATTTTGAAAATGGAAGAAAAATTCCTGAATCTATTCATGACTCTTTTCCATGCCTTTTGGAGTGCAGTGATTGCTGTTTTCCCTCAGGGGTGAAAAAGCAGTTTCTGTCCTCTGTCCTCTACTGATTTTTCACTGCAAAGATCACCAAAAAACCAGCCAAATATTCTAAGATTAATTTGTTTAAAAAACCTAGCAACCTCTGCATCACTTAAATATTAGTTTTTCACCAAGCATGTTATAGTTCAAAGACTTTTTTTCAATGTGTCTCTCTATCCTATCTTCCTAAAATGGTACAGCATGAAACGAACCTATTCTGAATGAAGGTGGATGATAATATATGATTTGCATTTATAGCATAACTGTTTATAGGGTTTTCTATTATTCTATGAGTTTTAATTCTTCTTTACAGGCCTGTGAAAGAAACATTACTACCTATACTACTTTCCAGATAACCAAAAGCATGAAAGGGCATATGCTAATATTTTAAAATGTAAATGTGGTATATCCTCTGAATGCCTCATTTAAATTAGACCTGTTAGTCTTGTACTTTTCAGTATAAATATGTTTAGTTTTGCTATTCAACTCTGGTAGTGCTGCAGGTAGCTGTTCCAAAGCTGTAAAAGTCTAAAGAAAGTGCAAGGGAAGAAGAAACTGGTTCCAGAAAGGGAAGAAAAGAATATGTCAGATTTACTTTTTCATGATATTACGTTGTTTGAATAATAGTGTTACTGTGTTTTGAAATTTGAAATTTAAAAGTTCATTGCAAGAAATAAATGTTATGATACTGCAGTGTTATATGCCCTGATTTCTATCAATTCCTAATAAACAGTGACTTGTTCATAACATATTGACCCTTTATACCTCTTTTTAAAATGGTAAGGTAAAAGGGATAGCAGATGTATTTGTGAAACTCTTGGAAAAATTGTGATCAACCCACAGTAAACACAGCTTCCATCATAGCACTTGAACATCTGTCAGAAGTTCTAGTTAGAAATCACGAATAAAAATACTCCCTATTGATTCATGCACATTTCGAGAACTCAGGACACTGAAAGAATGTTGTGTCACTTGGAGTGATATAGAATGTCAACTGTATTTATTTTCTGAGAGCCCTCCTTGCCAGGCTGTGAGTAATGCCCTGTTGTACATTCTGCGTTTTGTATTCCAAAGTCCACATTGTGTTCCTTGTTCTAAGTCAAGAAATCTGGACACGTTGGAGGTAAAATAATTTTTTATTACTCCTTAGTGTGATCCTTAGAGAAAAGAACAGGTTACTTTAGATGACACAGACAACCGGTTCGGTATCATTGAAAAGAAAATTGTGCTTCCTTGCCCGTGTCATAATTCAGCCTTTGTTTCTGATACAGGATAAAGATGACTATAAAATCTTTGAATGAGCATCAGTGCAAAGCTTAGGATAAAACTTGTCCTAAGTATAGCTCTGATAAGACACCATCTGGGCTTCAGTAAACACACAAGTGTAAGTAGCATAAATTACTGTTTGAAATTTCTGAAGTAATTTCCTTGATCCTCTTGTTAAATAAGTTGGCTGTGGATGGTCCATCAGTTTAAATGATAGAACAAAAGGTCCTACAGCTACAAAACAAACTATTTTGGCTTGCTTCTTGGGTGGCTGCTTATTGTTTTACAAGACAATGGGAATTGTCAAAGTGTTTTGGATTATTTTCATAAATTTATTAAATATTTATTGTCAGGAATACTCCAGTTTTGCATTTTGAAGCTTGACACTACTTACATTTTGAAGAAATTCTCTGGTGCTTTTCCAGTTTTCTGTGACTTTTCCTAACCACTCACTTTCAAAATCCTTTTAATTTTTATTTGTGGACTGAGTAAACAATCTGGAAGTCATTGATAGACAAAAAAATGGCACCCCACAATGCCATTTAAAAAAAAAAAAAAGCGACAGACACTATTATCTTGTCTACATTTGACATACTTTCCTAAAATTTCCCACAATTACTGGCTCAATTTCAGCTCTACTGGTGGGAAAAAATGTAGAAATGTTAGTATACACACCGCACTGATGTGAGCTGGTGTTTCAGATCATCCATTGTTATTTATTGTTATTTTTTACTTGTGTATTACAGTTTCTAGGACCCAGAGTCATGGATCAAGGATCCCACTGAGCTAGACACCAGGCCAGCTCTAGGGAGACTGTCCCTGCCACACTGGGTTAAAACATGATAGTTAAAATGCTGGTGAGCCGTGCACATAAAAATGTCTCTTTTTCTAACAGAAATGCAGAGGCAGACCAATACAGCTCCCAGCAAATTAAAATACTAGTCTGTACTTTTACAACAGCTTCCGTGGGGAGGTTGTGCTTCCTTTACCACTCTAAGACCAACGCACTTGAAGTTTGATTCTATTCACTACTACAATATAGTGATTAAATATATGTTGATAAAATATGTGTTTATTTTATTTTAGAAATAAACATAAAAACGATCCTGGGGAATGAAGGAATGGACACATCATGAAAGACTTAGTATATTATGTAGCTTTTGTTCCCTACTGGCAGATGTACTTGGGACGTACTTGTCTTTCCTCCATTTTTATGTAGGTTGCTGAAGAGCAGGAGAAAATAAATTTCAAAAAGGTTTTATCTTTCTTGTGAAAATTTCTCTTATACAAATATATCACTATATATACTGCCATAATCTCTAATTTAGCAGATCAAGTTCATCCCTAAGTCAAAGCAACCAGATTCAGTAGGCATATAAGTTATGGAACTGTGGAAGTAATTTGTTAAACTATAAATGATACTATGTTCTCAGCAGCACAGAATCTGCTATTTCTGGAGAACTGAACATATTTTGACTGATCTGAGATCAAGTTGGAGCCTTAAAACTGTTTCTTGTTCTGATTGGTTTTGACCAGAAGAAGTATATTTGTTGAAGAGGAAGGTGTTTAATTGCCCTTTTAGAGCAGGTACATGTGCCAGAATAAACGTTTTAACTTCTGCAACTTTTTCCTGTGGGGAAAAGGTGCTGCCTTTTCTTTGTTTTCAGGAATAGATGAGGTTTCAATAACTATAAGAAGACAATAATTTCTGGACACATTGAAGTACTGATTTGTCTGTAAATTTAAGTGATAACAAACTGGAGTGGCATGATGAATGAAGTTAGTACAGTAGAAAATATTAGCCTGGAGCGTTCTTACTTATCCTGAATTATATTAGTTCTTGATAATGTCTGGATTTTTTCTTCTTCAGCACCAAATGCAGAGTTGCTGGGAATTCACCATGTTGTGTAACGGGATTAACATTTATTTGTGGATTTCATTCATCAGTACTGAAGTAATTTCCCAAAGGCATTTTTTGAATGCTTTATTATTATTGTATCAACTTTCCATTGTATCATCATGATATTTTTGGTAGGGAGATGGCAAGTATGCAGGCATTTCAAAAGAATGCAGGAACTTGGAGCCCCACTGGAAGGCTTTCATTTGTAATTTCTTAACAGTGCCAGTCTGCCATAAGTATTAATATTTCTTATTATCAATTATAATGAATAGATGAACTGCTTTGATTTCACTTCTGCTTGTTTCATAGCAAGTTTAGACAAGAGAGAGTAAGAACTCTTGCTGGATTTCTTGAGAGTAGGACAGTGACTGGCATCTTCATACAATCTCTACAGAAGAGACATTTAAAAATTCTAAACTGGTAAGAGATTACAGGTATGTAGTTGCCCTGTTTTACAGTCCGTTATGGATCTTTCAGATTAAGGCAAGCTCCCCTCTGTCCTTTGATAAGAAACATCATTCCCCTTTGTTTTCTTCTGTGCTATCCAGAAATAGAATCCATCTTGCCTTTTTTTTTTTTTAATCTCTCTATAGTTTTATTCTATGAGATCACAGTTCCCTGGGACGACACCTATGGAGAGACGAAACTACTTCTTTTACTTCTTTAGCAAGTGCTTCGATTTAATATTTTCATTGTGTAGCTTATTTAGCATGTTTCTGGCTACATATTTACTTTGTTATGACCTTCTAAGAATACCATTATTAAAACCCCACACATCCTACAATGAGAAGTATCAATTTCATGATAATCTTGCTGAGATTATTTCTGGGTTTGCTAAAAGGTCATTGGGTAAGGCTTCTATTATAGATGCTAAAACTAGAACTAAGACCACTAGGTGAAAACCTACTTTTCTCCCTCACAAATCCAGATGGTTGAACATGCACAGCTACGAAGCCCTTGTGATCATTCTTTCCACTTAAAACTTTGCAGTACAACAGGTTGCACGTCAGGAAAACCACTGTGCAGCTGCATGCCCCATCTCATCCACATGATGAGCGTAAGAAGAGATGACAGAAATAAACCCTAGCTCAATCAAGTGACATTACATTAGGAATTACAAAGAAAAGACTTAAGAGTTTAGTAATCCATTAATGTTTCTTTTCTAAAAATTAGACCTTTTTTAGAGCTACAAGGAATGAGCATTAACCGTGATTTAAGACAAATAGAAAAAAAGAAATGAAAACTTTTCAAAACAGTTTCAGGAAGTCAGGCATCATTATGCTTGCCTTTAGTGATGAAGCTTTTTAGAGACAGGTCAAATTCCTTCCTAGAGTAAATTGCATTAGTGGGCACAAAACATCTGGGAAAATATGGTATGTCTAGAAACACCCTAAATGGCCTGTTTTCAGAAGGCTTCTCTGTATAACATGGTTTGATGTTTTTCCTGTGTATGGTTTGGTTGGTTGGTTATTTTTTCCAAAGTCAAATATGGGCTAGGAGATGAGATATAAAAAAAGTATTTGGAAGAGTATGGTCTATTATGTGTAGCACTGATTATCGGGAAAAAAACAGTTTTGAATGGAGAAATGAAGTCATATGTGATTGCAGGTAATTTATAATGGGTAAGGGTAGAAAGTCAAGATAGGTCAAAGAAAAAAATCTGAAGATGCACATCGTGGGTTTTACCTTGAATGATTACACTTTACAGATGGACCATAAGTAGATCAATTTGGAAGATTTTTTTTAATCTGGGAAATTCTTGTTCGCTGTTCATGAATCAGTTGTTTCGTTTCCCTTAGGGAGAACATGACTGAAGTCTTTTAAAATTATAATGAAACACTTAGCTTGACTGTAGAAGTCAACTCAAAACAAAATATTACTTGGGTCAGAAAGATGGAACATGCATGTATTACTTCGCATAACATCTCACATTTTACATTGTTCTTCAAATAGTATAGGAACGAAGAACCTGCACCTGAAATTACCTCTGTTATGTTTTATATTGAAAATTGCATTATGATGTTAATTTGTCACAGCTAAATTTGAGTAATATAAATGCAGTGCTCACATTAGCTTACATTAGCATTTTCATTGGGCATTTGATGAGAAAAGTGGGAAGAGTTTGGCTGTTGCTGCAAAATTCTGAACTGAAGAATTAATTAAAAACTAGGAAGTCAAAGATTTCCAAATTCAGCTTTTAAAAAGGGTACCAACTTTTGCAAGGAATTAATTTCTTGCATATTGAACGTATTTTTAAGTGTGAGCACACAATCTCCTCACCTGCTCAAAGGGTTGTCTCAGACTTATTTTTGATCTGATGCTGTGTGGTGGAAAGAAGTAGACTTATATTCATATTTTCTTATGAAGAAACTTTGGTTCCACAGCAGCAAATGCCCAGGATAGAGTTTAAGCATTAACTAGCTTCTTTCAAACCATTATCCTGAATTGGAGTGTAATTTCCCTTTTAATGCTGATACGCACCCTTTTCCTCTGCCACTCTGGGTCAGGCAGCTGGAATTTTTTAAAAATGTGCTTAATGCTGTGGTGCAGTAATGTTTGATTTTTGTGTAAAGGAAATGACAGGAGAAAAAGCTTTGATTTAAAATTTCCAGATAAATCTCTTGCAAATGTGGCCGGGACTGTTTTTAGAACTTTTTGCCTCTTGTTTTATTTGTACCTCTGCAAGTCCAAGAGCAAAAAATCAAATGTGGCATAAAAAATTGTACTGAAGTGCATTTAGATGAGAAACTCTTCTTCCTTAGAAATGTTGCATTGGAATAGCTATGCAACCCTTTAAGGCAATTTAGGGCATAGAACGGGAACAAGGTCAGAGGCAAGCTGAGGAATGAGTTTCAATCAATGAAATACTTTATTTTCAAAGTATTTTCTGATGTATACTGTTTCTTGGTAAATAGGAAATGTAGAAACATGATAGTGTAAAGGAATAGTCATGGACCACATGCCCTAATCAAGTGACTGCTGGTATTAAATGGTCCTGTTAACCTGAGTACACAATTTGTAGGCAGTACTATTGAAATATCTCT
Organism: Pipra filicauda; assembly: GCF_003945595.2. NCBI lineage: Eukaryota > Metazoa > Chordata > Aves > Passeriformes > Pipridae > Pipra > Pipra filicauda. The sequence continues at coordinate 3,706,448 of NW_024103851.1, read as the reverse complement.
GCTTTATTGTCTTGCAACTCTTAAATAATAATTTCAGATATTTAAGGCTCCACTCTGTTTCTTACAGGGACAAGAAATACCTGCCTATTTCCTGTTGAATGCCCCTTTTATTTCATTCATTTTGCCATATTATTTTATTAGTTTCTTTGCATGCAGGGATGGTTCAGGATGCACTCTATTGCTACTTAAGATGGAGACAGAAACCACTGCACCATCCTCACTGTAAGCAAAACTCTTTTCACATCTATTGAGTGTCTCAACAGACAAAAGAGCTTTGATCACTTTCAGTCTCTTTTAACAAGGGACTTGTTTTAATTATAGAATGCTTTAGCTATTACTAAACATTTGCCTGGCACAGTTGGCATATGACATCATTTTACAAAAGCTTGGGTTTCTTAAGAACATTCCAGCCTTAGGCTGCGCTTCTTAGAACTAAAGAAGGAGCATTATTTTTCCACCAACTGAAGAAGGTATCTTTAAATTAGAGCCAAAAAAAATAAGATAATAATCCAGAACCATTCCCAAGTAATGACCACAAAGCAGCAGTTACCTAATGAAGACTTATTTATATTCACTACTGCAGTGTTTCCGGTGACCTCATGAAAATACCAAAAATGTTCCCATTCCCTCATGCAGAAAAAAATAGGACAGAATTTCTGGTAATCTCCCGACCAGTATTCATTTTATAAAGTTGTATTGTTCTCTAGAAAAAACCAAACCAAAATAACAGGGAATGTTTTTCTATTCTTGTATATGCTGTATACAATATATATTATAGATTAAATGCCACTTAGGGTCAGTATAATGAAAACAATAAATAATATGTGATGTGTGAGTTTGACTACATTGCAATAAGCATAGTTCATATAGAAATAGAGTACCAATATTTGTTGTCCCTGGTATCTATCAGTATTTTCTTTATTTCTTAAAGTAGAGTAAGATATAATCGAATGGGTCTTGTAAATTAAATTTTATTAATTCTTTGATAGAGCAGAATATGAAGACTATTCTCAACATCATTTTTGTAACCAGTGTAAATTCTATGCATATCCCATGGTCTGGGCTTGTTTGCTCTTGTCTTCATTCAGCTTTATGACTTAAGTCAGAATTATTTTTTTCTTGTAATGAGATGTAAACCATTCATATTTTTCACACAACATAGTATGTTTAAAACTTAGCATAATGTAGCTACAATATTATGACAGTGGCTGTCTGAAGTTAAAGTTTTATAAAAGCCTCTCAAGTTCATTGAATGATTTCTCAGAAATAAAGACTGCTGAACTGAAATTTTACAGCTTGGTGTTTGTCCAAGTTTAGTCTTTTCCTGTATTTGTGAGAAAATAGTTTGGTTTTGGATGTCTCAGCATCACCAGTATAGAGTATACTGCTTCTAGGTAAAGCAGTAGATCTCTCACTGAATCTTAATATTTCTGCATTCCTGTAAGTCTCAGTTCTGATTTGATTGACTACAGAAGTGCAGGGTCAGACAGGGAGAATTAGTAATCCAGGCATACGATTTTTTTAACACCACTGTAAGTATTTCAGTCATATTTTTGTATAAATTAAAATTTCTTACTTTCCTAATTACACATCTGAAGGAATTTATTTAGGATTTTTTTTGTATTTTCAGCAGTATAGATCCTATTCTAATTGTTTGTTGCATATGTGCATCAAACGCAGCAGCTCTTTACTGATCTGTAAGGTAAGTTTATCTTTTTACTAGCTTCAATGTAAGTGGGCCCATATCTGCAGCATATAGCAAATCAAATAAGGATTAGTATGCTTGGGGTATATTTATGTGAATTTTCTTTAGAAAGCTTGTCAGTTTACCATCTGGTGATTATTACTAAATATTTGACCATTACCAAAATACTTTGATCTGAGTTGAATAAATTTCAAAAATCAATTTATATATTCTTGATTCTCATGGCTTTTGAGCCACTCTAGAACACATGACTTTGCTCACCAGTTTAAAGAAATCTTTGTATTACTGTGTTTTTAATGTACATAATTTAAAAAGCTACAATTATTTACCTTTATTAAACACATTACAGAAGTTATAGCTTATGATTTCATAGTTCAGTGCATAGGTTGTGTATTATCACCCCAGGCAATAGCACTACAGCTGACATCAAGAGTCCAAAACCTCATTAAATTGGATGAGTGTGAATGCTATTCAATACCATTTTACATTTGGTGCTTTTAGCCTTCTGTTTTCACAAGGTTGAATAAGATTTTGTTTTCTTAAGCTTTGGATTTGCCTGCCTTCAAAAGAGAACTTAATTTTCTATTTTAGAAAAATTATCTCTCTGCAGTGTCTACAGGGAACATCTGCATCACAAAATTAAACTGTGGAATTGTAGTCATCTTTATCACACTAATCCTTCTCCAGAGATTAGACTGTATTTATTCTAGTATCTGAAGTATTTCAGCATATTTAGCATGAATAGATTCATATTATCTTTAATTACGCTATTTAAACCCTGTTCAACTTAATGCTCAGATAAGTCCCGTTCTTCAGGAGCCATTTATATGTCTAGGGTGAGAATTTAGTAGGATAACATCACTGACAGTCTTCATAGCTCTGATTTAGCTCTATTAGCATGACATATTGAAACCTCACTAAATTTCTCTGTTACATCTAGGGATGCCAGCCTTGTCAGTTGGTGAAAGTTGCACAGTGTAACCAGCTGTGTTTTCAGTTTAGGGAGACCTTAGCACAGGTATGAGACACAAATATGAGCCTCTCCTGTTTGTGTTCACATCATAGCTCCAAGAAGTGGGTGGAGGGTTAATGGGATGACACTTTGTGAAGGCTACCTGCATTTCAGGAGGCTGCCCTTTGTATTCCAAAGTGTTGATACGTCTTTATTCCACCAGCAAATCTGATACAGTGCTGGACCTCAGCTGCTGTTGCTGTGTTTTTCACATAGATAGAAGTCTTTTAAAATATTTTTGTAGAATATAATAACTCAAAAAGCAACTGTGTGCTCTAAGTAGTGTTTTAATGCATAAATTACAAAATGTAATTGTAAACATGAAGTGTTTGATTATATAGATCTAAAATAAACTTTGTATCAAGTATATTATTCTGCTGATTCTGGAATGGCGCAGGGTTACTTCAAGCATTTGTCCTAAGTTAACCACGTCCTGTATTTCCCCTCAGAAGCAGTGGTGCAGGCGTAGAGGGGAATGAGAAGGAAGAGAAATTATTTGGGGACTCTTTAGGGTAGGTTTGCAGGAGTTCTGGGCTAATACAAATGGACACTAATTGACCTCAAATCTTCAGCTGCATTTTCTTCATGCAGTTTTACAAGCAATACACTTGGAGGGGGAGAACTGGAGAGGGAAGATGAAGCAAAAAACTACAAAACACATTTCTGTGTTTCTCTTGAGCTCTCTGCTGTTGCGTTGGCACAAGTTCTCCATCTGTCTCAGTCATTGTAACTGCTCTTCTTCCTGGAGGACGAGGAGCCAGAGTAGGCTTTGCTGCTTTTCATTAGCACCCCTCCTGGAACGCCTTTGAACGCTGGCAGGGCATTCTCACAGGGCACTGTGAAGAAGAGGGGCAGAGGGGCTGCCAGTCTAGTCCAGCACTTGTGAAAGACTATAAAAAATGCATCCCCTCACAGGTGTTATTTTTATATTGCATAGAAAGGGAACCAAACCAGAAATTTTCTGAAATGTGACAAAAATATTTGTGTATGAAACTGACTTAAAAATGCTGACTTTTCAAAGCTACTCCTAACAGAAGCATGCATTTCAAAGGATGGTGCACTGCAAAACATTCCTGCTTTCTGTGAGGGCATCACAAATTTTGATCTGAGAGAAATAGCTAGCTGAACAGAAAGGTAGCTGGTACAACATGAGAAGTGGGACTATGGAAGTTTAAATCACATGTCTGCAAGGTATCAGGTGAGTCGCCACACTGTTATACCCTTGACTTTTCTTGTGTGGAACTATAACACTTTATAGAAAAAGAAAAATAAAAAAAATTAGTGGGAACTTAACTCTTGGTATTGCACAGGACTTTGTCAAGTCACTCCCTAACTCAAATACGTAATTATTAATTACTAACTGTAACCTGAAATTGAACATGTATAACAAGGTAGAAAAATATTTACCTGGAAATAGCAAATCTAATGTGAGTCTCTTTTCACCACTTTTTTTTCTTACTTTGGTAGACTTGAGAGCAGGGGGAATCCTGAGCCAGCACTGATTAGGCTGGAATGCACAGCAGGTGCAGGCTGATGCACAGTCTCCCTCCTGGTTAGCTCATGATACAGTGAAAATACCTGCTTCTCAGTCCATGACAATGTGATTGTACAGCTTCTGTACATGCAGTTCGTGGTATGATCTCTGGTACTTTACAGAGTGAAGTGTAAAGAACTGGGTCTCAGATGTAGCACCTAGAGCTACACACCTAGTGAAAATGCTTCTTTATCTCTAATTAGCTGTTAGCTTCCATTCACCAGAACATGGGGCTTAGAAGATGACTCTCTTCCTCTTTCTCCTTGAGAAACTTACTAGTTTATTTGCATAAACTAAAAATCTGAAAACATAATGCAAGCAGATATTCTCTCAGATTGAAGAATATAAATATGTGTTGAAACTTTTGCTTTTCAGCACTATTAAAAAATTACCATCTTCATCCAGTGGTAGACCACTGCTTTTTTTTAATCGCTGTCTTTGGTTTGCTAGTGAACCAAGATGTTCTTTGGTTATTACCATGGAATTGTGTGGCTTTTTGCTATTAATTATAGAATTTTAGGGTTAAAAGGGAGCACAAGAGAGCATCTAGTTCATTACCCTACCCCAAGGCAGCATGAGCTAATCCTGACAGATGTTTGGCTAACCTGTCCCAAAGCTTTACAAATATTCTTTAAGGCCCCCAGGCAGTCTATTACAGAGCTTCACTACCCTTACTCTTGGGTATTTTTTGCTAATGTTTAAAAAACTTCTTTTCTGCTGGTAAGCCTGTCGCTTCTTGTCACTGTGGATATGGGAAGCAGATTGCAAGCTTGCCCTTTGCAGTAGTCTGGGGTTATTTTTGTTTTGTGTTTTGTGTTTGGTTGGTTGGTTTGTGGGCTTTTTTTAGCTTAAAAATCATATAATGTCTCTCCTGGTTTACTTTGCTTGCTAGAGCTCCAGCTCTTTCAGTCTTCTCTTGCGGACGGTATTTTCTCTAGACCATGCATAGTGCTATCCTGTATACCTGTAAACTCCCTTCAGACAATTCCTGCGTTTCCTCTTTTACCACAACCCAGATTGACTGCATTCTTCTGCACTAGAAACTTTGTTCTTCTAAAACTCCTCTTCATCTGTGGTCTACTATTGCAATGACAGATAACAACAATACAGAGTCAATTTATGTTGATGTAATACTTTCTGTGTTAAGAGATTATCACTTTAGGCAGTAACAATATTATATATACTTATTTAGTTGTTGTTTTTTCATCAACATGTACTTAAGACCAGTGTGGTAGACTAGATACTGAACTAGATGATATTATTAAGAATGGCTGTATGCTCCAATAATCCATGTTTTTCAGCGATGTCTTACTGCTGGGTATATGAAACTTCTAGAGTATGTTTCTTCAATGCTTTAAAAATGAGTGCGAAATTGGGCATGCTAAAAGAACTATTGAATGTTCATTTTATACTAAGCTTTTAAACAGAACTCTGCACTGTTGTCTGTCTAGCTGATAGTCATATCAGTTGCTGTTCAGCAGAAGAGCCAGCAAATGCTGTGGGCCAGGGGAAACCTCAGTCCGTCAAACTCTATGGAAATAATTTTATCCCAGCTTAAAATGGAAGGACTTGTGCCCATTGCATATGCATCCATGAAAACTAGGCATTTATAGATATCAGAGGCATTGTGAATGACTTGTAATCTTCATGGAAATCTTTAACAAGCATTACCCCTAACCATAGGCTTGAATTTCCATGACTGTCTCTCCAAAAATGTGTCTCCTGGGGAAAATAGTGTCTTGGTTTGATTGCTAAATTCAACGTGAGGAGTTCGGTTATTTGTGTAAGACTGTTATTAAGTCATGTCTTAAGAGTTAAATGATTTAAAGCATTTTGCTATAACAGAACTTTCATTTGCAACAACCCTCTCTTCCTTGAAAACAAACATTCAAGGTGGGAATCCAGCTTTTGAGCAAATGTTCCTCAATGCAGAAAGTTCTTTTACTGTATGTTAAAGAAAAATCCAGATTTTTTTGGTTTTGTTTTGGGTTTTTGGTGGGTTTTTTTTTTTTTGGGGGGGGGGTTGTTTGTTTGTTTTTTCTTTCTTGTTTTCTTTTTGAGAAATCCTTTGTCACTGTCCCCAGTTTTTTCTTGAATGCTCTGTTTGAAGATATGAGCACCTTGTCTAAAAAGCCAGCTGGGATGCCACAAATAGTGTACTCTATTTATGACTGCAAAGTAATTACAATGGAATTTAAAGACTTGGTTTATAGATCCAAGACGAGGATCTTCTGTGTACTCTAAAAGGATGAATCCTTTCCAGACCACTTCTTATTTGGCTGAAGATGAACTTGAGGAAGCATTTTGGAGTGTCAGCCAAGCCTGCTTTTAGAAAGACCTGGGTGGGATTCATACTGCTGATATCCAAAGAGGCCCTGATTTTAATCTCTACATGGTTATTTTATTGTAGTTATGAAACCATGAATTAACTTTAAAGCTTTCAGGGATGAAAGGACACATATAAGCAAGTGCCTGTTATCTTTTTTAGATTCATGGGAAAATATTTCATCCAGTGTCCTAGCTGCTTTCTCTTGTGGACTTGTCTTTTGTTTATTCTGTTTCTGTGTGGTATGCATTTTAGTTTCTTTCCTGTGAGAGCAAAAAACTTTGTGTGTGAGATAAATATGTTTCAGGAAAAGAAAAAGATGGGAAATTTAGAGAGGAGAGAGAGGTTAATCTGCTATATGTAAATGAAAGTGTAGTAAGTATTCCCTACTTAAGGTGAAGCTCAATATAGCTCTTCTTGGTAAATGTCACTGAAAATTGTACAGTATTTCTCAGCTAAAGAGTTGTTTTCAGAATTCAGTAAGGAGCAACAGTCTCAAATGATAATATGAGAAATATAAGGAATATGTTTTAGATAATCTAGAAACATTTTATAGTTTAAATACTGTTCTCTCCCCAATTTTTTTAGACACCTCATCACTTACTCTCCCTGTCCATAAATTGTATGGATGTCAGGGCATAATTTGTAGGAAAAATATACTTATTCTGCACAAAATTTTAATATCTAAACATAAATGAAAGTAACATTGGGACAGGAGAGAAATATACATCTGTAATGCATGTGACATAGAAAAATGCATTCTCTAAGTACTACTTTAAATGATTTTGAGGTAAAGAGGTCTCTTTGCCTTCAAAATGAGACTTATTTTGTCATCAAGACAAAGGATAATTGGCTGCATGACTGTGTTCCCAAGCATATGTTTATATTTTGGTATTTAAAGAATAAGATATGATGGTATACTCAAACATATAGTGACAGTCTCTTTCTGGTTTGCTTCTTGAGATATAGTCAAATGGGATTTCCAGATCTAACTGAAAGGTAAAACTGGACCCATCTAGTGGTAATGAAATTAATTAATGCGCCATGGCCAATGTACAGGCAGTACAGGCAGTACAGAAAAGAGCGGTGAGACCACTTTGAATGTTTCCACTGAGTGAACATACAGTTAAAACAAGGCTTGCTTCTTCTTACCGGTATGGAAAATCAGATGTTTCAAAGTCCATTCTGTATTCTTTTCATTATGAAGTTATAATTCTTGAGGTGACCTGCATGCTAATGACATTATTAAAAAATGTCTGCTGAAAATGAAATTCTCTGCTTCATTTGTCTTTCTTCATGGATGAACAACATTTTCTTCTTTCTTCCATCTGCTGTACCCTGTGTTTCAGCTTTCCTTTTATTTCTACAATGTCATTTAACAGCTGTAATAAATGTGTTAGGGTTCCTACATATAGTTAAACTTGTGTTCTTAACACAGTTTGAATCAGACAGCAGCAAATATAAAATTAAAATAAGACTAGTGTGCCAAAAAGGTGGCCTAAACGGAATGATGTGGTTGTCCTTGGCAGTCTGCTGAGCAGATACTGTCAGTGTCACTTGGAGGGAGAGGGAGCAGGGGATGAGCAACAAAGGACCATCTGCTGCACATTTTTTATACTGAGATTATACAGTTTTTCTGGTCCCTGTTCCAAAAGTGGCAGATCTTGATTGTCTGTGTGTTTTTTTTAGTGGTTACATATAGCTGCAGTGCATGTTGGCAAACAGAACTGACACCATCTTTGTCAGGAAGCAACTGTTTGCATAGTTAGTCCGAGTCTAGAAAGTACTTGTGTTCATCCTGACCATCTCTGCATTCCCAGCCTACACCATTTTGCCTTTTTATCCCTTCTCAAAGAGGAAAAAGTATAACCAAACTCCAGATAGTTTAGTGAGCCTCTGCAAATATTATTGCAACTGTGTTGATGTAAGTAAGAACTGCTCTTTGGGTCAAAGACTGCTAATTAAACGAATACACTTGTGCCACTCAGACTGGCTACCATTATTGGAGCACTGTCAATAGTTTTTTAATATATTTGGTTTGAGTTTGGGTTTTTTTTAAAAGTTTTTACATGTGAATATGAGGACACAACAAAATTAATACATCCAAAGGTTGGAAATTATTTATAACTTTGTGGGATGTAAAAATTTGTGGAATAAAGCACACTTGTGTACCTGTGCCATGTGAAACTACTTCTTGTTCACACATTAGTGGAAATTTAAGAGTTTTCAAACTTGGCCTATCTTTTCCTTCTCCTAAATCTATATGGCAGGACTCAGCTCCAATATCCTGCTCTGTCAGCATGGGCAAAATGCTTAGTGAAATCAGCAAACTCATAAACTGCACTTTAAAAGGATAACACGATCTGAATATAGGAACAATCATCATACTTATTTGAGAGAAAAAAAAATTGCCCTTAAAAGCTTAGCTGAGGCTAAATCATCATTTATGCAATTCGGTTGACAGTTATCTAATGTTGGCAGCTACATGTGTGTATGTACCACTGCCATCCTAGTCAATGGAAGATGTCATAACCATTCAAGTGATTTATCAGTTTATAACTGTTATGCTCTGTAGTAGCTAGAGGCCAAGAGCAAGATAGCAGAAATTCTACTTTAGCTCAAATTTTCTCTGTGGGGACATCCTACAGAATTGTAGTAAGAATGAAATCAGTGTTTTGCTATGGAAACTCAATAGAATTATCTCATCCAAAAACCTATATAATTTACTAGCCATAATTATAATTCTTTGCTCTGTAGACTATAACACAGAATTGCTCTTACTGTGGGATGATTGAGAAAATAAACTACAAAATTTTTTTATGAGGTTATAATTCTCCATTAAATTTGATAGTATTCTTCCAAAATGTTTCAAATAAAAAGCCTCCAAAATTAGCACATCCTTCAAGAAGAGGTTTTGCAAAGGCAATTGTGCTGCCATAATGCATTTCTACCAAAGAAAAGATTAGGTATAAACAATAGGACTGAACTAAAGCAATCGATGCTCAATCTACCAAGCCACATGAACAAAAGAAAGATTAGGTGGGCTTACTCCCTAGTAGAGTTGTTTCTGCATGCTTTCCTTTTTATTCCAGAGCTGACACAGAATGACCAAAGACTTCCCTATTTTAAATCTCTTAAATCCACCTGTAGTTCCTTGGATTGGAAATATTACATACCAACTATGAACAGTGTTACCCGATTGAGGTTTGCCTGAGTCTGCAGATGGCCTGAATCAGATCTCAAAGCTACTTCTGTTCTGCCACTTCGAAAAAATGATGATGCATATCATTATTCCTATTATTAAATGTTTCAATAATTGCCCTTTTAGTAACTGGTTTACATGCTTCCCCAGGAATTCAAATGTTTTCTCATCATGGGTGCAGAAAGCTCTGAACTTCTGCCATTCGATCATACATATCTTTAGTCCTCTTACTTTTGTACGTTCTTAAAACAACAGTCTGCATGGAGCATTTAGATTGTTTCCTTTTGTACATTTTCTTTAGTATAAATGAATATGGAGAATGATGGTAACAGAGCTGCCCTTAGAAAGTAAAATGCAAAACTTTCAATCCGTACTATTTTTAGAGCTTATTTGGACAATTACAGAAAAATCTTAGAGAATTTATTTGAGAACACTAGTCTATCATATGAGTAATTTATAGCTCATTTTCTTTTTTTAAATAGTCATTCCATACCAAGAATTTCTTAGTCTACAAGGCTGTTTAAAGGGTAAATATTATAGAAGAAAAGAAACTGTGGGGACACAGGGGACAAGTTATCTGAAAACTTGAGCACAAGTAACAAGTTGAATTTCATAAAAAATAAAACAGGAAAGTAATCTGGGTTTTCTAAATGCATACAATTACAGTAGTCAGAAAAAAAATTTATATTTTCATTTCATGGAGCATAGCTCCATTTTTGTGTTTAGTACAACATGCTGAATAACTACCCCTGTCCGGCACTGAGCCATACCAGAATATGGGTGTGCTGCATGCAATCGGAATCCATCAGTACTGTGCCTTTTTTTCTCTCTGATATACTTTCTGTAAGGTGTATCTGCAGCTTTTGCACAGTTAGGTGGTCTGTGCTTTTAACAAAACTAGCAAATTTGTTTCCAAAACACAGCTTCAAAGTACGGACAACTAGTTCCACTGTTCTCATGTCTCAGATGGAAGCTCTGTGGCAGAGGATTTAATATGGTTTCAGGTCACTTCATTACACAGCGAGTCTGATGCCCTGCTTTAACTCAGCTCTACTTGGACAGGAAACAGAAAGGACAGGAGTAGCTCTGAGCCAGTTTTAGATCCCTCTGAAGTCTTGGGCTGTCCTCAGATGTACTTAGTTCTTACAAGAAACCAGAGTAACCTCAGAACCTCACTGTCCATTGCTGTGAATGGAGTACAGCAGTAGTCAGGAAATTTAGTCCCTTGACCTGTGTGGAGAGCTTTGTGCAAGTGATCTAGAGTTACTGCTGTTACCTTTATATTTTTTTTAATATCTTGAGAAATTCCTTTCAGAGAGGTAGGTTATATTTTAGGTTGTTCTTCTACTGTTTGTGTGTTGTAAAAGAGCATTCAGCACATGCAGGGGCTGTTATACTTCCACGCACAGGACAGGAGATCTTCCTAACAGTGTAAGCCTAGATTGAAAAGGAATAGATTGCCTTACACCTATGCATGGTCATGGCTAGGCTTTGTGAACGAAGATTTGGGAAGGCTCTATCCACATTTGCTACAGGCATGCTGGTGGCTTATGAGGCCAATACGTGACAGACATATCCGATTGCAAAAGGCACAGCAGAAAGATTCCTTAGATGGTGGTATATTCTGCAATACACAGTTCTTTCTGCGTTGCCTTTTTTCCTCGAGGGTGATCCTGCGTGTGTTCTCAAAGGAGACAACTGCGTTATAGATGGTGTGCCTCCAGGCCTCCCGATTTGAGGCCAGAGTAGACCAGTTATGGTGAACAATATGACCGAGGCTGAGATGTTGTTTCAGGGAGTCCTTGTATCTTTTCTTCGGGGCTCCTCTCATGCGGCAGCCAGTGGCAAGTTCACCGTAAAGCAAGATCTTAGGGAGGCGGTGGTCCTTCATCCTTGAGACGTGCCCTGCCCAATGCAGCTGTGTTCTCATCAACACGGCCTCAATACTTGTGATAACTGCTTGCTCTAGAACAGATGTGTTGGTCACATAGTCTGACCAGTGGATGTTTAGGATTGTGCGGAGGCAGCGTTGATGGAAGCGTTCTAAGAGACGCAGGTGGTGGCGGTAGATGACCCATGATTCGGAGCCATATAAGAGAGTCGACAACACCTATGCATAGACTATATTTAAATCATGTATCTGTTTTTGCTCTATGGATTTTATATCTTATGTTCCTTGACTTTTATTTAAATGCCAGTATAGAAATTGCAATGCATGAGGCCACCAAATCCATGTAAACATCAAAGATGTAAGAAACTAAGACTGTTCAAACGTGAAGAAAAATGTAAAGACATGTTGTAGTCTGATGAAGATTACCAGATCATCACAGCAAAGCAAAGCATCCTTCAAACCTCAGGAAAAAAGGCACTGAAGAGTTGCCATGGGAACAACAAATTTAAAGAACAAATAAAACCCAACAGCCATCTTCACCTCAACAAAATTATACAAACAAACAATAAAAACAGAATCATAAATCGGGTGAACTCTATAACTAAGCATAATGTGGAAAACTAAGATATTAAACATGGGAATAAAAGGGGGGTGGTGGAAGGAGGGGGCAGGGCAGGAGAGGAATGACCCAATGAGCCAGTGCTAACTAAGACATAAAACAAAAAATACAAATGCCGTATAGAAAACAGAATTGATCATCACCACAAGACAAAATGTAAAACTAAGCAAATGCTTCAATCTAGATAAATATTAGCATTTTCTGTGTGATATCTACTCATTTTTTACTGTATCATCAGTGGATTTTTCAACATTGTACACAGGCAGCCTGCTGCACCCACTGTACTGTGTTATGCTTATTTAATAAGAATAGTTTTTGTCCATCATATTGGCATTAATGAAGAATATATTGGATATTGATAACTTGAAAATATAGAATATATGGGATTTTGATTAAAGGGATGTTGATCTATATTTCCTTAGCCATTCTAAAACCTGAGCCTTTAGACTCACGCTCCTCTAATATATGACTACCTATTTTTAAAAGCCAACTGTGGGAAACTACAAGGTAGTGTTATAAAGTGACATTTATTTGACATGAGAAGGAAAGGCTATTAACCTGTAACTGGAATATTTTTAAAGAAGAACTCAAATGGGATAAAAAGACCAGTGAGAATAAGCCCCCTAAGATTAATTTGTATGTTGCGAGTATCTTGAAAGTGTTCTGTATTCCTCAACCAAATGGTTGATTTATGGATATGATAGCAATAAAAATTTATAATGTAAGAAAAGAGAAAAACCAAAACCAAACCAAACCCAAAATCTTAGCATACTTCAGTGTGTTAGAAGGTTCCTTCTTTATATTTTACTTATGAGATAAAATGTATTTTCTCAAATTACTGGAGTCCATTAAGGAAGAACAAGCCTGTGTGGTCCAAAATCTCAAAGGGATTCTGGTTTATATTCGGGAAGCAGTTTGTTCATGTTCTCCCAGACAAATATGTGTTACTTAGCTGCTAAATCAAAGATGGGTCCATGCTGCCAAATAGATTTGAATTCAAACCATTAGAGAATTTTAGGTCGTTCCCTTTCAGAACTTTGATTTGTGCCCATCTCATAATGTGGTGAGTCTTTAAAACTTCTGATTGCTTTACCAGTATTAGTTAATAGATGAAACTGCGTGAACATTGAAGGGAGGGTGGGGGGAATGGTGCAATTTGAAAGGTTCTATTGATTTTCTTCAGCCAGTCTTTGAGTTTGCCTCTTTCCACTTTTTGGCAAAGTCATGGTTCTAATGAATATTTAAATGAGCTGTTCAATTTGCATATGGGAGAATTTATAATGGAAGTGGGTATTTTTGCATTATTTTGACTGGGCCCTAAGGTGAAATAACTAACACAATACACAGTATACATTTATACACTGTACCAATAGAAGACAATCATCTGCACTTAAAAGTTGTAAACACTGTCGTTGAGTGAACTTGAGCAACTGAATTTGTTCCTGATCATTCTTCTTGCAGAGGGAGGGAACACATTCATCAGATAAAAAATTAATTAATTTTGAAAATGGGGAACCCCAACTCTTGCTGATGAAAGGCAAAATCCTTCCCACCAACTTAAAATCTACCTGGTCACATCAAGTTAGAGAAGTTAGTTGTTTACTTCAGATAACAATTAGCATCTGTGCCGTACGTGGGAATACATCTCAACTTTTCTTGAGATCTCATCCTATGATAACATTTGGAGTTATTCCAAGCAGGTCAGTGCCTCCCAGAATAGCCACTGAATATGGGAATCTGTGCAAAAGTTGAAAATTAGCAACAAACTGAGAAAGTTATAACAGTGCTATAAATTAGCAGCTTGAAGCAAATTAATCATTCTTCTACTGTAGAAATATCACTACTGAGGTTAATCGTAAGAGAGATAGTTAAGAGAAAACCACTTCCTTCCCACCTTGAAAAATGTGGCATAATCAATAGCAAAAAGAAAAATGGATGATCAGTGAAGATCTGTTTGGTTTACTGTTTACTGTTTACTGCAAGGTTGCTAAGGAATGCCTTGGAAGATGCGAGCCAGGTTTGTGAAATTGAAGTTTTTTATCCATTACAGATTTTTCTCCCTGTGTGAGTCTGCGTCAGTAGCACATAGTGAAATTCAAAGTTATTCCAGACTCCTTTATTATGTGTGCTGACTGCTACTGAAAATCTCACATGATTGTAAAATACATTCTACACTATAGAACTCAAAAATTAATGCAATTGTTTTAATAATTTTTTTTTGACGGAAAAAAAGCCAAACCAACCTAAGCCAAACACCACGGATTTGTTCCTTTTTATTTGTTTACAAGGATATGATTGTGAAACATTACTAATAAACTTTTATTAACAATAATAAATGACAGCTGTGTGTAACATGTACTAAAAGCCTGTTCAAAGATTCGTTCCTAGGTTGCATGTCATGTTTAAAGTTATAAAGTATAATGACCTTTTCAGAGATCAAAGCCCCTTCTTTTTTTTTTTCCGAAAGAGATGTTTGAGGTTGTAAGAGCAGTGAACCCATTGAGTGAAGTTTCAATTTCTACCAGAAGTTAATTAACAGAGAAGTTGAGACTGATAGTGCCATGGGTGAATAAGGGAGACAAGCCAGGTGGATGGGCAGTTGACTACATGCACTTTTCCTCATGCACCACCCAGTAGAATAATTTGCTACCAAAGATCCTTCCCCTTCCACGGGACGATGTAATGAAACCGCTGTAGGTGGATCTCCTTGTGTGTGTTGTGGTGGATGTACGGCTGGCACAGAGCAAGGCTTTGCTGTTAGTCAGCTTGCTATGCTTCATCACTCATAACAGTGCACTCTCTCATGCCTGCACAGAAGCATGGCTAATGCAACAGCTTTGATGTTCTTAGTTCTGTGGAAAGTTTTCTAGGCTGACTCCATTCAGCTGGTGTAAGCCTGACAAAGGATAGCCTCAGCATCTGGATGCACATTCCTGTATCTCCATCAGTGTTGTCACAGGCCTTGATAATGCTCCCTGTCTATGAAGAATCTTTACTGAAGCATGCTCTGGAAGTAGTACATTTTCTTCCTATGGTATGTACTATACACTTTGTTTTTATTTATACTGCTGGGTTAATAAAAACACCAGTTCAGAAAGCTATTAAAAGGCCGACTGGACTCTCATTGTCCTCAAACCTGACTTGAAGTTCCTTAAGTATAAAGAGGCAAACTGATCTGTGAAGGAACAATGATGTTTGGAATAAACTACCAGGACACTGTCACAAATAATTAAAAGTACATTTAATTGGCTACCTTTGGTCTGATGTCTGTTCTGGAGAGGGCAGGCAGTCTTCCTACAACTGAAGCCCGCAGGTTGTCTTGTCCTCTGCTTTAACATAAAAAAGGTAGTATAGATCGTAGAACACAACGTTGCTGGCACTACTTGCCATTTTAAAAATCAGACGTAATTCTTCCAGGCTTTTCTCTGTTGTGGAAAGGACCATGAGCTCTGTTATGGATTGTTTTAACCATAAGGCTCCAAATTCCAGATAAAATCATTTTGTCAAAGTCTTCTGAGAAATAAGTAAAAATTATGATGAAAGCAAAATAATTTTTCTCAGCATTTTTCCTGAATGAAATTTTGTATAAACCATTTCATGTTTTATGGGTATGGTCTCTGCAGAACTTCCTTTTCCACAAAATCCAAATTTGGTTGAGTAGAAACTGTGACTAAAGGAATATCTTCTTGTCAATTTTAATCACCCTGGTGAAGTAAGATTTCCCTCTCTGCTGTCTTTCATGCATGTTACAGCATCACTGACTTTGTCTTTAACTGGAAGATCATTCTGAGTAAAGATAGGCTTCTCAAGGAATGTATTCAAACTTCACACTTTGATAGCTGTGCTGACACTGAGCAGATGTTAAAAAGACTAGTCCCGGTGCTGACTTGAACTTTCACAATCTTTGGTCACTATTTTTACCATCTATGCTCTTAGACAACATTTTTCTGTGCTGTACTCATCCATAAAATTCTTCAGCTGAACAGACAACCAGCACAGGTGGGGTTCATCATCAGAAGTACCTGGTATTTCACCACTCAGCATAATTTTGACTTCCTGGCAACCCTTTCCATATGGCAGCTTCACAGCTTCTTGGTTTGCTTACAAGTGTTGTAGAGAATCACAGGGAGTTTTGCCCTCCTCTGCTTAGGCTGGCATCATAAAGTGTTTCAGCAATGATATCTTAGCAGCCAGGTTTGGAGGGCTACAGCTCAGAATGAGAGAAGGGTCTATTTTGGGTGGTATTACTCCACTGCAGACACAGAGACTGTGGATAAGCACATATATTTATAAGGGTCAAATTTTGGAAGACATCAGATGCCGCAGTGATGAGTGCCGTACGAGTACCTAGATAAATTGTTTTCTGGGAGACTGCCAATAGAACATCAAATTAAGTATGAAGTTAACACCTTGTGTTGCATGGTGGCCATGAACATTTCACCCTGAAGAGGAGAAATTGATGACACTGTGCTGTCAACAACTTCAAGTTTTACCATAGCTTAATAGAAAACTGAGTTCCCATACTGATGACACCAGAAAAATTATAAGATGGCATATTATAGAATGAGATTAAGAAAGGAGTTGACAGCAAGTAGGTTAAATAACACATTTAGGTACAACAATAACATCGTCTGTATAGAATTACCTTCCCATCAATAGCAGTCTTTGCCATTGGGTTTGGATCAGATTGACAAAGCATTGCAGCTCATATATAAGCAAACAGATGTATACATAAGTAAGTTTGCAGAATCATAAAAGCAATTAAGCTAACTGGTATACTTTTGGTACAGACATAAAATGACAATGCAGCACCCTTATCTCTGGGTTTGGTCATAATATTGTGCACATATATTTGTGGTTCCTTTCTCTGTCTCTCTCTCTTCCCCCCTCTTTGGTAACATTGTCCAGAACTTCTTTCCTGCCTGTGGGGCCTCACATTAGGGTATCATATTTTTTTCCTATCTGGTGGCCTGCAGTTTGTCCATTTGTCTATCACTTGAGTGTTTCTATTTTGGTGCCAACTTATAACATCCCAGACTTCAGATCAAGAGTTTCTAACAGAGAGATTATGCCATGGACCTGCTTCTTTCCCATTTGCGATCACAAAAACTACCCCTTTTGTTCACACAAAGCCCCTGCAATATGCTGCTCAGGGAACTAAGGCCTGCCCTAACAAGGCAGAATTTCTCTTAGTGAAAACTGAATAATTCCAATGGAGTCATCTATATGCTGCACACTTTTCTCACCCAGGCATGTAGGAGTTGTATCTGGGCAGACTGGGTACAGTTTCATTCTGTTCCAGAATTAGGAGAGCAGATGGGTGACTTAGAGTCATATTTCCCTCCCATCTCTGATCCTGTACTGAATCCAGATCAAAATCTCTATTTTCCATCTCATCACCCTCATTCTCTTCTCCTAGTCAGACTCATTCTTTTCTCTCTTCCCCAGCCTCCTCAAGGAGATGTCTTTATTTCAACAAGAGATGGTTACCAAAAGTTCCCTCTATACTTTGTGATAAAGGATGAGTGTTGATCCAAAGCTAGGAGGCATGGAGTATTTTTCTCCCCACCCCATCCCACCCTCCAATTCAAGTAGAATGAAAGTAAGCTTGTGCTAAAAGCAGTATTTAATGTTTCGTAATCTATTTTAAAGGTTGAAGAGAGGGCTTGTTAGAGTACTTGTACTCCAAGGATGACAATATTATCTTAACAAGGGAAAGATGTTCTTTGAGCAGGGAAGTCTGCCTTCAGCGTACCTGCGTTCAGTCCCCTTGAAATTGTTGCTGCTGTTGCTTTTCTGAACGCCTTTGAAGTGCAGGCAGGTTTCTCGCTATAACAGCTTTGATTCCAGATTATTCTGCATGAGGAACCAAAAAATATTTCTATTTCCACCTTTTTGCAACACATTTTTCATCTTTTTGGTGCTAAAGTGCTATGAGAAGAGCTGGGGTTGTTTTTTTCTTGGCTGTTGCTCTTTATTCCATAAAGTATATGGAAAATCAAAGGGACAAAATGGAAATAGAGAGCCCACCAGTTATCTATGCTTTATCCATGGAGACTGTTCCTTTCATCTTCCTATTGAGTACTTGGTTTTGTCTACATTTACCTGAGTCATTTTTAAAATTTTTAAATCACTCTTACTACTGTGCTGTCTAATCTCCCATTAAATTATTTACATAATGTGCACTACAGGGCAACTCTTTACTTGGAAGTGGTCTAGAAATGAAATCTCTTAAGACCTTGGTTAAATTTAATATTAAAGTTATGACAAAACAATTTAACAAGCTATCAAAAGGTACAGTGAGACTCCTCACAGGCATTCCTGCATTCACTAACTTTTTTCATGCAAAATAATCTGTGCCACGTAAAGAGTACTATATAAATGCAACTGCAGTTTAAGGGTAATGCATTGCATAAGAGTGTGCACTTCTACTATCAAAACTGGCTTTTATGGCCTTAAGCCCAGTCCTTAAAAGTAAGGTTAAGCAAGACTATGCTATCTGAGATATTGATGTTGTTTTCCTCTGGATGGTAAGTATTATCTCTTACCCCTTAGATTTCATTCCTCTATCAACCTTACTGTGTGATAGTTTATTGTTTCTGAGACTTGTTGTGTCTTACATACTTTGAAGCACGACCACCACACTGAACTTCCCTTTTAAGGACACTCATGTCAAGGGTGTATCAAACATGCCTGTGTCACAGGGGGATGCCAGTGCTGTAAAAAGTAAAGCCAACAGAGTGTAGAAAGGATCCCACAGACAGAAATCAGAGCTCTTTCCCCAACCCCCACCCTTTCTTATTTCACCAAATATATAAGAGCATATGCACAGACAAACTGGTGTCGCATTACATTTCTTGAGGGTAAATAATTCATCAGGACTGATGCTGATTAAGTATAAATGTGGAGAGTGTCAGGAATCCAGGTGACACAGTAGTGTGTGCTGGGTTTTGCCTCCAAGGAGTCCAGGTCACATTTCTCCCTTTACATCCATTGGGGAATGTTTGTGGTTCTTGCATGTTATTTTAGGTTTTGGGAAATAGAACTCTTTTAGAAGAAAACAAAATATATTCACTCTGGCTACAGTGTCATAGCACTCATTTAGTCCTAGAGCATGTACTCATTATGAGATAATTACATTTGTTTGGATCTTCAAATCACGGATTTTATCCAAGCCTTTTTACAAATCCTTCTGTTTCAGTCCTCTCTCTTGAATACATTTTATTCCTGAAGTTATATCTATCTGTTTTAAAAATGCTCCATTTTATTTCTGCCTTAAGGCCAAAAGCTTTAAGCATGTTAAAGGCTGTGTACATGTACCTCTCATCAGATCTCCTCTGCACTGCATAGGTATAATGCAGGCCCTTAAGCAGGCCTTGGGACTCCAGTAGCTCTCAGAACATCCAAAAGCTAGATTTTCTAACACCTGGGGTGTTGATGTGGACGTAGTCATAGTATCCAAGACACTTTTTAAAATGGATCTCAACCAAATGATTAACGTGGTTCTTGCACTACTGAGATGGTAAATGCCAACGGCTGTTTAAAATTCTAGGCCTAAAATACTACACTGATACAGAGTGTGCCTGAGCTCTGCTGATAGCAGCTCCTTAGAAGATCTTTGTGAAATATACAGTTTAATTAGATCAAAAGTATGTCCCTTACAAAGAGGACAAAAAGTCAGGATGGGAAATTGAAGGAGTACTCTTCTCCACAGAGAGCACAAACTTCAGCAGAGTCCAGAGAGATGGGAGTTTTGACTAGATGTAAATCAGCAGCGACAGCTGGAACATACAGCTGAGGAAATGGATGGGAGGAAGGCTAAACCTCTTTTTTAGAGCTCTGCTAATCAAGGAACTTTAACCTAGTACTGCCAGGCTCACTTTTGACACGCTTCATGTGTAGCTTGGGTCATCCTTAAGTCAATGTTGTTGAGGACTAAGAATCAGAATGGGAACGATTTCAGAAGTGGAAAAAGACGTACAGCGATTGAAAAGACTTTATGATGCAGACTTTACAGCTATTATGTATATACACATTGTATGCTTCCCCAGAATTTGTGTCTCCCAGGCACGTCCAGGTTTGTCCACTTCCCTGCTTCCCTGTTGATTGGCCAGAGAAGCTGCAGAGAGGAGACAGCCTCCATTCGCCCTTTCCTTCCCCAATTCCTCCCATGTCCCTCCCCCTTTTGCCCGTGTCCCTATCCCGATTTGTTCCCCCATTTGTCTGTCTCATGCTCCACCCCATGTTCTGGCCCTTTCCCTGACTGAACTGATAAAAAATCCCATGCACACTTCAATAAAGAATTCCATCTACATCCCTACCTTGTCTCCAAACTCATCCGTGCTGTGTCACGGCCCCATCCCCCCTCGGACCATGGCACAATGCTACTGTGGACAGGAAGGAAAGTGCCTCTAATGCACTAGAGTGTTCTCTGTTTTATAGGGACTTCGGATGGAGGGATGAACACAATGATTTTTATTAAGTTAATATTTGCTAGATGGTGTGCCAAAAGTGCATAAATCTGAGGAGATCTGGCCCTTTTTAAAAGCAAGAAAGCTAATGGGAGAAGACACGAGATGAAACAACTGATAGTGCCATCAAAGAATTCCCCATCACAATATTTTTGTGTCCACCAAAAAATGACTACCTGGGCTGTCAGCTGTAAACTGCATCCCCAGATCTGATGGATAAGGAATTAGCTGGATGGACATATCCAGAGAGTAGCGGTCAATGGCTCTGTGTCCAGGTGAAGGCCAGTGATGAGTGGTGTCCCTCAGGGGTCTGTCTTGGGACTGGTGCTGATTAATTATCATTGACACAGACAGTGAGATTGAGTGCACCCTCAGCAAGTTTGCAGATGACACAAAGCTGAGCAGTGCAGCTAGTGCAACTGATGGATAGGATGCCATCCAGGCAGACCTGGACAAAACTGAGAAGTAGGCCCATAGGAACCTCATAAGATTTAACAATTTCAAGTGCAAAGTGCTGCACCTGGGTCAGGACAATCCCAGACATGAGTCCAGACTCATGAAGAAAAGAACAGAAGAACTCATTGAGAGCAGCCCTATGGAGAAGGACTTCGGGGTTCTGGTTAACAGAAAGCTGGACAAAAACCAACAGAATTCACTTGCAGTCCAGAAGGCCAATGGTATCCTGGGCTGAATCAAAAGAGTGGTGGCTAGCAGGTAAAAAGAGATGATTCTTGCTCTCTGCTCTTCCCTTGTGAGACCCAACCTGCAGTGCTGCATCCAGGTCTGGAGTCCTCAGCACAAGAAAGATGTGGACCTGTTAGAGCGGGTCCAGAGCAGGCCATGAAGATGCTCAGAGAGTTGGAGCATCTCTCCTATGAAGACAGACTGAGAGAGATGGAGTTGTTCTGCATGGAGAAGAGAAGGCTCTGAGGAGACCTCATTGCAACCCTACAGTACTTTAAGGGGACTTATAAAAAAAGAGGAAGATTGACTTTTTATGTGGGCACAGGATAAAGGGAAACAGTTTTGAACTAAAAGAGGAGATATTTACATTAGATGATTGAAATAAATTCTTCACTGTGAGGGTGGTGAGGCACTGGAACAGGTTGCTCAGAGAAGTGTTGGATGCCCCATCCCTGGAATTGTTCAACACAAGGTTGGATGGGGCTTTGAGCAACCTGTTCTAGCGGGTGGCATCCCTGCTTTTGGCAGGGGGATTAGAACACTGAATGGTTATTAAGGTCTCTTCCAACCCAAGCCATTCTATGATTCTGTGAAATAAGATACCAAAACCAGATTTTTTTACAGGAAAGAGGAGACACCCTTTCCTTATACTCTCAGTCCTAGCAGTCTCAAGGTCCATGCCTTTTAGAGTCCAAGGTAGTCATCTTTTGAGTTACCTATTTCTCACATAGCTCCTTGTAAGTGCATTAGCAAGGAATCTAGTGGAATGGGCAGAAATAACCTCCAGACTCATGGAAGAGGAGAAAAACTCTTGTCTTCTGACGTGGAAGATTTAGAGTAAGGCAAAGCAAAATGTTAAAACTAACCAAAAGTCTACCAAATTTAGAAAAATAAAATGAAAATCATGTTAGTTAACTAATGTAAGACCAGTCATTATATAGTAGAAATATGTGCCTCTTGTTGTGGACTGATTTGATTTACTAATATTTTTAATCAGACCATATCTGGTCTGTTCTATTTGCTTGTTGTGTTAAACTGTGTTGACAGCTATGCTAGAGAAAGTACTCCAATGCACTCAATAGACGGGGAAAGACATAAAAGCTTCCCAAAGAATAACTGGGAATAAATCCTATAAATAAATGTAGAAATGAGCTTAAAACCACAAAAATTTGTTGGAGCTAGTCTTGGCTTTTCCCAAATACTAGGCATAGTCAAATCTAAAGCCCTAACCTTTTTGTGTTTGGAAGAAATGACTTTGAAAAAAAAATCATCTGAGAGGTTTAAAATTTTCAAAATGTGTTGATGAAAACATTTTTGTTGTTTCTAGTTTTGTTTTAATTTAACTTATCAACTCAAATATAATTTCACTTAGGTTTCTTTAAATCTGAATGCCAAAGCTGTTTTTTATATAAACAGCAAAATTATTGTTTGAAACATTTTTTCCTCATGAAAAGTGTTGGTGCCATGCAAGCTGTTTTTCTTTTTTTTTCTGGACAGTCTTACAATGCTAGTCATTTTGTCCAGCCTCTGAATTCCACAGCTGTTGGGTTTTACTGTCAGTCCCCTAATTCAGGTTTTCTTGCTTCACAGGATTTGATTAATCAAAATAATTATTTTAAGTTTATTGTGAAATGTCTGTTAAGTCTGGCAAGTGTTGTAGCCTAAGTGAAGAGTAATGTTATCTAAACTTAGGATAGAAGACTGTAAGAAATAACATCTTGATGAAGGAAAAAATAGACTAAGAACCTGCTTCTGAAATACTTCATTTTTGTGTTTATATACAGCAGTCATGTTCATCACAGACAATTTAGAGGATGGGGAGAACACTGACTCCACTGTACCTGTCATCTTGACAAGGTGAAAAGAGAGTGCCATTTCAAGCTAGCTGGGAAAAGAGCACGGAGCCCTCTTGGAAGTGGTACAAGGAACTCTGCATGCTGCACAGGAGTCAGTCTCCTTTGGAAACCTTTTATTAGTGCTAAGCAATAAACTAACTAGCATGTGTTCAACATCATGAGATACAACTTGAGTGTTCCTGCCCCTACTCGGAGACCTGCTGGTAGGAGTAACAATTTTAAGCAGTAGATGGCTGGGGAGACATTCAAGCTTGATCCTGCAAGGTCTGCTCTCGAATGAAGCCTGTTACTCATCTCACGTAACGTACAGCCTAAGTCAGTTTGGCTTGATGCAGCCAACTTACCTGATTTACCCTTTCTGTGGGTGGGAGAAGTGAGCAATGAGCACCTTGCCAATGAGACGCAGCAATCTTCCAGTATTTCTGAGCACTCTCACTTGTGGCTGGTTAAATCGACCTTTGATAGTAGTCACCCAATGACTGTATATGCCATCGGCACACTCTCAGAAACCAAATCAGATGCCTGCTTCTTGTGAAGGACTTGTAATGCAAAACCAGAGCTGTGTTGAATTCAGCATTTGAGTGGATTTGGAATGTTTTTTGGGGAAAAAAATAGAAAATAACATGACTCATTCTAAGACAGCCATAAAATACAGCAGTGTCAGAATCATAAATTGTTGTCCGTGAATGTATCACCCATCTATTAGAGCCAGACTTCTGTCAACGGTTCTGCCAATAAAAGACAGGCTTTTGCATAATTTTTAAGGTGGAACATGCTTGACTTAATCACAAAACTAAAGTTTGCCACTGGAAAATCATTGCGACATTGTTTCAGATTATTTCCTCCTCCATTCTCAGCAGCCATAGATACTGTACTGTGGAGCAGTAGCCTTCTTGAATAGGTTTTGTGGACATTAGGACCAATAAAGGAAATGCTGACAACACAGTTTCCAAAATTACTCAGAGATCATTACTAAAATTGGAACCCCATCAAGGCGGCAGCACAAAAGAAATAAAGCCATTCTTCAGAAAATGACATGTCTTGTCTTTCCTCATACAGGATGTTCTGATAAACCCAGAAAAATAATCTTATTGCTTAGCTATCCCCTCTAATGACTAAAAATCAATAGATTCACACAATTATCTCTAGCTGAATCACCCGAGTTGCAAGGAGCAACCTGTATTTTGCTGAGGTGGGTACAAAATATAAGCAGTTAAGGACTGAATGGGATAGATTGTTTTAAGAGGTGTTATGTGTGCTCACACAGAAGAAGGAAAAAGCCACATACTCTATTCCAATTTGTGCTATTCTGTATGAGGTATCCTAGAGAATGAAGACTGTGATCATTTAGAGCAGCTTAAACTCAACCATGTTTTCATAGTGCTTGTGTTGGTTATCATAGTCTCTTAGAAAATATGGTAATACTGAGAATAACAAGTGATAACTGTTGGGGGGACAATAAAGCAAGTCTGAGAGCTGATGTAAGAATTGCTAGCTCTTAACTTTCCGGATGACATAATTGCTGTCACCACAATCCATCGATGTAAAGAGGCTGGAAGCAAGCTGGCAGAAATACAAATTTTTCAGTGAGTTGACTGGTGGAGTAATTTATTTAACTGTCCTTTTGAGCAATGTTAGGACTTATATAGGCTCCACATAGAGCACATACTGTATATCCTCCCTATGAAATATGATGAAGTACAGATCTTTTTGAGCACATTAGCAACGAGATCCAAAACAACAGGGCTATAATTTTACAGTTACTGTGCACGATCCATTCCCCCTCATCCCCCATCCCTTTTCTGGCTGTTACTTTTTAAAGCATGAAATATATCCTGTAGTGCAATCCATCCTGAAAGAATATATTATCAGTGCTTCTGTGTAGCGGATGGAACTGTCTAAAGATTTCTGTTATGTTTCTAATCTTTCCAGTCTTTTTCAAATTGTTTTCAGAACAAGACAAGTCAAACTCACTTGAACTGGGAAATGGAAATGGAGTACCCAGAATTAAGAGCATTATTATATAATAAAATTTAAGGGACTATTAAGATTTTCAGTGCCTTAAAAAATTGTAATGGGATGCTGGCTAAAGTGCTTTGGATACAAGGAAGACTGTAAATACTTTAATTGCCAAAGTCGAGCTTCTTCATTCCTGTTGTCTATAATTCAGGACCACCTAAGGAAAGTTATGTTCACACAAGTGAAAGACTTGAGTCTTGTCAAGTGCATAATTTAGCAAGTATTGAATGAGATGTGGTGCTATCATCTTGACATAGCTTAGAGAACTTGCATGCTCTAACACAGTGAGGTGAAGTATATTTTTACTCAATATATAAGACTGGCAGGGTGCAGTGAAACAGACTTTTTTGTTTATTCCACATTTATTCAGGGGAGAAAAAAAGTAAAATTGAAGCAAATACCTTAAAAAAAGTCATAGGGAAAAAAAGTTACCTCTCTCTTATACAATGTAGGAGTGCTTATGCTCCTTTAAGGAGCCCAAGAAAGTGGGAAGAACTTCTTTGCTATGGGATCTCTAGAGACTGCCAGTTCCATTTCTACTCCTAACAGAGTCTTCTGGAGGTCGTAAGCAGTTCAATGGATTTTAAGTGAGCAAGCATTAAAAGAGTTTTGTCTGAACCTTGCTGCCATAGACAGAACCAGTCTCTTTTGGCTGGGATTGTGATTCCATTTTCTTGGCAGCAAGTATGAAGACCATGGAGTTTGTGGAGCATATAGAAACTACAGCCTTATTCCAAAACAAGCTGCAGAAGTGCTATGGCAAAGCTATAACTTCTTATGTCCCTTAGAGAAACTGCTTGTTGCACTGACCTGACATTAATGCACCTGGGAAAGGAGTCTGACAAGGAGCCCACATGAAAATACGCAGGATTTAATGTTTGAAATGACATTTGGCCGTCTAACTGAAGTTCCTACTTGTCACAAGCCATGGGGACAATGCCTCACACACTTCAGTAGTCAAAATTTCAAAAACGAGTCATGTGATTCTAGTCAGGAGATATTTCAATTTGTTAAGTGAATTATGAAGATGATCCAGTAGGAACTGGCCTGAAATTGGCCCATCTATCATTCAATATGTAACATGTTTTTTACATTATGATTCATACTGTCATTGCAATTGCTGTAACTATCAACCGATAGATGAGAGTGGGAACCAACGTAAACCTCAGGGTAAACAGGGAGAGTAAGCATTACTTTCAGAGGAGTTGTGCCTGCTCTACTCCACCAATTAATTTAATTAGCTTCATTAAATGCCACATGCCATTCTTTGTTGTGTTGTTGAGGGAAGATGAGGATTTTGAAGGATGTGCGAGTCTTTCCTCCTTTTATGTGGCATAAATCAACAAAAGTCTTTTTCTACAAGGGGGAAAATAGACTCCTATAGTGAGATCCTGGCTAGTGTTAGGAGCACTGCTTTGATGAGGTTAAGTCTCACTCCCTAACTTTCAGAACTAGCAACCAAAGTATGAACAAATGTCAAAGTTCACAGTGAGGATAATCGGTTACAACTAAAAGATACTGAATCTTTGTATTTCTGCTGAACAAACTGAGATAATTGCATCAGCAAAAAAGATGAAATGCTTCTCAGAGGTCCACTATTTGAACACCATTGCTATATCACAGTGCTTGCCGTGTTTTCTTACTATGTTCCCTTTTTGCACACAAAAGCTCTGTTCTCCGTGGGAAGAATTTTTGGAAGCCCAAAGAATGCAGGATCAGGTAGAAATCAGGCATGGACATACTGACTGTGTTTTCAGAACGTGATATATCATTCCCTTGCTAGTTTCTCATAATTCCTGGCTCATAGAGCACACATTATTGCAAGAAAGCAATATAGCTGGTCTATGTTTTTGGGACATAGCCCAGATGTGTGTCGGGGACATACAGCAGGCAGCACTTTGCTATTTGTTTTTTGAGTGCTTGTATGTCATCAAACTGCCCATACATAAATCAGATATAAGTGAAAGCCACTTTCCTGAGCTCCCTTGTTGATCCATAAGGTCTTTTTAACTTTGTAGAAGCTTGCAGTGGCAAAGAGCAGAGGTAGTTAGAAATGCCCTTGTCTTTCCTGTTGGTTGCATTTGTTTAAATTTCAGTTCCTAATCTGACATAGTGTTCTCAGAGCCATATCTTTTAAAACTTTCCAGTAATATTAATAGGCAATGAGGCTCGCCTGTGTCAATTTTACATAGTGAAGGATTTTTTTCTTAGATGAACTTTTAAGTACCATTTTTTATTGCTTAGCACTGTAGCATATTTGTTGTATAAAAGTGATGTCTTTTCATTCCTCCTACTGCTATCTTTCATTCTTTGCCAATCTACGTAATGATTTTGGAGGACAAATGAAGAAGTTCTGTTTGGGTTCTTAATGAAAGCTCCTTTTTTATCTTATCTTCCACCCTCAAAGTAACTTTCTGATAAATTTATTTGTTAGAGAGGATAAACTATTTGCTTCAGCTTTGGTTTAATTATGATACTGAACTGTAAAAAAAAATTCACGATAAGGGATGTTTGGTCAGTGCCAGAGCTAGAAAAATATTTCTGCATTTCCACAATTACTTAAAACTTGCAATTGACTTCACCCTTTGGGATTGCTTTGTGCATAAAATCTAGGAAAAAGTTTACTGGCAGAATATTTGCAAAAAGAGAAAAATTTTGACTTAAAATAATTCCCTTTAGTTTAGGTTTTAAATATCCAACCTTATTTAGGGTTTTCTGATTATTTTTTGCTTGACTGTGGAGTAGGGCATAAGAAATCCGATCACAAAAGAGTGCTCTTTTGTGCTTGGTGCATACATGTAGATGATGATGGTCCCTGTCACTACAAGTCTAAATTTAAACCTATCTTCTGTCTGGATATCTCTGAGTATGTGCCATTTTCAACACAAATCTTGTAGAAATGGAAAGACTTTGGACATTTTTCCGGGGTGTCTGAATGACCTAGATGCAGTGTGAGTGATCAGTTCATGGGGCATGTGGAGAGCACAGGCAGGTACAGGATGGTGGTCTGCATTTATCTGGTAAACTGGGCTCAGATCACTGATACAGTGCATCAGAGATAGGTATTTAGGAGGTGTTGTTCATGCACCACTAAGTGCAAAAATAAACATCCCAACCTATGGCGTTGACATCTCGAGGCCACAGTCTTAGACACCACAGCAACAACTGAAGCGCAGAGAATGACTTGCAACAAGCAGTTCAGAAAGAATCTACATCTAGCCAAATGATGAAATTTATTCATGAGCTCAGAGACAACACAGTGCTTCAAGAATTATTTGAATCCTATTCAGAGGATTGAAGTGATGCATATACTTCATGTTGGTCCTCCACAGAGGAATGAAATTCATCCAGTGTGAATAGTTTTGGACAGAGAATGAATATTTAAACCACATGGAGACAACTGATGAATAGAAAAAGAGGATAAATTATCAAAATTAATTAATATTAGTAGTGAGTGCTTACAAATACTGCTCATCATGGACTAGACCTTTTGTTGCTCTTACTGGGTGGGCCCTAGCTGGTTTGAATTATCTTTGTAAGGAAACAATCATCAAAGAAGGAAAAACATATTTTAAGAAACCCTTTTAATACAGCATAACTCTGAACAAAATATACTGTTGTATAATACAGCTATCACAGGCATAATTCTGAATAGGTAAAATTAAGCCTCTTGGCTTGAAAGAAGAACAATATCGTATTCCAATACATTACTTATTATGAGGAGTTTTAGTCAAATATAATGTATTTGTTTGTAACAACCTTGAACATAATTGACCCATAAAAGAGAAAGAGAGAGCAGCAAGCCAAATGCAAATGATTGAGTTCTGTGAAGAAGTACTGAATAACATATTTATTTGGTTTTTATTAGTACCATAAAAGATAAGGTTAACTCTTATATGTAAAACAAACAGAAAACAATGTAAAAGTTCTACACTGTAGTCCAGAAGACTTTGATGCTTTCATGTGTACTCTTTCCGAATATTATGCAACCCCCTCAGTTTTAATCACTTTTAACTTCTTTAATGTATGATACTCTCACTTTAAAATTTTGAGGGTTTTTGCAATGCCTGAAGTCAATAAAGAAGAGCTGTTAGGGATATTCTAAATAATTATAAATATTTTAAAATTTGCTAATGAAAAACTTAAAAATGTTTGTGCTTTAAGAACAAAGCATACATAATTTTTCAATCATAACCAAAAGCTTCTGCAGTGCAATATTCAGCCATTAACTCTAGTAATTACATGATCTATGTCATTTCATTGAAAAAAATCGCACTTTAATTTTGTAAATTTTTACATTGTAACAAAGATTTTGAAGCATTTAAGTGCCCTCAGATCATTAGAACATTGCATAAAAAGAAAGCTTACAATCTTTGGTTTTATGAACCTCACCCGAAAAAAAAGTATTTCCAGATGTAAGTATTATGTTTATTTGACTTAATTTTTCATTAAATTAAGTTGATCACCCCCTGTCTCTTCTCTATATTTCCCAGTTATAGTTTTCATCCATCTTCCTTAGTTGACATCTTGTAGAGTGTAATTTAGTTTCAACAGTGTGTATAGCTTATACTTACATGATCTATGCTAACATCAGAGTTTTCAGTGGTGTCTTACTGGGCCAACTTTATTCCCATTGAAGTCACTGATTTCCTCTCCTGTTATCCCTGATGTCAGTGGCAGTGGTTAGGCCATTATCAAATGCATTCTGAAAAACTGATGTCTCTCTCAGTTGTACACAGTCAAAATAGTGATCCTGTCCTTGATATATCCTAAAGTATTCCTATTTGAGTTCAGTATAAATTAAAACTCTAATTTACGTATCTGCTTTCTTCCCAGCTTCAGGGCAATTGGCTGAGATCTTGCTATGGCCTTTTAATACCTTTATTTTTCCAAACCAATTTCCTTACAGCTAGATTTTGGGTTTTAATACAAGCCTTTGGTTTCAAAATATAGCAGTGTCAACATGTTAGCTATTGGCATCATTAGCACTTTGGATTTCTTTGGAATAGCATTGCAATCTATGCAAAACTTACCTTCTCAATCACAGAAGAGACTGATCTGTGGGGGAAAAAAGTCCACATGCTGTGATCTAGAGGATAGAGATTACATATATTGCAAATAATGTATGGGTCAGAGATAGGAGATATGCTCTGAAGGGGCTACAACACCCCTCCAGCAACCTGGAAGGTGAAGCAGAAGAGGCTGAAAATATTTGCAAGAACAAATGAAGGAGGGAAAGCATTTAACCTTCTCAGGGAAGGAAGCCTAGGAGCTAGCAGGGAAGTAACAGCTAGTGTGTGCATCAAAATTCCTGAAGGAACGAGCATACCTAAGGGTAGGAACTAGAGCCAAGGGATAGTGAAGGCTGGAGTCCTCTCTTAAACTTCTTTCCTGTTGGCTGGGGGGAGCCCTACCCGAAAGGCCCAATGCAGCCTCCTCACCCAGCTTAGGGCTGTGATGGCATTGGGCTCTCCTTGAGAGATGGAGTATATCCTCCCTTCACTTCATATGGTCTTTTTCTTTTACCTGCTTCTGTGTTTCTCCTTTTCATCTTACTTACTGACTTCGGTCTTCAAAACTTTTAATGTTACACGTTTTAATGCACTGGTCTTCTCCATGTCTTAAGACATGTTTTTTTGGCTCTTTTTCCTTAATTGGAAAAGGCAGCGTTGCATAGTAGGTCTATGATAAGGTGATAGTCATGTGCCCTGAGTCAGTGATGTGATATTAATCAACCCACGTTATGCAATGATTACCTATATCAGTACAACATGAATCACTCTTCCACAAATAGTGCAGACTTTCACCTGGTTGTTATCTTAGAGCTTTCTACCATTTTCTATTCTTCTTTGGGTTTATGGTTGGTTCTCATTTTGGCATCATGTTGTGAGATTCCGTCAAATATACCTTTTAATTGTCTTCCTAATTATTCCACTCCTTGGCAAACTGAAATATACAAGCTTATACAGCTGAATCTCCAAATGCCCATGATGCAACAGATAAAACTTTCTCAAATAGTTACAGAAATCTTCTTCCCTTGTAAATTGCATTATGACTGCTTTGAAATCCAGTGGAAATAATTAAAAAGTGCTGAGAGCATTTGTTGCAAGCCCATCTTTAACATATTAAAATCACTCCTGAAACAATACTGGCTAGGGACAAAAGGTAGTGTTTCAAGAAGAAAATACAGAAGAAAATAAAGAGTTGGCCTGCCACTCCCAACACATGCATGCACAGCCTGCCACAACATTTTTGTAGATAGTCCCATTTTTAAATCACCAGAATGCAAAATAGACACTTGCTTTATTTTCCACATTTGAATCAGTTAGGTGATCTCAGAGACCCCCATGTTAAAAATTATTCTAATATAAAGTGAACTGAACAAAAAAGTGAATGCAACTTTGGGTATCATTTATTCATAGACCAGTTTACTGCTGGTGAATATGGGGAAGTATTTTACCCTGAGTTTTTCTTTGAAGTTTTCTATTAGTATAGGAAAATATGTATGAACATGTGTGTGGCAAGAAAGCTTTCTTCCCTGTGTGCAGAGTAGGTGTACTTAGCCAATGCAGTGTGCTACAATCCTTGCTCAGAGATGTAGGACTTTCACAGATAGGTTTATCACTGGAAGACAGTCTATGGCACTGAAAATTAGAAAAAGAAAAAATCCCTCCCAGTGTAACAGCAAATCTATTCGTAATGATTTTCTATTAGCATCAGTGCCTAGTGAGATATTTTCACGGCCTGATTTAACAAATTCTTTGTGAGGTTCTGACAAGATTTGAAAAAAATATTTATAGATATAGAATACCAACCATGGACAATAGTTTGATATTTAAGTCTTAACACGAGAATTATAAAGGTCTGTAACTCACAAGCGGTGAAGCAAGAAGAACTGTAAATTAAAAAAATCCTATTACTCATTTCTGAGCAGGAAAGTACTTTATTAACAGTTCCCATAAGTTTCTGGACTTCATCTCTTATTGCTTTGAATGCATTAATTAATTTTTAATATTTTTTTGTATGTGGTTTTATATATTTGACTAGTGTTGAAGGCAGTTTAAGGAAAAGAAATTAGCTATGCCACGGTGAGGTATATCACTCTGTGTGTTAGGGTTTGGACCTTTCTGTGATTTGCAGAAGGAATATTACCTGTTTTCTCCATTTTCTCATCTCTTGTTGAGTCGTGTGAGAGGTTTTTGTTTGTAGAGTGGATTTTTTGCCTTTTACCCTGTGGGGACATGAGATCACAGATACCCAATCCGTATTAGGGAACTCAACTCCTTAACTTAAGGATATTTTCCACTGACTGCTAAAGAGAATCTACAGATTAGGAAAACCTTTGAGTTGCCTGAGAAGGAGGATATTTTTGTCTTAATACAGCCACCTACGCTCTAAATGGTCCTTTACCTCTTTATATGATGCTGTTTTGAAGACATGAACAAGATCTGCAATTGTGATCCTGTTGCATTTAGGAGCAATAAGTGCACTTGCAGGCCTGAATGGGGTGGCCACTCCCCATAGATATAGACCTGGTCTGGCCTGAAGTTTGCATTTGCCTTCATTTCTGAAGGCAATCTGTATTTGCATCTCCAGATGCATATAATATTTTTGATGTTTCACACTAAACAAAAAAAAAGATGGGAAAAAGTGAAGAAGAAAAATCATGCTAGAATCTTAGGCTATGTGTTTAAGACCAACTATGCTCTTCTTTCCCTCTCCTCCACCCTTCCTCAAAAGTCAATAGTTTTGGATCCTGTGTAAGTGTAACAGATATGACAGATTTAGAAAGGAAGAAATGTGGAACTATTGCTCTATAATTTACTTTAAAAAAAATAAAGTGCCAAAAATAATATTTAAATACCCAAGCAATCAACTTTCACAGTAATTAATGCATATATATAAAAAAAGGCATTTTTTACAGTACTGGCTGATAGTTTAACATATCATACACATTATGACTTCTCTGAAATCTTAAAGAATATATTACACTACTGAAAACACACGTGATCTTTACCGAGGCAGTTATTGAGAGTCTATCTCATATCATCTCAGTTCAGTTATGTTGTTGATTGTGACTGTAAATGCTCATATATTGCTGTGAACACAAATTCAGTTTCACATGCTACTCATTGTAATCACACTCAACTGAAAACAAAGAAACTTACTAGTCAGGTACACAATGGAATATATTACAGTTTTTGTAACAGATTCCTGTAATTAATGCAAGAGATTTATAAGGTGCTCATGACTATTTTGTCTTTGATATACTGCTGTGGTAATCCCCAAGTAATGGGATAAACACAGAAAGGAGTCATGAAATATGGCTCTCCAATAACCATTTATGGAAAATTATGGAAAATTAATCACATTAGCAGTCAGTAGCATATTTCATTATCTTCTGCATTGAGTCAGTTTGGTAAAATTTAGATGGAAAATTTAGAATACTAAAAAGCAAGAAGAAAAAGTCAAACCATGCCAAAGCCTCAAAAAAGTCAACCAACAAAAAAAAAAATAAAACCCAAAAAAACAATTCAAGAGGAATATTCATTTCTCAGACCACTCCTGATGTGATAGGACTTCACGAGTCCACAAGGTGAGATAGATTGCACATATCAATAGCTGCATTATAGAAAATCAAGTCTTACTTTCTGTTAGAAAATATATCCTGATTAGAGATTATCATACATAATCTCTATTGTTTTGAGATTTTGGACAATGCTCTCAGACACATGGTATGATTTTTGTGCCTGTGCAGCCTAAGAGTTGGTCTTGATGATCCTTCATGGGTCCCTTCTGACTCAGGATATTCTACGATTCTGTGGTAATCAATTTCATAACTGAGATGGACTGAGAGACAGCATTGCTTTTGCTGCTATACACAAAAAGAGATTCACATTTAGTGGAACTGGGAGAGAAGGATGGAAAAAAAATAGGGAAATATGCTTGTGGAAGGAGAACAAATTGGAAAAGTTAAAAGGGTCAGTGTGTGCTCCCCTGAAGGTACCTTTCAACATGAAAGAATTTTGTTCCACAAGCAATGATGTTCAAGAATTGCCGTCATGGTGGACAGTGTTAGATATAATCCTGATTTGTTGTTCTCCTCTTCATTGTCCTAATGTTAGGAAATAAGTAAAATACTAAAGGTTAGTGAGAGCACTGTTACTGGCAAGATCTGGCTTTGGACACCCTTTCTTGGTCTTTTGCATTGCTAAATGCGGGTTTCTGATTAGATGTTTGTCTGAAATAAAGACACCTCTTTTGATATTTCCTACTGTTTGGTTGGTTTGGCTTTTAAAATTTGCCTGAATTGAGGAAAAGATAGAGTTATTGGTGGTGGCACTAGACTGACCTAACTGAAGAAAAAAAAGCTGGTGCATATGAGAATTGCAAAAGATTGGCATTGCTCCTTTATTATTTAAATTCCACATTTCTGAAAGATATATATAAATTTCTAGAAGACATAGAAAATGTACTGTGCAGGTAAATAAACAGAGGTTTGATTTAATTCTCTTGTATTTCCTTGTATTCTTTAATTTCCTATGTATTTGAGAATTGCTTAGTAACTTTCTTACTTGGTTTCTGCTGCTACTTGAGATTTTTGACTGCTGTGCAGAATCTGGGAACATATTTTTCTCAGTTAGGAATAAGTAATTGTCACAAGAATAAATATATTCATATCTTACATCAAGGAATTGGTGGACTATCTTCTGTAACTATTTTTACTGTAATATTTTCTTCCATAATAAGTTTGCTGACAAGTTATTTTTCCCCACAGGAGTAGTAGTCTCAGGAAAATTAGAGATAGAAAAGTCTTATTAGGTCATATTGTCAATTTTCCTGTCAACACAAGAATGCTCCTTGCAAAGAGTTTTTCTTCAGTATTTCTGTCTTCTGAGCCATATGAAAAGAGTCAGACTATGCATTTTCTGATGTAATAACAGCAGTGAGAAATTAGGAGCTGCTATTTAAATTCTTTTTTGGGGCAAGGATGGTCAGAACAAGTTGGAAAGAAATTCCAGACAGTTCTTTACAAAGTAAAAAATATTTAATGGTGAGGTAGGAGTAAGGAGTGAGTTTTTATAAACTTTATCACAAGTTACCCACTTTGGGTAATGATATTTGGTTATTTTTTTTTGAAGAAAGTGCTTCTTGCAAGGTTCTGGCTGCACGTAGAAAAGGTACATATTGGGCCCATTCCTCTGGCCATTGCTCACAAAAACCATCCTTACTTAGGTCATACCACAGATTGGAATGAGGTCAGTCTTAAGAATAGGAACTGTTTTTACAAATAATAGTTTTTAACAACGATTGTATTAGCTGGAGGGGGGGGAAGTAATATGGAGAGCTGGGTAACAAATATATTTTGTATTCTGGGAAAATGTTTATGTCATAAAAAATATTCCTGTTGCATAGGTGGGGGCAGGAAACATCTTTAAAAGTTTTCCATCTTGCAAAGAAAGCATGGGTGTACCTGTGCACTCGCGCAAACACGCAGATCATCCAACATCCCTGTGCTTGGGGTGCACACCCATCTCTGTGCTGTCTTTCACCAGCTTCATGAAGGCTATTCCAGGGTAGATCTCTTCTAAGCTTCTTTCTGCAGGTATGGGAGCTCTTTCATGGCACTTTATTATTTTTAAAATTAAATGGGGTGGCTGCAGCGAGAGTGAGTGCCCATGATATGGCCCAATTTTAAGAGTCTTACATGGTATGTGAGCAACTATCTGAAAAAGAGCTCTGAAGTCAGGTCTCACACCACCAGCAAGCACTGTAATCACCTGTAAGCTGCTGGCTCTCCTTGATCTTCACAATTTCATACTGGGACTCCAGTATTTTCTTAGAAAATCCCATGAGAACTGAACAGCTTTTATTTGACGACTATTTACTCAAGAAGACCAGTGTATTATGGCATCATTCACATTATCATTTTTTCAAGCCCTTTTAACAAAATACATAAATTTTTGTTACTGGTTATATTTGTTAGTATTCGCTGTTCCCACAGTGTGTTTCAGCTTCTGAATTAACTTGGCCCTCTAGCATGAATAACTGTATGTTGCTGTTTGAACATTGTTTTTAATGGATTTTACATCATAATCTGCATTGTGGTGTTGAAATATGTGTGCTGTAACTCTTTTTGTTTGTCAGGTGGTGGTTTCATTTTGGTTTTATGATTTGTAAGTACATGACAACATTTATGATAATATAATATACAGAGTGAAGTCCTGTCCAAGTTCCAGATGAATGAATATCAAAAGAGAGTGCATAAAAGACATTGTAATCTTTATCTAAAACTAATGGCTGGCTTGGTAGGTAAAAAAATCAGGAAACAGTGCA
This sequence comes from Pipra filicauda, assembly GCF_003945595.2. NCBI lineage: Eukaryota > Metazoa > Chordata > Aves > Passeriformes > Pipridae > Pipra > Pipra filicauda. The sequence goes on along the minus strand of NW_024103851.1, from coordinate 3,669,792 downwards.
AATATTTGACATATTTATTTCTTGAGGATAGTGTGTCTCAGAACTGATACCTTATAAAGAAGATTGTTGAAAAGCAAGAATTTCTAAGTTTTACCTATGACTTTAACAATAAAATTTGGGTTTGGGGTGGCTTTTTTAGCCTTTACTCGGGTCTTTTAACCACTTGCTATTTTGAAAGAAGTTTTAAATTCTTGTTCTTGTCTTGCCATGCTGCTTTATCAACTGCCTCTGACTGAGTATATATTGTTCAGTTGCTTTGCCTCTGGGATCTCTTAAAAAGTTGTCAGTAGAAATCCAGCTAGAAAAATAGACTTTTTGCTTGTCTCAATGGTTAGTTTTCAATGCAGGGTCATTTTGAATTCAGTGGGAATTTCTTACGCTTTCATAGAGAAGTGGGAGGTGGTTTCTTCTAAATACGAATGCTTGAACACATGCATACACATACTCTAGACATAAGTGCATTGTCTTTCAGCATTCCAGAGTACTGCACAACCTGGAATAAATGTGAATCCAGATTTTTGTATTTGTGGAATTGCTAAGATAGATTTTGATAAAGGGAAAAAGGTAAGATTTGATGAAAGGAAAATGGGGAGAAAGGTAGCCCTGAGTCCAGTGCGTTAAAAGTGGTACATCCTGCCATACTAGTGTTGCAGAATTCATGGCTGGATTTCCAGGTATAAAAAAAAAAAAAAAAAAAAAAAAAAAAAAAAAAAAAAAAAAAAAAAAAAAAAAAAAAAAAAAAATGAGGATCTCGGAGTGCAAAGTGGAAAGTCATGCAAAGAAAAGAAGTGTAGGCTCAAAGGGTCCCAAGCTGACAGGCTGACTATTAGGTACTGCTGGTAATGCAGTAACAAAAAAGAAAGTGCAAGGTCTGTGTTCACTGAGACGTATTTCTAGAACAAATGGTGATGTGTAGTAACAGATAGCATGTGCTAGTTTTGTCCTTGTTGTGAAGCTATGTAAACAGCTACAAAGCCATTGCCATTGTGTTTGAGGGAGATGTCTCAACATTAGAACAAGTGCAGATAAAAGATTTTGAGTCTGAAAAATAGTAAACTAAACAGAAATTACTAAAAATGCATGCAGTGGGTACACAAAATGGAAAATAATCATGCAAGATTGAGATGGGCCAGAGAATCATTATTGACTTATGTTAAACTGAGGCAGGTAATTAAGTCAAGTTTCCTGACCATTATAGCACTGAATCTTCCAGCTGGGAGAGAAGGTGGAGCTACAAAGGTTTCTTAACACACTACAAAAGTTTGTTATCATACCTCTGAGAGTGGGGACTAGGCATGAGGGTGCAGGAAATTGCTTTCCACTTTGTGTTTCCCTCCTTATCTCTGGTAACAGTAAGGCAGAATTGCTGGGGATGGCAGGGACCTCTTGAGATCACCTGGTCAAACCCCCCTGTTCAAATAGGGTCACTTAGATCCCAAGTCACCCAGGACTGTGTCCAGTCAGCTTTTGAATGTCTTCATAGATGTATACTCCACTATTTCTCTGAGCAACCAGTGGTAGGGCTTGGACAGCCTTAGAGTAAAACTGTGTTTCCTGATGTTCAGAGAGCATCTCCTGTGTTTAAGTTTGTGTCTATTGTCTCTGGTCCTGTCACTGTCCAACACTGAAAGAAGCCTGACTGTCTTTTTTTGCACTTTCCCTTCATTTATTTATGTACATCGATGAGATCTCCCCGAGTCTTCTCTTCTCCAGGCCACACAGACCCAGCTTTCTCAACCCGTCTCATAAGAGAGGTGCTCCAGTCCTTTAGCCTTTTTAGTGGGCTGGAATCTCTTCATTATGTCCATGTCTCTCTCATACTGTGGAGCCCAGACCTGGACCCAACGCTCGAGATGAGGTCTCACCAGTGCTGAACAGAGAGAAAATATCATCTTCCTTGACTTGCAGGTGATGCTTTTCCTAGCATAGCCCCAGATGTTCTTGGCTGGCTTTGCCGCAAGGTTGCATCAGCCTGCTTGGACAGTTTGCTGTCAACTAGGACCACAAGGTCCTTCTCAGTAAAGCTACTTTCCAGCAGGTGTCCCCCAGTGTGTATAGGTTTCTCCTCAGATGCAGGGCTTTTTATCATTTTTCCTTGCTAAAGTTCATAGGATTCCTCTCAGCCTGTTTCTCCAGCCTGTTGAGATCCTTCTGAGAATCACAGCACATCCATCTGGCACGTCAGCCACTCCTTCCAGCTCTGTCCCAGTCTCCAGGTCATTAATGAAGCTGTTGAACAGTACTGACCGCAGTATCCACCCCTGGGGTACACCACTGGTGACTTGCCTCGAAGTGGACTTTATGCCACTACTCACAACCCTCTAAGCCTAACCATTGTGCTGGGTTTTAATCCACCTCACTATCCACTCACTTATCTAACCAGTATTTTATCAGTTTTATTATGGGAGAGAGCATCAAAGGCTTTACTAAAGTCCGGGTAGAAAGCATTCACTTCTCCCCCCTCATCCATCAAACTGATCCTCCTCCACTGAGGGTAAGTATGCCTTGCTCCATGCTTTCCCCATGATGGTCTCAGGGGAGAAATGTCAGTATTTCCATACTGTCTTCATCACCTTCACTGGATTTTGCAGGAGCTTCCCAGCAGAGCTAGTACTTAACAATGGTGAGTTAAAGGTGTGGAACTAAAGCAATATTTGTCATCTGTCCAAGAATATTATTGCACCCCGTTGTAGTTAAAACTGATTAAGATATGTTGTCTTCCTCATTTGCTCAAAGCGGTGTCTAAAGTACAAGTGAGAAAAGCAAAGCAGGTATGGTCATACCATTTAAAAGGCGTGCCCAAGAGATAGAAAAGAGGTGCAACATAGAACACCCATGCAGATGGAACTAGACAGGGAAAACTCCATCAAAAGACATTTCAAAGTTCCTTGTCAAACATGCTTATTACTTCCAGGCTTTGCATAGACTGACTCCAGCTCTTTAAAATATGACCCACATAGATGTTTGTGTAAGATGAAACGATTATTGGAGCTGTTTTATATTTCAGAACACAGGTTTGAGGATTGCATGTGGATGTTGTGATTCATGAACCTACATCATTTACGGATTGACAGTGTTGTAGCAGTAGACCTTTAATTTTCTACTGGTCATTTATCATATTTAAGATATATACCCCAAAGTTCTATACTTACATTAGTTATACCCCAATTCAATTTAAAGGTTAGAACAAGAGAAGGGGGGAAAAAAGGTTTTTTTACAACAGTTTTTTCCCCCTGAAAAGTTCCAAAGTATGTTGAGGTCAGAAGTGTAGTAGTGACTTTGTCGTGGTCCAGACATTTCTGACATGTAAAACAGCCTCTGTTGAAACAACACAGCTGTAGTGACCAACTTGAATTACATTCAGAATTTAGGTTGACAGCATGGAGCTCAGTGGAGTCACTCAGGGCCAAATCCTGCTTTTCTTGTTAATGCAGGTGGTTCCTGTGTCTTCCAGTTGACTGTAAATTAAAAAAAAAAAGAATTTTTTGAAGATATATCTTTCCTCAACAAACTTTCAAAGAGGTACTTTTAAAAAAATATATTGCTGGATTTTTGTTCAACACTTTTTGGTCAGTAGGAGTGGTTCCTAAATTTATTCTTAAATCATCTTGTAAATAACACATTCATCTCAAAACTCTAGAATTTAAAGCGCAGTTCTGATGAGAATATATTTCCAAACTCAAAAGACAAACTGAATGCTTGAACATGTGAAGTGCTGAGAAAGCTAAGTAAAGGTGATTTCTTTCAAATTGCTTTATTCAGGGTAAATATGTTGTACTGACCTTAATGCTGCTTTGTGCCCAGAACTTCAGAGGAGGACTCATAACTATCTTGGCAACCTCACTCATTTCATACTGAAATCCAGAGAAAAGCTTTCTTAAGGTGCCATTGCAAAGTTGGATCAGGTATTTACTTTCCAGAAAACTTCTGTCTCATGAGAGGGAAGATCTGCTGATAATTTACCCAAAAATCTGGATAGGTATTCCCTTACTACTATGCTAGTAAGTATATTTACAAGGGCAGGTTTCTAGCAGAGAAAAGGAAGTTATCTGATGTTGATAGTATGGTAGGGTTTTACAGGGAGGTATTGGATTTCAGTATTCCCCTTTCCACCTGCATTACCTTTTACAGATACCAAATGACAATTGTTTGCTGACATTTTAGTGAAGACTGAGTGAAAGAGTAAACAGAATGGGAAAATGCTAGTCTTGAGCAGCCAAAGTGAAAAAAAAACCAAACCAGCTCTCTTGGAGAGGTGGGGGTGCTAAAAAACAAACATGAAAATCAATCTTACAATTGAGCATTTTCCCTGATACTTAAAAATGTAAACCATTGTAATTTTACCTCATAGCTCATCTTCTGATCCCAATCTTCTGTTCTTTCACTTGTTTGGTTTTTCATTGTCATTGTTTCTTTAGAACCTGGGATTTGAGGCCTTATCATATCTCAGGGTCTTATGAGAGAGTATTTTCTTGACTCTGCAGAGGTCTTTCTAGCCTGACAAGGCCAGCTTCAAAAGGCCCTGAAGTACAAAGACAGTGTTGAGGGTGCAAAAGCCTTCCAGAAGACAAACTTTTAAACTTTGTTTTTGTTTTGTCCTGCTACTTTACTTTACCATGGCAAGATGCCTGGACTCTTGCTAAATGTTCAAGTAAAGCTAACTTTGTGTTTGCAATGGTAAGAGACAAAGGGAGTAAAACTGCAAATGCTAGGTACAGATGAAAGCATTTATCCCATCAAAACAGCCCTTTGTTTTTCTTGCATTTGGACTAGGTATCTGGTTAAATGTCTGGATACACTAGTCATGGACATGTGACTTTTTCAAGGACAAAACTTGGTGAAATGCAAAGGTGTGTTTAAAGCTCTGGTTTGATGAAAATAGCAAAGCCATGACTGGCTGCTGCCAGTTAGATCTATGAAATCCATAGAATAAACCCGGAGTTAAAAAAGGTTTCCTCTCTCATAAGACTACTTCATCTCTTCTTACTGTCCTGTAGAAATTAACATACCCTATACACTGTATACTGTGTCTTGATATATACAGTAACAGTTGGTATAGCTGATTTCCAAGGGCAGCTTCGTGAAAAGGTGTATTGTATTTTAAAACATGTCAGAAATCAGTTCTGAAGATTTAGTCGGAGTAGCAGGGGATAGAGGTCATCTGTGTCTTTCTCCCCCACGGGGGCAAAACAACTGAAAAAGTTGTACACCACCTGGCTTTTATATTAATCTTACTCTTCATGCCATTCTGTAGCTGTGAGCCCACCAAGGTCTGTGCAGCTCACTGGCAACTGGGACCCGACCCGTCCATAGAGGTTTGGCTCTGTTGCTCCCATGGGAGTTGGAGTCAGCAGAGGCGACTGCAGTGTTCTGCTGCCAGCAGATGCTGAGTTTCTGCTTTGCTTTCCTGGGAAACAATGAGATTCATCTGCAGAAGTGTAGAGGGGACATTATTGCAAGCCCTGGGTTATGCTGCCAGACTATGCTGTAGAGACAGTGATCCATGATTTTGGGGCTGCAGGGCCAGAAGATCCCTGAGCATTGCAGCCCTCTGGTAAGCACTGTATAGCCACATTGGGCACACTGCTTATCCTGCTACATGTGGCGTTATTACAGGGCCAAGTATTTCAGGATTTAAGTTTTTGTCATATCACTGTCTGTTTTGTTACTTGAAGTGACCCCCAGGATTACTGAAAGGAATACTTTTCTACGTGGCATGTCTACTGTTGATTTTGGATGCTGTATAATCTTCCTTCCTCACCATTTCTGCTGCTCTTACAAAAATATTTCTTGGGGGAGAAGAGAGATCCAGTAAGAGGACTATTGGTTCCTTAAACTGTGGCACTAAGGATGATCTGGTTCTCTTTCCCTGTTCTGCTGATGGGCTCTCCCACAGTGTATCCAATTTTCTTTGCTCACAACCCAGAGCTAACCCCTCTGTATCCATTCCCCTTTCCTTCTCCCATCTCTATAGCATCCTTGAGTGCTTCCCAGTTGGGTGCAATATATTAGGTGCTGCAGGGTACTCTGGGCGTGAAGGAAAGAGCTACTGGTAGGTATGTTTTGCAGGCACAACCAGCATCTCCCGCTCTTCTTTCATCCTTGGCTTTCCAGACATTTATGGGAATCTGATCTCTTTGCAAGTCCTACCTTCTCCCACCCTTGTCAAAACATAATTAAGACTAGCATAAAGGTTCAAATCTGGGAGGAGAGCCAGATGGACAGAGAGCATAATCATGCAAGCTTACTCCTCTACAGAACTCAAGCTTGCAATGCTGAATTTGCAAAGTAATTGGTGTTACATTTGTGGGTAAAGGGTTAGGTTAACCATTAATAGGGGAATGGGGGGTCATGTTCTTCCACCTAAGTTATTTTGCTCAGCTGTGCACATTGTCTCTGCCTCTTAGAGACAGTTTTCAGATGATTGCAGGCAGCAACACTGCACAGAGACCTTGGAAAGAACATGTGAGGCTGCACTAGGGTTCCCCTTGGCATTTTGCCAATTTTCTTTCTGCAAAACTGGACACCTATGAAATTTCCATTACATCAATATTGTAGTTGTTGCAGCAAAACACAGATCATTCAGCAGTGTTATAGAATTTGTTTGCACTGCCTTTTTTTCTTTCTTTCTCTTTTTTTCTTTTTTTTTTCTTTTTTTTTTTGAGTTGAGAAAATAAGCAAGCTACATGGAAAGGGTGAACATATACCCAGGAAATAGTTTGCTGATAACATAGGAGCCTTCATGTCTGCTGGGTGGTGCCCTAAGTTTTCTTAACAAAGAAGTGAGTGTTAGTTCTTCAAATAAAAGTTACTTTTTGCACTCATGTAACTGAGGCTGAGAATTTCCAAGATGAAAACGTTGGCTTTTTATTTATTTTTCTTTTTTTTTTTAATGGAACATAATTTGAGTGGGATCTCCTCTCCCTCCCGCAAACCCCTACCCCCCACATTGCCCTCCTCATCTTATGAGGATTACAGTATCCCAAAAACTTTTTAGTACTGTGAGCAAAGGAAACAAAAATGGCTTTGCATTATGAACTGAACAGAGATTAAGTTATTGGAGGCCTTGAAATAGCTCTTTCTCAACTTCCATTCCCATGAGGTTATCCACATAAAGTTGCTGTTTAGTACAGGGTCAGCATGATGAAATTTATTTGTTGAGTCTCTTCAGTGCCAAAGCTTTTGCCAACAATCTGATCTACCTGATAGTGGTACTATTTCAAAAATGTCCAGTCAGTAACAGAAATGCAGTGTCTGTAGAGTTTCAAAGATAGCAGTAATAAATGGGTTCAGAACAAAGAAATCAAAACAAAACTGCCTCTTCTTTTAATAAAATAAATGCATATAATAATTACTTAGACCATTTACAAGCTATGAAAAAGTAGACAATATTACTTTTTCATTTCACAGGCCACCCCTGCCCCTAAGTATGTGGAATCTTTTTTATACAGCTCCATCAGTATACTGTATTGGATGTGCTTGTGTCAACTGTTACATAAAAAAAATTAACTGCTAGCTGGCCCTTTCAGATAAAAGTTGATTGTGGGGGAGAGTACAGGATGAAAGGGTTAAGACAGCACGTATTGTGGATTTTGCACATGGTGTCCATTTTGTTTCCTTTTGCTTTACTACGTTTAAAGAACTCTGCCTAACCATTAGTTATACCAAAAAACCCACAGTACCGTATATCTACATAAATTATACACGAAATAAAGGCTTAGGAGATGAAGTCTTGCCATTTTAAGTACATATGTTATAAAACTATATATGCTTTCACTTAGTCTCCAAACTGCAAGGGAGCGTTGTCTTTCATTTTATTTTACAAAACCTTTAATTACCAACATCAAATGAAATTATGATAATCTCCTCTTTGTTTAGTCATCTGTGAAATGAGTTTAGGGCAATGGTTTCCTCTAAGTCAGTACCACATCAAAACCCTAGTTTGTATGGGAGTAGTGAGACTGTGTTAACTTTGGGCAATTCAATTTCCAATTTTGCATTTTATAAGGAATATATATATACAGATATAGAGATACTACGAGAAGCTTTCCACTCAACAGCCTACCTTTATTTTGTTGCAGACTAATATGAAACATTGGGAAGAGTCCATCATACCCTTTCCCACCTTTGCAGCTTGGCAGAGACTCTTTGAGATGACTGAAAACCCTTTTTGCTGTAGCCTCCCTGCTCTGACCTCTGCTGTCCTACTGCTACTCTAAGGTAATGTGATTTGACCATCATACTTTCTGCTTACATGCAAGTATTAACCAAAACCATTTAAAAAAAAAAAAAAAAAGTCAACAAATTGCTTTCATATTCACACATTCATGAAATAGGACGTTTGCAATGCAAAGGCCTGTTTTCATTTGTTGTATTGCAAAATAAATGTCTGGCAGGAAGCAAAGCCATCTGTAGTTTCAAATTTCTACATGCCCGGCATGGTACACCAGCCGATAACATTATGACAGTTTCTTGGCCACCTCAGCTGGTCAATGTGCTCTAACTTATTTGGAGGGTGTGTTCTACCTGTTGGTCCACCTCCACACCAAGGGCTGCTTCTTCATGTCTGCCTGTTGCAGTCAGGCTGCTGCAGCAATCCTGCAAGACAGAGCCATCCTCCTATGGGAGTCTCATAGCAGTAGCAGGGAACATAATTGTATTTACTGAAGCTTAGGGTTACCCCTCACGTTGTGAGCATGGATGCTGCCTTGAAGGCATGCCTTTCCCCTTTTCCCCCTTTGGTTTTGGCTACAGGTGATTTTCTTACATTTGAAGATTTCAGAATGGCTGTGGAGGCTTTTTACTCTGAAATGGTGTTTTCTAAAGACAATACCAAGTACTTTCCACTGCCAGTACCTCTTAGAAAGGGCAAATCCATAGCAGGACTATCTTAGGCTCAAGCAAGGTAGTCTTTAGTTTAAGGAAAGCAGACTCACGAAGACAGCAAAATCACAGCAGTAATGATTTGCTCCCTGCCCTTATTGAATGACATTAGTCTGTGCAAGAGCGAGCCGCCTGGCCTTGGTCTTGGGTAGCCGTGTGTCCCAGCTGCTGGTGTATCCTAGTTGGTGTATTGAGATATTTTTGACCTGATTTTTTCTTGACCCACAAAATGGCAAAATTTGATGTTGCCCAGATAGCTGAGAAGCTTGAAACTTCCCTTTTGTAAGGCTGCACATACTCAGGCAGCAGATTTTGAAAATGAGGTGTAGAATGTAAGCGTGTCAAGAGCCTGCAAGGTGTACCGTAACTTTAAGACAGGTTAGGGTTGAGAGTGGGCCTCATAGTCATGGTTCATGCCAGGACTGTTTGTCATAATAGCAGTACAAGGAACAAGTACACTGTTGTCAGTATTATTTTAGGAATTTAATCAAGGGCCATAAGCTGACTCAGTCATAAGTGGATGATCAAAATCTCTTTTCAGTTCTACTCTCACAGAAATTGTTCTCACTCTTTTCACCTAGTTTAGCCTATATTCCTTTTATATGCTATCCACTGAATTCTGATTATATTCTAAATGATTTTTTTCTTTTTGTGATGTCTTGATTGTCCCATTTTTTGTATGTTCTGATTGCAATTAGAAACCAACCACACTTTATTCAAGCTAGTGGTGTCAGAGGGTTTTAAAAATGTGCATGATGAATTAATTCACGCATCCTTTATTCAGAGAAAGAGGTGTCAAGTGAAAGAGGTGCCAAAATTTAAAAAAAAAAAAAAATAAATCAGTATTTCAGGAAATACCAGGATTTCAGATTTCTGTATTTTACCAGTGAAGATCAGAGTAAGACAGCAATAAATTATTATAAATCTTCAACTAGTCTGAAGTATGGACACTGATAGTTCAAATGCATGTCATCCAACCCGTCATCCCTTTGTCTTAATGATAGACTGCTTGGTATTTTCTCCTAAAGCTTTATTTAACCTATTGTATGTTAGGTTTCCCGTGCCAAATCCTCTAGGTCTATTTTCATAATTTACATGATAAGATAAACAGTATTTGTCTGCTGAGGAAGGCTAAATTGCCTGCCTCTTGCTTCATGTCTAATCTGTTGCTTCAAATAAGATAAAGCATATACAGCATATAAATAATATCAGAAATTTATTTTTGTGGAACCCATATTGATGGAGTTTTAAAACAAATAAGCACTACGTAGTCTTGAGCAAAGGTTATTGACTTTAACTGTTTAATTCCCTGACTTCTGCTGTCCTTTTTGTAAAGGCCTCTGCAAACAGGCACACGTTGCCCAGCGTCCTGGGCTTGTGCTGAGCCGGTGTTTCAGTGCACTGTCAGGGGAGGCACATCTTCCTGGTGAGCACCCTTGCCTGCTCTGGGTGATGAAACCCAGGGAAATAGACCTGAGGCATCCCTGCGGAATATAAGGGGAAAGGTAATCTCTTCTCTAACTTCACTGTAGGCTTCAAAGACAGCCCAGGCACAAACAAGCTGGCACCATGGGGCCAGGCATGCTTGTGGATTCACAGCCATCCCACCTGCAGAGGCAGGAAGCCAGCGGCTACTGCTTTCTGGACCTGCTCCAGCTTGTCAGATTCCTCCGAGGCTGACAGAGAGCAGCTGCAGTCTTACTACAGGGAATGGGGACCCAGGCAGAACCAGTGTCATCTTAGAGAGCTGGACAGAGAGGCCATGTGTCAGACAGGTTGATCTCTGGTGAATTTGGTTGTGTTCATATTCCACAGAGGTGTAAAGGCAGAGACAGCGTATACCACCAGATGGATAAACATTAGTATTAAACAACAGCTATGCAGCTGGAGTACGTTTCTCAGATGAGATATGAACTCTCTGAAACTGCAGCCCTCCAGAAGGGAAAGTGCGAGGTGGAGGGTGATTTGTTATTTTATACTTCAGTGCACTTTGATGGGCAGCAAACCAATGTGGAGAACTGTGCCACTAATATGCAAAAGAGCAATAAGATGGAAAACCAGACATAAGTAACTCTTAAATGATTGTGCTCCCCCCTTCTCCCCACTAACCTCCTCCCCCACATTCTCAAGAACCTCCCCGGAATGATATTACATTTTAAAGAAAAATCTTGTTGAATACTCCAAGTCCAGGTATTATGGTGTGGTGACGCTTCTCATTGGAATGGGCTAGAGAGTTTTGTATTCAGTACAAAAGAAACACAAAAAATACACTGAATTTTGCATTCATAGGAGAGTATATAACATTATTTGGATTTTTCCATCTTCAAAAAACTGATACAAAGAATTAGTTCAGGAGGATATTGTGCACTTTTCTCATTGAGAGGTTTGATATGAATACGAGGGGGAAGAGAAAATTGGGCAATGGGACAGGATGAGAATTTGAAAACTAGAAAGTAACATGGGTTACTCAAGTCAGAACAAAACAAATGGTAGTTACTAACTCCAAGTGCAGCAACGTACGGTTAAATTTCACTAAAAAACAAAACAAAACAAAACAAACTTCCATGCAGCTGTCTGTTGATAATTGATCATTTCAAGACTAAAGTTTCAAAATATTTAAGAGAGCTTTGCCCTTGTCCTGGCAAAAATCAGGTTTTTACTTCATTAGTATATATCTCACACTGATTTATTGTATTGCAATTGCTGTAGTTTGGCATGTATGTAGCTGAAGGCCATGTTTAGAATCATAGTGTTTAAATGTTTTTGTTTTAATTAATTCTGTGTTAAAATCATTTAGTGCTAGTTGGCCTGGAGACCTTCACTAAAGAAGACTTCACTTGTCCATGTGATATTTCCTGGTAAAAGAATGGTTAGATAAATAAACATCACTACCACCACCACTGAAAACAACAGCAAAAAAATCCACCATGCACTAGCCAAGTTTTCATACTGGCATTCCTTTCTAAGTTCTCATCATCGTCAGACATCCCCTCAAGTCCTGCCATGGTATTGTTGATTTTGTATTATGAGAACAAGACAAGTGCCTGGAGGTGCTGCAGATAGCATAGCTGGATTAAGGAAGCCTGCAAATTGTGGCAGCAATTCCCATTAAAAAATTTTTAATTACCACACAGATCATGCCAAGAAACGATTGCAAAATATGGATAGTTTGATTTGTTTCATGTCTCCGGGGTGTGTTGTAAAATGGGAATCTGGGACTATTACCTTTAAAAAAGAGTAACTATCACAAACAGACTAACCCATGATGCTTGCAGTGCCCGTAGTATTCTGCTAGGTCAAGAAAAATGATGGGTGAGCCCTTAAAACAATCTCTTGTATTATATTTTAGCAGATAGAGGCACTTTCTTTTGCTAACTTCCCTCTCCTGTGGAAGTCCCTTTTTGGAATATTTACTTTGGCAAAATGAAGCCATTTTCTGAGATGTCCAATGTTACACTGCCTCAATAAGAAAACTGTGATACATGACACTTTTAGGGGAGGTAGACTCCAACCTGAAGACTGAAGAAACATGCATATCAGCAGGAAGGCAGCAGAGATTTCCTGGAAACCAAGCTCTGTATATTGTCTCCTCCTCCTCCTCTATCTTGTGGTGGGCAGATACAGTTGGGAAGATGAAGTATTTTCTAAATTGCATCTTAAAACTTTTAATGTTCAAAACAGGACTTCATGGAGACATTTGAGTCTCTTACCATTCGATGAGTCATGACTCCATTGTTTTGGTTTTTTTTCAGTGTGAGAATTTTGATTTATCAAGATTTTTGACCCTGTCACAGAATATTAAAAATGCGAGGGATGTAAATTTAAGGATTATTTTATCAGGGTTTTGTCATTCAGCTGTAGGTTGGGTCCTGTTAAAAAGTTTTAAATGCTTCACATCTGCTGTGCCACAGCAGAGGAAAACAGAACCATGTCTGAAGTATAAAGTGCGGTTGCAGTCAGAAAAGTGACCATGTGAAAATGGCATGTTCTTAGTCAACAGATCCGTTCCCTATGTGTTTACCACTTTCATATGCATGCTTGCCTTGTGAGAGTAAGTCTGTTACTACGTTTCAATCCTTTTGCCTGTGGAGTGCCAGCAGGGCTACGGGAAACAAACACTATGGTGTGCTGTCTGTCACGTCACCAATGGATTCATTAGTGAAATCCCAGTTTCAAAATGTTTGTTCAAAGACCTCAGCTTCAAAATCTTTCACCATGGAGAGGGTTCCTGACACAGCCTGACTTTCAGAGGCATGGCTGACAGCATAATACTGGTTAACCTTGCTTCCGTCTCCATTCCCCCCCACATGCCTAAAAAGGAACAAACCAAAACAAACTCTAGTCCAAAACCAAGCTCACGTACCATCTTTTTGGTTTCAAACCAAATAAATTTGATCTGGAAGTCATTGAGAAACAGTAAACACGAAACCCTACCGTGACATATTTACAGAGTGATATATTCAGAAAGTGACCGCACTTAAATAAAATAAGTTCAAAGACCAGTAATCAAAACCAAATATGGTCAGTCCATCTTCCAAAACAAAAATAAAAAAGACAGCTGAAACTATCATTTCTTGGGTTGGATGGATATTGGTATATGAATGGTAGCAAACAGACCATAAGCTGGTATGATCAAGTATGACATGGAAAAATTAGTATTAGAACAAAAAACTTACATGAATGAAAAGCCTGAAGCAAAATTTATCTGTTGGCTTTTACTGTTCATGTTATTAGTGTTCTAGAAAAACTAAGCAGAGAATATCTCTTCTCTTCTCTTCCTTGGGCTGTTTTAAGAGTTTGTAACACAGTAGTGAACAAATCAGTGCCATAATTCAATCCTAGGCTTTTCCTCTGCTGCAAATGGCCAGCCCAGCTGAGGTTGCAAACTCATTTTTCATAAGTAATTTTTTTCATCTGCATACTTCTGAACTGCTCTGTCTCACGGGGTAGGGTGAGTGGGCATACATTTCTGCAATCCCAAAAGGTAAGTAGATGTGCTCTGTTTTGGGCTGTCTGCAATCACCAATGTCAGGTAACGTTTTAGTCATTTGCATTCTTGCAAACTGTGAACTGTATGAGAGGTGACGTGTAGGAGGGTGAAAATTATATCTCTGGAACTTTCCAAGTGAATTTCCACATGTGGAAAGGCTGGAACAAGCTGTAAATTGAAGAAACTTACATTCACTTAAGCCTTTTTAAACTTTCTTCTAAATCCATTTAAATATCTTATAAGGTGATAAAATTTAAAAACCCCTTTTCTATGTTGACATGCTACTAATTTATCAACTAGTGTACTTTGAAGTGAGTGGGGAAGGAGGAAGATACTAACAATTTTGATAAATAACTTTCAACTTTCTTGCTTTAGAAATTATTACTCTTCAGCTGCCATGTGTTCTTTCCTACAATATTTCACTTGCACTTGTTCTGTTTTCTTCCTGTGATGGAAGTCTCAGTGGAAAGTACTATGTCATGTAAATAATATACACATGACAGTCTATTATTTTGTGAGGTTATTAATCCCTGTAGAGTTGAGAGCTTTCTGGTTTGCCTTAATGTAAAATCCATAAGCATGTTCCCATACAGAAAAACTCTCGCACTTGTATTTCATAAAGCTTAGAAAAGATCTTCCCTGAGATTTCCTGAGAAATTTTAAGAATCTTAAAAACATCTTGATATACTTTGAAATGCAGATTAGGATTCAGACAGGCTTCACTTTTATCTCTGTATACAGTACTCACGGATATTTAAAAATTACTTAAACCCCTGCTGCTTCTAAGTTTGGTGTGTGTTAATGAAGCCTTGAAGAAATCAATTTTAATTGCAGATGGCACCAACACAAGTTGTCCCTCTCAGGAACAGGGAAACATTAATGTAGGGAACTGGAATTAAGCCAGCTTGGAGTACAAGAGGTGTTCCCAAAGTCTCATATCTATACATAAATAATGCCTAATTCCCGCCTCCTTTATCATATATCCTTACTAAATACTTCACAAAGCTGCAAAGTTAGAAATGCATGTGTGAGTGTACAGTCAGAGTTTTTCTTGACTTGGAATTTTCTTGAGATAAGGTCTAAGTCACATCTATTTTACTATAAAAGCACAAAATTGGATTTTCAAAGTGTTGTAATTAGACAAATCAAAATAAGTGGCACTGATGAAATCCTCTTCCTGGGGACTGTTTTCACCCCAGGTTTCTACTTTCTAGCTGCTTCTAGAAAGTCTTGCTGTTCTAAAATTGAAAAGAGTTTTTTTTTCTTTTTTTCCTGTGGTGGAATTTTTCTCTTTCCCCTACATTTCCTCTCCCTTTATTTCTACAATGACTGAACTGTTCAAGCTTGATAAAAAAAGTAAAAAAAAAAAAAAAAAATTAAAAGTAATCACCTGTGGTCAGAGGCTCAGAAAATATAATCTTAGTGATAACTGTCTGAAAGATCTGTCATTGTCTGGAAGCAAGAGCTGTACTACGGACTTCTGTTATCTTTCTTGAAGCAGTGACAGCTTTTGCAGAATCTACGCTTTAAGAACCATTAAGTTTGTAACAACCATTATTAGGTACGGTTTACAGTATCTCCCTGAAAGAAATAATTTCGTAAAAGTAAAATGAAAATCTGTAAAGAAGAAAACTGAACAACTTACTTAATGGTCACTTGAAAAAACAAAATGACTTGCATAAAGTTGAACAGGGAGAACCAGTAAATATGCAGGCTGTGAAACATTTTTACTTCAAATACATGTGATGCCCCATAATCTCTTAGTAATTCTTTTGCAAGCAAACAGATGTCGAAATGCCTGGACTGCCCTCTCTTCCTCCTGTCCCATGCACCCCTGAGCTCTACATTCCCTGCAGGGTGGGGCAGGAAAGGTGCAAAATCTGGGGCGGTCTCTTTGGAGCTCCACAGCCTTGTCCCACTAGCCCCAAAGAAGCAGTTCATAAAAACAGTGAAACAGGCGTCAGCGACTCACAACAACTCTCCTGTTTCCTTGCAGGCTGTCCCTGAGGCAGTGGCAGTCTCTCTAGCCATGTTCTCTGGTGTCCGACACACAGGTAAACAAGCTTAGGGTTATTGTAGCATCATGACTTAACAGTCCGCTCTGAACACACTGAGCAACATCAATACCACATCTACACCCTGCTGAATCCAACTCAAGAAAATAAGCTGGGAAGCTGAACACCAAACACATAGTCAAGACTACAGGATCAGAGGGCAATTCACACAACCGAGTACAAGAAGTATCTAAGAAATAACAGTGAGAAAGTCATGTGCTGGAAGTGGTCTTTGTAAACACTGGGCATTGCATCCCTGTGTTTTACAAAGATCACAGAGAAGCCAACACCAGTGTGAATCTTAAAGACCAAATAAATGTGTGGTTTGCCTCCCAAGGTCTTTCCCCTAGTGCTATTATCTCCAACAAAGGGACCAGTGTTATAAAAAGAGTCAGTGTTGGCTGAAACACTTGAATACCATTAAGAAAAGTGTCTCCCTCCCTGGATTACAAACTAAAAGGTTTGACTATTTATTTATTTTTAATAAAATTGTAGTAAAATTATCAATGGCCCTTATGGTAGCAGTAGCTCCTATGTCTAAAGTGTAAGCCATTAGCTGTGAACATAACAAAACAATATTTTAAAAAAATTATAGGAGTATTTATAGTTCATATCAATCAGGCTTTTAAATGTAGGATTGTTTCAGTTTGGTTTGGTTTGGGGTTTTTTTGCTTTCACATTTTAACCTCTCTAATGAGAAGAAAGATGATGCTGAAAATACTGATGTTAACACCTGCTCTAAGTGTACAAACCCTGCCCCCGGACACATGTTCACATTTCTTTTGGCAGAAATAGTATGAATTCTGCACTGACCTTCTGGAATTTTGAAATTTTCTTCTTAGCAGCAGCATGAGATCTTCAGGAAAGCCCCACTGGGGAATATTTTTCCGTGTTCTTCCCTCCTTTTTTCTACTTCTGACGCCATCTGGTAAATTGGATTTTGGTACGTTTGCATAGCCACTTCTGTCATACTCTCACTTCATACTCTCAGTTTTTTCATTCCAACATTGCTGTACTCAGTGCTCTCCAATGCTTGTGCAAGCACGCTGGAATTATTCTTTTTTATTGGGTTACTAAGCACACCACTGAGGATGTTTACTGAGGAAGGAAAGCCTGACACGAACCAATAGATTAATAGAGAACTGGTCCCAGATTTTTTAAGAGAGTCTGGAGGGGGTTTATATTCCAGAATTTCATCTTTGGTGAACAATGCACTAAACTTTAATTGATTCCTGCACAGTGTCTTTGACTGATGAAACGGACACTGCCCAAAGAAAAGCAGCCATCAAAAGTTTCACATATGTATATACAAATGGCCTTGGAACAATTGCAGTGAGACTTTAGATCCTGCCCCAGTTCCATGCTGAACTCCAATTAAATGTTTTACCAAATACCAACAGTCAACTACACCCTGATTAATATTCCTTACCTCAAACTGTATCTGAAACAGGTTTTGAATAATACACAGAAAAAGTCCAATCTTGTTCCCAAGTAATATTGAAATCTTGTATTAGTGAGTTAAAACAAATTCATGAAAAGCTATAGTTTGATGTTACAGAAGATACTTTCTTATTGAACAGGGTTGAAAGAAATTACTTTTTATTCACACTCTTTTTTTTTTTTTTAATATGAGAGACAAAAGTTTAATAAATGTACTTCATATCTGCTGTGCTATAGCTGGGTACCCTTAAGACTGTGGTCTGAGTAACATGTAATTACAGCATCTTCTGATCCATCCTCTCACGGGTTTAGATATCTAATTTTTATTTTAATTTCCTTATCCTTGTAAGGAGACAAGAGTTAAGTAAATGGTCTGTATTTATCTGTCAGTCTTCAGACTTTCTGCTTTCTTCTCTTCCCCATCCTTCACCCTTTCTGCCACAATTTTTGTCATTTAATTCATGGTCATTCCAGCCAGGCTTGGCAGGCAAATAGACATCTCAAAGATGGGTCTGCCTGTGCGGGTTTCTAGGCATGATCAGCCAAGCTGGGTAGCGAGCCTAGAAGGAAGACACAGTGAGGATAAAGCAGGAGGAACAAGTGTGGCCTCTGTCTTACAAGGCTTTCAGATCTCAGTACCACTCTGGACGAGTGACAGGACATGTCATCTCTGGTGGATAAGAGACATCATCTAGGGTGTCAGCAACAAAATGGGAGGGAAGTTCATGCAAGGGGAAATTCTTCGTGAGACAGAAGGGACATATCTGTAAAGACAGAGGTTTCATTAGTTAAGCTGTTCATTAGTTAAGCAGAATGACTTTCAAGTACCTCTAAAATTAACATGGGTCCTAAGTCTTCAAAGAGGTCTTTTTTTTCCCCAAGATGTTCAATTGCTGTTTTTGTCTGTGTACACACATATATTTATTTTAATTAATTTTCCTTTACCCATATGAAGGCTATTAACACAATCAAGTACTTTTGCTCAGTAATTCCATCTCAGAGGCATGTATTTTGCTGTCAACAAGAAAAACAGCAGAATTCAAAACAGATCAGTTCTTCAGGATTACATTTGTTAAAAGATAACATGCTTTTGATTTTATGAATGAAACACACATGCTAAAATGACATTTTAAAAGCAGCTAGAGTAATGTTTGAGAAACAAGTCCTGACAACAGCTTGGGAAAATAACATAAAGCCATTTTCACTATGTTAATATAACTATGCATCTCAATGAGTGAAAATCCAAGAGGTAGCACATCCACTGTGATTCACTGAAATCCTCCCCTTTCTGGTAATATCGCCAGAAGAAACAAAACAAAATCATGTAGCACTGTTAGCCTTGTGGTGTCAGGAGTGGTGCTATATGTCATCTTAGGAAGAATTGCCAGTCAGCAATTGTCCCTGGCTATTTTTTTGGTCATTAAAATTGATTCAAACTCATTCCCTAAAGTCTTCGCAACATATTCTGTTAATACTTTGTTAATTTCTGTATGTCTTTATTCTTCAAACCTGCAATAAAATGAAGAGATTTTCACCCAAGACAAATTTTCATGGTGCTGTTATACTTAAATTATGGATTTTACATTCTGGATGTGAGATAGTTACTGTCAGTTGTGAACCTATATCTTGTACTGATGAGCAGTTATTCACCCACTGTTAATTTAGCAGAATGGCTGGACTGATAGAGTAATATGTAAAAAGTCAAAAATCTGGTGTACAATTTGCTGCAGAAATTTGTTTCTCCTTCTGAACTTTCTGCCATTTCTCGTAATGATAAAATGATGATTTTTTTTTCTCTTCTTTCCTTTTTGACAGAAGTCTTTATTATTTTCCTTACTTGTACAATATGAAGTATTTTATGCAGTGATTTATTTTTTTTAATAACTCAAACTGCATCTTTGCTATATTTCCTAATGTAGGCATGGAACAAGTTATTGAACTTGCTGAAAAAGAAATTCCCTACCTGCAAGTAACTTTTTTTTTTTTTTTACTGGCTGATTGTACTAATTTTAAGATTCAGTTCTGACTATACTTAAAAATCTCAGTGTTCTAAATGGCAACCAGAAAATCACCTAAGTTTTAAAAAGAAACTAGTTATGTAAACATGGGTCATCCTTGGGATACCCAGTTCAAAGCATTCTCAAAGAAACATGGGGTTTGGAAGGTATTGTCCCCTAGGAATTTTCCATCCTTTTCAAATCAAGCATAAGACAGTTTTTAAAAATTAAATCAATGGTCCCAATTGCAGCTAGAGGCAGACTTCCCAAAAATTTACAAGCTGGATGCTACAGGGTCAGGATGTTCTGTTTCCTCATAAGCATCCGAACACTGGAACTTTTTTCCAAAGTAAAATACAAATTCCAAGTTTTAGACTGTTTCCGCCCCCCCTCTAATCTTTGTGTGCGGTGATTGAGACTAGACTGCAAGAAAAAAAGACTTATCATTGACAAAATAGTTACTTTTGGAGTAGATATATCATCTGTATTGCTAAAGTCCTATTTAATGTAGTGGAGTGCTGTTCTGTTTTATTCTGTGCAGTGTAATTGTATGGTGTTGATTCAATCCCTGTGTCCACTTGAGTTTGACGCTAATCAGCTGTAATTGCATAATTTACAGAGAAATCCTCTGCTGGTCTAGAAAAGACCTTCTGCATTGCTGGGCTCTGTAGTATCAGGCCATCATTCTTGCGGTTCTCAGCCTTTCACAATCCCATTAGTTTGGCAAATGCCCAAAAACATATTTAGTCATGAACTCATTACTGATACAACAGGCAACACAGGGCATGAAACACAATGCTGCCCACAGCATTCCTCAATAATATGTTCTGGAATGCTTATCTTAGATTCCAACTTGTTATTACTTTGGCACACTTAAATAAATGGACCTGTCAACAAATAACAATGCAACAGGCAACGTTTCTTTCAAATTATGTCATTGCCCTCCAGATTTCATCGTCCATATGTGAGAAGCATGCTGTTCTTGGGAAATAAGAAACATGGGAAAAAATAGTGCATTTTTATTAGTATTTGACAGCAGTTCATGTGTGATGACTAAAGGAGGCAGTGATACCAATCTAACACAGAAGCATTATGGCAGCCAAGACCAGTAGCTTCTACCATATACATCACCAGTGAATCACTGCCTCATTTATCCAAACTACCACTTGCCACCAGGAGAATCCTTTGACTCCAATTTGTGTGCAAAATGGTGGCACACAAGAGGCAGCCATCCAGAATTTCAGAGGCAGAATTTAAGAAACAGTCATAAAAAGTATGTTTACGATGTCTCTGTGCTTCCCTGCATCCTTTTGCAAAGTATAGGAAAAAATCTTTATTTATGTAAGCATTTTGGTACCTGTTTTGTTCATTGGAAGTTACTGAAGTGCTTATTAGTAGTAAGGACCAATATGCTCTTCACATACATTGCTCAACAAGTAGAGTACTGAAAGAGTGGTAATTTTCTTTTTTTTTTTTTATGGTTTAGAGATTTAAAGATTCCGGTGAGATTAACAGTCTGAGATTTTAAGTGAGCCTTCACAATATTTCATACTTTAGGAAGAAGCTATTCCAGTCATAGGATCTCTGTGTGGGAAGCGTGTGGGAAGGAGTGTGTGCATAACTGAGGACCTTCTGAAAAGAGCAAGAGCAGCTCTTTCTTGGTTTACACACTTTTAAAGAATACAGTGTGGTTTTAGGATTGTGTTTAAAATCCATATAAGTACTTCTACTCTGGGCACTGGGAAAGGCACATCAAAGAGTTAAACATGACATTGAAAATGGTATGGTCAAAGAGAAGGCACGAGTGGGCAGTAAGTAATGCAGAGGCAGTATTGCTAATTGTGAGTGATGTGGGGTGTCGTCAGTTGTAAGACAAACCAATAAAATGGGCAATTTGTTAGCTATCTCTCTTTTTCTGTCACTGGGAGTTATCTTCAAACGCAAAAATATTAGAAGCAAGAACTATTCTCGTATATCCAAGTAGATGCTATATCCTGATACATCCAAATACACTCTTCCAAAACAAAAGTAGCGTAATTACATATTTTATTGTTAACATGCTGCTATTGCTACTGAGAGAGGCAATCACTTTCTTTGTCTTGGATTTTAAGTGTTCCTTCATTGCTGTACTTCCCTTACTTGAGGCTTTGCTTCCAAGTGATACGAATTTTGCTGCACTGAATCTCTATTTATGGCCAGTCCACTGCTGAAAAGAAGATTGACATTTTCAGCTATGCTGGGTATTTCCTATTGTAACAGCCTACTGTTTCCATAGAAATCCTTCAAAGTGTTTTAATAGAATGTGATTAAAAAAGGAGTTTTGTTGACACATTTATTCTGCCAGATTTTTAACAACTTGATTAATGTCTCCTCAATATTCACTGCTTTTAAAAAACAAAAACAAAAATGCAGAAAACGTACATGTTGCTGCAGCACTTTCACTGTCAATTTCCAAGACCCTTGAATTCACTTCTCCCTTCTCTTTTTTTTCCTCCCTATTCCACCTCTCAACCCTATCATCATTCTGTCCCTGAAAGCCCTTCTCTACATAAAATTAGCACTAGAAAATCTACAGTGGTGACAGAAAACCCTTAAATCAGATTCTGAGCATTTTATGATTCATCAGAAACTATCTATACCTCTGAATCAAGTTGCTTACTAAATGGTGGCTGCATTATGGGCAGAGCATTATGTGAGTAAACCATGCCACACATTGTCAGAACTTCTGGAGCCTGCTGGAGATACCCACGTTGAACTGAATACATTTTGTTTTAAGGGGGTGTTGATTTAAATGTTGGATGATTCAATGCCTCCTGCTGTCTCCTGCAGTGTGGGCATAATAGTCATACATTTGAATGCAGTGCTTTTTAATTGCTTTCATTTAATGTCCATCCTCCTCATCTAAGTCACTGCACGATACCAGTTACCCTGTGAAATGTTCTAGCTATTCCGTTCCATACTCACTCCTTAACAGGCTCCAAAGTTGTAGTCCAACCTTCCTAGGAGTCATTAATTCCATCTTTCAGCATCTGTGCAAGATACATTTCATTCCTCTCCTGTGATTGCTCTGTTCACAGAAAAAGAAGAAGAATTAGTTGTCTCTGTTAAGTATGAACAGAAATAGATAATGCTCACAATGGCACATCTTAATTTGTTTTATAATTAAGTTTTCTGACATCTTGAAATGAGGTTTTGGTGAGTCTGATGATGATCACCAGACTTTTTAAAGTGATCATCTGAAGTATTTGTTCATGACAGCAATGGAATTATTATGAGCAACTTCTAAGTGTTTGCTTGTGAACCTGAAGGTTAATTTGAGTTCTAGCACAGAGTGAGTGGGTTCCCACCTTTTGTATCCATTAGGTAATTTCAAAGATTTCAAGCCAGTAACCTGCAAAGCAGAACTCCCTTGATTTGCCAGGCCCTACAATGACCCCAGCCAGTGAAGCACAAGGAGACTCCTTAACTAAGCATGTCTGTTTATTCTTAGACAAAATGTTTTTCTTATTTCTGACTTCCTCCAATTATTGTGCATTTTACACATTTTGAGATAAGTTTCTGTGTGTTTCAGCATGGGCCTTTAGTGTCTGTTCAAATGTCTCCTGTAAGTATTTTGCAAATGTCTCAGACAGCAGGGTGTATCTAAAATGGCACTAGATGCCTATACTTAAGCACCTGAATCTCATCCCTTGTTACTTCTTAGCCAATATTTCCCTCACTAAACACTCTATAAATTAGATGAATATAAGGCACATTAAGTGCATCTTCAAATGACTTGTGGTAGTAAGCTAACTCTGCTACTTCGATTACATTTCCATTGGAGTGAATAAGACCCTTTTTATAGCAAGTATGTCACTGGATCACACTTCATTGACTATCCTGTGATATTTTCAATGTTATCAGAATGAATTGGTGTAATTTGAACATAAACCCCTTTGACTGTGGAGATTGGCTTCTGCCTATCAGTTGCTAAATTCTGTTCAGTGTACGTCAGAGACCAAAACTGCAGCTGACACCCAGTGATGAGGAGAGCTCTGTGCATGTCCCTGGAAAGAGAGGATTTTAGTGTCTTTCTGTCACTTGAGTAAAGTGTAGCTCTTGCCAGGGATTTCTGTAAGAGTAACAAGACTACCAGATATGATACAATCACTTTCTAAATAACACCTTCATGGCACTCATTTGTGGTTTTCCCCATATGGCTTGCTTTGAAGGCTCACCAGCAGCGAGTAAATATATGGACTGCTTTTTAGTTGCACGTAAACTAAACGAAGAGATTTATGAGGAAACTGAGAGAAAGCACAAAGTAGGAAAGCCTAAAAGACTTGAAGGAAAATTGAGAGTGGAACATCAGTGGAGGAGACTGACAGCAGATGCAGATCTGAAGAAAGACTGATGCATTGTGGTTTCTTAGCAAGCCAATCCAGCATATCTATGCAGCCATTACATTAAGAAAACCAGGGAACACAGTAGTCAGTGAAAGATGATATATTGCACCTCTGGTCCTGTTAAAGCAATTTTGCCCATTTAAATAGTAAACAATACAATCTCGTCTTGTGCATGAACCCAAGCATGCAGCCTTTTAAAGCTCTGATATCATAAAAAATGCTCAATGAATGGCATTGAGTGAACAGTATCATACAATATAAGTGGTTATGAGAGCTTTCAGAAACCCCCTTAGGGTCTTCTGAGTTATCTTACAGTTTGCTGCTGCTAAAATTCTTTACTTAAGGGATAGAAGCAGCTCATTAAATTAAATGCAGTTTCTTCAAGATTTGACAGAACATAATGAAGTTAATAGTGATTTGGATTAAGGAAATTTTGATACTGATATTTTTGCTCTGACTGTTGGCATATATTGAATGACTGGATAATTCCTTTGCAATGAATAATGGATAATTTTGTCTAGCATATTGTAATATTATGCACATTCATCATGCACAGCAGAGGTAAAAACTTTGTTCTTCCCTCTTGTTACATCTGGCCTGTGCTGAAATAGGAAACATTGAATTCAGAGAAGTGGAAATAGGGTTGTCCAGGGTTGCTGGGTTTTGTAACAGCTTTGCCAGTAAGAGCATGTTTAAATACAGAAGTTGTATGACTTTTTGTCAGATTTTCTGCATTCAGATCAGCATGGCATGCAGATTTCCCTGCCTTTTGTTATTTAAGCAAAATTAAGGTCATGTTTAGCATCAGCACACAAACTTGCTTCAGCTGACTACAGGCACAATGGTAGTTAAAGTCTAATTTTTCTTAATGCACTCTGTGAATCTGAGCATGCCATGAATTTTGCCATGCCTCAATTCTTATTGCTGCAGATCTTATGGTAAATGCTTACCAGTGGCATCATTACTGAAAAGTGGTTTTATATTCTCAAGTGAAAACACACAATAGCAATGTGGGGGGTTGTTGAATTGTACAGAAATATTGGGAGTGGAGAGCATATTGATTTATTTTTTTTTTGTTGCCTGGGGAAATATGATTTTGCACAATTTCAAATGATCTATCCAGAAATGAATAGAAAGAAAAAAACTTATCCCCAAAAAGCCTTCAGATGAAGGCTGTAATTTGGAAGCTCTGAGGAATTTCAGTAATGAGTATACTGTGAAAGTGCAAAATTTTCAGGCTTCTTCTCTCTTAGTCACAGAGTGGGAACTCAAGCTCAGTGGAAGCTATTCCCTGCAGAAAGGGAGAAGAATGGATCCAGCCACTAACTGGGATAATTAGATCCTTCCTTACACTATTTCCTTCCTTACACGTTTGACTGACCACATAAATATGTTTTGCCAAATATAAAAAAATGGCTTTGTGAATTTGATGGTTAAATAAACTCTGCTGACTTTAAGCTAAAAGCAAAACATGCATTTTCATATGTGGAGCACCACGAAGTTCTCTGAGGGTCTCGCATGAACCAACTGCTTTGTGGAGTGGGCAGCACACTGCCATTCAAATCCAAGTATGCACTGGAAGTGCATGCAGCATCTTCAAACATAGGCAGATAGGTGTGTTAAGTACATCATCTTTGTAAAATGCTGAGAATGTTGATTCTACAGCTCTATTAGCTGAGTTGCAGTCTCAGCAACTAGGAGAAATATAGAAAAAAATTCATCTGGGGAGGGGAAAAACAAGAGAGAGAGGAAGAAGATGTGAGCTGGCCTACTGCACTCTTTTTCTGAATGAAAGGGTACTTGTGTTTATACAGAACAGGTAGATAGACCTGTCCTGGTGCTACCAGAAGCAATTACTGCCAGGGACTTCGAGGACCGTCAGGGACCAAAGTCCTGGCTGCTAGGAGATAAGTGGAAGGAAAGAGTTTGGGAGTTGGCCAGTAAACATTGTTCTTGAAAGATTACTTATGTGAGCGCCGCTCATTGAAATGCAAGCCCTCTAGCCTCTCTGGGAATTACCTGTCTCTTCCCACACACAGCAGTCCTAAAAAGGCTTCTGGGAAGGGGAAAAGGCTGTTTCTTCAAAGTTTCTTCATACATCCCCTCAAGAGATTTATTGCTTTCAGATGCTATTTCTCACTCAATGTGTTTAACACCACTTTTCAGCACAGCTCTGCCCTTTACTCAGTAGGATTAAGTCTTTGTCAAGCCTGGTGAACTACAATGGGCCAAGACTGGTTTAGGAACCTTTTCTCTTGTGTTGAAGTACAGGCTCTACATAAGCCTCAATCTGAGTGCAGGAACTTCTTGTCTATGGCCTTTTCTGACTGCAGTCTAGTTTTATGCTCTTCTTACTGTATCTTTTTCCTTCTGATATCTCTATAACCCAATAGTAAACATTGGGTAAGCAGAATAAAAGGGCAAAAAGAGCAGCATGAGCTACAGCAGATTACATTCTCCACATTTATTGCATGTTACTACAGATATGTTAGCTTTCTGTACATATGCGTTTTACTTGCATCTCCTTTTTTTATTGCTTTGCTTGCCCTGAAGTGGCTGATTTATGTGTTTTTAAATACTTGGTGTAAACAAATGAGTACATGAGACCTTTTGCAGTACTTGTGAAACCCCTCCCAAGTCCATCTGTCCTTTGCAATTGTTCCAAGCCACAGAAAGGAGTGTGTACATGTGCTTGTGTGTGTGTGTATGTAACTATATATACAGCTTAATAATAATCAAGCCTATGCTTTTTCCATTAAATGGTACTGGAAAAAAAAACAGTCTTAAATACATCATAGTTGCAATACAAGATAGTTTTTTACCTTTTCACTAAAAATTAAAAACAAAAAAGAATGTGTCATGCAAAATTGCAAAGTTTGCTGAAGAAATCTGAAGTGGAATGTACTGCTTCTTGAACTGAGTTAGTTATGAGAAGAAAAGGAAAGTAAACAAAGAATGAAAATGGGCAGTACCTCCTTTTTCTTTTGCAGTAACTTGTGATGTCAAAATTTCTTCCTAATGTCCCATTCTTCTCATCCTCCCCTTCCAGATGTGTCTCTCCCCCAACAATAGTACATAAAGGAAAGGTTTTAGGTGAGCAAACTTCTCTTTGTAGTGTGGCAGTTAGACTTGTTCAGAAAATAGGGAAAAATTTTCATTCAGATATATCCTGGTTCCTTTGTGAAATTCATAATTTAAATAGCAAAGACACTTCAATATTTCAAATATTTGAATCAGAGAGTTGCAACTGTGCTGAAGTGTTTATTGAAAATGCAGACCATTTTCCCACTGAAATTTTACTGCCAATGAAAAACATTGCCACTTTCTTTTTGTCAGATCTAGTGCAATCTTATTTAAAATTAAATTAAACAGCAAATTCAGGACTATTTAATGGATTGTTTAACATTATTTAATAGGTTGTCTCAACAGGTTGAGATTTTGAAGTTTTGGGGTTTTTCCTTGTGTGTGTATGTGTGTTTTCAGTAAGACAGTTGTAAACCCCTGTTTAGGTCATGCTTTAATACAGCTAGTGGCACTTTGGGGATGAGATCTGAGCACCACTTAAATTAATACACATTTTGTCATTTCTGTGGATGAGACAGCGTGCCTAAATAAATTCTTTCACCACTAAGCTACACTGTTCTGAAGCTAATGTTTAATGTCACTGTGTGATCCAATAGTATTATTGGTTCTTTATCATCTAAGGACAGTTATTTCAGGACTTATATATGAAGTAATTTGCAGTTTTACTTTCTGTATGTTCAAAGATGTGATGTGCAAGCTCTACATGAGCCACAGTTATTGGCAATATATTAGGTTAGCTCTAGTGCTAATGTGTTTGTGGAAAGAGTTTCTTGACGTTTCTTTATGTCTAAATAGCATGCCATGAACCTTTAGTGACTTTATCACTTTTTCCTCCAGATAAATGATAGAAGTGCAAATAATAATGTTGCATTTACAATATCCTCTCTCCTCTGCAAATCTGTTGTTATTGTTATTTTAGTAGTGATACTTCTTGTTTCAGTTTTCCTCCCATAATGTTATAATTGAATGAATCCTGGAAATGCAGAGGGAGCATTACAAGAATTATACAAATAACTTAAGAGGTGAGGAGAGAAAGGGAAAGAACACTTTAAGACTCCAAAGGAAAAAAGAAATCCTAATCATCTGTTCCTAATTTATCCACCCTAATACAATCTGCCCTATCCAGCTCATCATCTCCTGATGTATAATGCATGGATAAATATTGCTACCTATGTACTCTGTGAATGCAAAGGTAGTTTATAATTCCCCTGAACGGTTTTATTAATAGTACAGTGTTAACCACCTTGGTCTGAGTCATAACTAATTGTTACTCTATATTTGTGAAACCCAAGGAAAAGAAGTCAAGAGGAGGCAGAAGATGGGAAAAAATCCCACCCTGGAGTTAGGTGTATTAAAAGAGTAAGTTCTTTTAGTCTAAGCAAGAAGCTGGTAATACTTGTTAATGTAGTCATTCTTTAAAACAGTTTTTCAGGTATTAAATTAGAAATCTTCACTATGCTCTAGCTATTAACAGAAACCACCTGAATTTCTGGATGGAAGTCCAATGGAAACAGAATTATAATATCCGAAAGCCTATGTAATGGCATGTTAAGTTTTCCATTGACTGGTTTCAGCCCTCATATTCCCTTTTCATTTTTAAAATATACTATTAAGGAGAGGTTGAGAGGTGAGCAAGTTTGACATCTTACCCATTTGTTTCTTCACAACCTATTACAGAAAAATATATCTCTTAGTTTTAAAGGAAATAAATCTAATCAGTAACATTAAGTTGTGTAATACACACCCCATTAACCTTGTGCTTCATGCTGTCTCCAAAAAGCCTGCATAGAAAGGTGGCACACCAGATCACTAACAGGACCAGGAGAGAAACCTGAATATGCAAAATATCACTCAAAGTCCCTGTATTCCTTCATCAGTGTGCAGACTTTGCAGGAGATGAAGTCCAAGGGAGATCTGGCAACAAAACAGAGGGAGTTCTCTGAATATAGCTGCACGAATTGGGCAGGAGAAAAATCCTGGTAAACAGTAAAAAGCACCGGTAAATAAATATAAATTTACTGCTCTGAATTCCTCTGAACCCCTCTGAACCCTGACAGTGACAATTCGTTCCCAAAGAATACCTATTTGTCATTCCACCCACTGCTGTGCTATAGCCGACACTGAAAACATATTAGGAAAGTGTATGTAATGTTCAAGGCATCTTCAGGCTCTTTCAGATGTAGGAAAATCCAGACTGGTTGCTCAACCACCTTTCCTACCAAAACACCAGCTGGAGAGAAGCTCCTAATTATTTGGAACTCAGTGTGCTGTTATGAGCTTGAACAGATGAAGACTAGACAGAGCCAAATTGCCCTTTCGCACCACCTTAACACTGGTATAACATCACCGATTTAAACACCATTAAGTGACAGATGAGTAGGTCTGCATATCTGCATGTAATGTGCAGAGGGAAATGAAAACTTTTTCTTTAAAGGGATCTTTAAGAACTGTTGTGGGCAGAGGAGGGAAGAGGAAACACAAAATAAGATGGTCAAAAAATGAAAACAAGCAGTTCACAGGGTAGGAGGAAGGCGGCTCATGAGGAGAACAGAACTCCCATGTTGAGAGACCTCTGTGCATAGTGTGCTTCTCTTACTGTCATACCTGCAGTATGCAGCAAACACAGAAGAATGCTGTGAGTATTGATGATCAGTGATTTTTCATTCCTGAGTTGTGGAATGTCCAGGTTAAGCTGTGTGAGCATAATGTAAGTAATAACAGTTCATTCAGGAAGCTGCAGAGGTTTTGGCAGCTCCTTCAAAATTAACACAAATACTTGGAGATTTAAGGGGTATGGATTAATTTTGTTTTGTTTATGTTCATTTTGAACAATCTTTTACCCTGTTATCACTTAATGTGAATTGATTCTTGGGAGAATTTTCATTTAGTCTATTTAAGGAAATAGAAATTTAGAAAATTATCTTTCATTACTTGTAATGCTGCTAGTTTCACTTTTGCTTTAGCCTCTCTAGCACAGAATTGGCTGGATTGTATCAATTGACTATTTAGATTCATATAGCTCTAGGCAAAATATCAAGCACAGAATACGTATGTCATCCCTGAAACTACTGATAATAATGTCGTTAACATGACCTATCAGTCTTTATATTTTTCAGCAAGAAAAGCTAACAGTCAGACCACTTCGTTAGCAGAACACAACTGTAAGCCTCTGAAGTATAAATTAAATCTCTTCTTGCTGCCTTTATCTGACTCTCCAAGCTACAGAGGGAGTATTATCAAATCATTTCTTTACACTGCAGAGTAGCATTACTCTTTGGAAGATCTCCAGCAGATGCTGCAAGGAGTCCTTTAGGGGCAGCTCTCCACAGTTCATGCTGCTTTCCTCTTAGTGACATGGAGTCAGAAGACTGTGCACAGGCAGTATTTGATTTTCCTCCATTAAAAATCCTTAAAGCTCCACGGGTAGTCTCCTCTCCTCTAAGAAACCCAAGAATGAAAGCCCTAGTTCAATGAAATTGCCTTTTAATAATAGAATCATAGAATATCCTGAGTTGGAAGGGACCCACAAGAATCATTGAAGTCTGACTACTGGTTCTGCACAGGACAGCCCCAAGAAACACACCATGTGCCTGAGAGCACTGTCTAAATGCTTCCTGAACTCTTACAGCCCTGGTACTGTGAACACCTCCCTGAGGACCCTGCTCCAATGCCCAGCCATTCTCTAAGTGAAGAATCTTTACCCAATCTCCAACAAAAACCTTCTCTAACACAGCATCCTACTGTTCCCTTGGGGCCTATTATTGGTCACCAGAGAGAAGAGAGCAGTGCCTGCCCCTTGTGAGGAAGCTCTGGACAGCTTTGAGGTCTTCCCACAGTCTCCTTTTCTGCAGACTGAACAGACCAAGTGACCTCAGACACTCCTCATATGGCTTCCCCTCAAGGCTCTTGGCCGTTTTCACAGCCGTCCTTTGGACACTCTCTAATTACTTTATATATTTTGTATATAGTGGTGCCCAAAACTGCACACAGAACTTCACATGAGGCCGCCCCAGTGCAGAGCAGAGTGGGACAACCCCCTTCCTTGACTGGCTGGCGATGCTTTGCCTGATGCCCCCCAGGACATGGTTGGCCCTCCTGGCTGCCAGGGCACTACTGACTCATATTCAACTGGCCATTGACCAGGACCCCCAAGTCCCTTTCCATGGCACTGCTTTCCAGCATCTCATTCCCCAGTCTGTCCATACATCCAGGGCTGCCCCATCCCAGGTGCAGAATCTGACACTTGTCTTTGCTCATAGGGTTGGGGGTTGCCCAGCCCTTCAATTTGTCGAAGTCTCTCTGTGGGGCCTCCCTGCCTTTGAGGTGGTCAACAGCTCCTCCCAATCTACTACAACTGGCAAACTTGCTTAGTGTTCCATCCAAGTCATTCATGAAGGTGTTGAAGAGAAGTGGGATTAAGATGGAGTCCTGTGAAACCCCACTAATGACTGGTCACCAGCCTGGTGTTACCTCATTTGCTGAAACTCTGTGCCTGACCCCTGAGCCAGTTGCTCACCCACCCCACGATGTGTTTATCCAGCTGTGTGCTGGACATTTTGTCCAGAAGGATACTGTGAGAGACAGTATCAAAAGCTTTACTGAAATCCACAAAGATTATATCAACCGGTTTCCCTTAATCAACTAGGTGGGTTACCTTGTCATAGAAGAAAATTAGGTTTGACAAGCAGTATTTTCCCGTCTTGGAACCATGCTGGCTGTGACTGATGACTGCGTTGTCCTTCAGGTGTTTTCCAATACATCCCAGGATAATCTCCATAATTTTACTGGTCACTGCAGTGACACAAACAGGCCTTTTAATTTGTCATCCTTCTTGCCCTTCTTGAAAACTGAGGCAATGTTAAATCCCTACCTCATCAGCCGGAAGCCTAAAGAATAGACAACAGACTATTTTTTTTCAGGGACTGTAAACAGATAAATAAGAATTCAGCAATCTGTAATTTAGAATATAAATTTAGGACTATGCCCCTGCTAACATTAATCAATATACATGTTGATTTACATAGAAACAATACAGATAATGTACTGAATACACTATTCAGGATATAAGAGTTTCACCTGTGGAGAATTTATAGCCCCCGTGTATGCCAAGAAAAAAATGTTGTTATTATACGCAGAACTGCAAGGAAACTTGTATTATCAATCAGGCAATAGCATGTCATGTATTTCAGTTCATAAAACTGGCATTTTTAATAAAAGGTGTCAGCTTAATTTAGAGTTTAAGCAGAGAACATAGAGAAATATTTTCCAGTTCATTAGGCCACAGGCCCATAGCATGGAAATAAATTCTTCTGATGAATCCTGTCAGCACACTGTAATTCCAACACTGCCATTTTCTGAAATTAAGCAGACCCATGCCACCCTTTGCTCTGCTGATGGAGCTCCAAATGCTTCACAAGAGTTTCCCAGGGCTGGTTGTGATGCTGCGTCATAGTGGGAGCCATCTCACAGGATGCGCATGGGGAACGGAAGGGGTGTTTTGCCCTGAGTAAGTGGTTTGAGATAAGTTATGAGCTCATGAGTCAGGAAAACAAGCTATTTTCAGTTTATGCTCTCTGCCAGGTTCTGTTCTTGATGCCCACTCACATAAGCATAATTGTTTTGCATTTGTAGCACTGGAACAAGAGCAAGTTTTGAGGACCTGAATATAAGCTGTGGAAGCTGCCTCAATGTAAGGAAAAGGAAAGAAGAAAATCCCAAGTAAGCACTGCAGCTTCTGTGTGTTTGGGAGGGAGGAATTCTATCATGTGCTGCCTGTTGGAGGGGTTTCCCTTCTTTATTGTGCCAACTGGCAAATCTCTTACTGAAACTTCTGTCAGTTTTCAGTATTACTACCAAAAATCAGTTGGCAGTTGTAATCCTTTTGTTTAGATAATTGAAATCCACTGTAGAACAAAAGATTTACATCATCTGCAAAAGTATTCCAGCTTGTAGAAAGTGTATGGAATTCTTTGTTATTGTTGACATTTTCTTTTCAACCATTCATATTTCTAAAGGAGCAAAAATGTCTTGGTGCAGCTTGCCTGGTGATTGCATTCAGGTTAGATATTTAGAAACAAATATTGCTAAGCTATAGCACTGTTGCTAATGGTAGGTGAAGGTTGTCTTGTGTCATGTGAACTGGTCAGAGGGATGGGCACATTTCATCTGCATTTTCCCTCTTTTTATGAAACAATACACTGTGAATTGGAGAACACTTCATTTAGCATAAATTGTGCAACAAATGGCTTGCCTAAGGGAAATGGAGCACACAGCTTAACCACAAAGATTAAAAATATTTTTTTTTGTTTTCAGATCTGGCTAATAATTACACAGTGAACGGTGTCTTTGTCTGCCTCTTCTGCATACAATGTATACATGCTGTTATTTGTGAAAATATCTTTGCTCTCCTGAAACCCCACTTGGAGTACTACATCCAGGTCTAGGGTCCCCAGCACGTGGACCTTTTAGAGCAAATCCAGAGGAGGCCACAAAGATGCTCGGAGTGCTGGAGCGCCTCTCCTATGAAGACAGGCTGAGAGAACTGGGATTGTTCAGCCTGGAGAAGAGAAGGCTCTGGGCTGACCTTACTGGAGCATTTTCAGTGTATAAAGGGGGCTCATAAGAAAGACAGAGAGAAAATTTTTACCAAGGCCTGAAGTGACAGGATAATGGACAGTGGTTTTAAACTGAAAAAAGATAGATTTAGGCTGGACATAAGGAAGACTTTTTTTTTTTACTGTGAGGTTGGTGAGAAATTGGAAGAGATTGCCCAGAGAAGTTGTGGATGCCCCATCCCTGGCAGTGTTCAAGGCCAGGTTGTATGGGGCCCTGAGGAAACCGGGGCAGTGTGTGGCATCCCTGCCCGTGGCAGGGGGGCTGGAACTAGATGATCTGTAAGGTCCCTTCCAATGCAAACCATTCTAATAATTCAAATAATTCTGTAATTCTATGATTCCGTGAAAATTAGACTTTTCTTCCATTTATATCTGCCAAGATACTGTGTTCAAAGGGGAAACCATGTGATCCAACACTGGGCACAGTTGTTCTCCATTCTGCTGCCCAACTGCCTTGGCCTCTGTGTGAGTTGAGTCATTATCTAGTTATTATTAGAGAAATTGCCCTAATTTGATATTAAGAGAGGAACTATAATTGAGTGGAAACAAGAAATTAAGGTTCAACAATGAAAGTGTCCCGGAGAGTGAATTTGGAATTAATCTTCCAGTGGGTTTACAATGTGTCCACAAAAAATAGTACCATATACCCAAATTTTTTTCAGTTACTCTGTTTTAGCAACTAATAATATAAGATTTTGCAAAATTTAGAAAATTTGAGTATTTGTTTCATATAATTCTCACGATGAGGAAATGAAAGAAAGTTTATGTGTCAAATTATTGTCTCCCACTATCTTTTAATGAAAGATTTGGTGGCTGAACAAAATTTTCAGATCAGAAACAGTGCTAAGCACGAAGCTCATACTTCTTCCGAAAGTGCTAGAAGTAAAAGTTCTTCTATTATTTCACTTAACATAGATTTTTTCCTAAAGGTCTGTCACAAGAGCTTTTTAATTTGCTCCATGATTTTAGTGCCATGATAATGGAAAGATAAAAGTAACGTCTGTGGTTCCAGTATTTACCAGTGCTATGTTAAGTTATCCTCATAAGTATTGTAACTTCTCTTGTTGCACAGATCTAAATAGTATTACACATATCAATCCTCCAGAAAGTATTGTTTGCTAGCCTACAGCAGAATAGCCACTGAATTTTACAGTACTCAACCTAACAATATTATTTACATTCCATTGTTACAGAAATAGTGCACTGTGGCTCCCGGTTAGCAGGATTTCTAAGTGAATAATTAATGCTTGTCATTGATTCTTATTAAAATCACTGAAAGTATTCAAATTCTTAAAGCTCTGTATTTTAAAATATTTTCCTGAGTCAGACTTATATACCTTAAAGCAGTGGAAGTATTTTCACTGAAATTAGTAACAACTGGGAAGGAAAACAACTGCAGTAATAACCATATTTTTTCCGTAAGTGGTATGTAGGGACCCTATACTTGCCTTACATGTCTATATTTTTTTGTTCTGTTCAACTCTTTTGCAAAAGAGTTGGTGTAGCTGTGCTAATATACTTTTTTTTTGTGGGAACAGTTTTAAGTAAGGAGATCTTTAGTTGTTCCCTCTTAAAACAGTAAATAGGTACTTCCATCTTGAAGCAAGGAATGTCTGGTTTTGGTTGGTTATATTTTTCTATCCCCCAGCCAACATGCAACCTCAAATATGCATATGCATTATGTATAGTGTTTAGGGTTTACTTAGTAGAAAGCACGAGTTATATATTCAGTTTTGCCACAAAATAGAAGTCCTTTCTTCCAAAGGAATGTCCAGATTTCTGCTATGCCGATTGGCTGAAGGACATATGTTTGTTTGCAATTTATGTGTTTTGTTGTGCTTTTTTTTAAATTTCATCTTTCTGTGATAGTTTGTAGTGAAGCTTTTCCATTTTCAAGTTCTAAATACTTCCTGGGATAAACTAATAGGATGTAAGAAGGAAGATTGTCTTATTCAGTAGCCAAAAATAAGTTTAAGGAAGGACATCTTATTGGTCTGGATTTGGATTCAGATTTGTAGTTGTTGTTGATGTGGTGGTGTCACCTGTAGCATCAGGCAAGTAGGTGGAATGGGGCAGGTGGCGTGGCTAATTGCCTTAGTGTTTATCATGTCTTGCATGAGGTTTTTAATATCAAGACACAAGATGAATGGATCATTAGGAGTTTGGCAAGAGTGTTTTGTGGGAAGAGTAGCCTAGGAGGAATACCACTGCAATAAGCACAGCATAAAATATGAAGATAAGCAGAAGAGAGAGCTTACAATGGCAAAACGCACTATTTGTATCAGCTTAAGCTTCTGAACTCATAGTTTGGAGAAATGAAAGCAGTAGTTATTATCTGTCTGGGATCTGCTTGAGTCACTAAACTCTTGTACCCATAGCCTGTGTGCAGACAGAATTTTCATTGCTTTTCATCCAATTGTCAGCAGAAAAGAAATTTTAGGGCGCTGTCAGGACATTTAGCTTGCTGGATTGCATTCACTGAGGTGATTTCCCAATATGTGATATGAAGTGGTTGGTCATTTCAAATTCTTTTTAGTCTCTCACTATCACTACTAATTAAGACGACTTTATCCTTAAAATATTTTACATATTTTGAAGTAATTTCTCAGCTCTATTTGTATCTCTTTAGTGGAGCAGTATAGAGGGACACAACCCAGATGTCTGCTAGAAATCTTCTGCTGGATGTTACAGACGCGTTTAGGAATCTCCGGCATAGCAAGATCTGATAGAGCACAACTACAGTCTCCCTGCCTCTCCTAGATACCCATGCAGAAATCCCCCATTAGCCTCCACAAAACATCTGCTTGTGCCACTGTTCAGCAGCACATATTCATTCCACAATTCTTGCTACCAATGTATTGTTTAGGCATTCTTCTTATGGGTGGTCAATGGCATTTCCGTGTGAGTCACTGTATGTATGTCATTCTAAAGAAGGACATTGCTTAGTTCAAACTTCTTTTTCTGAGAAGAACATTCCTAATAAATTCTGAAAAAGAGTTAGTCTTTCCTTTATCAGGAAATCTCACTTTGTGCTGGTGTGAGTGTTGTTTTGTTTGGGAGGGGGTGAGATTGGGTTTTTTAGATCTTTTTAGTTACCTATTACTTATAGTGAGCATTCTTGCTCTATTATCATATGCAGTAGGGTTTAGAACAGTGAATGCTATTTGTCTCAATATTTATAAAAACGTGCTTCTTGAGTAGTTCCTCATTCAATTTTAAGGTTACACAGGCAGAA
This sequence comes from Pipra filicauda, assembly GCF_003945595.2. NCBI lineage: Eukaryota > Metazoa > Chordata > Aves > Passeriformes > Pipridae > Pipra > Pipra filicauda. Next base: position 3,633,110 of record NW_024103851.1, on the reverse strand, counting down.
CATATACAGCTGGGCTGAATATAATATCCACTGAACTGCTTGTGAGACACAGGATCAGAATCGCACTGAAATATTGATATGGGTCAGAACCAACTCACTGTCAGTGTGTGTGCGTGCGGGGAAGGGCTGGGCCCAGACCTGCAGGTCCATGGTAAGGCCTGCACATCAGGCCTGTTGAGGGCACAGGGCAGAGCTGGAAGGTCCTGCAGCCCACATGAGCCCATGGCATCACTGAAGGCGGTGCAGCCGGACTGTCAGTCAAGGCAGACCTGCCTGGTAGCCCACCCACACCAAGCCCCTGGAGCCTGTGACTGCCTGCAGCACACCTCACTCTGGCCTGGAAGGCACCGACTGGATATCCTGCCTGGGAGGGAAAACTGAACTCTGTAAATACAAGAGACTCCATGTGAGCTCTGTCTCTCTCTTTTCTCCTGCTGCCTGCACCACGTGAACCATCAGATCTTGTCGGTAACCATTTTTCCTGTCCTCGCTCTCCTTCTGTCTTTCATCTCTACTCTTTTATCTGTGTTCTTATTTTACTCTTTTCCTTCCGTTATGGGTAACTTAAAACCAATGAACTGTGCTTTACTAAAGCTGGTATATTGATTATTTGTAACGGTTTTTTTCTGTGGAATGGGTTTTTTTTGTGATGAGTGTTTTAGTGAAATATTTTTTCTTGCTTGTATTTTACTCCTGTAAAACCTTTTGCCAAAATATCTTATTTTTCTCACTAAATTAAAAGAATTTCCCTTAGAGAAGTGTGTGACTCTTTTTCCAGATGCGAATTCGAGGTTATAATGAACAAAAAGGCTTTTAAAAAGTCTTAAATAAAATGTAACTACTCTGGGCAGGTTATGGCTTAAAATCTGGAGTGTAACACATATGTTTAGGAAGTACATGTCTATGTGGTCTCTAGATCTCTACTCTTTCTCCATCTTTCCTCTTCCTACAGTCACCAACTCACCTCTCCTAGTTTTGGTTTTAATGAATCATTTCTATCATTTCAGAGACTCACAAAATGTTCTGAATCGGAAGGGACCCACAAGGATCATGGAGTCCAACTTTTAAGTAAATTGCCCATACGGGGATCAAACCCATGAGCTTGGTGTTATTAGTACTGTGCTCTAACCAACTGAGCTAATCTCAAGGTCCTCTTGAAGATAAAATTTTGGACTCATTTTTTTCCTTTTTTATTTTTTAATAAAAAAAAAAATCCTAGCCTTTGTGCTTTTGAGACAGGTACTCTATTTATAGCCATCTACTTCATTTCATATGCTTTAAATTAAATCCATCCTGCACAGCTACACAGGATTATACAGCATTTATGACATTTTGACTTACTGAGATCATAAACAGTAACAGAAGTAGTAGAAGAATCTCAGCCCCAATAAAAACAACTGAAAATGGGAGCAAAAATGTGCAGCAAACTGAACAACTGACTGCAGCCCCCATTCCCTGTCCCTGACCTGAACTAAAGAAGAGCCAGAGCTAATTCAAAACTGCAGTTGAACAAATAATCTGTGAAAGATAAAAAGCAGCTCTTTGAAGTTATAAAATATAACACTCGTTTTCCTTCCTGACTATCTTGGGGGCAATTCTCCTGTCAGTTCATTAGAAATGGCTAATCTGCATATTTTGGTATCTGAATTGCTGGCAACTATGTTTTGCATAGTTATTTAAATGAGAAAAAGGTTAACAGAGTAATTGAATGTAATAAGATTCTCCATTGATGATAAACGCAGTGGGCCATAGGCCCAAGCTGAGAGGAAGAACTGACCTTAGAAAGCAGTTTTACAGTGCTAGTATTAACGTGTAGTGTAGCAAACATCGACTGGGCTCTGCTTCTCATATTCAGAGAAGGAGAAACATTGTAGCATCATGTTCTCTGGTGTGAAAATACTATACTCCAATTTAACTTTGATTAGTATGATCCTAGTGAACAGAAGTCAGGTCAGATCAATTTGAGACCAAAAATTGTTTCTCAAGCCCACCTCAAAATGTTAAAGCTGCCTTTGCCCTCACAAGGGTATTTTGAGGATTAATGTCCTGTCAGCACTTTGAAAATGTAAAGTGCTAAGTATATATTATTATAACCCTTTCCATTTATTACTTTTATTGATGGTCTCGTGGTTTCCATGACGCTATGTTGATTTGAACGGGATTTTCCTGCAGTGTGCATTTCATCCCATGAAGAGTAAAAAAACAAATAGTTCTTTTTAGGCCTTGTGCCTTGTTGGATAATATCCAGTTACTGGGGGACTTGTTTATGACCCACTATCTCTGTGCTGTGAAAACCTTACTGCAATACATTATGCAGCTGTTTGTTTTCAACTTTGTTTTCTCAACTGTATAAGCTCTCTGCTGCTACTGAGACCTATGTGCTGCTCCTAACTGACTCCTAAGGGGTTCCTGAGTGAAAAGCAGACTCACCACCCACTGAACTTCTGTATTTTTTACAGTAGGTGCCTTTTTCTCATAGCTATTCTGGTATGTTCAAGGAATGGAGCTGAAGCCAGGCTTGTCAATCACTGGCAATCAGGGAATATCTTGCTTGTTGAAGTTCAGTCCAGTTTTTACTGCATCCTCTGGCATTGGCATTACAGCCAGACCTCCTGGTGGCCAAGCTTTTCTCAGGAAAATTCCAAACTTTATTTCAAAATTTTAGATTTACACTTTGGATCTGTAACATGTCTGTCTAACTCCCAGCCAAGTCCCCAGGCGGCATTTACTTTTGGAGCAGTCTGCCTCCTCAGCTCTGCTTTCCTGCAGGCTTCAGGGATCAAGTTAGTCCAAGAAAAGCCACAGGCATATGAGCCATATGTGCCTTTTGTTTCCTCCTCTGTTGAGAGTCTCAGCAGGAAGGTTGGCCCTGATCTGTCAACAGTGTTCCCTTGGCCTACAGCCTCAACCAGGTAGGTTTTCCTTGGCCCTCATGTCCCCTTAAGAAAAGGCATAAAGAGAGTTGGAAGCCACAGCTGCAGGACAGCCAGCCCCCCTCTTACAACAGGCCGTGTGGCAGGGCAAAAGTGCAGCAGGTTGTGCTCAAATGTATGGATGATTTGCTATACAATGCAGACAAAAAAGGTATCTAAGTCTGTGTTGTTGTCATGCCTCTGACATCTTTAGGGCCTGCATGAGCTGCCATGCTTTAACTATATCTCTCCACACCTTTCTCCCCAGAGGTCCAGGATGCTTGGAGGTGGTCAAAGCCAGAATGTGTTGCAAAGAGTCTTGGACCTACCACCTCTTTAACCTGTCATGTACCTTGCTGAATCATTTCACAGACTGACATTTTCAGGAGAAACACAGACCCACCTTTCTTCTGTGAAATACGGGGGGGGGGGGGGGGTTTGTATCACATAGAACAGCAGAAAAATGTAGGTTGGAAGGGACCTTAGAGGCTCATCTAGTCCATTCTCCTCTTTAAGTCCAAGAAAGGCCCATTAGTTAGTATTCAGCCATGTGGAACATACAATATGGGTTCTTTACCAAAAATCTATCCTCAAAATTTTTTTAGACCATTTTCTTAGCTTAGTTTTGCTCTCTTGTTCGACCTAAGGAGAGAATAGAGTACAGAGAGAAGAGGGGAGGGGAGGGAAAGCTGATCATGCAATCAAGAATGTTTTGTTTAGCACCTTTTGGAATAAAGCAGGAGTGCTCAATATTGAAACAGCAAAACCTCAAACGTGATGATTCCTCTAGACCTACAGCTCTCCAGCTCTGTCAAAGCAATTTCATTAAGGCACATACAGAAGAATTGCATGTAGAGGTAGCTTTCTTGCACAGCTTCAAGGGTCAGCAGCTGACATCTTTGGCTATCAGGACAGTCAACAAAAAGCACATGTAACCCATCTGTATCTTGTGACCTCACCTGTGAGTTGATAAATGATATAAAGTTCAGAAAGTTCCTTGATCTATGTGCTCATAGTCCATGTTTTCCATTGTTCCTCAAAGTGATGCTGAGATAGCAAAGAAACCCAGACGTGATGCATGCCACACTGTCTCTGGGATTATGACTGTCAGATCAGATGAAGAAACCCCAGATCTTTAATCTTAGACTAGCCAAAGAAGAGAAAAGGATTCCTATTCCCTCAAGGGAATTCCCTCCTTTACAATCCTGTGTAAAGGAAGTAATATTACTCTATGGATCCCAATAGAAAAAAAAAAAAAAAAAGAAAAAATATAGAAGTAGAAGAACTTTGAGGCTTTTTGGTGTGTTTTATTTTCTGTGTAATTCTAAGGCCATTGTTTAAGTAATATATTCTAACCAGTGGTATGAATTCTCCACAAACACAAATGTTTAGACAGAAGGCTCAAATCTCTTTCAAGAAAATGAAACTATCTACAACTTGGAACATTAAAGACAATATCCTTAGGATATTGTTCATGTGTGTCAAATCCTGAAATGTCACAAAAGAGAACATTTAACTTTCTTTACTACCTAGAGTAAACCTTACAGTGGGTAACTCTATATTTCTTGTGCTGTAAGAACACCTTCTCTAACAGGACTCTGTCATGTACTGTTAACTCTGACACCTAATCTTCAGAACTGTCACAGTATTCATTCTTAAGCTACAGGAGAAATATTTCTTGAACTTACTTAAATATCCAACTAAGTGTTTTATAGTAGTATGGGTTTTGGGATCCGTGGTAATAGAACCATGTCCCACAACCTGATATGTGCTGGGCAGTCAGCTGGCCACTGACACATTAAATACCTCTGACACTGCAAGGTGGTCAAGATCATGTTGTATTTTTTTCAGTTTCTTTTTTTCTTGCTTTCATATTTTTTTTCTCCCCTGATAGATTTTCATAAAGTCTACATTATTTGAATATACATACATAAAAATTCTTTTCCACCCTTCCACTTCTTTAGACATCCATGTGAATCCAGTTCTTACAAACTGTACATACTAGTGTGAAGGAAAATGAGGTTATTTACCCACGCACATTTTGGCATTTTGTTATTTTAAGAAGTAAGATTCTAAAATCTCACTTTTCACTGGAAAGAAGTATAATCCTGAATAGAAATAAACATTGGTGTCCAAGGATTGAAGTTTGTTCTGGAGCAGAAGCAGTTCTTGAAGTATAGTTTTTCCTGAAGTATAGTTAACAAGATTCATGGTCCGGGAAAAGATGTCTGAGTTAGTCCAACCGTACAGATTACATCAGAGAGAATGCTGGAAGGCAGGGGATCCTCTGATGTCAGTGTTGTGAATGGTCAACTTTTGTGCTCATGCATCTAGCACGTTGAAACAACACCCCATGGAATGGACCTCTATGTTGTGTTACTTAATTGCAATACATTTGCAGTTGACCAAAGATTAATATTCTTGTATTCTTGTTTTCTGAGATGATGTTTATGTTGTCCCAAATCACTCAGAAACAGTCATTGTAACAATGTAAACCCTTTGATTTTATGTCAGTAAAATATGTTTCTGCCAAATGTTGAATTGGGTCTTTAAAAAAGTTTATCCACGTTCTGGTCTTTCAGTTGAATAGAAGGCTTTGAATGGGCCCAATTTCTGTGTATTTTTAAGTTCTCGCAGTATCAGAGAAGTGACTGTAGATTTCTGTCTTAGCCCTTAAGTATAGAATAAAACAAAGTAATAAATGAAAATCTGACTTTCTGCTTTATGGCTATGTAAAAGCATTGGATACAGACAATGAGAGTGATGTATGACAAATGTGAGGAAGATTACAAAATCATCATGTGCAATACAACTTAGTTTACTCTTTCTTTTTCAAGGAAATCCAGGCAGTTCAGCAAGACTGTCAAGTCTGGATTATAAAATAAATAGTATTAAAGGGAGAAGGCAACACTTGCCATTGTTTCTGTGTTCACTATATTTGTCCAGTCTCTGGAGAATGATCAAATCTCCTTCCAAATAGTAAAATATTTAAAACAAAATAGCTTTAATATATACGTCTGTATATGCCAAGATAGGTCAAGTGCTTTATGAAAGAGATGTAGAAGTTCAATATATCTTTCCTTTTACCTTACTTGTTGGAACAACCCCAAGTTATAGTATCACAGAGATGGAAAAGACCTATTAAAGTATGCATTTCCTTGCCAGTGAAAGTGTACTCTCAGTATATAGTATTTTCTATCTCAGGCTCTTAGGCATCTACCCTTTCACTTGAAGACTGAATTCCACAGCACAATAAAATCAATGTTGGAAATTTTCCCTACTGCTCCTCCTAAAAATAGGTTTGTTCATTTGTATTGCCTTATTCACACCTGTAAGCCACACTTTTCTGTCCTTCCTTCTTGAGAATTCAACTACCAAACTCCTGCAAATTGTCATGATATATACTCCAGACTCTGTGAAGTGAGAAAGTGTAAAAGAAAAGTGGGAAATCTGTTTCTAAGCTGAATTTATGGACAAATGGTTACATTTTACTACACGTGAAATATTTTACTCCTCTTTCACAAAATTTCTCATTTGTGTCCATTTATAGCTCTTTGGACCAATTGTTATCTTTCTCAATGTCTTCCCAAATGTTTAAATGATTCAGAAATTAGAAGGGCAATTTCACTGGTACAGTTCTACACTTGAAATTGTTTCAATAGTAGTGCAAATCTGACTTTAGAAATTGCTCGAGATGTATGTTTCTTTCATGGAAGTGTGCTACCTTGTTTAACATGAGCTCTGCTTCCTCGGATCATGGAAAGAGTTAACTTAGCAAGCAGAAGCCCTAGTGAGCATGCTGTATGTGGAGCTGGAAGAGGTTCCCTCACAACTCCATACAGTAAATGTAGTTTTGTGGGCTTTATAACTTGCCTTCGATCACTGCTCTAGTCTTTCTTTTCGTACTTGAACTTAATAATTTTGATTGTTTCCCTTAAGCCCTTCATGGTACATAATGTGAACTGTATGTGAATAGTTAAAGGACATTTGAAAGGCACAAAGAAGTTAGACGCAAACATTCTAAATCTTGTTGTTGGAGAAGGGCTGTATAGTTAATTAAAAAAAAAAAAGGAGGAAGCCACCACCAGTTTGCATGGGAATTTGTGGGACGGCTGCCCATTGTTAAATTAAGTTCATCTATTAATTTCCAAGTATTTTCACCACACTACTTACTCTACTTTTTGCAGTGGATACCAGCCAGGTTAAGGATTTATAGCCTTCTATGGCCACTCTTACCAACACATAGCTCTTGAGGAGGTGTTCAGTGTGTACAAAGAATCTTTAAAATAAAACTTGTTTGCTGTAGGCATTCACTGCTCTCTCTTTCCTTTCTTTCCTTTCTCTCTCTCTGCCTCTCCACTACCTTAATTTTTCTATGGACTTGGCTTCTTTGTTCTTTCATGACTAATATTACCATCTGTGACATTACATACCAAGATAGCAATGCAACATATTAAGCACAGGAAAACCCGGAATGTTTGAGCTCATCCAAGCATTTGTTGCTTAAAGCTCCAGCATTACTTGTAGCCACCTGAAGCATCCCAAAGTTTCTAAAAACACATTGCAGTAAATCAGCAGGTTTCTGTGTTGTTACTGAAATAGAGATATAAGACCTTATTGGACCTGCCTTCTTGAAAACAATCTCGGCAACTTATTTGCAGTTTTATTTCTCACTAAAGGCTCATAAAAAGAGCTTTCACTTTTATGGCATTAGCCTAACTACCACCTGGGGCAACTCACTTTGGGAACTCCTCAACTCGCTTTTTTCAAGATCTCTTACTCTACAAGAAACGTACCACTCCTAGATCAGACCTATGACCATAGCCTGTGTGGACTATGCTCTCATGTAACAGGGGCCCAACGACCAGGCACCTAAATAAGTGCTTATCTGCCAACTTCTGCCCTTCCAAGGATGGGGAAGGGGCAGCAGGTGTGAAGAGAAATGTACCAAGACAAAAAATCATGACATGGACAGGTCTCAAGATGCAAGATCAAAATCAGAATGAAGGTCTCTCCTCGTCCTGCTTCTCTTATACTTCTAGACAGATCCAAATCTTATTTACCTAATAGGCATTGCAGTAACCACCAAGATCTGATATTCTGAGAGACAGTTCTTTCCCTCCCATTGCTGATTCTTCAGACAGTGAGTTGCTTCACTGTTTATCTCAAAACCTGTAGTTATCTGCAGACATCAACCTATCCAGTTTTTATTTGCATTAATAATTTTCCGCTTCAAGTTCTAGTACTTGCATGTAGAATTCAATATTGAATAATTGTATGTTCACACTATATCTTAATTGCATTATTACATTCTACGTATTAAAATAAAAGGGATATATATTTAGCACATAGTAATAATAAAATAATGAATAATAAAGGCCAATGAAAGGTTAGGAGTGTTTCTGTGTTTTAAGTCTGTTATCTCCTTTCTGATTTATCCAAATTGCCCACTAGCACATGTGAGGTGGGAGCAGGCTTCCTCCCCTTATCTGCTCTGCCTGTAGTACCCACAGCTCCTAAGGGCCGAGGAGTTTATGAATCTACTCCTCATAGTGCCATGAAGGTGGGTTGACATTATGCAGGAGTCATGATGGAAGAGGGAACAACTGAGATTAGCTCCATTGGATAGAACATGGTGCTAATGACACTAAGGTCATGGGTTTGATCCCCATATGGGCCGTTCACTTAAGAGGTGGACTTGATTCTTGTGGGTCCCTTGCAACTCATAATACTCTGTGATTCTGTGAAACATACAACTTCTGTAATTAAGGTGGATCCAAAGCTGCAGTTTTTTTCTCTCTTACTAAGTTAAGTAAGGAACCAGAAAGGAAGACTTGACTTTTACAGTAACTTAATTAACTTTGATTTGACACTAGGCTAGGCAAGCACAGAGATGCAATGGCAAGTTGCAAGCTAACCTTGCTAAAACACCTTTCCTGTGTTTTGATATACAAAATATGTGTGGGTATCTGTGTTATAACACAATATTTGTATATCATTTTTAATTGTCCTGTATCTGGACATTTACAAGCCTTTCTTGTTTTCCATGACAAATAATCTAGTAGTTTCCTGTTGAAAAAAAGCAAATAAATGTAAATATTATTTCTGTGTAAGTCATAGAAATGAGAGAAATATTACAGAAGAGAGATATAAAAAGAACTATGGTAATGCTACCATAAGGATTTGTTAATTTGATTAGGCATTATACACTTGGAAAAATATGTAATAGTTGTATTACTCAGAAGAAGGAAAAGGTGAGCTGGAGAAAGGAGAACTGGAAGGGCAAAACAAAAGGGAAGAATAGAGAGCAGGGAAGGAGAGAAAGTGTGCTTCAACAGAAATCCTCTCAGCTTTTGCCCTGGGTCTGCAATCAACCTTACAGGGCCAAAATGTTTGATAGTAGTGATGTCACTGGCCTGTGTTTTGCATGATATTCGGTCATTTATGACCACTGTGTTGACACATCATATGGTATGTGATTTATAACAACTGTAGGGTAAATGATATTCCTCTAAGCAGGAATTTAAGGATAACCAATGTGCACATTAGATAAATGTGTGCAGACTCACACGTGCTCAGAGTGCACCCATAGGACTATATATGAAAATCTGTCTGTATAGAAGTTGACAGAAATATAGGTGATGACCCAAGTGTGGATACATTTTCAGTCTGTAGCACACATGTATTAAAATATGTGTGTAACTTATTATAGTTCTTTGCATTACAGTAAGAGATATAGAGTGATACAGAAAGTGCATTCAGTATTCAGTTTGTGTATGTTGTCCAGTCCTATCTATTTCTTGTAGCTTATAGCTTTAAACATTTGCTGTAAGGGAAATACTGATGGTATAGCTATAGATGACTCGAAAAGACAAGTGGCTAACTTCTACTGTCCACCTGTGTGACCCAAAACCACCTTTGGGCACAGTTAAAGATGATAGCAGCTTCTGTTTGTGCGCTGTCTTTCTGGTTCAGGCCCTTGTGACCCCACCAGCTGAGATCTTACTCAAGGAGATGGGGCTGGATGCTCTGCTTGGTGGCATTGTAGAAAAACCTTCAGCGATGAACCACATTGCTCACCACACATCAGATGTTTTTCACCCCACTGCTACCCCCTCCCTGTGGACCCCAGAGCAGGGCAGATGAAGCACAGGAGACTTTCCCCTTGCTGTAGTCGTTTCTGGCCCTACACACCCGTGGGGAAGCAGCAGCAGCCCCTGTGGAGATGGGGCTGGGAAAGGCAGGTGTTGTTCCCACAACCAGAACCCGGCTCCCAGGGGTGGAAAGTGGGGGTCAGGAAGTTAAGAAAGGTCGGCCAAGTCCCACTGGCTCTTCCTAATCCTTTTTTCCACACACAGCCCCTTGAAACTCCCCTGATTCCTCCCAGCGCAGTGTCTGGGGGAGTTGCTCTACTGCTGCAGGATTCAATTTATTTTTCTCGCTTCCAAACTATGCTTCTGCAGAGTCTCAAGCCAGTTTTGTTTCAGCTTGTGTCAAGCAACACACAGGAGAGATGTGGCTCTATTACACTGATTTGTTTTTCTTTTCCTTCCTTTTTTTAACCTTTTTTTTGTTATTATTTTGACAGGAAATCTTGCTTCTTTTTCTCTTGCATAAGTATGATGTAACCCTGTGAAAACAAATACAGTTACTTGTTTACATGTGTAAAACTGAAAGGAGAGTTTTGCTGATGGAGTTATATCTGAAGGCTAGAGCTGTATAAAAAATTTATTTATTTGTATTTGTTTGCTAGCCAAACCAAAAAATCAACAACAATAAAAAAAATTCTTTTGGTCCACCCAGAATTAAAATTTGTCTATTTTCTTGCCAAACAGCAACACACAAATTTGAAAGAAATGTCATTTCAGGTCAGAAGACATTTCATGTAGGATTTTTAACATTCATTAAAGATGAATATAGGTAAATTTCAAAAGAAATCCTTAATGCAAAATGAGAACTGGACAGTTTCTGTTTGAAAACAATCAATATGCTCTTTTCTGATATTTCAAAATGTTTCTTTTAACACGAAAATTTCATTCTGCAGTTATAAAGATTGTTCCTTGCAAGGAAATTAGAGCAAGCTTTTTGATACTGATGATACCTCCTTACATAGGAATGGAAAGGTTAAAAAGTGGTTAACTAACAATCTTCTTATGTATAGCTGGAGAGTGTACCTTTTTATTGTGGCTTTATGCAAAGGATCCAGGCAGAAAACCAAATTAAAATAGATAGACTATAGTGTCAAGGGAAAGTTTTATCCAAACAAAATTTAAATAAATTCATGCATTTCACTAAGTTAAAAAATCAAAAACCAAATAATTTTGCACATAGGTAATGGTCTCAAGATTTCGTCATTTCTTTTCCACTTTTAAAACAATAAGACCCAAATGTGGATAAAATCATCTTACTCTTCCCACTCAAAGCAAGCAACTTTTTCCAAGTTCTTACGCTGACAAAATGTGTTTCTTAGGAATTAATGTTTAAAACTATATAGAATAAGTGTTTTAGTGCTCTAGTTAAGGAAAAATAAACAACTGCATTAGCTAATCTAAGTTCAAATAAACAGATGCATAAGCTGGTCTATTTCAAAGCAATACAGAACTGAACAGAGACCATTAACACTAAAAACACTTCGTAAGGTTCAGAGATGGTTAACCTCTTCAAAGCAAAATGTGCTTAGGTCTTGTATGGCTGCACTGAGGGAGTGAGTAATAACACCCCTATGTAGTGGTAAGCTGTAACTGCAGATTTTCTGAGCGTGTATGCTAGTGCAGAAGGCAGCTCACATGAACTTAATTTTAGAGACGAAGAGAACAAAAAATGTGGTCTCATTTATTTTTCACTGCAGCCAGCAAATTTGACCGAACATAATGGTGTCCAATGCTCTTTTAAATCTTAGCAAAAAATCTAAATTTTCAGGAGCTTTAACTCCCATGTGCCAGAGAAAGACCCTCTGAGATATTGCCCAAATATTGTGACATGGTATTGACCCTTGCTTATTCAGCTCTGTGTATAAATGATTTGTGGATCATGAAAAAAACTTTCATGAAGGAAAATCCTGACTACCTGCACAGCTTAGTAACAGAGATGGAAAGCACAAAATCTGTGCTTTGGTGCATTGTGAATTTTTAAACAGATCTCTCCAGTTTGTCCCGAGTCTACAGACTGTTTCCACACAACACCCTCACCCAACAACAACAAAACAAAACCCCCAAAACCCCCAAACCAATAAAAGTCAAATAACCACAAAAAAGGAGACTAGTATTCTAAAATAAGTGTGTGTGTGTTAAATACAGAGTCATTTGAAGTAGCAGAGACTGAAATAATTATATATAGGTCTCAGAAAACATAAGAAATAAGAGGGCCTCATTAGGTACAATAGTGCTGATATGCTGATGGGAAACAAAAAATCTGCCAAAGTCTTCTTTCAGGCATTGTTTTGCAAATGTTCTAAATGCAAACCAGCGTGGCTTACTTTGTACAAAATTTTGATTCAATAATTTTTCTTTATAGTTCTATAAAATAATACAGAGTATTGCTCAACTTTTTAGTTTCTTGAGGGGAAGGGGGAGACATTTAACACTTTCTGAGAAGCACCCAAACAAGATTTTTTTTTTCCTTAGGAGTCCAGCCCAGGTTTTACTCAGATTTCAGTACAAGCCAGGCTAGGATTTAGGTGTTTCAGCCAGCACTAAGTGACTATACATACAAATGTAGGCATGATCAATAAGGTTTCTAGTTACAGAGATCACTATTAAAACCTTTGCAATTAGCATTTGAACATAATTAACATTATTACATGATTTACAGTATCCCCACACTATGAACACCACAGTAGATAATAAGGGAAAAGGTTGAATTGTAAAAATTTGAATTTTGTATTCCTTAATAGGGAGTCTCAATGCTGTGATTTAAGAAACTCCCAATAAGTGCAGAAGCTGCAGGAGGCTTTACATGAGAAAGGAAGAATAGTATTTCTTTTTAGAGCTTCTTAAAACTTTGTTCCACTTATGAAATCTTCTACAGTCTGTACTATTATAACTTAAATATTCTATACTATAACTCCAAATTTACATATTTTAATTACTTTCTTTTTTTTTCTCATGTAGAAGCGACTGTTTCTTCTGTTGGAAGAATTCCACTTGGAAATGCCAACTTCAGGAATCAATAAAAATGCTGTAAGAACTCCTGACAGGTTTGAGGTCAAAGCTTTTAAACAGGTTTCCACATTTGCCAGGTTTTACAGCCCATTTTAAAAATATGCGCTAATATCAAAGAAGCCCAGCTGCGCTGAAATGATAAACATGACTGGGGATGCTTCAGACTGTGGATGATCTCTTCAAAACACAGGAATGAGGCTTGACTGTTCAGGCAAGGAAGAGCAGCAATTCTGGCACCCTAGGGACTTTGTGCATTGTTCTAGGTGGGTACACACCTTTTTCCAAAATGTGGGCCCAGGGAATGCCCACTTTACACTAGGAAGCCATAAGCTACTTCAGCTGAGATATGGTATCTCTGTGTCACCCCACAGCTTGCAGTGTAGACAAGTCCTGAGTGTTTTTGAGCTGTATGAACATAACCACAAGCTGAACAGTTTCGTTGTTCAATACAGTTTTGTGCTGTGCTTGGAAATTGAATTTATAAATGCCTTTCCATAAAAGCATCCTAAGGGTAACAGATGCCTAAAATACATTGGTTCCATTATCAAGGAGTAGATAATTCAAGCTGAATACACAGTATCAGAGTTTACTGATTTGTATATAATCTACATTCTTAACATTTTCCCGGAGTGCTGTTAGTTTGGGTTAGTGGGACTTACTGTACTCTCAGTGTTGAAAGATGAATAAGCCTGTCAACTGAACAGCATAATAAATTTGTTAGGCTGCACATGTTGTGCTCCACCTCTCCCTCATTCTTCATCATGTATAATGTAGCCTAATGCAATATGGCAGCTGTTAGCAGAAAAATGGTGCAGCAGCCATAAAAAAGTGATTTATGTCTTAATACCAAAGCAGCTAAAATTAAGAAACTGGTGTTTGGGAGGGCAGAAAACAAGTGAAATGTGAAACACAACACACACACACACACACACACACACATATATATAAATAAATAAATAAATAAATAAATATGTATATATTAATGAAACATAGGAAGCTGTGAAATGTTAGACTGACAGTGAAATTCTCCCTGGGTATCCACTGCAAGGTCAGATTAATAAAGGGGGTAATTGATGGTGATGGTTGTGGATGTTCAGAGTTGCCTGCATGTCACAGCTGCTTATGCTGGAGTATTGGAAGCATGTTAAATGTATCTCCTGACATGAACCCAAAGATCCTTACTACCAAATTGCACAAGAAAAGCTAATTTAAGGTGGCAGTTGGCAGAAAGAAAACATATCAAGCTGAAAAGTTGTTCTTAGCAGCCATAATGTAGAGAGGAAACAGTGGGATGGGAGAAATAACGTGGGCCTCATTCCTCTGCTTTGCTTTTCTGCTGGTATAAATTCACCAGTTTAAGGCTGCAGTCATGGACTAGGGGTTTCTCCCTGGATGCTGAAACTCTGAGCATCAGAGAAAATTCTTTATTTGGTTTACAGCATACCCAATGTGACTAAACATGATCGTGTAACATCTTGTCAGTTTTGCCACTGAACGATGTAACACATTAATCTAAGACACAGTGAATTATAACTACCACATCAGATTACTCCTTGGTTTCTGTTCAACATACACTGTGTGTATATATACTATAAACACACATATGTCTATGTACGTATATACTCAGGCTGCTGCTAAGTGTGATGTTTTTGCTTTAGTGGGTGGCACTATTCCTTCTCAGTCAGTACTAAACTAGTTCTTCCCCCCATGGTGCTTAATGAATAGTGGAATATGGTCAGGTCAGAGAGGTTAATAGCCCTACTTTTGTGAAAAGTGCCAGGGGATCTTTCTTAGCAAGCAGTGAGAACCTCACATTAAATACCATCTGAAAGACAGCCTGTGACTTGCTCAGAGTCAGACTGGGGTGTTGCTGTAATGCAGAAATAGGGGGAACCATGCTACATATTTAAGTGACTGAGTCATCCTGCCCCCACAGATATTTACCAGGTGCAGTGAAACTTTGCTTATACAGAGTTACAAAATAATAACCAAAGGGAGTATAGGCGGAAAAGAGCTTCTCTTGGGCACATTTTTTTTTTAATAAATATGAGAGAAGCTTTCACCTGATTGTGTTTAGTTGTAAATAATCTGGATAGGGATCTCTCAGACCCTTTGCTATCTTATTCTGGGTGGAATAAGTACTTAATAAATTGGAGCAAACAAGACCTGCGGCAAAAATGGGCACGCTTTTTGTTGTTACTAGAGGCCTCATCTTGGACAATTCCAGTCCTTTTAGGAAAGGGCTATGGAATCCTAGTTCCTATGCATTAGATCCTGAGTCACTTTTTGTCTACCAGGATAGAGATTATTTTAAAAGGATGTTTTATGTTTTGATCATATCCATGATAAAGTGCAACAGCTAGGAGGACTCCATTTTGTGAAGTTCTTTTGAGCTCTTGCCTAGTCTTAATATTGTGCTATAGGGGGATACTGTAACTACAGAGCATTTCTGTACCTAAAGACTTGTTAGGTCACTGCTACCATACTGAACTTTTCAATCACGGTTCAAACCACATTGAGGTCCTTAAATAACCATTTCCCAGGGGCATCAATGCATTAATGACACATCATCTTCTAACATACTGGTGACCAGTTTCCTCAGGATTCAGCTTCATACGTGGCTCCTCTCCCCTCCTCAACCTTTCAGTCCAATTCTGCATGTGCAAAGGAGCCCAATCTGTGCTAGCCCATTGGCAGTGACTTCTATCTCCACAAGCCACTTGAGGATTAAAATACCAATCTTTGATACATGGTCCCATTTTAGAAAAGCATATATGGTTTGGGTTTATTTTTGCAGCACTACTTTCTGCCAGGGGGAAGGACCGTGCCTTGCATTGCCATCACAGGAATAGGCTGGCTCTCTGCAACAACATACCAAGGAGTTCATGCTGCTCCTGCACTCATGACTGGCTTTGTCTTTGCCCTGAGCACCATGCGTAGGGAACCTGTAGCTCCTAAACATTGTAAAATGGCTTAGGAACAATCCTGTTGCACTGAAGCAACGGGACAGAGAAACACATGCCTAGCTCAATGGTATTCTCAGGAAAAAGACTTAGCAAAGACAGCAGGATTCATCTCACTACCTATGTGGGATTGAGATGCCTCATAATTGTGTCTCACCATAACTGTTTTCACAGCTATGTGGTTAAATTCTACTGTGTAATTACAGTATGATACTATTAAACATAAACTTTCTCACCAGTTTCTCTGCAATCTCTCTGTTGTAGGATACAAAACAGTATCTTTACATTTCTGGTAAAAAAAATTCATAAATCCCTTTGTTAGCCAATAGCGAAATAGTGTTTTTATATTTGTTATAAACACTGTTTGCTCACTACTTGTCTCTGGAAAATTGTGATTGTTTCAGATGTTCGAACTAGATATTCAGAGTAATTCCAAGTGCACAGCAATCAGTCAGACACTGGTATGACCTGTTACCTGAATAGATCCCAGAAACTAAGCACAAATCATTTTAGGAATTACTTCAGTTGTCCTTGCTTAGTGGTATTAAAGGTGAAATGAGGAAATTTTTAAATAGCGAGAAGCAAGATTGCATAATAATTCAGGTAAAAAAGTGAGTAACATGGCACATAGCTGAGACGTTAGATGAGCAGAATGTAGTAAGTGTAGAAGAGCAACTACCAGGCATCATTGCCATAATTCTATTAGACTAGTCATTTCTTGAAATTCGAGTAAAGTGTTAGCATTGCTGCCAGCAACAGTTTCTACAAAGATAAAATTTGATGATAAAGGATGGTTTGTATTTTTATGGGCACTGATTAAAACGTATTTGGAGATAAAAGGTACAAGCAATATACACATATTGGAAAGCTGAAGAAATTGCTTTTTCATGAAGTGTAGCAGTTACTGAAACTGCAACAGAAAGAAGAGATTGCTGACCACCACAGAAAGATCTTTTTGCCCAATTAGAAATGGGTATTTGATATCAGAAACTGAAGCAGTGCAGGGAAATTGAAGCAGGCTGTACTTCTTTGCCTTTCTCTTTTGGAATGACTGTACAACATGTATGGACCAAAGCAAAGGGCTTTTCTTGTGGCTGCAATCTCTGCCATTTCTCCTTTCTATGCCAAATAACACAAAGACATTCCAAAACTGGGCAAGTTTTTGTCAAATACTCCTAATCTTAAAGAATTATGATTACGTGGGGATTTTACTGAACCATCATTTTTTTATTATTGTTATATTTCAGTTTGGTCAAGTATGCTGCTGAGAAAGAGTATGTTTCTACCTGTTTTCTATCTTTCAGTGGCAATATATTCTTTGGTTCTGTATCCTTCCAGCTTTGCATGAATCACTAAAGCACCAAATCCTTTACTTTTCAACAACTCCCTTAGTGGATGCAAACCTTCCTTTGACAGAAGTACCATAACTACCTTGTTTACGAGGACAAGGACTAGGGCTCCATGTAATTTTCATCTAAACAAATAACTAAATTTATATGCAGCTTTACTTCCAAATCAGAACTCTCACGCTGGTCTTCAAAATCTCTCTTGTTCTGTTAGCTATATTTTGGAATACTTCTCTGACTTCCTGCCTATTTACTCTCTTACCTGACAAAGTATATACAAGCATTGCCAGGATCAGCATTATAAGTAGTATATGCTCCTTCCACCCCAGAGTTTTCTTCGATGACACCCTGAACATCCTTGCAGAGTTGTAGAGCCTCTGTTCACACTGGCTGAAAGTACCTGGGCTTGGATCAGGCATCAGAAAGCATTTCAAGAAGCTATGTGCCTGTGCTTATGTACCTTTTTGCTTTATGTACCTTTTTTTCTCTTTTTCTTTTCTTTTTTTTTTTTTGGCCGTGTTCAGTGAAGGATATTTTTGTGCTTGTTTATTCTTAAGTTTGCTAGATCCTGATTTCAGTCATCCTGGACTACATCAGAAGTAATACAAATGCAGTAAATCGAATCCCTTCTGGTGTCCCTGAGATCAGGTCTGACTCACTTCTCCTATACCTAGTCTTTAAAATCAAATCTGTTCTTTTTTTCTTTAAAACTGTCATTATGTTCTGCTGTACTTTAAAGTGTAGTATTACTTTGAAAAAAAGAGCATAAAAATGACATTTCAGGGTTCTATATTTGTCTGACAGTTGTTTCTGTTGCAGAAGTGCTCATTTTATAAGTTAAAAAGCTGTCTTTCCTAATACAGTGTTATGATTCAAGTTATTGACACACCATCATCAGATTCTGCGACCAGTGTAGGCTATATTACATTGTAAAGCCTCTGTCTGCTTGCACCACCCTGTCTTCTTCAAATCATGCCCCTGGTAACACTGACAGACCTTTTGCATTGCATAAGCACGTTGGAGGTCTAAAGGAACACAAAATGCAAGGCAAACATACACTGCAGAAAAAAAATGCAGCTCAGGCTTTGTGTTAGAATGGCAGGGATCACTAGTATTAATAACAGTAAAACTTTATGTTTCCTACCAGAAACAAACATAGATCCACTCAAGGTCATTCTTTGGGGGCCAGGTTTGAGGCATAGAACTTTCAGATCTGGTCACCATTCTGCTAAATGTACCAGAAAAGCTTTAATTTTATCTCAATGAGAATCTAAGAAAATCAAGACAGTACCTTTCAGTTTTTCAGAAGTGGTGATCTATTCAGTTGCTTTGGCAAGAAATGTGTTTCTAAGGATGCATAGGCAGCACTTGGCTGGGAAAGGGGTTACCTGAAAGTGATGGATGTAGCACCAAGCAAACTTCCACATATCCTTGCAGTCAGAGGTCTGCCTTTCATTGTATTTTATAAAATATATTAACCAATTTGGCATTAAAAGTACAACTTTTGTCATATTGAGAATAACAACATGTTATACAAAGGAACTAAGGTTGGAAGTTGAGGGAAATTAAAAAAAAAAAAAAAGGAAGAAACAAAGCAAAAGTGAAGACATGGAGCAGTTGTGTTTAGTATGGGGGGAAAAAAAGAGTCCAACATCTTTCCCCTCCATTTTTGTCTTTTTTTTTCTTTTTTTTTTTTTTTAATATACTTGAAAATGCAACATTTGGAAAAATCTACACATCTAAATTTAGAGTCTGTGTTACTTTACTCTGCATTTCTTTATCACACTTTAGTCATCTATATATCATTTTGTAGAAAGCATATGTGTCAGGCTGAAGCATGTCTTATTTTATAAATATTTATTACCCACTGGTGTGTTCCTATCTTTGAAGTTACAACCACTTCTCCTTTTCAGTCCATGTTCCCTCCTTTTCCCTGTTAAAAAAAAGAATCTTGTCAAACAATTTTGTTTATGTGGAAATGCTATGAAGACTAGTTTAGTTTTGGTTTTAGTCTCATCTTTATTTTAGCTTGCCTTGCTCCCCCCCCCCCCTTACTTTTCTTTTTAGAAAGTGTAGGCCCAGAATATTAATGTAAACAACATGATCTCTGCTGCTATTGCGTGAATGCAGCAAGGCAAACCTGGCTGTTCACAGGCTCATGTGCCCATTGGTCTGTCTCCCCAGGGATGCCTTGAAACAGTTTGAAGGAAATATGACTGGCCTTTGAAGAAGGCCCAGAGACAATCATCAGAGGCTGTAACTGCTCCACAATGAGGATAATACAATTTTGTGATTTAACAGGAAGGGATCTTAAAAACCTACCAAACAAAATAAAGCCCAACAACAACCAAACAAATAGTTGGCTGCATCTGAAGGATAACCAAACTGTCTGGTTTGCTGCAGCATAACTTTAATTTTGTCTTGTGACATGGAGTGAATTCTTTCTGCACACACAGGGTCAATGTTTGCTCATAAGATGATCCACCATGCTGTTCTACCAGAGAAAGTGTGGTATTATACTGAGGTAAAAGTGACATAACTAACTGAGAATCAGAAGCAATCAGCTTTTCCAAGCAGAAACATGATGACCTAAAAGTTGTGTCTTATTTTTCTTCCCTCCGTCTTTTCCTCTAAGGAAATTGTATGTGAGGAGTTAGATTGAGCTGTACTCTGAGAGAGCAAAGGGAGGCCCAATTGTTCTCTTGAGCTGTCTAGTGAGAGTTTCTGTTTTACCCTCGTCTACCATTCTCTTTTGATACTGAAGCTGGCTCCCTGCCAAGTCTCCAAACCTTACCACAAGAAGTGTGCCCCCCCCAAACCTCAGGGAGAAGAGGGAGAAAAACAACTAAGAAATCCCGAAATGAGAGAGAGAGACAGCTAAAGTGATATATATAAATATATATAAATATATTTCCACTTATGTTACAGTTATATACAATTGAAATATAAATACAATTTCACAAGGGAAAGGGAAGGGGGAAGGGAAAAGGAACAAAACCAAAATAAAATATATATATATATATATATATCCCGATTAGTAGCCCAATATCTAACAATTAAAAGAGTTAGTAAAGAAATATCTCACTACTCTCCTTGGGACAACCGAGAGTCGCTCTGGAACGATCGCCGGCAACCTCCGTCTCCCAGGGTCGACAAGGCCTAACCAGGCCTCTCAACAGCAGGGAACCTGCACCTCCAAGCCACCGGAAGGAAAGAGAGCGAAGGCCTCTCCTCCTTTCTTCTTATAGCTTGGCTTACGTAAAAATCGTAGGGAATGCTGGGTAAATCTGGACCCTTCCTTGGTTACAAACTGGTCACCGAGGAAGGCCTAGGCCAAACTACCACAGATACCCAAAACCATGCCTGTGTTTTCCAGTTATACCAACCAGTCTAACAAAGCAACAAATGCTGTCTTGACTAGCAATCCCCTAATGTTCAGCTTGCTTTTCTTACTGATGATGAGCATTTAGCTCACACTGATCATTATAATGCTCAAGTCCCTTCTTGAGGAGCAGCTAATTTCTATGCAAGTGTTGAAGACCAGGTTGGATGGGGCTTTGAGTAACCTGGTCTAGTGGGTGGCATACCTTCCCATGACAGAGGTTGTGAACTAGATGATCTTTAAGGTCCCTTACAATGTGAATCATTCCATGATTCTATGATTACTGATTTTCAGCTGTTCTTTCATTATTTTGTGAAGTTCTTCAACAACTCCATGCCATCAGCCATTTTTCATTCCCTTTTTCAGATTTTCATGCTCACAGCACAGTCCCTAATACTGAGCCAGACACTCATAACATGTCTCCTTTTCCTTCATCTATTTTAATTAAAAATTAGGAAAAAAAAAAAGAGAAATTAGTTTTGTGTGTGTGTGTGTGTTGTCTTCTTTATTGCATGATGGGTTGGTTTCTTTAGGAAGAGTTAGTCTTTGTAAAGTCTTCCTGGAAAATCCAAGCTGACTATATCAGTGTGTTTTTCTTTCCATGAACTTGTTGATTCCTTCAGAGAAATGAAGCAGGTTTTCCATATAACAAGCACACGTTGACCCTTATTGCACGTATCTTCTTAACCTTTTAACTCATTCTTAGATATTACAGATTTTACAGGGTGCTCTGATTCTTTTCAAACTTAATGTAATATGTTTTTAGAATTATTTACTGATATTTCTGTTCCTTTCAATTTTTCCTCACTTAAATATTACCTTATCCTGCTGACCCATCATACTGGTTTTTGGGGTCTTTTCCAGTACTGTGACTTTAATACAGTATCCTTAAATAGTCTGCAAGCTGCTTTGAAATATTTTGCCCTTTCAGCTGTGCCTTTCAGCTTCTTGAAGTCGTTGTAGGTTTTTGCAATTTCTCTTTCTGAAAACGCGTTCTGCTGTAGCAGAGATAGGTAGAACTATGGACAAGTACAACTTACCTTCTTCCTATTTCAGAACAATGTTATGATAGTAGATTATTACATTGGGTTATGCATAGAAGTTTTCTTCTTTTCTGCATCTGTCTAGATGCTCTCTGAAGAGCTCATGAGTGATAGCAAAAAAATTAATCTCTGCATCATGACTTGATGTCAATGTTACTACATGGGAGTAATTGGAAACACCTGCTGTTGCTGTGTTTCCCCTCTTTGCAGTCCCTCTACTCTTCCTCAGATGCTGCAGACCCTCGCGGTATCTGCAGTGGGTAACTAGCAGGGCAGGTCTGGTACTGAGCTGCTTCTGTTTGGACTTGGAGTTTCTATTTGTAGAGAATGTCTCTTATTTGTTGACATAATTAATTTATTTATCTGATCTTTCTTCTTCCTGTCCAGACGTGGGGGTGGCAGAAAGCTTCCAGACCTGAGAGTATTTTTTTAGGCTATGGAAATAGGAATGGAGGAGCAAAGCCTGAAGCCTAAACCTAGAGATGATTTCGCCACAACAGTTGTGTACAAATGACCAGACTGTCCACTGAAAGCGTGAGAAAGGAGTAGGATTTGCACGAAAAGGTATGTGTTTGAAAGCATGCCAAATTTGAACCTGATTCATACAAAGATAGTTTGCCATTGCTGAGAAAGACCTGAATTGCTTCTGAGGGTTATGTCATGTGCTAGAAATTTTTTTAAAAAATTGAAATAGTGTGATATCTCAGTTGTTAGCCAATCTGTGTGCCCAGACTTCAGATACATTTGTAGCCTTCGTACACTCTCATGATGGCAAAACCAATGAGTGTCGAAAGTCTGAAAGTGGTGCTGTGTCTTCTTCCTGCAATGTGTCATTTCTGAGGCTAACATGACCCTGGGAAGGGATGTGTCAGTGAAAAATACAAACAGCTCAGTTGAGAACTAAGATTTCAACCTTTGAATGGATTCCTTCAGTAGAAAGACTGTGTGAAATTGCATTCTGTAACTGGGAATTTTTCTACCTCTACCCTCATTTCAGTTATCTTCACGTTTTCCAAAGGCATTCAACTCTGATCACTCCCATATGTAGTTCAGTAAAGTGCCCATGTCATCTGCCACCTTACTGTTTGCTCTTCTATACTCAGTGATCTTTCTCAGAAAATAGGACTTCATTTTACTTTCATTTAAGCCATCCAGGTCTGTAATGCCCATCTGACTTCATTAAGATTGAGACAAGTGCATCTTAATTCAGCCGTAAGAGGCATTCTCGTGTGTGCCTAAGTTGTGGAGGAGCAGTCTGCTCAAGAGCCCCTCTAGGGGGCTAGTGTCTCTTGCTAACTTTGCTCTGAATGATTTTTGTTTGTTTGAATTAAGCTGTTACGTTGGTTTTGTCTGCTGTTACATGACATTCTGGAAGCCATAATTCTCTTGATACACATTTCTATCTTCTCAGAAACAGAGTAATTTTCTCATGTAATAGAAACTATATGATTCATATATATAAATATAAATATGAATATGTAAATATATAAATAATATCAATAATTCATAGAATAATAGAATGGCCTGGATTAGAAGGGACATTAAAGATCATCTAGTTCCAAATCCTCCAGCATGGTCAAGGACACCTTTCACTAGACCAGATTGCTGAGAACTCCATCCAACCTGGCCTTGAAGACTTCCAAGGATGGGGCAGCCACAACTTTTCTAGGCAACCTGTGCCAGTGTTTCACCACCCTCACAGCGAAGAATTAATTTCTATCACCTAATCTACGTCTACCCTGTTGCAGCCACTCTCCCTCGTCCTATCACTACATGTCCTTGTAAAAAGTCCCTCTTCAGTGTCCTTGTAGGCCCCCTTCAGGTACTGGAAGGTTGCCCTGAGGTCTTCCTGGAGCCTTCTCTTCCCCAGGCTGAACAACCCCAGCTCTCTCAGCCTGTCTTTGTAGGAGACATGCTCCATCCCTCTGATGATCCTGGTGGCCCTCCACTGGACTCACTCCAGTAGGTCATGTTCTTCTTATGCTGGGCCCCAAGATCTGAATGCAGTACTCCACGTGGGGTCTCACAGGAGTGGATTGAATTTGCCCCTGTGTCCACGAACTGCAGTATCACTGTTCAAAGGCAAAATAAACCCATTTCCTCTCACAGTCTTTATAAGACAAAGATACATAGATACTGTCTAGTCATGTGGACTTTTCTTTCAAACCTTTCACTTCAGGTGCTCAGAGTTGCTGGCTGTCTGATGGGAATGGGAAATCTCCCTGTTCACTTAACTCTGTCCTGCAGAGAGTATTTGGGACTCTATAGTAGATGATGACTTTCTACACTATTTTTCCAGCCAATGCAATTCTAGCAAAGCTGATGAGAAACAGTAGTAGACAGGAGAGATGAGATCAAATGGTGACATTGTGTGATACAGCTCTTTTGAAACCAGGAACCACAGAGAGGTCATAGAAGCTGGGCAGCAGATATTTGCAAGCCATGGATTTGATCACTGTGCTATATTTCTATCAGCAGCACAGGGGAGGACAGTCAATCTGATACCTAGGCAGTACTTAAAATCAGTCTGTGTATTTCCAGGAAACAGAAAAACTTAGGTAAGAAATGAATCACTGAGGACAGCCATAGAACTACCAAAACTTTGACTCTGTTAACCCTGTGACAAGCATGCAAAAAATCATGATATGCACTGAAACTAACCCAGTGACTCAATAGCTCAAGTAGCAGTGTGAAGATGCTCCTCTAAGGGAGGAAATCCACACTGAGTAGACACAATCTGTGTATCTGTTTTGAAAAATCATGAGGTGTTATCTGCTGTTGTCTGTATATTATTAACTTGGTCTAAGTTGTTTAGAACAGGTTTTTTTCAGTATTAGCAGATTGTTCTACTTGTGCAAAAGGCAGTTCTTAGTTCTCCACTGTTCTTTTCAGATGGAGCGTTTCAATGAGCTTGTACAATAGCAGCAGTTCTCAATAGCATTCTTAAAATAAAAAGGAAATAAAATGGCTTCAGAAAATGAAAAAGAAACTGTGCACTATCTAGTACTGCATTCTATGTCATGACAGAAAAAGGATAGCTCCCTGTTTTACATTTGAGATGTAAGCTTCATTTGTACTAGGTTATACAGTTGGAATACAGTTGGAAGTTTATGCAGTTGGAATCAAGTTACCCTTATGATTTTATTGTCTTAGAGCAACTTCCAAATCCAGCTGGATTAATCTTTGCTGGCAGTAATAATTATAGAATCATTTAGGTTGGAAAAGACCTTTAAGATCATTGAGTCCAAGTGCTTAGTGATCATAACAAAGGAAAGAAAGCAAATATTCAAACATGTCTCAGTTCTAACCAAAACAAAGGCTTTCTCTAGCTCTACAGGCCTGTCAGCCTGACCTCAGTGCCTGGCAAGGTTATGGAGCATCCTAAGTGCAATCACACAGCACCTCCAAGATGGACAAGGCATCAGACCCAACCAGCATGGGTTTAGGAAGGGCAGGTCCTGTCTGACCAACCTGATCTCCTTTTATGATCAGGTGACCTGCCTGGTGGATGAGGGGAAGGCTGTGGATGTGGTCAACCTGGACTTCAGCAAGGCCTTTGACACTGTCTCCCACACCATTCTCCTGACAAAGCTGGCAGCCCACGGCTTGGACAGGGGTATTTTGTGCTGGGTCAGGAACTGGCTGGAGGACCGGGCCCAGAGAGTGGTGGTGAATGGTACTGCATCCAGTTGGCGGCCGGTCACCGGTGGTGTCCCCCAGGGATCAGTGTTGGGCCCAGTTCTGTTTAATATCTTTATTGATGATCTGGATGAGGGGATCGAGTGTACCATTAGCAAATTTGCAGACTACACCAAGTTGGGGGAGAGTGTTGATCTGCTGGAAGGCAGGAGGGCTCTTCAGAGGGACCTGGACAAGCTGGAGAGATGGTCTGATTCCAACAGGATGAGGTTCAACAAGGCCAAGTGCTGGGTCCTGCACTTTGGCTGCAACAACCCACTCCAGCGCTACAGGCTGGGGACAGAGTGGCAGGAGAGCAGCCAAGCAGAAAGGGACCTGGGAGTTTGAATTGACAGGAAGCTGAACATGAACCAGCAGTGTGCCCAGGTGGCCAAGAAGGCCAATGGTATCCTAGCCTGGATCAGGAACAGTGTGACCAGCAGGACCAGGGAAGTGATTCTTCCCCTGGACTCAGCACTGGTGAGGCCACACCTGGAGTACTGTGTCCAGTTCTGGGCCCCTCAGTTCAGGAAGGATATTGAGGTGCTGGAGTAGGTCCAGAGAAGAGCAACAAGGCTGGTGAAGGGACTGGAGCACGAGTCCTATGAGGAGAGGCTGAGGGAGCTGGGGTTGTTCAACCTGGAGAAGAGGAGGCTCAGGGGAGACCTCATCACTCTCTACAACTCCCTGAAAGGAGGTTGTAGCCAGGTGGGGGTTGGTCTCTTCTCCCAGGCAACCAGCAGTAGGACAAGAGGGCATGGTCTTAAGCTCTGTCAGGGGAAGTTTAGGTTGGATATTAGGGTGAAATTTTTTACGGAGAGAGTAATCAGACATTGGAATGGGCTGCCCAGGGAGGTGGTGGATTCTCCGTCCCTGGAGGTTTTTAAGATGAGGCTGGATGTGGCACTTAGTGCCATGGTCTAGTAACCATGGTGGTGTTGGATCAAGGGTTGGACTTGACGATCTCAGAGGTCTTTTCCAGCCCAGTTGATTCTATGATTTGTTGAAAATATATTTTCAGTGACGGGAAGCCAATTCAGTTGTCTAGCTTTTGTAGAAAATGTATGATTTCAGTGCATGATTATTTAAAGCTCTGCTTATAGCTGTGGTGGGCTATGCTTGAGCACTGTGCAAATAATCCATTTAAAGTTCAACCTCAGAATTCTTGTTACCTGATTCTCACCCCACTGGAATGTAGCACTAGTCCATTTATCATCGTAGGAATGCAACGACTGGTGAAAACCCTTCATAAATTCACTTTATTTTCAAATATGAGAGTGTTCAGATAATTTCCCACTCAGAGTAGGGATCAGCTGCTTGTGATCAGGTCTCTTTGATCATTTCATCTGACTACCAATCAATTTATAAACTAGTGCATGTGAGCTGACAGCCTTGCAATTTTGTCTCAGTAATGAAAATTCTCCTTTTATCTGTGTGAGCATCTAATTCTGGATTATTCAAGGGAATTATGGTGATGGTAGTTGAAGACCTAACAGCCTGCAGGCAAGGGAAAGTTGCAGCTGGCTTTAGCTTTTGTACTCCATGTATTTCAGAAGTAGTGAACGACATAAAATTCCATTACTTGAATTCAAATGTCCATTTAACAAAGTCACACCAAAGAGAAAGTTATCACCCTGTTCATTCCAAAGAGGCACCCATGCGTTTCACCTTTAAGGTGAATTTTTTTCTGTTATTTCCCAAGTTCCCGTTAATTTCCCAACAAGGAAAGCATATTAAGGGACGATTACACAATGCTTGGTGAAACTCCCTTTATTTATTTCACTTGTGTTGTTGCTGCTGTTGTATAAGAAAGAGCAAAATAACAAAAAGAACAAAGTAAATTAAAATAATAGCTGATCCAAACATTTTCAACACGCTGAAATCCCATTCCAAATGCAAAGACTCTTTCTTTCTGCCTTTTCTTTGCATTGATTTGCACAAGCATTTTCTCTGTGAGCCAAATACATCTCTGGTATAACTTCACTGAAGTCATTGGACTTACACCAGAGGTGGTTTTTGGTCCTCTGTCCTGGGTAAATACAGTAGGAATAAATTGGTCACACAGGCAGAGTATCTGGCAATAAGTGCACTGAGTGGTCCTGGCAAACCAATAGGAAAGATCTAAAATAAAAGCCCAAATAGGTCTTTTACTTAACAGAGGGCCTAAAAATCTACTGGGAGCTGCTGAATACTGCCCACTAACTGTACAAAGTATAGGTAGCATGCCTTCCAAATATCAAAATACCAGACGGAATGCCGTGAAAATAAATAACTTCTAATATAAACAAATGAGAACATATCAAACTGTTACCTCTTTAAACATAATGTAAATAAAAAAAATACCAGTCCTTCTACACAATAAATATTAAGAAACCATTGACATAGTTGAAATGTACTCATATAAATTAACAACTTTAATTACATTAGCCAAACAGACATTGGTTAAAGCACTGCATGTAGTATGCAAAATAATAATAATAACAATAATAATAATATCAACAACAAAACACAAAATGATAAAAACAAAATAGGCTTCATAATATCTTGGCTTTCATAATTTATATATATGTATATACATATATATAGTTGTGTGTATATATATACTGTAGATATATATATAAGATGTATGTATACATACATATATATATATCTTCAACCCATTGTCAATGTATTGTTTTTGAAAGTATTTAAATACAAAGAAACCCACTGAGAATTAACACAGATTCACTATATCTCAAAAAATAAATAGCTATATAACCCAGAAGTGCTGCTTGTTTCAGCCCATGAAAACCTTGTTTATAGTTGTTCACAAAAGGTCAGATTATGACTTTATTTACTCATACTGAAAACTGTTTACTCCACGAGTAGTGTAGTGAGAGCAGATGGGGAGTAAAGCTTTTTTTCAGTGTAAGGAAAGTGATTAGCATCTGATTCTTTTACTGATGCACAGTATTGACATGAGGTTTAACTTTAAGAACTTAACCATTTCCATCACATCTACCTATGCCTCAGAAATAGATTTTGCTCAGTTTTTTGATGCTGACTGGTAATTTTCTAGGAAAGGAGACCCTCTGAAAATCAACGTCATTGCTTACAGAGTAAGGCACAATTCCACATGAATAATAGTCCATAAAAAATTTAATCTCGCACATAGACTTTACAGACGCCTGAACTTCTCTACCTTAAGAGATATTGCTGCCAGCCTCTATATGATCTTGTGGCGTCACAGTTAAATGAACTTGATGGCTTAAATCTCAACGAAATACAAAAAGAAGGAGGTATATATAATGGAGTCCTACTTTGCAGTGATTTGGTAAGAGGCTGTTTCTATTGAAGTCAATGGCAAAACTCCCGTTTCATTCAGTTCTACAGTTTTGGGCCCTAGATCAGTATTCTGCTGTGAGATAAGAGTGCACAATAATTATAAACATTTTAAGCATTTTCTTTTGCTAAATCTGAAGAATACAAATACATTCAGCCCTCCCAAAGAAACATCTTAACATGAACTTCTGTCAGTTTTGTAGGCTTTGTATCCAGTGAGCATTTGACTTGGAGATGGGGAAAGTCAACCAACTGTAGTCAACAGTGAAGCAAGAAGATTGTGGATGTACTAAACAAATATATTTCTATAATTAAGCATATACTGAAAATGTATTTTCAATATAAACAGAAAATAGATTATATGGAAATTAATGTGCTAGTAGTTAAGGGCTTCATTCTTTTTTAGATATAGTCGCACCTGAAAGGAGAAGTAATTTTCGAGGCTACGTGCCATAGGACGACTGCTTAAATATGGTATTTTTAATGCTATTATAAGTACATGCAGATTTAATTAAATCAAATTATCAGGGATGGGGTGTTTTGCTGGGATCACTCAGTCTTGATTAAAATCCCAATTTCTTATTTTACTTTATCATACATTTTTTCATTTTCCCCAACTTTAAATAACTCTGACCACAAATCAAAACCCCATGACTGAATCTAGAGACTGGAAAGAGAAATCTTTAAAATTTGTGACCGATATACACATACAAATGAAAGCTAAAAAGGAGGACTTAGGAACAGTTACTTCTTGATTTAAAAACCTTTTTCTGTTTTCGATGTATCTACCATGAAACATGCTCACAACATCTAAAATCTTATTTTCTTTCCTCACTTGGAAGTTGTCTCAGGCTAGTTTCATATTTTCCAGGGCCAGTCAACATTCATCACATAAAAGGTGGTATCAAACTCTGAATCAGACCTCTTTTAAAAGGGTATTTCTCCTTTGGCCAGGAAAACCATAGGCCTAAACCTACTATGCTTGCAGTCGATGGGAGTTTTGCCATTCTCATCTAGGGGAAGGTTGTGGGATTTCAGGTCTCTGATACTCTCTAAATAATCACTGTAGAAAATAATTTTTATCAACGTGAGCCATCTCACCTGCTTCCCCTGGCCACTACGTTCAGAGATGAAGCATGATGCAAGCAGCCTGGTTTAAATAATTGAATTAAACAATGTTGACTATGGTGCCATTCATTCAAAATCCTTTCTCTCCCTTCACAATGCCCACAGCAAAAGAAACCTGTGATTCGCCCTCGCGTACCTTTACTCATGTAAGTAGTGTTACTGCTCTTGCACAAAGACCAGTAGACATCAAAGAACCTGCTGACACGAGTAATGGTTCTGGGACACCCAATTATATGAATAAGGGTTCTGGAGCACCCAATTTTAAGGCAAAGTCCAAAGTCTAGTGAACTAAAAGGAGCTCTCTAACGACTCTCACAGACTGTGTCCCTGCTCCTGCTGTTTCAAAGCCTGGCTCTGCTTTTAGAAAAATCAACTGAAATTCTGCTACTTGCTTTAAATAAGTGGGATCAGGAACTTGGTTTAAGTTATAAAGATAAATTAGTTGTGCATCTTTGTTGTTTGTTTTTTTTTATTTTATTTTATTTTAAATAATTTCCCTACTAGCATTTGGTATCCCTCCCTCTCCCCAGGAAGAAAACGCAAAAAACCCAACAAACTTCTGCAAATAATTTAAATTAGAAAGCCTTGATATTTTACAGAATACTTTAGTAAATTTAGAGTTTAACCAATTGTTATATTTTTTAATTTTTTTTTTGCAAATTGCAAACAAGTCTGTAAAAAAATGCATTGTATAAAAAGTACATAAATGTATAACCCATTAGCTGTATTATGCAATCTAAATATTGTGGAATAAATTAGATAGAAAACTTAGCTATAAGCACATATGTTGATAGCTATTCAACAGAGGAAAGGGCTTTTTTAAAATTTTTCTTTCTTTTTTTTTCCTTTTTTTTTATTCTCTATTAATACATACAAATACGGACATGCGCCCATGTGCACATACATAAGCACACACACAGAACACACACGCACACATGCACACGCAAACAGTTTTGGCTGACAAAAATGAAGGCCCTGATTACACTGTTTAAAAATGGTTCTTGCGATGAAGGTGCTAACACACTATCCCTAGCCAATGTGACTGGGTTATACTGTGCTATCTTTTTTCTTCTTTTTTTTTTTTCTTTTTTTTTTTTTTTAACAGACTGTGCTCTTAACAAGTTGGGGAGCCACGTTAGTGCTTCTTTCCGTGAGAGGTATTTTGAAGCCTGTCCCGTCAGAAGGCAGCTAACAGGGTCTTGGTTCAGCAAACTTATGAGAGTCTGAAGCTTCAGGCTCAGGGTTATCAAACTCAGTGTAAACAGGGCCTAAAGGTTTCTCCCATTCGCTCTTATCATCTCCCCCTACCCAAAGACAAATGTTGTAAGTTTAACATTCTTTTAAATATGACAGCGAAAAATTTGAAAAAACAACAACTATCTACCTATGCCCTACAGGTTGGACCCTTCAGGTTAGGTGTTGACACTGAACATTAGGTCTTACAGGTGATGCGCAAACCCATTAAGAGTTGTCATGCTAGAGGGTGGTCGTTGAGACACCAGTCTTTTGGCAAAGACTGCATTTCAAACAGAAATCCTACCACAACTGCCTTTTTCTGTATATTTGCAGGGGCAATGGTGGAAAGGGCCCAAAGCTGCTTGCAACTTTACATCAACACTTTCTAAGTGTATACCAGTACTTTAGGTTTCTCTCACACAAGTACCAATTTTGAACATGTAGCCTCCCACTTGGCAGTAAGAAACAAACAATCTTATAACATACTGTGCTTTGCACACAAACATTCATTGTTTTAAGAGCAGTAAAATGAAGCCAGAAGTGCTTATACCTTGTGTATACATACATATGTACATACAGAAATATCTATCTCTATATATATGTATATCCCTTGGACAAAGTTGTTTCCCAACAATGCACAGTTGCTGTGCATCTGGGCCAAGTTTAGTGTTGTACGTACAAAAGAGTACAGTTATGCTTAGATGTACCTCAGATCCGAGCACGTTGGATCCAAATCTCAGAGATTTTCTGGGCTTACTTTACATGGCAATTTTCTGCTGAGGGCACTATTTGAATTTAACTGGTTAACAGAGATTCTAGCCTGAATGTAATCAACCCACTGACCCCTAATTCAAACCCTAACTTATTACAAGTGAATGGTACCAACCACAAACAGACTTTTTAGAGGCTCGCACAAATGTCTTTGGTGTATGTGTCTATTCATTTTAAGGTACAAAATAATAATAATTATTATAATAATAAAAATAGCTATTTTGTGTGCTGTAGCAGTTCTTGTATAGCTCACAATAAGTGCAGCTCTCAACCCCTCCCACACCCAACCACCCTCCCTTGCAAATATTTGTTAAATAAGGATTAGACAGGTCAGACACCATTGTAGTGCAAATAGTAAACGATTAAAAATTTTTTTTACAAAATATAGAAATGTTTGACTCCAGTAACTGGACAAACATGTTCCTTTCAAGTATCTCTCACCAAAGAATTTTTTTTAAAACAAGTTACTTCCATTTAAAAAAAGTCTCTCTGATTTTTTTTCTTTCTCTTGCAGGTAAACAGTTTCAAACCAACTAGGTTGCATAGTTCTAACATTGTAAGCACCTTTACAGAATGTAACTTTTATTCTTTCATTCATTTTTTATTCTGTTTTTTTTCTTCATTTTTCTTTTTTCCTTTTTCCTTTTTTTTTTTGTAAATGTAGTGCAGAAGATGAAGGTGTATACACCTGCACATTGTTGTTCTTGATCAATGTTAAGTATATGTATGTGTATAGTGTCTGTATGTATAGATATGTATATAAATACATAACCATATACATATACACACAAACACTACACACCTGTTCAGTTTCTCTGTAAATGCGGGGGGAAAGCGCTAGTGACTGTATTGATCATACACATGGCTTTTCAATGACATTTTGGACTTTGTCCAAATTGATGCAAGTCAGATGAGCTGCTACCATGGCTTGAACTGATGGGTAACTAAGGGAGGGAACAAAACTCCCCTAGTAATAACTAATGTTTAGTATACTATGTAATAAGACAAGGAGCATACTGAAAGGAAGGGGAAATCCCCAACCCATACCGCTGTTCAGATGCATCTTATTCAAGCCCGGGTTCATGAAGCTTTCTTCCTTTTTTATATCTGAAGTCTTCTCTAATCCTTCATTAGTCTTTTTTTTTTTTTTCCTTTTCTCTCTCTCTTTTCTCTCTCTCTTTTGTTTTTACTTTTATTTCTGATGATTGTTTCATTCAAAAAAGGTTATACCATGTCTGGTCTTTCCTCTTCTTGGGCTTTTGGTACATTTTCTTCCCAATGAGAAGGGTTTTGCGCATACACGAGTCTACGAACAGCCACACTCCTCCACTATCATATTCTGTATGTCTTTCTTAATGATATTCTGGCCATCATCGTAGTAGAGCATGGACATAGGCCGCAGCTTGGTGGGCACACAACATGACTTGAGGTTGGCAAAGGGGCTATGGCCCCGCATGCGGTAATGGTTGATGACAGTGGAGTGGAAAGATAATGACGAACCAGATGTGCCTGCTATATGGCTGGGGCACTCTCCTTCGCAGTAGTTGGCATGATAACCCGTAGGAGCAATGATCCAGTCACTCCACCCTATGTCCTTGAAGCTGACAAAGAACTGCTTCTTGCAGCAGATGTTGACTTTGCCATCACACTCCAGGCCTCGTCTCCGCCGCCTGTGCTGACGGTCCTCTGAGTGCCGAGCAAGCATCATCAGGAAGGGCCGATGCGATTGCTCTTTTTCCTCTTCTCCTGTGAATTCTCCAGGTTCCTTTTCTTTCCCTTCACCATCATCTTCCTTTTTCTTCTTCTTGCCCAGTAGCACCAGGCTGGCTCCAGTCTCTTGGCACAGGTCACAGGCAATCCGCACATCCAAAGAGTTCTTGCCTTGGTCCAGGAGTCTCTGGACGCTGCTGGAGACAGGAAAGATGTGCCAAGTGCTCTTACGGGTGTCCACTGCCTTTTCCGAAATCAAAGTCTCACTCCTTTCACCTTTCAGCCTCCCATCCTCCATATCTTCTGCTCCTTCAGAGTTGCCTTTTGGCTGCCACTGCTGTTGAAAGAGGCGGATGGTGACTTTTGTCCTGCTCCGGTTGGCTTTGGAGACCTTCAGGAAGAGCCACACTTCAGCATGTTCAACCAGTGATAATTCACTGCCTTCCTTTGAAATCTCAAAGTGCAACATTTTCTTGGCTGTGCCTGATTTAGTAAATGGAAATAGACAGGAAGAACTTGTTAGTATGTCTGCTTACATTCTGTTAAAGAGACTTCTGTTAACTTTTGCTACAGGCATGAAGTTCCCTAGGTTTCTACTTTCTAAATTTTTATGGTTCTTCTGTTCTAATCTTCCTTCACCTCACCCCCTCCTCAGTTTTGTATTTTGTGAAAATTCTTTGTTTTGAAAAGTTTATATTTGCCTGTTGTTTTCCAGCATAATATTTTAACCAGAGTGTTTTGTTATAGCAACAATATAGTCATTATTGTAAAGCATCTTATGACAAATAAGCATGAGTGGCTGCTAAGAGTTCATTTGCCTAATCTGTCTTTGTGATCACTGTTAACTGAAAGGTAAAAATGCTTTATGATGGCAGTCCATATATATCATACGCATAAAAATCTGCACTTAATAGCTGGTTAGGAAATGAGGTCCAGTTCTGCCAATTATTTAGCAATATTTTGGAAATTATGTGGGGAAGAGGTTTGCCCTTTTTCTGTCCATAAAAAGCCATTCGTCATATGCATCTTAAAATTAGTTTTAAATGTCAATTGCTTCAAAAACAAACAGGCACTAAAATATGAGCCTCAGCTTTAAGAGTTTTGCAGAGTTATATTGTAAAGAATTGCAGAACTGCAGCAGGCAGATTCTTCATCCCGTGAGATGTTAGCTGTAGATCCTGTTCTTAATTTAACATACTGTACTTGCAGTGATTATAGTAATGGTGAATACATTGGGAAATGAGCTAAAGAACTGTATAATTATGGGGATGGTTCTCTGGCATAATTGTATCAACTTGCTGAGATGTCATGATGATGATTGTGATGGTGAGGAGGTGTTTCTCTGATACAGAGCTCATATCCCTGGCAGAAGTTGGAATGAATAATGGGGGCTGTTTAATGATTTGATCACTAGAGCATGAAAAAGTTAAGAGAGAATGAATTAGCTGGGGGATGGTCGTGATATTATTCTCTTAAGAGAGGTACTTTTCTATTTTCTTGACAAAGAAAGAAGCCCTGATGACATCTTTTGTTCTTTCTTAGCATGGAGGTCAGGATGGACTGGGGTCACACATTTTCAGTGTGGAGATACCTGAATTTAGTGAGACAGAAACAGTATTCATAATTATCAATTTGTCATTGATATTATTCTTGAGTTACCTAGAGTTGTAAACCCGATTTTCTGTGCAGTAGTTCTACTTGCCAGTGAACTGGAATTTTGCACCCTAAAAACAGCAGATGATGATCAAAACAGAAGTAATTGGACACATACAGGAAAAATTGCCCTCACAGTATCAAGGCTCTTCTCCTTGCTTTCCATTGCCACTGAACTTCACTAGTAGGGGTTTCCTGACTATCTCCCTGCTCACCCATTCTCAGGCGAGACAGAAGTGGGGCAAAATCACAAGAGACATCTACCCTGTGTATGCTTGCTAATTCAAGAGTTGCTGATATCTGAAGTTTGTAGGCAGGCTGTGCTGACCTTTGAGCTACCTGTTCCTTTTCTTCTCTGTGAAGTACTGGCACTAACACATTCAGATTTCCCTCGTGGCTTTCCCAGGTCAAAGAGACAGATGTTTCTGAATTACAGTGTCCAAAGAGCACAGCGTTTTGTTTTTGTTTTCCATCTGAGAGTGTGAAATTGTAGACTTTAACTGTCACTGAGATAGGGAAACACATGGTTTGTGTTAACTGCTTCTCACAGACAGCTGATGCCAGTCTCTGAAGTAAGTTACATAAATTTCTCAGGGAGCTACATGAACCAGTGGGACTGTGACTTAGAAAAAGAAGTAGCTAATAGAAAAGAAAGAGCAAGCTGACTGGTACTGTGCGACATGATGGATTTACTGTTTTTCTATATTTTTTTAATTAAGATTTATTCGATAATGACTGAAAGTTTGCTAATCAGTTCTTACCAGCTAACATAATTTTTTTTCCGTTCTGGAAATCAAAATATGGCAAAGTTGCCAGCTGTGTTGGAGTAGACGTCAGGTGGTAGACACTAATCCCACTCCTGACTTACTTTGAGCATGAGGAGGTGTACAATGACATTCTTCCAGTCCAAATAAAGTCTGGTCCAAAAGGCTGGTTGCCTTGCACACATGGATGTTATAAGGAGTGTTCTTTATGAGAATGGATACTTCTAAGGTCTGTGAGGACCAGCCGGCCTGTGGCTTCATTCCCCCCAACTCTCTCTTCTAAAGCAAACTTCTAACTTTAGTTTATCCCTTTCCTTAGCACAGTCTTGATAAACCCTTTCTGAGGGGAATCTGGGCCTTAAGTGAACCTGAAGGCAGGTGATGTGCCAGGAGTCATTCCTGCCCATCCAACCTATTCTGCTTGCTGCCTCTATCCAAGGAAACTTTGGTTGAAAAAAAGGCGGTTTAGACAAGGCCACAGAAGGTGTTCTGGCACCCAGCTGCTCTCTTTTTCCAGAACTCACAGACCGGTGTGTGGAATAAGGATGTATTGCTGGGAATTGCAAAACTTTTTCTGTATTCCTGAGAAACCAAGCTGGGTACAGACAGCAGTTCTGATACTAGCAGAGATCTTGTGCATGGGCATATCATCTGTGCTGGATATGGACACAAAAAACGTACACTCTGGAGAAAGCAGGTGGGTGTGCAGACCTGGCTTGCTCAACAGGGAAAGAAGCTGTATGATCCATCTAATCTGAAAAGCCAGGCAGTCCTGTCTTACAGAACAACCTAATGCTGTTAAGTGTTAATGCATGGTATTTTACATTCTGCTGTTTCCATGCTAGTGGTAGTTGAAAATAGTTACGAATTGACATATCTGCAACAGCAAATATTCATATGACTTTATGCACTGGCCAGAAGCATAGTGATGCAAACACTCTTTTTGACAAATATTTCATGAAAGAAACAGGATCTCGAGAATCCTTTTTATTAGTTTTTCAAATGCTCATCTATGTGTTAAAGTTGAGTACTTCCTTATTACAAAAAATATTTGAATAGTTCAGTGAAAATACATAAGTATTGCCTTTTCTTTACTTGAGAGTAGTGAGCTTGAGCAAGGTAGCCTAAAACATGACCTTATACAGGGAGAACAGCCTCCCTATATGTTGTTAGCTATAATTTCAGCCACTCTGGATGTAGTTATCTACATTTTCACAAAAAATTGTGAATTAAGATTCTAAGGAAAAAACATACAGGGAGTTTATCTGAGCCTAATATTTCTGAATGAAAGAAAATCCTGAGTCCTCAAACCTGCATAGCTAAAAAAAGTTTTGTAGTGGTTAAAAAACACTTTCCCTTTCACAAGTATTTTTAGAAGGAGACTGGGAATGGTGCAAAGTTGGGGATAAAAAGCACGCTTTCACATTAGGAAAAAACAAAGCTTTTCTGAATTCTCTTCACATTCACAACTAGTTTGTTACGATCACACAGCACAAATGGTATGAACCCTGCAGTCTTTAAGAGGTCACTATGCTCAGACAAGTTAATTTTGAAATCAGAGTTTGGCCTGTGCTAAAACTAAATCGAGACCTCTGGATTTGGATTATTATGGTCACACATTCACTTTGTAACAGGATCTTTATTTCCAAAAGGTTCGGTGCTACAATAAAACAAATTCTTCAAGTGTTCTGAGACAAAAAAAACCCCAAAACTGTATTTCAGTTTCTCCAGATATTGCTTACGGATTTAGCAGTCTTTCCTTTTAGGTCTCAGTTAACAGACAGGATCAAAGCTTTGGAAACACATACTGTTCATCTAACTGAAGGTAAAAGAGAGACTCCTGAAAGTTGCGGGTTGTATCACTTCCATAATTACATTTTGTTTATCCTCTTGTCCTGCCTTTATATCTGCCACAGCTGATTTGTAAGGGTCTTTTTCCATTTCTAATCATCCTGCTCCTCCTGTCTGACTACTGTGGAAAGACCCACAGCCCAACACTGGTAATGCCTTCATCACTTTCACGTTCATATAAACAGCAATGTCAACAGCCTGGATTGTTATCATAGCAGAAAGCAGCTGAAAAAGGAGACAAGGGATTACTTCGAGCCCCCCTTGATTTCCTCATCTCCCTTTCTTAAAAGTTTGGAGAGGCCACCTCTCTGCTTTATTGCTGAATGAAGTCCCTTCCAGGATAAGAGCTGTGATGCCAAAGGAGCAGTCTAGCAGCACAAGTGACACCAGCAAATGCTGTGAGAAATGGTTAAAAATACAAGACCTAAGTAGTAGTGCATATATGGTAAAAGGTTTAATGGAAGGAGTTACTGAATGGAAAGAAAGCATAGCATCAGTATATATAGCATGGGAGTTTGCTCATATCTGTTTTTCTCTTCACTAGTGCTCGCACACATTTTTAAGAGAGAAACCTGAACATGCAAGCAGAGGAGAGCCTGCACAGGTACCCTCCTCTCCACCTCTGGAAGGGCTATTCAGGGCTTACACACAGGACTCAGCACTCAGTACCTGCTCCCAAGCAGCCCTTGGTGACGGGCACAGCACAGGAACCCATGGAAAGATTGACAAAACCCTTGAGGGCCTAGGCACAGAGTGACTGGAGGGGCAGCCCTGCATGGGCTCATGCTGGGCTCACAGGAGTAATCTGCAGCTCCAGTGTGCTCTTCCTCTGAGGCTAAGGATCCTTCCTTCAGTATGGCTGGCTTTAGCTATGTAGTCAAGTTCCTTTATTTGCAATTTGCAGCAGGATTCAAGATCAAGCCCTGTTAGTTCAAGCTATATACTTATATGTATACTAGGTAGAGTCTAAACTATACAAATAAAAGGATCTTCTGTTGAGTAAAATGCTGAGATACTTGATGAAATTTTAACCATATGCTGTTAAATAATTAAGGCTGGTTTTTTTTCATAATGAAGGTGATTATCCTTTCTGACATTAGAGTGTGACTTATTCTTAATTTCTTTTAATACACAGCATTTAAATTTTCCTTTAAAAATACTCACTGTGTAAAAAGATGCTGTCACTTTAAATTTCTATGCTTCACCGGTGCTTAATTTTGAACCATTTTTGCATTAAGTGAACTGTTTTTCCATACAAAGCTAGCTTTTTTTTCCTTTTTTAGTTGCTAACTTTACTACTGCCTATGTTTAGATTTGGGGGAATTTGTACTGCGTGCCAATCTGTAATTACATTCAAAAGCATCCTTCCCTTCACTTCTCATTTCCGTTCCCCAGGAGACAGAAAAAAAATAGGTTACTAGAAAGGTTCCTCTAAAGGGAGTGAAGAGAAGAGCACAGTTATTGAGAGATAATTGCTCAAAATGTTTACTAATGAGTGACCACTGGAGTCAGATGAATTGTTTGCAGTGTAGAATTTATTCAGTGAATTCAGCACTGTTATCGTCTGGCAATTATCCCCTAGGCAGATTGATTATTATAAACATCCTATTACCATGATTAGACAGTGGTCATTTCTGTAAATGCCTTTCAGCCTATGGAGCACTGGCAAACAATTTATTCTAACTATTCATTATC
Source organism: Pipra filicauda (assembly GCF_003945595.2). Taxonomy (NCBI): domain Eukaryota; kingdom Metazoa; phylum Chordata; class Aves; order Passeriformes; family Pipridae; genus Pipra; species Pipra filicauda. The sequence continues at coordinate 3,593,497 of NW_024103851.1, read as the reverse complement.
CGGCTTATGTGACTGGTCATCCAGGTTGCAAACTTTTATTCCTGCTCCCTAAGTGTTGCCTCTTACAATGGGAGGAGAAATTACAACACAATTAACAAATACCTTATCTTTATGCTCACCTATTATTTGCTTCCAGAAAGAGGAGATTTTGTTGTAAGAGAAAAATAAACCAAAAATGAAAATCAGGAAAAAGAACTATTCCCCAGGCATTCTTGGGGGGGTGGAGGGGGGGGGAGAGCGGTCAGGGAGGGGGAGAGGGAGGGAGCAGGGAGGGGGGAGAAAGCAGCAGCAACTTTATTTAAATACCTTTTCTTGAAAAGTTAACCCAAAGAGGCATTGACAAGGTCATTTAGAATGTGGAACAGTTCAGTTCTGGTGAACCCTGACTCTCTCCTGCTATTTTGTTAGGAGGGAAGCACTTTACATCCACAGCTTTGAGTTCTTTCCAAATTAAAAGCCCTTCCCCCACATGGCTTTAAATATTTAGAAACAAAAAAGGTGTTTGTTTGGTTGAAGTGGGGTTTTTTTTACTTGATTTTTGCATTTATGTCTGAAATAGCTGAAGTGAAGTTTAGGGTCATTTGCACCAATAACATATTCCAAGGTAAAAACAATACCAAGTCTTTGTCTTTTATAAAAGAGATAGCAATTTTTTGCACATACTTATAATAATTTGTTGTAAAATCTAAAATTAAGTGGATTAGAAGACGCCAGTCTTTTTTCACTAAAATATTTAATTTCTGTGCACTAAGGCCCAAACCTCAAGCCCACTGAAATGAATAACAGAACTTCTAGTTGCTCTCCAGTAGACTAAGCTTCAATGCTAAATCAATGTTGCAAAACTCTGTTGCATTAAATGAGATTGCCTTTTCATAGACTTGCATTGCCTTTTCATAGCCTTTCATTGCCTTTTCATAGACATATCTAGATATAAGAACTTCTCAGCATGAATAATTTACATGTATGCAGTGTAGATATATCCTGCACACAGGAAAACGTGTGAATACACATACTTTTCCACAGGAATGTTATGTGTAAAACTACACAGGTATATAAGCATGTCTACCTCAGCATGCCTGTACATAAGGACATATGTGTGCCTATACACACATACAGGCAAATACACGTTCAGATATTCCTAACTGCCTTTCCATGCAAATCTGTAGGCATGACTATACACAGATATGGACACATACAGTACTTTCTGTCTCTCTCAGGTATCTTTTTCTAGACTGGTTCCCACCTTCTCAGGTTCATCTGTGCTTTCTCAGGTTGTTCTTTAAACAACCAACCTCCCTGAATTCTCACATTTTAATACAATAAAACAGATTATTACAGAATGGCTTTCCTCTTCTGGAATTAACTTGCTTTAATTTCCTAAACTTGAAATCTTCAGCATAGCATACCAGAGGAAAAAAATAATCAAGGGAAAATAGGCTTGTTTTCTAAAAGCCAAGGAGACTGCATTAAAAAAAGATCTGAGCAAACCATCTCAGATGATGATTCATGGTCACATTTCTCAGTATCTTGTAAAAAATAATATTGATAATTTCTGATCTCTCTAGATTTCCAGAACTTTTAGCATCCATCAGTTTATCTTTTTCCCCTCTGTCTGTTCCCTTCCTGTACTATTTTCCTTGCAGTTTTCCACTCCAGTGAATCTCTACCTTATAAATAAACTAGAAGAGAGGAACAATCTGCACTCAGAGAATTTACAGATAAGCACAAAGATCTCAGAGAGTCGGGATCCAATTAGGTAAAACAGGAGTTTGAGGGAAGGCTGCCTCGTGTGAAGCAAAAAGCCTTTGGAGTGTGCCCTCTCGTGGACGTTCTTTGCTCAGCACGAATACCTGTACTACTAAATACAGCTCCTTTCAAAAGAAAATTGATGACATTATTCATAGAGACATAAGCGATACATCCTTTTTTTTCTTCCCGAACTCCCAGATTGGCTGCATAGGGGTAAGTATCTTCCTAGGAAAAGGCATGAGTATATACAGACATGCATCCATCTGCACATGAAAGTGGGCATCACATGATCAAGGCAGTTAACCTTGAGTTAACTGTATGAAGTATGAAGTATGAAGTGGTATAAAACGATAGAATTGGTCTAAATAGCTGTCAAATATCTCCTTTTTTCCCTGGCAGTTCTCCTAACAATAAACCTTTGGATTTCAGTATTTCCATCCAGTAATTCCTATCACCTTCTCGGGGGCTGATGTTAGCAACCCGTTTCATTGGTAGTTTAGTTGCCAGGATCAAATTCAGTTGGCAAAATCCCAGATCCACCTAATAAGCTATCTACTTAAAATAATAAGTGAGCTAGTAACCAATTATATTTTATGAGTATTGAGTATCTCTGTTATAGAACCTGTTGGATTTGCTTGTCGCAAAGTTATATGACTCCTCTCCTCAAAACACTCTTTAAAGACCTTGAAGTAACCCACAGAACTCTGGCATGGCTACCCTCACAGTACAACTAACCGAGGTTAGTAATCTTAGTTTGATAGGCAAATAGAAAATAATTTTCATGTTTTACTTGTAAGAGTGCCAAAGGACAGTAGGGTGCATTTGTAAACTTTTGCCCAATATTCACAGTCATTAGTTTTGCAGAGATCTGTCTGGATTTGTTAGCTGTGAAAACTACCTGCCAACTGTTTTGCTGATTTCCTGGACATAACTACACCTGTGCTTCAGACAAGTTCACTGCATTTATTTCCCCTCTAATTGTCTGAAGTCGGTGCTCATTTGAACTTTGCTATTTTAGAAAATAGTCTCAAGCCAGAGCCACATGCACAGGGCACTGTTTGTTCATTCACTCCGTTTCTTTGTATGTTTGAGGATATGGCTGATGAAAGATGGAAATACTACTTTTTTATGAAGGCAAGTAGTAAATGTGGCTTCTGAAAGGTATGAGGAATGGCTGGTTTATGTCAAGCCGTACTCAAAGGAACAAGAAGCCTAAAGCCTTATTTTTCTTTTCATAGACCTTTATTTGATACAACGTGAGATGTTTCCATTCATTTTCATTGATTTCTTATTGCCCTCTATTGAGACAGAGTGAGTTCCACATTAAAAGCAGAAAGAACATTAACCCAACTGTGAGAGGAACATGTTTATTCTCCTGCTTGGTGTTTAAACTTCTTCATCCTATTCCCAGTTTTCACAGAATGAAAAGTGGGGACTGTCCGTGTGGCTATATTCTATTCCTGTCTTTTTAACTCATAGTTCCCTTGTCTTTGCTTTTGCCTCACTTTCCTTGACAGGAAAAACATAGTGCTTTAATATTTGAAAGCAAAACTGCCTGTGCATGATGAGAAGAGATCCCATGTGGAGTTTATTTAAGCTGTTGCAGCATTAGCACCTGTAAAATGTGGTAGATCCTCTGATGTTAGAAAGACACCAGATATGAATGGCTATAGATGAAGAATATGTTTCAGCAATCTGAAGTTACTCCAGAGAGTGCAGTTATCACTTCCATTATAAGCCCAAACCCAAAGAGCTTGGTTTCTAGGTTGCTAATTGCTCCTCCCTTGTCCCAAATCAAAGCCTAGCAGGTATGGGAAAAAGGTACAGACTAGCCCTCCTGCCTTGGCTTCCAGGATGTCCCTGTCCTTCAGCTGTGCAACTCCATAGCATAACTGCTCTTAAATTAATTTTGCTAGCAGCAGTAGGACAATGCTATGTAAATCAAACTGAGTGATGTGTCAGTATTGGGTAGCTGGTGGTGGGGGGGATCAGTGGCAGGATGATTGGCCAGTGTGTGGGCAATGGCATGATTTTTGCTGCTCACGTGACCCCGAGAGCCAATGGCTTCGGGAGCCGCTGTTGGAGGGTGTCTTACAGAGTAGGCATATATCAAATTCCAAATTCCTTTGTGTCAGAGCTCAGGAGAGACAATAATGTGTTTACAAATGATTGGGACTCACACAGTGAAGAGAAACCACTGTTCATGCCATATGTGTTCCACTGTGCTCAGAGCGAGCTGCTGAAAACCAGGTGGGGAATCCGACTCATAGATAGCTTAGAGATTTCCTTGCTTTTACAAATTCATTTCTAAACTAATGTTGAGCTGCCCCTGCTTCTAATGACCTCTGGCATTGACACCTTCTGCCTGCTTTCTGAAGAGGAGGGGATGGAAAATTTGAAAAGCCTGAGCTCTCATACTGAAAGAACTGATGATGTGTATATTGACAAGGACTCCAAAGGCAAGGATTCCTTGTACAGTTGAAAATCAGACAGCTAGAAGGAATGTCTGTTCTTAAAAGCATGCACACTTCTTGTGCACGGCTTCCCTGCAATCAGAACATCTGAGTCAACAGGTTTTCAGGACTGGAAACTCTGAGTGTTGTCTTAATTGTTTATACTGCTGCAGCAAACTTTTAAACAAAAATGTTTGGAGTTCCTTTGCATACTTTGCCTACCATATGCTGTACCAAACAAAACAATGACATTCTTTTAAAACCGTCTTGGCAACAGGAAAAATGCTTTGGCTAGACAGCATCATAAAAAGTTGCTGTTAGTTAGATGATAGAGTTATTGCAAGATACTGCTATTGATGCATGCATGAACATACTCATTTATAATAACAGATATATATGCAGATGTAGATACGTATACATTGAATTAAAATGGGTTCTGGTCCTATTCGTGTAGGAACAGCACAGCAAAGTACAACTTTAGAGCTGTTTCCTATAAGCAGTTGAAAGGAGTCTTAAGCCATTACTTAGTAAATATACATATTCTGAGCTCTTACTGTGTAAGTGTTAGGGGAAAAGAACTGTGAAAGAGTTCAAAATACACCATATCAAGGTTGCATTTTTTGTCTGGAATGTTTTAGGAACAGAATCTTTTTTCCAGTATGCAGAAGTCTGCATTACAAATTGGATCAGCTACAGCAACTTGTCCGGTTCTATTGCAGTCATCTGACAGTCCCTGCAACTCTTTATTGCCAAAGATGCTGTGTTAAATTAAAAAGAAAAAAAAAAAAAAAAAAAAAAAAAAACCAAAAAAACAAACACAAAAAAGCCCTCTCACTTTTAACAGTTAAAGCTGCTTCATCTGATTTTATAACTTTCACTCTAATTTTTACATGAAAGGTTGTTTCTAAAGTAGTTTGCAGCTCACTTTCTGTCTTGATAAACTCTCCAAAAGGCTTCAGACTTTTTTCCTTCACCATCAACTCTGCAATCCAGTACTTTACTGCAAGTACTCTGGCTTCACAGACACAGTTTGGAGGACCCTGCTGCAGCCTGACTTCCCTGTGTGGCTGACTGTACTTAGCAAGTGTAAGCTGTAGCCAAGACTAAGTCAGAAAAGTCAAATTCCTTTGGAGTCCTATACCACCCCCCCCATCCCATTCCTTCTTCTCCCTTCCCCCAAGTCTCATCCTACAGTCTTTCAGAAAACATTATTGCTGAGAAGAAGAAAATAATTGCAGTTTTGGCACAAAGGATATTTTACAGTTTTGCTTTTCAAGCACTCACCTGATTCTGCAAAAGTGATGATTTCTGAGGTTTGCTCCACAACTTCATTCATTTCAGCTCTTCTTCCAACATCATCCTCTATTTCCACATAACCATCCTCTCCCACCTTTCCCACATGGAGTTTTTTGATGGCATTTAAAAGTGCTGCCTTGGGCACCGGCTGGGTGATATTAGGTCTGTCCCTCAAGTGCAACATGTTCAATATGTGCTTCTTTACTGCTTCCACCATCTCAGGCTGTGAGCTGGGCACATCCTTTGAAAGCGTGGCAAGGGCACATGATGGACAGTCAGTGACTGAACTGTGCCCCTCGGATCCTGGGGTTGGGGAACTCCTCACTATAATCCAGCAAAGCACCAACAGAAATCCTCTCTTCCAAAGCAAAGGCATCCTGGCAGCAGAAGTTGTTGTGATTCCCTTTTTGAAAGGCCCTGCTTTTCCTCCCCCTTCACGAACAGTTTTTTTGGGGGGAGCTGGTTTAGTTTGTTTGTTTGTTTGTTTGTTTTTTCCTTCTCTTCAGCAAATTCTCTGGAACAAGAACCAAAAGTTTTCTGTGAAGTTTTGTTTGCAGGTTCCCTCTCTGAATGCAATAAGTGCTGTAGATGTTTGTGGCTGTCAGGGAGAAGAGTTCTGACTCTGTCTCAGAGTAGGAGAGAGACACAGAGAGAGGGAGAGAGAGAGAGAGGACGGATTGGCCTAAAGTGAGTGAGTGAATGAGAGAGGGAGGGAGTTTTGTCTGTGAGTAAAGGCTATGATTAGGAAGGGGGAGGAACAGGCAGGCTGGCTTCCTTATGCTCATTGCTCCCCTAACACACACCTCTCTTCAAATATCACTACTCGTGGTTCCTTCCCTCCTCCCTTTCTAAAATCTCTTCCCATTCCTGTAAATCTCCTCTTTTTTTTTCTCTCTCCGTTCGCCCCTCCCCCCCCCCAGCTGTCATTTCCCCCTTTTTTTTTCCTTTTTTTCCCACTTTCTTTTTGTTTTGTTTTGTTTTGTTTGTTTTATTCCTTCGACATATCACTGGCTTAACTAAACAGAGGAAACATGAATGAATGAAAAGGGTGAAATCTTTAACGAGCACCTTACTCTTGGTCCTGCCTGGTATTGTTAGGGATAGCAGGAGATGTTAAATAGCTTGTGAAAGAGATGGGGATGAGGGGAGTGGCTCCAAATATTTTAGACAGAACATTATTCTGCCCTGAGTAGAAGAAAAGATCTTTTCTGGAGGTTATTAACACTGGCAAGAGATCTGAAGGGTGCAAAATCACACTGTTATTTGGAGGGCTCTATAATACATGATACACTCCCCAGCTGCAATATGCAGTCAAGCACTGAGAGTCTAAACATGAGTAGGTACAGCACATATCTGTGATGTGAAGGTAGTGCCCTCCCACCAGAAATACCCCTACTTTTATGCTAGTCTGTGCCTAGAAGTTCTCAGGTAGTTATATTTAGGTTTGGGTTTAATCAAGCAATGCCTGAAAAATGTTTTGAAGGTAAAAATTGTTACATGTCATCTGGCCAAATCATACTTGGTTCTGGCTCAAGCAAATCCCTCATCGATGCCAATAATAATTCTGTCTGAGTGAAGGCTGAGTAAGATCTTCTACATTTGGCCCATTGTTATTAAAAGGCATGTATTGCTTCATTCATTTAAATCATGCAGAGCAATCATAATATTAGAATAAGACAGTAGGAATTAAAAGAAATCTAAAGCATTACTAGGAGCAGGAGTTTCAACCAGTGCTGGTAGCCCCTTGACAGTTTATGCTCTACAGTGAAAAAGCATTCCCGATGTCACTGCCATGGCTTCATGTTGCCTTCAGATTCTGTCTCCTCTCCATTCTGTTCCTTACTGAGCGAAGTTGAAGTTAGCCAACTCGCTTACATTTGAATTTGATAATGGAAAATGGAAAAATTACAGCTATAACTATAACTTTTTGGGATTCTTCCCCTCCGGATGTTAACTTGTACAGATTTTCTTAGAACAGCTTCTTCTTTTTTAGTGTTTACCCTTTTCCTTCCTTTCATTCTCTTTCTAACACAGGTCTATCTTCTCAGGTGTGCTTACCTCCTACCCAGCAAATATTCCACTTTTAGTATATTACCATCAACCATTGTATTTCACAGTGGAAAGGAATAATTTATAAATATAAGCATTTAGAAGTCTCTAATTTCCATGAGATGACTACAGGCACATGGGCTAAGAGACAGGCAAGGAATTATAGTTAGAGTAAATGAAACACACAGAAGTAATTGAACAATCAACCAAAGTTTTACAAATGTTATATATTGCAAGTCCTTTTCAATTAAGCTCTTTTATAAGTCTTTTACTGTTATAAGGCATCCACAGTACACCCTCATCTGTGTTTTACTGACCTCAGTTGCTATACAGTTATATACTGTTACACTTACAGGTCTGTCAGCATTATAAACCCTGCAGCCATTCTTATAAACACATCTTTGTAACACAAACCTCACTATAATACATTGAAATTTCTTGGATCTTGTGAACAGCCCAAAGTCTGTTGTAATTATACGAAGTCTGAAAGTCAGCTTGAAATAGAACTAAAAGTTTAATGGACGAAAAAATAATTTCAGATGAAAATATGCATTCATGATTAGATGTACTAACAGATGACATAATTAAAGGAGTTATTTATAGTTCTAATATAGCACCTATCCCAATAGTGTCTGATGAAAAGGAAAAGATAGACATAAACCAATATAAAATACAGACAAGTATGTTTGGGTTCTTGCTGTGGAGTATACGTTGCTTGCCATCTACTAGAGGTACACTTATCACATACAATCTCTATTACATATAGGGATAGCATATTTCACTTGCATGCCATGATGATGACAGATTTAACATTAAAGCATAACTTTCTAAAAACCACTGTTTTCTAAAAGAGTCTGTCAATACCGCTGATTCCAGTTCATTTGTACTTACATGCATATACATATGTGTACAAAAATACATAGCATTTGAATACATACAGAAATGGTGGTTCAGACTCTTTCTATAAAATTACCTGAGCTGCAAAGGTCTGTATATGTATTCATGCAATATAACCCTAGCAATATGCAACAGCATGCACAGGAATTAAAAGTTTCGGTTTTAAAAGAAAAAAGCCGATTTAAAGTTTTACCTCTCTAGTCCTGACTCTCAGAAGGAGACTGCTGTATTGTGCACTAAGAACTGCTGAAGTTCCTCTTTGTGGTATTTATAATGCGAAGCTTTGTACTGTACTTCTCATGTGTACACTCACATATAACGTCTGTCAAAAGTAAGTGGGCCGGATCACTGTGCTGGATTGGTTAATCCTGTTACATCAGCATTGACTGTTTTTCCTGTATGAGACATACTTCTGGTAATTATCTAATGGAAACTCCTAATTGTCTAGCATGACAAAATATCGTGGATTCAACTTGTAGTGGTGATCTCCATTTAAAGGATAGAACTTAACATGAGACTGAAAGCAAACACTATGAGTCAGGAAGACACACTCCAGCTTGTTTCATTGCATAGCTATATAGATATTATTAGATGTAGATTTCACTGATTTAGTTTAAATATAGTATTTGCCAGATATTTAATTACCAGTTTGCAAATTGTTTTCTTCTTCTTTCATACTCCAGGATATATCAGATACTCTTTCTGCAAATTTGGATCCTTTTCAAATTCAGGAAAATGCATTTTAGTAAGAATCCTTTTGCTGTGGATGATTTTTTTTTAATTCAATCTCTGAATAAATATGTCCTTCTGTTTAACTTAGGGATCCCTTTAAAGCTCTTAAAAAATGAATCATGTTGCTCCTGCCCAAGTCTCCTGGCTTTTTGACATGCAGATTGCATCACACTATTAAAAATGGCTTAGACATCTAAAAATAAAATACAATGAATGACAAGTCACATTTTTTGCAAGTGTGATATTAACACTTGTGGAATAAAATAAAAAGCAATTTTCATTTCATTTTACCTTAATGAAAATCAGAAATAACTATGCCAATTAGGCAGTACAGAAGTAATATATATATATAATACATATATTATATATATACACACACACACATACATGTGTATACATATATATGTATAAGGTCGAAAGTAAATCTAAAATCCATCTCCTTTCTTAAACACACATAATAACTGGCTTTATGTGGTACCATTTATGACAAATGGCATGATCATGCAGTCTTTACTCATTCAAAACACCCACTGATTACCAGAAAATCCCCATCCTTCAGATTTTTTTTTGGCCTGAATCGTACTTATAATTGTATTTTTGTGTCCTGTTGGTAATGTCAGTTTAATCTGTCTTGGAATATGGCTGATCTGGATCAGAGAAGAAAGATTTAAAACTTTCAGTTTACAGTGATACCAGAGAGTCCTTAAAGCAGTGTTGATCCCAACTAGTGTATGTGCTGTATTCACACAACAGCTTTGGTAGAATGAGCAAAAAATCAGAAGTTAATGGGAAACATATGACCAGATAGGTTGTTTTGTTTCCCATTTTTAATGTGCATATAAGAAATTTTCAGGCTGTAACATGATGTGGATTGAAGCCTCTTGAAACAGGTTTCAGTAGCTTTCCTGCAGTCTGATTTTGGTGGTTCCAGTTGTTACAAAGAACAGCTTTTTTATGGTTTCTTTTTCCTTTTTTTTTCTTCTGTAGCAGTGAGAGACTTGCTTCAAGAAACAGATAATGAGCATGCATATACCTAGCTATTCACAGTTATTTTTAACGGGGATCCTAAACCTAGTTTTGGCAAAAGACTTTTCCAGTTTGCTATTCTGTTTCTGTTTTTCTCGAGACCAGAGTGAGTTTGGTTTTAACTGTCATCCTAAAACTCTTGAAATTAGTTACATACTGGTAGTGCAGGGACTGTTGCAATTTGGCAGCAGACGTGCTCAGCAAGGGATCTTGTATTGCACTGGTTTTACAGAGAATGGAAGATTTGCCCTGAAAGTAACAGAGCTATCTTCTCCTTGGACTCACAGTAGTGTGGTGCTCCACTTGCAGCAGCTGGTATGAAGGCTGCTGACCATCTACTGATGCAGCACCCAGCCGGTCCGGAACTTCTCCCGCAACGGCAGCGAGTCAGAGAATTCCTGATGAGAAAGCGTGTGGTCTGTGACAAAAAGAGAAAGCTACCTAGTGAAGTACAGCAAGCATGTATGTGATTTATAGTGCAGGATAACTTCTGAAAGGAGTTTAGGAGAAGTGAAAAGCATTATTCATTTCAGAGCATGCTCCTTATTGCCTCAGGGAGTTTGTGTATAGCTTTACCAAAGGCCTAATGAAAGCTTTACTCAGTGACTAATTTTTTTCGCACCTATTTCTCTCTTTATAAATATTTTTCTCCCCATCCCCCCCGCACTTCTTTTCATTTTGTAGAACACAGCAACACCTGCTGGCAGTGGTCCGGGAGTACTGCTGGAAAGACCCACTGATCTAACTCTTCAGACCAGCTGCCATTAAGCACTGCCAAGCCATATTAATGAGCTGCCTCTATTTTTACCCCTTCCTGCCAGAAAGGGCAATTGCTCTTGGGAAAGACTGTAGTTGGTTTTTTTGGTTTTGTTTTTGGTTTTTTGGTTTTTGGGGTTTTTTTCTGATTTTTTTTTCCTGTCAGCTTCAGAGTCCAGACAATCATTGTTCATTTAGTGAAGCTGGGATTTCTAGTTTAAATTCTGATACCACTGATTTAGTCTACATAAAACATCAGAGTGATGCTGAGCTCACATGCATATTTTAGTTCTAAGCTGGATCAGAAATAACTAAAGGAATGGGACTGAGAAAGAAAGGTTAGTATTCCAGCAACCTGTCTCCTTTTTCCTCAGTTGTGGATTTTATCTTACAAACCATAAAAAAAGTGATCCAATACCACTTCGTTATTCACTCAGTGGATACTGTGTGATTCACTGACTACTTTGGAATCTCGAACTGCATACAACATATTTTTCCATGTCCATTCCTGCTTTGAAGAGCAGCCGTTAGAAAACATACTGTCACAGATTTCTTTGCAAATCAGCTGGAATTTCACTCTGTTGTACCTTATTTTCCTGTAATAGCAAGAAAAGATATGCCAGAAACTTATATTTAGAAGGTTTATGTTTCTACTTTTATGTAAGTGAACCAATTAAGGCTGATCTTGCTGTTGCTACTAACTCAAATGCTTATGTGCTCTTTAGAGGGGCCAGTGATTTCAATAATAATTAGTGAGCTGGTCAAAAAATAAAGTTCATCTGAGGATAAGAACTCGGTCTAGAGCGTAGGGTAGATAGTAGCTTTCAATTTCTCACTTTTTTTTTTTTTTAATATTGATGGATGACACTTTTTGTAGGGGGGCAGGATAAGTATAAATGTTCTGTTTTACAAAAATCTTATGTAAAGTCAATCTGACTAACAAAAGCAAGTAGTTAATTTTCTTTCTAAACTATACCTATATCTTCTGACCTGACATTCATTGATCTTTTTTCTTGCCAACTCATGGAACAGTGAGCTTTAACAAGGATATTTCATGTCCATGCTATTTTAGCATTTGTGTTGCCTTCTTATACTTAAAATAAAAACCAAGGCATATCAATACATAAGGTGGGTGACACAGATGATGTTATTAGCATGATGGGACACCACTTAAATATGTGTCATAATCAGAACTTGCTCAGAACTTCCCATTTGGGGGCAAACCTATTTACAAAGGGAATTTTCCTGAATTTATAGAAAGAGTATGTAGTTAAGTTGTAACTGGAGAGAGTAGTCCAAGGAACCAAAGTTTTTCACACAGCTTGTTCATTTGACAGGGGATTTTTCAGTACATTACTGGAAAAGTAATCTTTTTTTTCTTGAGAAACAGCTCTGTAATGTGTAAAATGTCTTCAGTGGTGCTGTCCTCAAAGATATTTTGAGGTTATGATTAAAGTCACATCAATGATTCAAACCACACAGGGAAGGACCACCAGGTGATAGATCCTGTTGGCTCCATGTAGGGTGAAAAATTTATGGCTAAAGTTGGAGCAGCATTTAACATTTATATGTGAATTTAAGCTACTATTGAAAGTCCACTAAGTTAATTTGCATGCTGTTGAAAACTTAGACCGTTGCACAAAGCATACATTGGAATAATTCCTTGTGTAATTGTACTTCAGTCAGCATAGTTTTATCAAGGACGTCTTTGGACCAAGTTCAAAATAATGGGAAATAGCATTATTTCTCTGACAAGCGCTGAACTCTCTGCTCTGTGTCCCTTTTACTACAGTTAGTCAAATCACAGCACAGACAACAGTCTAAGTACAGACTGCTGTTATCTTTTGGCTTCTAGGGCCAACTCCCGCTGCCACTGAAGTTAGTGCTGACTGTGGGAGTAAAAATCAATTGAATCAAGCTTTGACTCTAAGGATAAGTATTAACCTTATGGATGGAAAGAGAAACAAAAAATCGGGCCTTAGACAAAAGCTGTTCAGATGATTATTCACTGATGTACTAGCCAAAGTAACATTGTCTGTGGATTTTAGAAAGATTTACAACTGTTTTTGCAACAGGAGCACTGGACCCTTAGTTAATGTAAATGGAGGTACCTCTTCTGACTTCAGAAATTGGGTTGCATCAGTAGAAGATCTGATGTAAAGTCTATTTGTTTAATTTAACTTCTATGTATTAATGTCTTGTTTTTAGCTTTTCCTTTTAAAAACAGATCCTAGTTTTTGTCTTGTATGAAAGGTCCAATTTCATCTTGTTTTAGGTCCCTCAGTAATGGGGATACACTTTGTCTATTATGTTTTGATTACTTCTAAATCTGCTGATGTATGGAAGGGAATTGAATGAAGCTTATAAGATTGCCCCTTTTGTTGAGCTGAACTCAACCAGAGACTACACTCGAAAATCTTCCAAGGTAGTCATCATGCACAGGTCATTGGGAAAAGTTGCAGTGCCACACATTAACAGATATTCCCATCTGTGAGAGTGGCCAACAGAGAATTGCCATAAGTGAAATACTGAGGACATGAACAAGTGACTTAAAAAGGATATAGATCTTCTGCATTGTTGCTGCTTTGTCATTGTAAATCCTCTGTAGAGCAAATCACTGTAGATAAAGTGAATACATCCTGCAGTAAAAATGGTAAGAGGACTCCTGACTGCTTATAACTGTTTAGTGAACAGAGTTTTAAATGGGGACAAGAAAATCTGGATTCTATGGCTCTGTTCTTGACTGCAGAGGACAAGCACCTCATGTCCCCCTCTGTAAAGCTGAAAGAATCAATATCTGTTCTGAGATCTGTGGGGCAAAAATATCAAACCAGCCCTTGCTGCTGTTTGGTTTCTCATGGCCACTGGTTTCCATGAGGGTTATTTAAACTAATGTTTGGGCTCATGTCCAATACACACACAGGTTAAGTCTGAGAGATGGGTTGAGCTTCAATGATCATTTTCATGGAAGCACAGGAAATTATTGAGAGCACTTCACATGTGGGGAAGTGAGGGGAGTGAAATGAACAGTTATCAGTTACTGAGGTAATGAAGGTGCCCACCTTCCCCATACATAGTCTCCCACCTCCTGCCTCTGTTTTAACAAGCACTAGAGATTACCCTGAGATTCCAGGTTCAAATGTAAACCTGCCTAAGTTTTGAGAATTTATCTCAGATTTTTCCTCAAATCTGGGGATTTAACACTTAAGATTTGACTTGGTAGCAGGAAACTGAACTTTGGAGTGGATATGGGATTACCAAATCTGGATTTAATTCACTAATCCACTTCCGTTAATTTTTCTCATGTGACTTCACATTTTATGGTCGAAATTTTATACTTGTGGTTCAGTGCAGGTGGGACGTGTAACACGTAGTCCGTTAAATACCTACTTGCCAGGTGTCTGATTACAGACTGCAATGTGCAGGAACTATTAGGTTTAAGTCTGTTTATTGGTGAGCACAAAATAATACCCGCCAAGCTCAGAGGTCTTGGAGAAGTGCTTTTAAAATGAGCTTTATAACACCCAGTAACAGTTAGGGGAACAGAGGGTTGATAGGCAGCAGTGATGGCCAGTTGCCTAGAATATCAGTTCCTCTTCAATAACTTTTGTATGCCAACTATGAACTTATAAACAGTTATTTTCTTTATTCATTGTCTGCTTATTGGTGTCATGCCCTCATGATGACTCCTGCTAAAAGGGGTGACATAAGGTAGCTCAGAATAAAGTTTTTGTGTGCAAACAGGGCTCAACTGTGTGTCTATGCACACATTTTTTAATTGCTCCTTTGAAGCTGCCCATTCAGGGACAGTAACCAAGCATCTAGGAAGTATAAAAACAACAAAGAAGTGTTCAGATGTTTCTCATAAAGCAGATTCTTTTTGGGGGGTTAGTTCTGGTTCTTTTTTTTCCCCCTTAAACTGAATTTAGGTCACGTGATCAGAGTCAAATTGACAGCTTTGAACAATAACTTAATCTGCTTGCTCACAGGAGAGAATAGCAGGGACAGCCACAGGACAATGTTCCTCCCTCACCCATGTTCTTGGGTACACAGAGACTAGCTCATGCCCTTGGCTCAACAAGTTCTTGAGATGTTCAACAGAGTTGCCTGTTGTAGTGTTTTGCTTTGAGTGGGAGCTGAGCTGAAAGAAGTGAATGCTTTCATACAAATCAGCAAATAGCCAATCTAGAAGTGGCAGTCAGGGAAATATTCATGAGGGATATCTGCAGACTAGGGAGAGAGGAATCTTGGATGTATTATTTAGAGGTCTCCAAACTTAAAAGTGTAATGTGAAGTGGCAGTTCAAAAAGGCAACAAAATGTTGGATGTTGTCAGGAAGAGTGTGAGAGCAAGACAGAGGGTACCATTTTGCCACTAAATATATTTGGTGCACCCACAAAGTGAATGCTGTCTGCAGTTCTGGTCTCTGCATCTCAAGTAGGATATATTAGAGTTAGAGAAGAGACATTAAAATTATTAAGGTTTTGGAGAAGCTGCTTAATAAGAAAAAAGGGAAGAGCAGCTTGGAGAAGAGAAGGCTGAAAAACCATATGCTTGGGGTTTAGAAGATCATGAAGATGGCAGATAAGGTGAATGCTGAACTGTTATTCCACCAAATCCTGCAGTACTAGGGGGAACTTGTTGAAACTAGTAGGAGAAGATTTAAAACAGATACAGTGCTTAGACAATGAAAAGGGAGCTTCTGGGATTTGTTGCCACAGGAGGCTGTGGAGGCAGGCAGTATCAGAGGACTCAAAAAGGTCCATTAAAAACTACCAGAGGGAATAGGCAGGGACATAGCCTTTAACATCCTTAATACAACAATTGCAGATGCTGGGGAGCTTGAAGGGACGGGCCCACAGAAAGCAGCCAGGCTCACATTCTCTCTCCAAATAGCATCTACTATTGCCACTGCTGGAATGAAAAAGGGGGTTAGATAGACCACCAGCACAACCACTCAGGGAGTGTCCTTATGTAGTAGTGAGGCACTCCTGTCTCCATGCTGTGGAAAGAAGAAAGCTCCTGAAGGTGATTCAGAGTAAGATCTAACTGTTCCTGCCCTGAATCACCCTCAGGAAAGCCCATCACTCATCACCAATTTCAAAGGAAATTTACTCTAGACAAAAGGAAGTCTTGTGAATAACCACGTTAATCACAACAGACACAAGCTGAGTTTGAACTCTTGCTCTAGAACAGACAAAAAGTGTCATATATAAAAACTCAATCGAGGCACTCCACAGTCATTTTGGTGAATGCTTTTAAGAGCAAAAACACTGTATCAGATTATTGGTTAACTTTGATCACCAGCAACTGGAAACATTTCCTCAGCCAGTGATGTTGAAGCAGTATGTCAAGCTCTGGTTAAGATGAAAAGTTAAGAAAACATTTTTTGTATACATTAGACTGCTTTCTCATAGTCTCAAAGCTGAATCACTAGGAAAGACTGCCTCTGCTGTCTAGCTGCAAAGCTGGTCTGAATCGCCCAGGTATGGCCAGATGTCCTAACATTTATGGGAAGTCTGCTGCATGTTAGCATCTGGAAATGAAACAGGCTGTGAGGCTGGAATAGCAGGATGACTTCTGACTCAGAAAGAAGGGTGAAAGTCAGGATGTGATTCTTTTGTGTAAAAGCTACCCCAGTAGATTCATTTGAGCACTCCAGCTCAGAGACATGAAATAACTGCTTAAGGGACAATTAAGTATTTCATGACCTGATTTCTACATACAGTGAGCTATTTGGATGTGCAAATATAGACATATTTGGACATAAATTACTAGAGTTACACATGTGAAACATTTTTAGGCATCTGCTGAAAACCTGGTCACTCCAGAAAAAAAATTAGTTATTCCCAAGCATATTCTGAGATTCAAGAAAAGGCTAAAATACAGTACAAACTGCACAGAATCGAAACTTACCTTTTGAATGTTTTCTAACTGTGAAGTCAATTATAAGGGATAAAATGACTGATCTCTGGTAGCACAAATACTTGGTATATAAATTTTCTTCAGAAATCAGCTGATTAATCACCACTAAATCCTTTGAAATAGCTATATGTCTTTTTTAACTTTGAAGATATGAGGTGGGAGCTTGCTCATGGTACTTAATTTGCTGTTCAGGGCTACCAAAGAAGTCTGTGGTCAGGATGGAAATGGGAACCTACCATGATTCTCAAGCTTTTTTCCTACTTGCTAAAATATGTTTCTACCTACTTATGAACTGTAAAACCACACAAAGCTGCACAAAGCCTCTGACAGAAATGTTTAGAATACAGTTAACTGGTCTGCAGTTGACCATTTCAGTATCTGTAGTACTCCTCAGCTCATCTTCTGGCTGAGTTTCCAGATATTACCATTGGGACCATTATTCACTGATTTAGTTTAGAAAATTCTGTTTGTTTCACTAACAAGAAGTCTTTTGTGAAAGTGAGAAGTACAATGTTATTAGTGTTTGGACAAGTAAACAGTTAGTTTGCACACTCTATCTTTTGTTTAATTAATGTTCAGAAAGGGCATTTGAATTTCCCAGCTCAGAGACAATTTTGGTAATATAATGTCCAACCTCTGCAGCTCCAATTTGGAACTGTTTTCTTAGTGCTTGTGGGACAGAGAAGTTGAAAGTAGTTTCATACAGCCTTTATATTATCAGTGCAAGTGCTGTACACCTCGCACAAAGAAGTTCGTTTGATGGAAAGAGCCCAAAGTATCTGACCTTCTCTCAGAGCACCCCCTACTTATAGTCTGGGCTGCACAATGTAAATGCTGTTACTCCACAGGGGTAAGAATTCAATTTATACTGGTAGTGCTTTCACAAGAGCATTTCAGTTCAGTAGGTAAATATTTCCAGGTGGCCAAGTCTAATTTTAGGGAGGGCAAATTTGCAGAGGTTAAATAGCAAACAAGATTGTTATAAGTCTCTATCAATTTGAAAAAAAAGAAAATGTAATTTAATACAGCATTCTTCCAAAGATTAACCGGAGGCTTGACACACTACATAGCATGTCTGACTGTGTTGTTGCTATTAAAATCCATGTTCCAAACATTCGTAAGCTTCTTTTGTAAAGATATTCTGGAATTAGCAATGAAGAAAAAAGATATCACAATACCAGTAGATGAAGCAGAAGATGTGGATCATGCAGCTTTATGTTGGAAAGGCCATTAGGGGAGTTTTTTACTAGTTCTGAGTCTGAGTGTGCGTGCATTGAATGAACAGAGAAAGGGAAGAGCCTGCTTCAGGCCAACAGAAATATCTTGCAACTGTAAAATGAAGCAGAAGAGTTTAAATGGTGGCTCCTATTCAGAAGTTCCACCGGAAGTGTCCTTCCAGTTTCAAGGGCCCTTTGTGATGTCAGATGCTGTTAGCCCCTTGTTAGTCACTGCCAGAGGAAAAAAAAAACCCTCAGCAACACACAACGAAATTTGGTCAGTTTGCTCAGCTGCTGTTGATGTCACCCCTTGCCCACTAAGAGTAAGTTACTGTAATAATCCTCCCCTTTTATTAATCATAACTTTGTAGAAAGCAAGAACTGGGTGACATCTTTATTGAAGAGGACTGGGTCAGCTTTAGTCAGCTTTGCTATAACATCTCTTGTGTGTCACATGAAAATAATTACCAGCTCTCACTTTCCATGTCGGACCAATCATCCCCTTTTTCCCCCTTATGAGGCTACAAGCCTCTGCCAATTTCAAACACCTGCTGAAGGTGTAATATATTTAGAGGTGAAAGAGACTATCTTTAACTGGAAGTTGGGATATTCCAGGGGATCCATATCATATGAGGCCACTTGCCATATAAACCATTAATGGTATTTATTATAGTAAAAGCATCATCTTCCATAGTATAACATATTAAAGTGCCTCAGATACAGGCTATCTCACACTCTGAATGTGATTTCAGCATTGGTATATTCCAGTATGTTTTTGCTGCTCTGCTTTTGTTTTGGATAACATAAAATGTTTGTCTCCTTGAACAACTATCTATATAAAAAAAGACAAATAAGCTAAATTTCAAGGGCATTTTTTTCATTGTTGATTTTTTGAAAGATATTTAATTAGTTATTTGCTAAGAAGTCAATGCCTTTTTGTTTGCTGACCTATTGCCTAAGACTGAAGAAGAGACAGACTCTACCCTTCACTTTTGCCTCCATATTTCAGTCATTTTCAGGACAAAAATACCTTCTTACTTCAAGAGAAGTGCAGTTGAGAAGAGGAATTTAGACAGTAAGGGAAGGTTATTTCATTAGGGCAAGCAATTTTTTCACACCAGGGAAGGAAATACAGGAGTTTGAGTTAGACAGTCTGTCATGTGTCTGTCTTCTAGTTGAGATGTTTTCACTGTCTGATACCTTCTCTTGCTGTAGAGACTTGAAAACTGTCATTAAAGTTACATATTAACATTCTCTTTGGAAAGTTAGTTGTTTGAGATTCATAAGTTTTTCACTGATAAACAGTCTCCTCAGGTGAAGTTATTCTTGTATTTTTTCCAAAACCTTTATGATTTTGTGCCCCTGCTTCAAAATCTCTTTTTTTAAAACAAAAACAAACCAAACAGGAAAAAACCCCAAAACCCCAAACAAACAAACAAACTTTGTAGTTTCATAAACAGAAGAAGTACCAGTTTGTTACTTTTTTGCAATACAGTACAAGGAGCTTCGCTCATTTTGTTTATTTACTGTGACCTTTTAAGGTTTTCCCCTGGGGCAAAATGCCACCTGCTGTATGACAGGTATTCTCTGTTGGAAGGTGTATTGCATTGGTCTCCATGGTACTAAGAAATCTGTAGCGCACTTGAGAAGAACTTAACGAAGTTTGGTCAGCATGTAAGATAGGTCACCTATACAGATCCACTGTCAACTAAGCACTCTGCATAAGTGATCTATATTATTATTATTATTATTATTACTTTGACACCAAACTTGCATTGCCTTTAGCAGTTTCCAGCAATGATTTAATATTATATTCTATGTTGTGTATTCAGATTGCAATACTGAGACATTGGAAGGTTCAGTGGAATTGAAATGATTTGCACTGTTCTAAGCAGTTCCCAATGTGCAATAGAAATTCTTACCTGTGTACCTGTTCTAAACTTAGGAAACTCTGAATTTTTAGGAATCAGATAGAGTGTAATGAAACTAAGTCTTTTTTTAATAGCTATAAAAATATTAAAATAATTTTTAATATTTCACTATATTTTGTAATATTTATAGGTAAATATTTAATTTATGTAATGCATTTTACACTTGAAAAAATGCATTTGATCTGGGTTTTGTTAACATAAATACATTATGGCAAACAACATCTGTAGTTATTGCTAAACTTGAAAGTAATCCATTATAAAACATGCATGCAGTCTCCCATTTTCCTTTTTACAGAAAAAAAACATGGAACAGAAATATTTATCATTCATGTTTGCTCTTTTTCCTTCATTACTGCTGACATAAAAATTCCAAATAGAATTTCACTTGATAAATTGGAGGTGTTCCATTTATGCCTGATTTATAAACTAGTTGGGACAGGAGGTATTTCTTTTTGCAATTAACATGTATTGATCATAGAGTTTCATTAATACTTTTAGCATTCCTCTGCATCTAATTTATATTCATTGAAATATCATGCTGTTCAATATTTCAGCAGAATCTATAATTTTAATGGGTTATCAAGAGCTTTAGTGGAAAAGGAAAATCATATCACTAAAGAACACCCATAAAATAAGATGATTTGGAGAAATACAAATTACTACAGATAAGCAACACTTAATCTGATGTCAACTGATCTGGCTTAATCTTCCAGTCCACTTAGGTTAGCCATAAGTTGCCATAATGTTTAAATTATCCACCTTTCTCAAGGCTGTCTGATTTATATTTAACATCATGATATTTGTCATATATACCATTTTGCCTGATTTTCTACTTCAGTCTGTCTTGAAATTCTGTGTGATTCTGTGAAATATGCTATAACCTTTAAAAAGAAGTTGACCATGTCAAGTTTGAACAGTGTTACTGGAAGAATGCAGGAAACTTGCACTGCTTCTGGCTGTAAGATACTGTATTTCGTGCATAAAGGGGATTTTGGTCCCCAAGCCATTAATCTGGCACCTTTCATGAACACTAAATTCACAGCCAAAAAAGTTTAGCCTAGGAAATATAGAATTCTGTATCCTTTTCAAATCTCAAGGAAAATATAGGCAGTTGGAAGTTAATTAGAAGCTTAAAATTTGGCTGGAATTACTTAATGTGCTTATTCATGAAATTCAATGTGCCTAGATTTGCTAACTTGCCCCATACAACCTCACTCCAGTATTTGCATTTTCACATGATAATACATTTGAATGTGTATTAGCATCACGCTGCAAAACATGCTGCTCTACCAAGCAACATTATAAACTTAAGTTATAAAAAATTTTATGTTGTGTAGTATTGGCTTGATTAAGTGAGTTTCTGTATGTTCATGTATGATTGCATCTACATATGTATATATATAGACATGAATAGGTGAGTATGATTTTTTATGTGTATGAAGCCAAGTGCTTCACTAGCCAATTTTTTGGAAATAACAGGAAGGAGGTAGACTTTTAAAGTGTTTCTATATGGATTGTCCTGTCAGTTTATGTTTTTTAAGCACAATTTCTCTGGCCTGTATATGCACCACAAATATCAACCTCATTCCCTCAGAACAAAGAGCAAGGGCAGATTTAGGCACTGTACATCTTCCTAATGGTTGTGACAGTAGGGCTGAGCATTGTAAACACTGCATTGTGGCATTCAAGTAGATGAATCCCACTGTTGATTTCTTAACTGCATTTAGTTATCTTATGCAGTTATAGATGACTGAGGCTTCCCTTTTTCACACCAAGTGCACCAGGCCATTTCAGCCGCTCTCAGTTCATATGGTGTCTTGCCAAATGTTTTCTTGACACTTTTCTTGTGAAAGCCTTCTTGCCAAGGGCTTTGCATCTTATTTCAGTTTCAGACTGTGACATTCATTTATTATATTTGAGGGAGTAACACTTGTGGAGTCTCATCTCCAGGGATTCCTCTTTGAAAGTAGGTTTCTGCTCTTCTAGAAACTAGTCTTTCTTTTTCTAGCACAAGGCAGAGATTGCACAATAGGAACGTCATTCTTATAATTGCTCACAAGGTGACCGAGGCTGTTATGACTCCTAACACCTCAGGGAGACAAGTGAACAGATCACTGGAAAGACTGGATGCTGGTCATCATCCCTCATGCCAGTCAAGAAGGGGTCAAAGTACTTCTGAGTTTACCACAGGCACTGATGCTAAGCATGGCTGTCACCATAGGTCTGTGAGATCCATCAGCTGTGGTCCCATTTCACATATTTCCATTTCAGTGGTTGTGTGCTTATTGCCATGAGATGTGGCAAGTTTGGTACTGTAGAATAGATTGATAACTCTTCTACCTGTCAAACTTATCTTTCAGGGCAGAGTTCTCCAACTCTCGTGCATTTATAATGCTTGCCAAGCTGAGTATCACTCCTGATTGGCATCTTTGTCCTTGGATATTTCCTCTTTATACTCAAGATTTAAAGTCTCTTCCAATGACAGCCCAGATTGCCAGTAATATAAATGTCATTGTAACCATTATCTCTGGTCTTTGTAGCTGTCTTTCAAAGTTTTTTTCCTAGGAGTCCTATTAGTCCTAACTAATTACAGGTCCCATTTTCAACCATCATTCTCTTGGAGTTCCTGAAGACTTCAATTAAAAAAATCCAGATTATTTTCCTCAGAAAATCACTGGGAAAGTTCTACTCAATATAGAGGAGAATTTTTGAAAATATCAAAAGTTCTCCATGCTCTGTTTTGGGACATGACTGAACTTTAAAGCACTATACCTCTTAAAGTTCCTAATAATTTCTGTTGGAGTATTATAACAAATGTTTTCTTGAAATACAAACTGTCTTACTTTTCTAGGAAGTTGCTGTTAATACCAAAGAAAGATTTGTGGATGTTCTGGCACACAGTATCTCTGATGAAACCCTGTTCACTTTTTACTATTCAGCTGCATGTAGCTACATGCCCTCAATTACCCTTTTCTTTAAAGCCCTCATGAGATCAGTCAAAAGTCCTTTTTTTGCCTGGATCACATTTCCCCCCAATATCTCTGGCAGCCACATTCAAAATTTGCCAGTAATTCAGTGCTCCCACAGCTTGACAGATTGATTAACAGATTGTTACCAGGCTTACTGCTTAACAAGCCAATTTTTTTTTAAAAAGAATTTGGGATGGCAGTTACCTTGTGATTTGAGCATGCTTAGCTGTTTCAGTTTTGGTTTTGCTTCAGATGTGTCCATTAGAAAATCTCGTTTACATTCACTCTATAAGCTTCTTTAGGCTCAACAGCTGCATCTTTGCTTGAAAACTGAGGCAACGCAATCAGATCATTGTTGGAGCCACACCTTAAGTCCTGTCTGACCCTTTCTACACAGCAGTAATTCTTGTTATTTTATTATTTGTATCGAACAAAGGACCTTTTCCTGTTTTCTTTAAGAAGTGTCAGGAAAGCCATTAAGTCTGTGTGACTCAATATAACTTCACACTTCTTGACCTCCAAAATGCAGTCCCGTTCATGCGTACTTAGTTCCTTTTCTATAAAAGCATCTCTACATAATCCTAGTTTTCTTCGTGTATCCTTGTCTGCCCTGTTAATCTAGAGCCTTTTTCAAATGACTTCTCGTATTTTACGAAATACAAGGTAAAAGAAAAGTAACATTTGAGTCTACTGAAGTCCTCAGAACTGGCAGAAAAGATTAAGGCATGAAAGCTGTTAGAACATTTTAAAATTTCTCAAACTGCAACAGAATAAAAAAAAATAAAAATCTGAATAAAACATTCAGTTTATGACATTTTCTATCTACTTCAACCATTTTTATTTTTTCTACATGTTCATACTATGAGTATTTGAGAATGCAATTTGAAAAGTGTTTTCAAACCCCATTTGTCAATTTCTGAATGATTGGCACTTCTGCTGGGACAAAAATTGAAGGTACTTTTTCTGTCTTTATTTCCCAGGGAAGATATAAAGGAAAACTTCCCTTTTCTATTAAGCTTCAGCTTAGCCAAGTCAACATTTTTTCTGGAAAAAAAAGTTGCATATGATGGAACATTTTCCATCCAAATAAATTCATTTAAATTTTATTATCCAGAACTGCATTACAATGCAGTGTCATATTAAGCCACTACCTTCTGTCACTTGGCTGTCCCTTTCATTTTACAAGATGCAAGTTCATTATATGCTGTAGTATTCTGATTCCAAGGGATTTAATCATACAAGCTAGGGTATAAAAAGTGTAGCAATTTGCCTTCTGCCAGGTCCCATCATTTTTTACTGTATCAAGTTAAAATTATATGGATGGATCAGCATTAGATGAAAGGTATCTGTGTGAATGGAGGAGGCTGATGAAAAGGAGGGTTTTTTTCTCTTAAAAGAACATGTACAAGTATGTCAGAAGCTGAAATGACTAATACTGGGATAGAGATAATGCCTTTGGGAGCATAAGCAAGGCCAAATTTCTGCCCACTTGCTGTCATTAAGTATCCCAGGCTAAAGGAACTTTCAACAAATTATCTTCTTCAGTCTTGCCTCCTTGACCAGTTCTTACTTGACAGTTACATCCTATTGATCTAACTTTCCATCACAGTTCTACCTGCATGGTATCCTTCTCAAAGCCTTTCTTCACAGCAAAGCTATAATGTTTAGAAGTTGTCATCCTTCACTTCTGAGCTATTTCCCTCTACTGGGGAAAAGATCATGCAGTCCTAGAATCATAGAATATGCTGAGTTGGAGAGGACCCAAAAGGATCATAGAATATGCTGAGTTGTAAGGGACTCATCAGGATCATCAAATCCAACTCCTGGCCCTGTACAGGACACCCCAAGAACCATTGAGTCCAACCCCTGGCTCTGCATAGGACAGCCCCAAAATCACACCGTCTGCCTGAGAGTATTGTCCAAACACTTCTTGAACTCTGTCAGGCTTGGTGCTGTGACCACTTCCCTGGGGACCCTGTTCCAGTGCCCAACTACCTTCTAGGTAAAGAATCTTTTCCTAATATCCAACATAAACCTCCTCTGACACAGCTTCATACTGTTCCCTTGAGTCCTATCACTGGTCACCAGAGAGCAGAGCTCAGCACCTGCCTCTCTGCTTCCACTGTAAGGAAGCTGTAGACCATGATGAAGTCTACCCTCTGTCTCCTCTTCTCCAGGCTGAACAAACCAAGCAACCTCAGCCTCATGCAAATTCCCCTCCAGAACTTTCACCATCTTTGTGGCCCATCTTTGGATACTTTCTAATAGTTTTATGTCTTTCTTGCACAGTGGTGCCCAACACTGCATACAGTACCTGAGGTGGGCCCACAACACAGGTGCAGAGTAGAGCGGGACAATCCCCTCCCTTGACTGGCTGGCAACGCTTTGCCTGATGCCCTCTAGGAAAAGGTTGGCCCTTCTGGCTGCCAGGGCACACCAATTATTTATGTTCAAGTTGCTATCAACCAGGACCCCAAGACTCCAGTGTCTCATTCCCCAGTCTGTATGTACATCCAAGGTTGCCCCATCCCAGATGCAGAATCTGGCACTTGTCTTCATGAAGCTTCCTATGGTTGGTGATTGCCCAGTCCTTGTAGTTTGTCAAGGCCTCTCTGCAAGGCCTCTCTGCCTTCAAGGGAGTCAACAGCTCCTCCCAGTTTACTATCATCACCAAACTTACTGTGTGTAACTTTGAGTCCTACATGCAAGTCATTTATGAAGAGCCTTGAGCCTATGATGGAGCCCTGTGGAATCCCACTAGTGACAGGTCACCAGTCTGGTGTTACCCCATTCACTGTTACCCTCTGTGCTTGACCTGTGAGACAATTGCTCACCCACCACATGATGTTTATCCAGCTGTGTGCTGGACATTTTGTCCAGAAGGATACTGTGAGAGACAGTATCATAAGGTTTACTGAGATCCAAAAAGATTACAAGTGGCTTACCTTGGTCAGCTCGGTGGGTAACCTGGTTTTTTTTATAGGACGTTAAGTTTAACACACTTTCTTCTCTTGAAGCCATGCTGGATGTGACCAATTACTTCAGGTGTTTTTCAACAACTCCCAGAATAATTTTCTCCATAATTTTACCAGGCACTGAAGTGAGACTTGACAGGCTTATAGTTACAAGGGCCATCCCTCTTGGCCTTCTTGAAAATTAGGGCATTTACCAGCTTGCAATTCACTGAGATGTCTCCAGATTTCCAAGACCACTGAAAAATCATTGAGAAATGTCTTGCGATGACATCAGCCATCTTTTTGAGTACCCTGGGATAAATACCATCAGGCCCCATAAACTATAAGGATCCAGTTAGTGAAGTGCATAATGCTCATTTTCATTTGTGATTGTAGAAGGATCAGACAGCTTCAAAACTGTCGTAGTAGCTTCCACAGATCTGATTTCTACCACTTGTATGCTTAATTTCACCTTTTGCTCTATAGACAAAAAAGTATGTGTATTTCAGTGAAATTTAAAATATGTTCATTCTTTTTATGCTCCACAGATCAAAAGTACAAAAGTTATATTATAGTGTGGAGTCAATATAACAAGATTCCTCTTTTTCAGACTTTCTCAATGGAAACTGGAAATCTTCTGAGAACAGTGGCTCAGCAGATAGTGTATTCTTCTTTTTACCATTGTTCAACTCGAAATAAAATTCATTTATAGCTCTGTCTTCTTGACAGACAGTAATTTGTATCTTGAAACTTAAGACCACTAACTCATAATTTGCAGAACTTGACCATTTCTGGTCAGGAAAGTTTCAAGTGTGAACTCACACAGAGACTGAATTATCTCTGTCCCCATGAGAAATAGTCCCTCCAGGTCATGGTTGAGGTCATTATTAGAATGTTTTCTAAAGGCTTGTCAGTATTCAGAGCATACTGTTTGCTTGTTCTTGGGGGATTTAACCCTGCAAATTGCTGAGTATTTCTGATAGATACTGAGCACCATCAGCTTTCATTAGGATTAAGATAAAATTGAGGACACTCAATCTGTCTTGAAAATGTTTAGTATTTCATAAGATTGAACCTTGACTGATTTTTTTTTCACTTTACAGTCCCTAAAGAATCTTAAATTTAATTACAAAAATTCTGCTGAAGCTCAGGCAGAATGGACACTAGTAAGTGCCAATGGTATTTGAAACTGTCTGTCAGTGGAGTATTGAATTGCTCAGTCTGGGTTTTAATAGTTTGTACTTTCTAAATGAGTACAAAAATATTATTTAAATCCTATGTAATGTAAAAGTAAGTAAAATGTACTTTTAATGCAAGACAGTACTTGTAGAAATTGTTGGATATCTCTTCTGTACTTAGGGGGGAAAAAAGACATTGGGCTTAGGAGCTCTTTTTAAAAGTCTAGTGAGGGCTTAACATTTTTCTATGCACTCCTTCAAATCAGAGATAACTAAATGATGAGATAAGTGGGTAGCTCTTTTTTTGTTGTTTTTAATTCAGTGAAGGCCTCCCAGCGCATATTCCTGTTGGAGTTGATGAATAGCTCCTTTGGGGTACTGTAAGCTCCACTCAATGTATTTATGGAATATCTTCCATTTACACAGACCACATTTTTCTTGATCGGCCCATAAGGATGAGGAGAGACAAAAGGAAGCTGTAGGCTTCTTTTCTTTTTTTTTCCCTTCTTGTCACTATTTTATGCTCTCAGATTCCATCTGACCTTAACCTTAGAAGATATCCTCCCAAACCCTAAAGCCATCCAGTTAAAGGGTCCATTAGCCATTACTCTTCCTTTTTAGATTAATCAGTTGCACTCTACTTACTTACTTACTGGGAATGAATGGTAAAAAAGGTCTGTTCTTCACCCAGCTCATGAAACAGCAGCATTTTTGATGGACTGTCTTTTTCAGCTATACCTTTAACACAGCCTCAAATGTTTCTTATATTTCCCTTACAGTGCCACTGGCAGCAGATCAGTCAGTGTACTGCAACAACATCCTTAGAGTTTTGCAGTATGTATCAGGTCATGTGAGTTGGCCCAAGGTTGCATACCTCCTCCATGGGCTTCTCTAGCTTTTTCAGACCTGCCTGATGGCTAAAATACAGTGACTGTAGCACTGTTGATGGGGGGAAATGAAAAGGAGATGAATTACAGACAATAACACATGCTTCCATCATGAACTCCTCTCCTATAAGTGAGTGGGAGGTGAATCTGATTCACACACTCCAAGCTAAATGGATTGAAAAGTTTTAGGTAAAGAAAAAATATTCCTCTGTATCAGCGTAGTGTATGCTGGGATGTTTCTGGTTTTGCCTTTTTACAGCAAAACTCATGCTTTATGTCTCAAAATCATTCTACCCTGAAATGATGATAGTTCCCAGTACTTAAATGCTGATGATGCTTGATGCTGTATTCTTCCTATGGCACATTACAGTTCTGGATGCTCATTATTATTCATCATCTTTCTTAATTGTGTTACATAGGGACTGTTTCATGGCCTGTGACATGTGGAGTAGATGTTCTGTGCACTGTTTATAATTAAACATCTAATTCATAGTAGCCTACAGTGCAAGGAATGGTTCACAGATGGTTCCAGATGGTCCTTTCCAGTTCTGTGTTCTCACATTTTTATTACAGTTAAAGGGTAGCACCAGCAAAAGGTAACTGGCAATCTCTGTAACTTCTCTTCTGTGGATTTAAAATGCTGTTTGATCTCCATTTCCTTTGAAAGAAATAAGGAAAAATATGTTACTTAAAATCAAATGCAGAAATGAAGAGTGAAATGCAAAGTTAAATTATTTTGCTGTAGTTAGTTAGAAGGTTCTCACAACTGTATTTTATAAATTTTGTGTTGAATGGCAGTGCAGCTACCAAACCAAGAGCTCACGAAATGTTTTCATCCCTCAAACAACATCTAAGAACATCTTGCCTCTTCTCTGTTATTAGTAGATCTAAAATGCCCATGTGTAGGAAAGCATCAAGACTTTCCAAAACTATACAGATGCTTATCTACATCTATGCCTTTATCTGTACTTATATCTTGCAAATAACTTGCATATGAAACACTTCATGCCTTGCAAAACAGACACATGACACTTTTGCTGCTGCGTAAATATTCCATGCTAATGTTCCCACATGCTTTACGTAACACACACATGCATTCTGACACAGGGGAATGAAGCAACCTGGTGGGGGCAGCTGCAGACCAAAGAGGTCACTGAAACGCAGAAGTGGGAGAACAACAGATCTGCTACAGGAAAGGTCCCAGACCTCCTCTGCAGCAAGTAACTCATGAAGAATTACCACAGTAATCCATTCCACTGAGTGTACAGCTTGTCCATGTCAGACAGGCACACACACAAAATATACCCTAGTTAGCAAGGCCGGGGTAGTACTGAAGAGCTCGTTTTACACATAGTCTGTAACACTGAGTTTCATGCTCCTTCAGTTATTAGTTATGGGGATAAGGATTCAATTAAGCCGATATATGTTTGAAAGTTCCCACTTAGGGAAGTGCATGTGTCTATGTTTCTGTGATTGTGTCGGTGACTGTGGCTCTTTGTACTAGAACTGTGGGCGAATAAAACTCTAAATCCAGAATTAGGGAGACACAGGGTAGACTTTGAATTCAGACCATAATCTTGTAGTTCAGGTTCATCCCTGTTGTAAGAGTTTGTGTGGCTCTGGATGAGTGGTAGTGCTTATCAGTGTCTGTACAAGCAATTGCATAACTAAGACTGACACAAGAGAGTGAGATGGCAATAGGACTAGTCTTGCCCTTTTGCTGAATCAAAATTTCTTTTCAATTGAAAGACTCTGTAGTGTCACTCTAGCATATTTTAAAACAAGATTTTTTTTTTTTAAATTCTGTTTTCTAAAAATTCTGGCTGTGGGCCAGCACTTGGAAGGAAAATCTCTAGTTGGTGAATAAAAGTCAGCCAATCTTTGAACTAGACCAGGATCTCAAAGCTGAGAAGGAGAGGGTAAATCATGAGACAGTTGTCTCCTGACACTGCAGCAATTTATGGGAAATGAGAGGCTGCAGTGCTTTTAATATTAACCGATTTTTACCTGAAGAGTAAGTATTCTGGACCAAATCTGTGCCCCAGACCTGTTCCTTAAGGCATTCGAGAAAAGATAGATTTGGTTTGTTATGTATAAACCCATTTTTGGTGTTTCAGCCTGAAGGGGTATTCAGCTGGAGGTAAAACACTGGATTTAATTCTCCATTTGAATAAGTAATGGGGAAAGAAGCTTAATCTGATATCTTTTTTCATCATGGTTTTCATACATTTGACTTTTTTGTTTTCTCTTCAGTCTGTTGAAGTCCCAAGAGTGACCTTGACAAGTGATTTCTCTCACTTCTTCTCAGTGTGAATAATCCAAATTTTTTCTGTGCTTATGGATTTCCTTGAGACTAAAAAGCTTGAAATAGCAGCTTTTATCTTAAAATGTTTAAACTTGATTGAGTCACAATAAGTCTCTAGCTGTCTGGATATGTAGATAGATATCTGTTCTTGGCACCTATATGGCCTTCACTGATATAGTCTTCAAGCATCTGGAAATCCTAGCAGGGTTTTAGTCCCACTACCCCTGGTGATGGAAAACTAAAATGTGGCACACAGGGAGGCGGCCTGTCCAGAGGCTCCTGGGAGGTCCAAGTGCAAGTTCACAGCAGCATCCACTAGATCAAGCCTATCTTCTCACCGTATTATCAGAGCAGTTGTGGGAAAAAAGGAAAAAGAGCCTTCTTTATCATATGTTAACACACTTTCAGGCTAAATTTGCCCCTTCATAAGAGTCATAATGGTTTAAAAATAAGTTTAAACATGGAGAATGTTGTTTTAAAAAATACACTTATACAAACAAATCAAATGGATAGCTAAGGGCAAGTTCTCTTACCAAGCTGTAATAAAAGCAGACTGATTAAGACTCAGGGACTTCAATAAACCAGTTCTGGATTTGTGGTGGAACTTGAAGAAGCGAGTGAGCCAGCAGAGTCAACACTAGTGAGCATCTGTAATGACAAAAAGTGACAATCCTTCACCTGCTATCACTGAAAGAAACTTCTTGATCATTTCAGATGAGACATTTTTCTGGTTGGCCCATCAGAAAATGCCATATTTTCCTTCAGGATTGATGTACACCATCAATTAAATTGATGTTCATATATACAGTGAATCCAGGAGTGTAACTGATATGTAATCTAATGTAACCCATCCCACACTTTACAGAGTTTGTAAAAGAAATGTGAACACAGCAGCGTAGAGAAGAAGGCAGTGGTTTGCTGAGGCTATCAGCTTACAGGTTCTGCTATGGCTGGCTTCACCTGAAGCTTTTTTAGTCCTTAAAATTGACTTACCCATCTAGACCTTTTGCTTCTGCAGTGTGAAATGGGAATAAGGATGTACTTATCCAGAACCAAGAATCACAGAACCATTTGATTTGGAAGGGAACTTTGGAGGTCACTGTCCAAATTCCTGTGCAGAATAAGGCCAACTTGAAGCCATACCTGGCTTCAGGGTTGGATCAGGGGGCCCAGGGATGTCACCGTTTCTGCCTGGTGTGTGAGACCTCATGCATCAGATTATGGGCTAGGGAGAGGGGGCAGAGGGACCCCTTGGGGCAGGGTCTTCTGAACATTATTTCCTGATGCAGGTATTAGAGGGATGCTTCTGGCTTTCTGAACATCACAGGAGGCCAAGGCTTGACACGGCAGGTGGGTGGGATGTGGGGTCTTCACTCCAGAAAGCCCTTGGTTGTCTCCTCACCATGCAGGATACATGCCAAGCCTAACAGAGGGGTAGGACACGACAGAGTAGCAAGAGGACAGAAGCCAGCGTGCCATAACTCTTGCAGGAGCAGCTGTGGCTTCCCTGTGTGTCCATCCCTGCATCTACTGTAGGCTGGGAAAGGGCAGCAGTAGATTGAACGAGGAATCTCACAATCCCCAGGTATAACACAGGGTACAGAATAGCCTTATTGCTCCCCTGCCTTGGGGAAGAATTTGGTGAGTGTAGTGAAACAGGAAAGTAAAAAGAGAAGCTTCTGCAGATGAACTGCGGTCGCTGCTCTCCAGCAAGCCTGTGACCTGCGCCCTGGCCACCGCTGTTCTGCTTGCACCCTCCTCTGCATGCGAGCGAGCTAATCCCGCGGAACGGGAGCCCGCAGCCGGAGCGGTAATTAGCCGCGAGCGCTCATTAGTGTAACTCCCGCGCTTGGTTGGTGTTTGGGCGCCCTCTCCTGGTGCGGACCGGCCGTGCGGGGGGCAGTGTCCAACGTCAGGGAAGAGAAAGGGGAAGGGAGACTACCTTTATCCTACGCCTTGCTGCCTGTATGTAAAAATCCTGTACCGCCTGTAGGACGTTGCTGAGCACTCAAAACTTGGTCTGGTCAAGTTTCCCAGACGCCCTCCTTTCCCCCTTCCCCACCCACTAAAATTCTTCCCTTTTGCTTCCCTTTCCTGTGTTTTTTAGTGTCTGTGAGAAAGGTTGAATTGTCTTGCATTTTTTATGTCACTGGCTTCTCTGATGGTCTATAGAGACAGGCATTAACACAGGTTTGCCCCTTAGTCTTGTTCTGTCCCTGTCATAGTTTTGAACTATCATCTCTTCCAAACACCTGAGCCTGTGTTGCTGCAGACAGGCCCTGGACCAGTTAATCTGAGGAACTTAATGCTGGTTGCATACTGGCATATATGAAAGATTCTTCAAGAACAGCCTTATAATTGATTGTATGCATCTTACTGTTTTGACATCATGACGCATAACTTAAAAAGGCACGGTAGCTAGAGTAATGATCTTGCAGTGAAAGTAATTATCCTGCAGAACAGTCTGGATATAAGTATAATTTTCATTCATTTAAGTAACTTCTGCTACATTCAATGAGCTATAATCCAGTGTAGACTTTTTTCTTCCTTCAATCTGTTCCACAAGGAATTCTTCAGCTTCTTATAAGGGATGAACTCCAGCAAAATAGGAACTGCATGAACAACCACAGTCATTTGCCACAGGGACCAGCAAAGACTAAAAGCATGAGAAAAAAGGAGCAACTTCTACATAGCTGTGAAAAAGTACCTGGGCTGCCAGAAAAGGGAATTGCTCTGTTATTGGACGCGGATTGCTGTCACATGTGCAGGAGGTTCAAGGAAGCTGGGTTGAATGAGGCAGGAGCATTCTTCAGAGTCAGAGAAGACCCTTGTTCTGCACTGAGATCAAATGTTTAACATCCTGTCTGCTACTATCTGTAGCCTGCCCTCAGCTTTGTTTCTCTCACCCAAAGATCCAGGGAGAAGTCAGTAATTGTGTAAGGCTGGAGATGCCATGTGGTATGCAAGGGAGTGGGAAAAAAAGCAAACCTTTGGCTTACAGGCCACAGAGTTGACATAGACTGAGGTTGTGGGCCAGCCACAATTGTCTTGGGACTGCTGTTCTCTTCTGCTGGCACGTCATCTGCCTGCAACAATATGCTGACTGAGCCTGCTTGTCTGTTGTAGCACTTATCCTACCACTCCTTTGCCCTGTAGAGAATTTCTGTATTTCAATTGTAGATCATAGCAGCTAGACTTTTTCTGTTCCTCTTCACTCAAGGTAGGAACAGAAGCAAGAGATTTTCTTGTGAGCACAGATACCATCCTAGGATGTGGGAATGGGCTCCTCAGATTTCTTTTTGCTTTTACCAACCTGTGAATCTTTCTTTCATATTCGTGAAGTCCATGTCAGCACTTCAAGCTTTGGTTGTGGTATGATAGCACAGAAGAGTGTCACACAGACAGCCTGCCTCTCTGCAGAATCTGACTACACAATGCGTGTTGCAGTGCTGTGGGTAGTACCCCACATATCCTAGTAGCCTGCAGAAGGTAGAAGTAGTATGTATTCATAGAAAAGAGAGTAAGGAGAAGTTAGAGATGAACGTGTTTTATTCAGTGAACTCTCTGCAAACACAGACTTCAGAAGAAGCTTCCTTTGAGAAGGGTTCCAAAGTGCTTGTGGAACTGGCATGAGCAGATAGCAACCAAGATGCCTATGGGTAAAAATGTGTATCAAAATAAAAATAAAAAGAACAGCTTAGAATTAAACTTTGGCTTCTCTTTCTGTGCTTCCTCAGGAAAGGATATAGACTAGCAGCAAAATGTTCTCAGCAGCAGCAAAAACTCTGGTGCTGTCAAAAAGATCTGACATGCGTTAAACTTCTGCAGATGCAAACTGAAGTCATGTCAGATGTGATCACTGAAGGAACTGTGTGCCCTGAAATTTCACAAGAAGACATTCCCCGCAGCTCTCTGAATGCCCATTGGGACACAAGGTTCTACTTACAGTCTAAAATATGGGGAGGAGGAGTCATAAGCATTCTTCTTTCAAAAGTAATTTTCTTGTCATTGTGGCGAATGTGGATAGTTATATTGACAGCATGAGACGAAGAGGTGTAACAGTGCATGTGGCCCCTTGAAGGACCTGTGGGAATAGCTGGTGCTGCTGTATAACAAATAAGTATCCAAATACTGGAAATTAGCTGAGAGCTATGATTCCCAGCTGAGAGTTATGATTCCCAGCCCAAAAGGAACAGAGAAGACTAGAGGCACATCTTTTCAAGGGATAGACTTTCAGAAGGGTCGAGGGACTAAGAGGCTGTTGCTAAGTGAAAGAGTTTTTATTCCCTCCTAGATTAATTTTAAAGTGCATTTCTGTCCAGCTTGCTCAAAAAATGTTTATCACACAGCTATGGCTTTTGTTGTCCTTGGCTAATAGAAAGCAAAACCAACCTCAACTGTGTACTCAAAAAGAAAATTGTACTTAATGCACATTTTCCCTCATCATCATTCTGCTGTTCTCTAACCTGCTTTGGAGGAGGATTATCTGGAGGTGACCTTAGATAATGAATGTCATTGTCTTTTGAATGCTTGACCTCCCTACTAGGGTTAGCCAGAGGGTTGCAGTGGTGCTTTTCATGGTACTGCATGAACAGGACTGCAATCACTAAACTTATTTTATTCATTTCAGGATACAGAAAGTAGATCACAACAACTTCAAGTCATTAGTGTAATGTTTGACACATTTTCTGTTTCACTTTCATAGATGTTGCTTATTCCAACACTTGTGACTGAATTTGCATTAAAGGCAAACTTGGAAGAGGTACAGATTTTACCTGGAAAATTCAAAAAAATCTACATCACTACAGATAAACCCATTCCTTCTGGCATTTTGCTACTTCCACATAAAATTTATTCCAGAGAATTCCAGCAGAAAATTTAAATCAAAACTTACTGAAATAAATGAAAATTATCATTCAGATCTCAGTATTTCTGTCTGAGTGTTGGTAAGGTTGTGAAAGGGAATTGTTTATATGAGCTGTTTCCTCCATTGCTAGTAAAACTTTGTCTGCTGATAGTTGCCACTATTGCTTGATACTCAGCTGGGTGTGGGAGGCAGGTGTGGGCAGGAGAATGCAAATGTGTCCAAGGTGCTCTTCTCACACACTCTTACCTTTTAGAGCTGCTGTTACCTGTTTTATAACAGCAAATCTAGATCTCGGCAAAGCTCAGTGTTACATTATGTTTCTGCTAAAATAAGGATGAACTCCCTCCTCTCTGCTGAATTGTACTTCACTGTCCTCATCACATATGATCCCCTCAAGCTGCAGTGTGAGGCCAGTTTTCACCTCTTGCTTCACACTGCTGGCTAGCTGGGATGCCACTTGGACACCACACAGGCAGCTGGGACAGCCATGTCCACTGTCTGTGGTTGAAAGCCTAACCCCATTGTGACATTTCTTTCTGACTTGAGACATATTTGGTCTGTTCTCAGGTGAATATTCTGGCTTGGCACTGTGGCTGTGACCATCAAGCCGGGGAATAGTTTTCTATGTGTCATTCCTCACAGAATGCTTTTCCTTTGCTGTTTAACAGAACTGTAAATACACTATTGTACTTACGTATTTATGACATTCTGAACATCAATGCCCATATTCATACATTCAGCAGCATAAACGCTGAAGAAGCCAGTCCTGCTCAGTGGTGCACTCAAAGATCCAGTTGGATCCAGTACACATCTTTACTAGCACTTTGTGCTGTGTTTAAGGGAGTGAGGTTACCGCAGCCTTTCTCAGCTGTCTCATTGCCCCATGAATGTTTTGAGCAACTGATACACCTCGTTGGCTGTTCATTTAGTAACTTGAACTGGTGATATTCTTCGCCTTGCACATCATGATTTAATATGCATAAGCATTGACACTGTATAATTGTTTATTAGTTTTGGCTTCTCTTTGAATTTTAGAGTAGAAATCATGTTCTAAGAAATAGGCTTTTAGGTCAAATTCTCTCTTGCTTTTCCCATAGTCTGTCATTTCGTGAACTTGAATCAGTTTTTTTCATTTGTGTTCTTTGGAACTATCATGTCTTTTATCTAACCATATATCCCAGGCCATAATAAAACTTGCCTTGCCTTTTGCTAACCTTTTGCAATACCTTTAATACTACGTTTTTCTTAAACTGCTGAAATCATCATATTTCTCCTTCTGACACTACAAGGTTCTGTTAGTTCTTTTCTTTCTCAAATGCCGAGATTGTGGGGCTTTAAATGTTATTTACTTACTCCATCCTTATAAAACTGTGGATTTTAATTAGTGCAAAGCTAGAGGGGGGAAATATATGTCTGGGATAATTTTCATACTCTGTGGAATGAAAAAGAATGGACTTTATTGAATGGGCTTTATTTTTAGTTGATGTAGATCTGTTTATTGACTAGCTAAGCATACAACTTCTCTTGAAGTTGAATTATTTTCCATATCGGTTGCAGTTAAAGACTAAAAAAATAAGTTTGTAAAATACATTTTTCAGTTGGAAAGCAGTAAATTTATATAAATAAGGTATTGTGCTGTAACAATAAACCCTGTCAAAATTCTCTATATCAATACAGTATTTGTGTTCCATTTAGGAGCAAAAGGTGGCTGCAGTGTTGTTGAGAGATGTTGGAATAGATAAATCACTGCCCTTTCTGCAATAAGTACCTGTTCTTCTGAGAGATTTATAAACAAGAAGGTAGCTTGATCAAAAAAATATTTTAAAATAAATAGACAGAATTCTTGGTGGCTGGATTGTTTGTCTCTGTGTGTCTCAAGGCAACATAAAAATTACTTTTTACAGGAATATTTTCGGTAAGATACAGAACATTCCTCTGTGTCTTACTGCAGTTGAAGACACCCACAGAGGTTAGTAAAAATTGCCATCATCTTCAAAGTGGTGTATTTGCTTCAGCTTTC
This sequence comes from Pipra filicauda, assembly GCF_003945595.2. NCBI lineage: Eukaryota > Metazoa > Chordata > Aves > Passeriformes > Pipridae > Pipra > Pipra filicauda. The sequence continues at coordinate 3,556,286 of NW_024103851.1, read as the reverse complement.
CTCCCCATCATACCAGAGTGCGCTATATTCTGCAGCAGGCAAAGGATGCCAGCCATTACCTTGCAAACAGTTCAAGCATGGACTGCACAGGTGACCTCATTCACATGCTCATGGGATGTGAGCACAGGCCAGGGAACAGAGGATTGGGCACTTGTCCCCCTGTGACAAAGTACCCCAGCAGTAGTTGTTGAGGCTGGAGTCAGCATACTCCTGCAGGAGTGAGCTACGGGCATAAGGAGCACGCTGAAGCAAGGAGATACCTGAAGTAGTAAAAAAAAAAATGCTGTTGTAAATCAACTCTTTCTACTTGGTTTCGATTCCTGGGTAGGTGGTGTCTATTCAACCAGATTGAAGTTCAGCATATGTTTCTGTATTACACAGAAAAACCATCTATGTCTTTCAATATGATCAACCTAAAAACTCTTCTGTAAACTGAGTCATTAGCTATTGTAAATCCATCACTTCCCTCTTTCCTCAGGGATCACTGAGACTGATTTTGGGAGTGTTTAGGGAAAGAATAATACTGACTTAGCAGACTTTATTTTATATACCTTATAATTACTGTGAATGTAGATAATTTTTTTCTCTAAGCAAATTCATCAATGAGTTTTTTTAACGTGTCTGCAGCAGGTCAGTCAGATATATGAATGCTCTGTTTGACATTGGGCATATGGCACAGAGATGTTGTTCTTCCTCTTCAGTAATATGTGCAACAAGTCCAGTGCTGTGGCTGGACTGCAAGAAGGGTTTTATGAATCTGCAAATATTTTTGGTGTTGGGCTTCATCTGTATTATCAGGCTGAATTTTTATAGAAGCCCTTAGTCAATGGAATTTCTTTTGGCAGAAGGATCATTACAATTATTGATTTGCATCTCTTTGTGAGACTTTTTTTTTCCATATCATATAGATCTGAGGGTTGTGCTGGTTAGCCTCACTGTACATGATCTATAACATCCACAGCAAGAATCTTTTTAACTAATATCAAAGCTGAGCAAGTATTTATCCTAACATCCGAGATACAGCTGTGTTTCTGACCTAGAGGACCATTGTTTCATTAGGCCTGATTAACTACAGCATTATTCAGTTTTGCTCTGTGTGGATTTATATCAGTGTACAGCTTCAGTAATATGATAAATTAAAACCAGTGCGCCAAAACCTGATTCAGCTGAAGTCAATAGCAGCAGTGCTGCTGACCTCACGTAGCAGAATGACCTGTTTGAAAGCAGTTGTAACATCCTTCTATCTCAACTTCCTCATGGCTTTTTATGACTGAAAGTGGAAAGAAGCCAGAATTTTTTTGTTTGTTTTAGCTTATTGTGTGCTCTCAGCAGCATGCGATTGTGCTGCTTTTGCAAAACACAGTATATATGTTACAGTCTCCAGTTCAAAGGATGCAGCTCTGCTGCCGTTGTCTGTTTAGTTATTGTTTGCCCTGCATTTGCTAGGCCTCCAAAAAGATCTGATTTACTGCCTTACTGTTACCCAACTGAAGGACATTTTTGTGGCTTTAACTGTTTCATGTATCCTTAAGAATGGTTTTAATTTCATTTTTAAAGCATAATTGATCAAATAAAGGATTATTTGCTGCCCACGTGCTTGACCCTTATTTAATGAACAGGAGCTTTTCTTTCTCTGTGAACCATTTACTCTTCTTGAGCTTGCTATCTAGGTTTTCACACTTTAAAGTCTTTTTCTGATGATGTAACATTCACTGTGCCATTTGATAGTGGGGGTTTAACACCATTTACCTCAGTGCGGCTCTAACAGTTTTACCAGCTGAGGATTTGGCCCTGATCTCTGCTGCATTAATTCACACAGGGTCCCTTCCAGCATCTCTGGTCAAGGTTAAATCAGCTTTACACAGCAGTCAGAGAAAACATTGTTGATTCATTCTATATGGTACATATGAGCCTTGATATTTTTCCTGTCTGTTTTGAGATGTCTATGTCAAGTGCCAAGCAGCTATCTAAACACTGAATATCTCCTTGTAATAGAGTTACATGGTTCCCTTAAAATCATGTTTGAATTCCAAGTTTTAAGTCAGTAACATGAATCAGCCATACCACAGTGCCCATGGTGACAAATGAAAGGCAAAGGCGACAGATATGTGACACAGTTCTTGAGATTACTTTGCTTCTTACATGTGTTATAACCTCTCTCTCATGGTCTTTACTCTTTTCTCGTGTGAAAGTGCTGTGTATGTACAGGGAGAAGCGCCATCACATGAAGAAATGTCACTAAGTACATGTGAGGAGCCTTCTCTGTGAGGAAATGTATATAAACTGTCACATAAAATCCGGTTCTCCTGCTCTAGTTTTTTCCAGTTGTAGTGAAATTTTACTAGATTGATAACTCCAGCCTTGTTGGAATAAAATATCTGCCCCTCCAAAAATTCAGGAGTGCTGTGCCTCATACAGACTATATCATATTTATTTAAGGAATAAGCACTCAGCTTAAATGTATTTTTTATAGCTTCTGGAAAACTGTAGCTTATGTTGGACACCTTTATTAACTTACTTTGAACCTCTTGTCACTGATTTAATAGCATAAAAATTCCATTCTAATATCATGGTACCTATACTTACAGTGTTCACACCATGTCATGTATATCATCTTCGGAGGCATCCACTGAATATGGGAAAATCAGATAACTCCAGCTGTTGTTATTACTTTTAACCCAGTGAGCTTTTGGGAATTATTCCTGCTGTTTCTTACATTGTAATAGTGCAACGCATAGTTTTGTATAACATCTCAATTTTGTTATAATTAATATAGAGTCCATAATCTAGCAAAAGAAAGTTTTGATCTGATATATGAAAGAGTAAGGAGGAGTGGAGAAAGAATGTTAAAAATTTCAGAGATTTTGATATTCTTTGGCAATGGCAGTTGTAGATCTGTTCTACACAAATTAATCCTGCATGAAAATGTGATTGGCCTTATGCATACCCTAGCTTCACTTGAAATGGATGTCCATCTAACTCCCATTGGTAGATTCATGACAAGGAAATATTTGGATATGCTGCTAAACCAGTTTTGCAACCACAACCTGGGTTAAGATCTGGATTTACTTTCCAGTTTTCCATATGAGAAACTTTATAGGGGACACCTGCTTCCATACAAGCGACATTCAAGTTCTGCTGGGTTTATATGAAAAACAAAACATTCAGTACTTCACCCGGGATGCGTCAGGAGGTTGTGCTTTCATGTTCTATTGCACAGTAGGAATGATAATACAGCCACATCATTTTGAATGCTGTTGCTTCATTTTCCACCTGCCTTAAATCTACTTTGCTGTGCACCAGTGTCTCAGTAAATGTCAATTCCCAGGAGCCGCATCTGCCAGTTTCCTGCCATAACCACCAAACCACACATGAAGGATTCTTCCCAGTACATGATGTATTCATTTGGCCTTGGGAACCCAGCCCTGTTGTGCCTGATCATCTTTAGACAAAGTCCCTCAAGGTGCTAAGAGACAAAGAAATTTGTAATGAAGAAAACTATATGGTGTCCCTCTGTTTAAATCTCATGGGCAGATCAGGGGTATATTGTTCCTATGCAGAGCAGCAAGGGAAAAAATCATTTTCTTTGCTGTTGCAAATGGAGAGATCATGACACTGGAAGAGCAGGACAGAAAAACCTCAGATAAGACTCTTTTTAAACATCTTTAGCTAACAGCGTAAGGGTTTTTTTCCTTTGACAACCCATCATTTTTACATTGCCAAATTCCAACTCAGACTGATTACAGTGGTTTCAAAATGCTGTATCCATACCTCTGCATGGGCACTTGACCCTTGAAAGGGGAAGCTATGTTATGTGGCCTCCATGTTTCCCTGATTACAGGTTTCAGGCAGGAGGATGGGTAGTTCTATGAGGCTGAGGAGTCATAGCTGATCCTGAAAGAACCAAATCAGTAGCAGGAAAGATTTTGTATGGCCAGTGTAGATGCGGGCAGTTTCTGTACCAGCCTTGTATATGGGGTATCCACTAGTTGAAAGGTTTTGTACTGACAGTAGTTTTTTTCTCTGTGTCTTAATAACAATTTTCTGCCTGCAGCTGTTTGCATTGCAGAATGCCTATGTTAATGCCACTTAATCTGAAACAAAGAAATCTGAATAATGAAAGTGATTGGGACTTCTGGAAGGAATGATAGTTTTAGGATAATTTCACACGTTCAATGTGTTTGCTGCTTGATATTTTATTTCCATAGCAAACATCCATTTTTCCATTTTACCGTGCAACAAAGCATGAGGTAAATTTGTTCTGTGAATCTGAATACCCTCAGTTCACAAGTTCCTGAACTTTAGTTGCTAGGAGTATCAAAGTCTGAGCCAAGCTGAAGGGCAGCCCATTTCTGTAACGGTCAGAGTAAAACCCTTGATCTCAAACATCTTCACTTATCCAAGAATCAAACTCTGGCCCAAGCTTCACAGCTTTAGCCTGATCTCTCACAGTGATACTAACATTCCACTTTTATCCAGAGGGTGCTACCAAGAAACCACTTGTAATATCATTAATCGCAAGATGTGCTTGTAAGTGTAAGAGAAGCTTAGTGTTGCTTGGTGTTCCTCACCTCAGCTCCTGGCAGAGTTTGCATGGCTGGTTCATAGCAAAGAAGGGACATGCTGCACTAGCTTGCTGCTGAGCAAAGAAAGTGGTTAACCTCGCGTATGTCTGCACTTCTGTCTCTCTACAATGTGCTCGTTGTTGAACTGGACAGCTATCGTGGAAAGACTGCTGATTCTCTTCCCATGTTCTTTAACTGTAGTCACATGTGGCCAAGCTAAACCCCCGCAGTGCAACTGTTTTTTCCTATTTACACATGTTACTAAGAAACATCAGCTAAGGATATGTTATTACAAGTTTGTGAATGACCCTATTCTTGGCACAGGGCCAAGCCAAACATTTTATTTCATTTAAAAAAGCAAAATGTGATAAAGTCAGTAGTTATGATTGACAAGCAGAGGTGGAGTGCTACTATGAAACAGAGAGACGGGAAATTCCAATGATCCTAATTAATAGGCATAGTCATTAATTCCATCAGTGGAATTATAAAACAGAAATGTCATTCTGTCTTAAGAGCAGTTAGGCCAGGAAAGGTTACAGGAGACAAACTGTAAAACAAAGACTGATTCATTGATCAAGGCACCTTGATATGACAAAGATGATTTTTTAAAAATCTTATTTTTGTTAGATTCATTAAGATTCAAGTCTATAACAAAAAAGTAAGGGGGAAACTAAAAAACAGAAATATGATTTAAGTAGCAAGGGTAAAAAATGAAGGGTAAAAAATCAAGAGACAGTTCTATGAAATAAACAAAGTAGAATCTAAAAAACTTTTAATTATCTCTAAGCTCAACACAGAATGCTTTCTCTTTGTCACATGAGTACTATTGTAACCCATTTGTCACTCCTCCCTTTCATCTGTTTATATATACAAGAAGGAATATGTCATTTTCTCTTTAATGGTCTTGTTAGAACATATAAACCAGAACATTCTAGTAACAAAATTACCCTCTTTTTGTGGTTATTTTCTGAGGAGGGATAGTAATTCAGAAATTACTTTTTCCCCCTCTTTGTACTGGTTATATCATTGCGGACTCAAAGTGCTGGCATGAGGCACACTGACTGCACTTGGAGTAGAATTTGGAGGGGATGTTACTGGAACACTCACTTGCACCATTCTGCTTGAGAGTTTGTCAGTGTTTCAATTGCAAACTGTTCCTTGCACAGATTTATAATTAGGTCATAAAAGTTCCCTCCCAGCTAAAATTTGTACTTCTTTTAAGTTTTATGACACAAGCACAAAATAAAAGTTGGGATTTTTTCATGGAATATATTTCATCATAAGCCATAAAGATTTATGCACTTAAATCTCATTCTTGTTTGGAAGAGTTACACATCAAACTCCATGTGCATGCATCAGCATAGAGTTATAGAGGCAAATCATCACCTGGTTGTCCCTAACCTCAGTGAAGCCCACAGAACAACACTGATTAACACCAGCCAATCTGGCTCATGGTTGGTGTTCTTCATTTGCTGGCTGTGGCCAAATTGTTTTTGTCAGCTCTTTGATCAACGCACTTGCAACAAACGTGGGTAGAGCCCCTCCCAAATCTTTGTTCGCGAAGCCTAGCCATGATGATGATGATCAATATAATTTCAGTATGATTTCTAAACTGATGGTAAAGGAGAGGGAGGCTCCATTTCAATGTACCTTGTAAATCTGGAGTAAGGACAAAACATAACAGATATTAGAGAATGAAATACAGGTTTTTTTCATCTATCAGAACTAACAGCCTGAATCGAAAATAAGTGGGGCCCATGATGCCCATTGGCCTCATTGTGTCTTGTCAAAAACTATAGAAAGCAACAGCTGGAAAAGCATCCAGAATATCCACAGCCCCGTTTCACAGGATGATCTCCACTGTTATGCCAGATACAAGGTTTTATCACAAACCATTTATTTGTTTATGAGTTATATTTCATTCCAGACATAAGAACTGACGTACTATTTTCATGTCTGTTACTATTCGTGGGAAAAACTGTGCTTCAGTTCATGAGCACCATTCACCAACATTGTATAGGGCTGGCTGCTAGAGAAGCATATGGGCCATTGTATCAAAGGTTCACTTCCTTCCTGAAGATTTAGCAGACCTATCAGTGATTTGTTTCTTTCCCAAGAGTACTGACTGTTCTTCCTCAGTTACTGTGGATTCTTGGAAGATCTTACCATTCGTCCGAAAGCCAGATCTTCAGGTAGTTGTGGTGAAAGCTGTGGGCTAGACAATTAAAGGATAGTGCAGTTGAAATGGTGCCAAATCCATTCTAAGTGCAGGCTTTTTGCAAAACCACCACAAAAATACTTAGGCTGTCATTTCACGTTATACTTTTTCTAATAACACTGCTGCTATTTTACCAATCTAGTTTTCAGGGATTTAGTTCTCTTTTGTAGACACAGCCACACTGTATTTCCTTAGCCAATAACTAGGGCTATGTGAAATACTCTCTCTCAAATCCCAAACCACCAGGCACTGTCCTGGTTTCAGTTTTCTTTATGCAGTGAAAATTCAGACTAGGAGGGTCTGTTGAGAAAAGGGTTTGTTAAGGTTCACAAACCTTGCAAACAAACTTTGGGCCTATTTTGATTAACTCTGTTTCTAATGGGTGGAGGCATGTTTGAAAATCAGGTTGAAGATGGCTCCTCCTGATGCATTTCCCAGGTCTTTGGCTAAGCCAACCAGACAAACCAAGCCTCCACTTAGACACTGCTTCTGAACAAAATTTGTAGTGCAGTCTGGCACTCTTTACCTCTCAGGTGGTTAACCTATGTTGGAGCATAACAGTGAAAGAGCCATTTCAAATTATTTTGAAACATGCCTCATTCTCAGTACAGGCATGGAACTAGCTAACAAGAGCTGCATGGATATAGTGTTCAGACTTCTTGGTCTTCATCCAAGGGTAGTCATAGCTCAAGGTCTTAAGTTACTGTTAGCTATATATTCAGAACAGAATGACAATTTTAACTCCTAAATAAGGTGATTAAAAAGAAAGCACCCCTCACCCTCATTTTTAACTCTCTGAAACAGCTCTCACCACTACAGCATTAAATGTGCAAGCGTGTATATGCATGATGGAGACACTTTTGCTTTTGTTTTTTGTCTTTCCTGATGTTGTATTCCTGAAACACTGTTTTATCACCAGATGAAAGTGTTGGAAGTGAAATATTGCCGTGTGGCTTACATTAGTGATAGTAATAGTCTGCTCCAAAATTACCCACCCAAAATGCCTTTGAATTTGTTTGATTGAATTGACCCGACAAGGTCTTGGACATGGCTAATTTTTGTTCTCTGGCAGTTTGTCTTCATTAGGATCCTGCAGAAGCAGCATTCTGCTGGAATACTGTCATTTCACAGTATGAAGTGCTTAAGGTTGGTAGATTTGTTGCCTCACATTTAATAAGTATTGAGTTTTTCGTGATTTTGGTTTTTTTTCTGTTTTCTCGATATGCATTCTAGCTCCAAAACTGGGGTTCCTCATACCATCTCCTACTAAATGGGAAGCTAAAATAGGCAGACTGTACTCTTTGTGTGGGAGAGGCACTAAATCAAGCATAGGTTGTGGTACTGTTGAAGCTAATTCTGGCTAGCAAATATGAATGAGACTGAGTAATGCTGCAATCTATCATATCTCACCCAGGGCAGTGTGACAGCACTTGCAAGGCATCCCATGTAAAAATAAAACATATCTTAAAAAGTGTTAGAAACTGGTATAAGGTGACCTGCTTGGTTTGAAACATGGAGTTATCAAAGAAACCAGCCCTCTGTCAGTTCAGGTGTACCCATGAAGTAGCAGTCCATAGTGCATGTGCTGTGGGTTTCTAAAGTGCCCATTCAAAATATTTTCATCTCTTTCTTTCCCAATACTTTAGTTTATCTATATATTTAGATGTCCAGCTTTCCATTCTTGATGTTCTATTCAAGATTACTTCACTATATTGAGTAAGGGAAGTAAAAAATTTTTTTCCTCTGTGGCTAAGAGACTGAGCTATTTCCATCTTAGTGAATGGAAGCAGAAAGAAAGGGAAGATGCATTTAAGAAGGAAGTAGGGGATTTGATGTACATTTGTTTAACACCAAGCATCACAAATTTACCTGAAGATTGGGACATACACTAAACATAAAAGAAACACATCCAAAATTATCAAAAGAAATCTTTTTGTCCTTTTTTAATCTGCCATAGTCACTGCCACAAGATGTTCTTGAGATTAAGAAGAAAATCTCAAATTTTCTGGAGAAAGGGACAATGCTTCAGATGGAAGAATGATGAGAAGACTACAGGAACCAACAGAAGAAAAAAGAAAGTGATAGTGGATGAGATGGATGAACTTAGTGCTGGCTTGAAAAGGAAAACAGAATTAGAATATACCTGAGCAGGGGAAGGAAGAGAGGGAGGGAGGGAGAGGTGTACTAAAGAGGAGTCTAAATCTTGAAGCAATAAAAAAACCTGGAACTAACTGACTAGGGAAATCTTTAAAGGCAAACAGCTAATGACAAGGTAGGTACAAAGACTGTATATATCCTATGTGTTGGAATACTGGAAAGGGACATATGGCAACAAGGAAGGGTAGGTGGTCAGGGGCAGTTGCCCAGAGGCTCACTGCCATAGAGCAGCAAGAATGAATAGATAAGGAGCTACAACGTAAAATGGTAATTGAGGCTGTCTGGACAATAAGACTGGGACTGGGAGAAGAAAAGGGACTGTGCGCAAGCACTCCAAGGACTCAGATGAAGAAAGAGATGTGCTGAGAGGAGCAAGTGGAAAGGTTTCATGACAAAGATGAAATTTGGATTCTGAGGCAGCAGCAGGGAAGAGACTATTGAAGGCAAAGCTGTGTCAGAGGAGGCGAGACAGGAGATTTAATGCTGACATGGCATAGACAAATAGCTGAGGAACATGGAATAGTACATGTGATATTTAGGTCCACTCACAGTTCCTCTGCCGTCAGCAAAAGTCTGTTTAAACGCTAGCAGAGTGTGTGTCATCCCACATCAGTGTTGCCAATAAAGAGGTCAGCAACCTATTACTATAAGCTACTCCGTTAAATTAAATTACTTAGACCTGTATGGAAAATTCATATGGTTGGCAGTGCAGCACTTACAAGTAGTTTCATGATGTAACCTCTGTTTTTTCACTTTGCTTTCAAAAAACGTAAAAATAAGCACAGAAAAATGCATATTGATAGTACTATTAAAGTTTCATTTAAGCACCTGGAAATTTTAAAATTTCCAAAGCACTCTGAACTTAGCAATCATTATTATGTTTCCCTGCCCTATCCCATAAATTTGCTCTCCAATACCATATTTAATTGCAAGCATACTGGGGTTTTTTGTTTTGTTTTGTTGGGTATTTTTTTCTCCACAGGCCATTTGCACACTGACCTGCTTTGGGAGTGAACCAGGAATGAGTACTGGGGAAAGATATTGTCTTTAATACTATTTCTTCATTTGTTACACAAACCAATGAGATGCATAGTGATGGAACAAGGCGGCTGTAGGAAGGAGAAGAAGAAATCACATGGCTATCCTAATTGAATACTGGCTCATGCGGTTGGATTCTCTCTCTTTCCCATTACCTGATTCAGTCCCTGATTGCCAGGCATCACACTTTTCCACAGGTGGTCACTAATTGTGTTTTCCTCATTTCTGAGGTCCTGACAGGAGACTCTAGGGTCTGGTTTGCAGAAGTGCTGAGCATTCACAGCTGCAACTGAAGTTAGTGGTACTTGCGTTTTTAACACATAAAGGACTATGTAACATTATATACTCTGAAATATCCATATGATAAATTTTAAGTGAGCTGGTTAGTGAAACCAACTGGCATGAAAAATACAGGGATTTGAATGTGGGGGGAGTTTGGAATTTCTCAAGTCAAAAGCAAAAATCTTTCTGTAATTTGGATCTCAACAAGGTGGGTGGAAAAGACATACCAAAAGGGCCCCAGCTTCAACTGAATGAATAACCATCTCGAAAGGGATATTAAGACTAAGCAGGGAGCTTACAAGGGATGGAAAAAAGGATCGACCAGCAAAGAAAGCTATGTCTTGGATGTCAGAAAGTATACAGGGAAAGTGAGAACTGCCAGGAATCAGACAAAGTCGAACTTTGAAAAGAAAATTAAAGTAAGCAGCAAGAAGTTCTTTGGCTATAGAAATAAATAGAGAACAAGAGAAGAAATGAGATGAAATTGCAATGATATATAAACTAAGGATATGACAGGGATTAGATTCTCAAAGTATAACCAAAAAAAAATAAGGAAGTACTTTACCTCACTTTTCAAATACGGGGGTGATGGATGGGTAGGTTGACAAGCAGGAATGAGAACCTGGAGAAACCAAAATGACGTGAAGCAAAATCCAAAATCCTTGCTACAATGAAGTGAGGAGAGTGGATAATCTCCACTTCTGAATACTGGCACATGAAATTGCAGGTCACAGGTAAAGTAATTTAATAAATCTATAAAAAGTCTAGTACCAGATAACTAGCAAGAGTAAATGACACATTACTTATGAAATTATATTTAATATTTCTAGTAAAATGAAAGAACAGGTTTAGTGCTCCTGAAAGGAAGGTAATCTGATTTGGAGAATTTACTCCCCTTCTAGGCTAACCTCGCTAATATACAGCATTTTAGTCTATATTTTAAAGATAAGGAGAATTGGAAATGGTGGGGAAAAGAAATAAATTGCAGTTGGAGTGTATCACATTTTGTCATGCCAGGATAACCTAATATCTGTGTTTGATATTTGGTGGATTTTGTCTGTGTGTATTTCACAGAAAATTTCTTCTACATTATATATGGATTAAGGGGCAACAGACAGGGTTTAACATTGAAACTTCAAGGTGGGTAAAAGAGTATGCAGGAATTGCTGAGACTTCCTGCTGGCAAGGGAACACACGTAGGCATTCGCCATGATTGTTTTTGTGACTACCTATTTGAATATTTTCATTAATGATGCTGTCTCAGAATTAATGGTATGCTAATAAAATCTGCTCTTGATTTCAAGATGGAAAGCACCGCCAAAAAAAGGAGATATCCAAATATCTTATGCAAAGAATCGTATGACACTCGGGACTGGACTCTTTGTGAGTTCATGCACATTAAGAGCTAAAGCCAGAAATTTCTGCTCTAGGCTTAGAACCCATCAGTTTCCCAATGCATGAGGAGGAAAAAGGACTGGGGTTTTGGATCACATGGTGACAACAAACATTCATGTCATTTGAAGGAGCCCAGGAAGAAGCAAATGAAACTCTTGAACTATGTCAAAGATAACTTCAGTAAAGATAGAGAAGAATTAATACTATTTTACAAGTCACAGATGAGAGCCGAGAAGGGTATGCCTTGAACAGTTCTGGCCCTGTGTAACAAAGAATGATGAATTTAAACTAGAACCTCTATCTTATAGGAGAAAAATAAAAACAGCTTTGCTTGCTTTGTCTGGTAGAAAAAAAAGGCTAAGGCAGGAAATTGTTAATCTCTATAAATGCATGGAAAGAGGTTTGAAGGTATGGGGGCTGTGAGAAGGAGAATAGACACTACTGGATTTCAAGGAAGAGTTCTCTAAGCTAAAAAAAAAACTAAGGGCAAAAGAATTCAGTGATAGGAACTACATGTGTATGCATTAGCCTAGGAACTGCGATGAACTCTGTATCAGAAGTCTACTGAAAAGCTTCTGGTGGAAGAGAGGTGACCATAAAGGCTATGCCACAGCTGTAGCTAGCATCTCTCCACTGCATACTGACTTTCCTGCTACTTTCTTTCCCTGTGACTGGCAGCAGCCTGGATTCCTCCCTCTAACCTCCATGCGGGTTGCTACATGTTCCCTTTAAAATACGTTTGTTATTGCCATGTTCTTTGTACCAGTACTTCCTGATTTTCTGAGGCCAGACATTACAAGCACATAAGTCACAAAAGAGACAAGGAATCTTGTCTTGCCAGCCCATTACAGCGTCATAAGTCTCACAGATGTTCAAATATATTGGTTTTGAAATTAAACTCCCACTATGTGGTTGAATTATTGCTGCTAGTGAAGGACCTGCTTCCATCCTATCTGACCTCCCTTTATTGTTTGGTGACGTTTTCATGGTTGTTTGCGTGTACTGGCATATCTTATTTCCAGTGATGGCTAGAGCTCCAAATTTCCAAATACTAGACTTGTTTCCATTTGTTATAACACATGGACTACTGCTCTTATCCCATAGCAATATTCATGTTTTTCTCTACCCCTGTCTTGCATTTGCCCACGACAGTGGGCTGGGTTAAATTTGAAGGTATCCCTAATCCAGTATCTAATTTCTGAGGATGCTCAAGGCCAGATGTCTGAAGAAGGCTGTGGGAAGAGGAAAATGTAGTGAGACTTCCTCAAAATACTCTTCAGGTTCCAGGAATCTGTGGCTCAGGCAATTCCTGAGCCAGAGATGGGGCCTTTGTTTTTAATAGCGCTGATGGATTTTTCTTCTGTGAATTTGTTCATGAATTTTTAAATGCAAGTTAACTTGTGGTATGCCACAACATCCTGTGGTAAGGAGTTAGCTGGCTTTACTGTGAGTTAAGAAAGTTAAAAGCTACCTTTTTATTTGCTTGAAAAATGCTTCCTGCTTTTCATTTGATGCCCTCTGGCTTGTATACAAGAAGTAGTGTGTAGTTGTGTCCTATTTACCATGCTTATGCCACTTGTGATTTTGCAGACATCCATCATATTGCCCCCTAGGCTGAAGGGTCTTACTGTGTTTAATTTTTCCTTAGATGGAAGCCAGTTCATAACTTTTGTCAGCCTTGGTATCCTGCTCTGAACATTTACCAGATTTACTAATTATTTGGGTGTAGTGGATAATGGTTTCTCCTATGACAGTTTGTACTGGGATTTCATGGCCAGCCAGTACTGAAAGGCAAACTGATAGCAGCCTTGAATTCCAAGGAGCTCATTATGATGGTGGTTTGTTTTTGAGCCTTTAATGTGGCTCTGTCCAGTGGTCGAAGCAGTGCTCTGAGCTGCCAGCTTTGCAGACTTCCTCAACGTGTGTTACACTGTCCCTGTTCTTCCTTTACTTATTTCTGCCACTCCCTTTTCATTGTCATTATGCATACATCCTCTCTGGCTTTTTGCAGACCCTTTCACCCCATCTTGAGTGCCTCCATCTCAAGAATAACAAACATAGCTCTAAAAAGTAAATATCTTCTGACTTACAACTTCAAATGCCAGCAGATCCGAGCCTACCTAGGTTACCTCTCCCCTACATTCCCAATCTTCAGTTGCTAGCTCCTACCATCAATTCCTACCTATTTCTCTGGTTTTCTGTTCTCAAAGCCCTAGCGTGTCTCTTCCTCACTGTCTCCTGCCCTTGCACCTCCTGCCTATGCTAACGCCTCTGGCATAGTCATCATAGCTATTCCCCATTTGGTAGCTGCGTGTACAGAGATCTTCAGCCTAATCTCAGCCTTTGGTCCTGTCAGGTTCTTATCCCTCTGCCACTACCGGCTCAAAGTGAATGCCCTCATTTCAAGTGGCTGTCAGAGAAGGGGAGAAGGCTTCCAGAAATGAAGAAAAACAAAAGAATGCAGGAAAATGAGAGAAAATTTTGAATTGCTTGTTTCTCTCCTCTTTCTTGCAATTGTCTTGAGACCACACAAGTGAGATAGCCCATCTCAAAGCTTCTGTCTTCTCTACCCCACAGACTGAGGCACTGTAGATTATTCTTACCCTTTTTCCAGGTCCATTTGGGACCACACCTGTGTGGTAATATTGTATGTTAATTGTCTAAGGCAGAGCTTAGAGGAAGCAAAGGCCAAAAAACCAAAGGGCCATACATGTAAACCAGTGGATTTCCCCTTTCATCTTCTGGTCTAGGTATTGCTTTTATCTCTCTCTTTCTCAGGTCTGACCAGTACCTCTCAGAGATCAAAAGATGTCTGGCTTCCTCTTGTCTGCATTCAGATACATTAAACTCTTAGTACTTGCTTGGGAATTGGTTGTGACTGTTACCATGTGATTAACTGTTCTTGTCACCTTTGGTCACCTTTGGCTGCTGCAACAAGACTTGGTGAACTACACGCTTGGTGCTTCTGAGTCCCTCTAGTTAGTGACAGGTCTAGTTCTCAGAAAACTTGGGTAGCTACCTTTGTGACAATAATATTGAGACTAATGATAAATTTCAAATGGGATGGCAAATAGTCAGGTGACTGGTTCAGCACCTCAAGCCAATGCTGACATCAAGGACACTGAGCTCTTTTGCCCAAAGCAATTTTGGTAGTAACCCCCCACCTTACTGCGGTAGTGAAAACCTTTTCAGGATTCTATTATGTAGCACCCTTTCACCTTCCTTTGAAGGCTTTCTCTTGATTAGTAGATCACTAGTTTATTTTGTGCTAGTTTTTTGCTGTAATGGTTAATGATCATTCATAGAACTACTGTTAGTGACTTTATCATGGCTAGAATTTGAGCTGTACATGGGAAGTCATTTCTGGCTTCAGCTGGTCTGGTGCCTTATGAAATGTGGCTTTCTACGCTAGAAAATATTAAACAAAGTAATTATTCTTGTCCTGTCTCATAATGAGAAAAAAATCTGATTTAGTTACATGATTTGTGCCGGCCTGCTATTAGTAGGTTGGCCTGTCAGTGACACTAAGCTTTGCATTCTAATATGGTTTTGTGTACATGAATGTATTTGTTTCTTCCTGAAAATTTGCACTGAATAATAATTAGTGAACTGATAAATTAATCCAGTC
The DNA here is from genome assembly GCF_003945595.2 of Pipra filicauda. Taxonomy (NCBI): domain Eukaryota; kingdom Metazoa; phylum Chordata; class Aves; order Passeriformes; family Pipridae; genus Pipra; species Pipra filicauda. The sequence continues at coordinate 3,541,003 of NW_024103851.1, read as the reverse complement.
TCATATTTCTTACCTACCAGTGCTGTATTTCCAACAGACTAGAAGTCTGATAAGTTTGTTAATCTAATACATTCATAGAAACCTTTCTGGTGATAGATTAATTAAACATGAAAGACACTTTAACTTACCATTTGCTTGCTACCAGTCCAAATCTTTGCAGAGGCCAAAATTGCCATCTGTGCGAACCGTTTGCTACATTATTCCCATGGCCTACTGGTGCCTAACTGCCCTGAACCACAAATCATTTGCTCATTCTTGTTCAAGCCATCAGTCTAGCCCTCTGGGCTTTCCAGAATCCAGCAATAAATCTAGCTCTGATGACCCAGATCTTCTGAACCCAAACCTTAAAATTAGGGTTAATAGTCCAGAGACCCCTAAAAGCAAGAGAATTAATCACAAGCCATTTGTCTCTGTTAGTCTAGCTGCTAGTCCTACAAGTCATGCAGTACCCAACAATAAAACTACCTCTTTAGTCCTTGCTGTCCCAAAAGTAATCTGAACCCTAACCCTAGCTTTTAATGTAACCTGAAAACCAATATCATATCCTGAATTAAGAAAGTGTCTTTAATCTGTGGTACAATTAAGAGATATCATCAGTTAGACTTGATGTAGATGACATCAGAAACTGCAAAATAATGGCTTACAGTTTTCTGCTGTCAATTTCCATGCTAGCCCACTCATGACAGCAAGTCGCGAATGAGTAACGATAATTTCTGATGTTATTATGGTTAGAAATGCAACTGAAACTAGCTGGCAGGAATGTTTAGTTTTGTGGCTGTGATAAACGGACAAGTTATAATTAGGAGTATATCTGGGTATAGAAAATGGGGAACTGATGAATTAGCTTTGCAACCAAATAATTTCCTCTTCAATGGGGCAAGGAAAAGATATGGAGCAAGAATCTTCTAAGGCTGGAAACACAGAAAAATGTAGAGGTAGTCTGGGCAGATGCTCCTATATTCTTCAGATCTCAAAGTACTGACCTGAAAAATGTAAGCTGAAATACCTAATATTGAGATGATCCTTATTTTAATACCTACATAGAAACAATCCTCTTCAGCTTTGCAATCTACAGAGAAACAATTTGTCTTCAAAACCCTAGACCTAATCTACACAATTTCCAAGTGGCCAAGTGTACTAAACTACATGTTCTTGCTGAGCTCCCATCACCCTTTGTCTGAAGGACTTAAAAAATAATAATAAAAATATTCTCTCATAGTATCTCCTGCTCAGAAACTTTCCTTGTTCCAAATGCTACTGTTGTCTTAATGCTAGTATACAGGCCAAGAATAGGTAATGACCCTTATGGTACCTTCTTTAGTATCTGGTCTTTGAACATGGCTAATCTGCAGTCCTGCAATAAGACCTGCCAGGTAATAACAACCTAAAGTACTCAGTTCATGCTACTCTCAATGCTAAACCTAGCCCAGCAGTTTCCACGTGCTGGCAAGGAGAAAGGACATCTTCTGATTCGGATTTGAATATAGGAATGTTAGAAAGTAGTTTAGATTTACAGGAAGCTTCAGAAAGTGAGAAATTTTGAGGTTTACTTTACAGAGAAATTCTACTTTCCCAAAATTAACAGAAACTTTGCTATCTGTCAGGTTCAATATTGAACAAAGGAAAAAAGTAAGGTCCAGAATATTAATTTTTTTCCTCCTTAAAAAACATGAAGATAAATACTGGTCTTCATACAGGTGATATTAAAGCCTCATATGCTGGAAGGCTTGCGTGCAAACTTCTGGCACTGAGGCAACAGTGGAAGCTCTCCAGCTGTGTTCATTTCTCATTAGCACTCTTTATATCCCTTCCAGTTTGAAGAATATCAATCGAGGAAGGAAATGTTAACAAAGCACACTGAATATTTAACAGTTCAGCTGAGACTCTGCACCTTGGAAGCCGGGAACTGAGACGATAAGGGAAAGGTGCATGCAGTGTTGATTTTTTGAAGGAAAAGTCTATGGGATTGGGGTGCTTTGATCCTCTCTTTCCTGAGGGAGGAAGACACGAAAAAAACCAGCTCCAGGCAGTTCTTGCCAAAAATGACACTAAAATCAAGAAAATCAGCCTACTTTGGCTGGCAGCAGAGGAACAGGCACTTCTTGGTCTGCCTTAGTGCTGGCCTTGAGTGATCACCAACAACACTGCACATGCAGCTTGTTCTCAGTCCACCTGCAGCCTGCTATTAATTTGATCATACATATTAGGCTGGAAAAAACTCCAGAGAAAAACACCCATTTTATGGATTGGGTTTCTTTAAAAAAATTGTTTGTCATCCTCTGTATCCTCTTCAATACTGACTCCCATTTTGTTCAATAATGTTTAACTTGCTCATCAATGACTTGGATGAAGGGCTAGAGTACATCCTCAGAAAATTTGCTGATAACACAAAACTGGGACAAGTGGCTGATACCCCAGAGTACTCTGCTGACATTCAGCAAGACCTGGAAAGGATGGAGAGTTGGGTGGAGGCACCTAGTGAAGTTCAGCAAAGACAAGTGCAGGTTCCTGAACATGGGGAGGTATGACCCATGCACCAGTACAGGCTGGGGGCTGACCTGCTGGAAAGCAGTTTTGCAGAGGAAGACCTGGAGGTCCTGGTATCCATGAGCCAGAAATGAGCCCTTGTGGCTAAGAAGGCCAAGGGTATCTTGGGATACATTGGGAAGAGCACTGCCAGTAGGTTGAGGGAGGTGGTCCTACCCCTCTACTCAGCCCTGGGGAGGCTGCATCTGGAATTCTGTGTCCACTGCTGGGCTCCTCAGTACAAGTGAGACATGGAGCTCCTGAAGAGGGTCCAGAGGAGGGCAACAAAGATGACTAGGGGACTGGAACATCTCTCTTGTGAGGACAGGTTGAGGGAGCTGGGCTTGTTTAGCCTGGAGAGAAGAGTGAGAGGGGTTCTTAACAATGTATATAAGTATCTGAAGGCCAGGTGTCAAAAGGTCGGAGCCAGGCTTTTCTCAATGGTGCCAACCAATAGGACAAAAGACCATGGGCAAAAACTGATGCACAGGAAGTTCGACCTGAACATGAGGACAAACTTCTATACTGTGCAGGTGACCAAGCACTGGAACAGATTGCCCGTAGAGATTGTGGAGTCTCCTTCACTGGAGATATTCATGAACTGTCTGGATGAAGTCCTGACCCATGTGCTCTAGACTGACCCTGCTCAAGCAGGGAAGTTGAACTCGCTGTGGTCCCTTCCAACCTTACCCATTTTGTGATTCTGTGATTCTCTGATGAGCGTGATTCCTGTCATGGGCTTCAGGCTTCTTCTTCAGGGTAGGGTTTAGGCAATGAAAACTGTGGAGCTAGATTTGTTCCCAAATCTAACAGCCACTGAGAGGGTAAGATGTTGCATAAAGTTAGTAGGGAAAAAGAAGTTATGACTAATATCTGATGCCTCATCAAGTGTGACTAGATTAAAACAGACTAGGACTAAACAATCTGCGATGTCATGTGAACCATAAAATTAATCATAGACCATTTGATCTGGAGGCTACTTCCCTCATGTTGGTCCTGTTGGCTAGTTCCCAGAAGAAAGTTCCTGAAGTTCTAGACTTCCTCTTACCCGTTTTACTTCTGCCCCAAAAGACAGGTTCTTGAAGTGTTGAAATTATTTTTTGCTGCTATCTGTGCTTTTCATCTTACCTGTTATTTGAGGGACAAAAGCGTAAAACTATTCAGAGACATTTTTCCTCTCAGTTTCAACCATGAAAGAGGTTTGCCTCCTTACAGAAACAAAACTTAAATTTAATTTCTATCAAATAAATGCATGACTCTGGCAGAAATTACAAGATTCTAGAGTAATATTTTTACTTCATCTTTTCTGAAAGAAATTCTATCAGTACACCTAGCCATATGTTCTGAAACAGAAATCACAAACCATTAGAGAAGAAAGGAGTTACCTGTGAACTAATTCTTCCTGCTAACTACATTGCTCTGTCTTATCATAGCAAGACTTGCAAGACTCAGAAATAAACCTCAATTTATATTTCTCCTCTTCTTTTCCTACAGATCCTAAGCATCTGAAAGACATGCTTACAACTCAAGAAAAGTTATTTGAAAATCCAAGGTTATATGTTAGAACTAGCCGTTAGTTTTCTTTTCTTTAAAACTGACCTAACTATAGTATTCATTCTGAGCTCAGAGGCTAGACAGAAAAAAATCAATCGCACACCTTTACTCCACTCTAACAAGTGCTTTCTTCATCCTTCTTTACCAGCACCTGCAAGATTGAGGGTTGTGTTTCATTCTAGTTTTCCTTGTACTAAATTTCAATCCTGGAGCTGACCCAAACCCTAGGCTAAAGGCAGTAAAAGTAATCCAAGACAGTTTACATTACAAACTTTTTTGCAAAATTTTACATCGCAAACTCACATTTTTAAGCTGTATCCTTCACCTGCTTTTTTGGAGTTCCAAGATTCAAGAAGAAAAGCAGCTTCTTGCTTTCTAATCCCAATCCTTGTTGGAAACACACTGGCTGTGCTGCTACTGTGTGCCATAGTGCTGATAGGCATCCCAATGAGTGCTTGGGCAAGGCAGCAGGAGAGTAGCCAGGCGAAGAATGTGAAGTTTGCTAAAGCAACCCATATGCACATCTGGCTAAGTAGAAAGCCAGGGTTGATCTTTATAGGGACAAATATGTAACTGACTGCTGCAGCTGCTCCTTGAGCATATAAAAGAGAGTAAAGATGTCCTTCCTGCATAGTTCCTAGTTTTATCTGCTGAATTTCTCATGGAAGACCATTTTTTCAGGCAGTGACAAATTAACTCCTTCTCCAGGGTACACCGTCTTATTCTCTTTATTGTTCTTTGCCATAAGATGTCCAAACACACCTCTATTTCCCCTGTTCTGTGGTAACAGGAAGTGTGGAAACTCAGAGGGCAGTCTGTGGAGCTCTGGCCTTGAGATTTAGGTCTGCAAAGTTGCCAGGGACAGAGGTTGTCATGGACAGAGCTTTTCTTGGTCTCTGTACCTCAGGTCTTGGAGTGGTGTGAGGGGTGCCCAGAGGCTGCCCACACTGAGGTGTCCATTGCCTCCTCCTCCTCCTTTCAGTTGACCATGGCATGCTGTTGGGAGCCCTGGCATGTCAAGATCTGTACTGAGAAGTGGGATTGTTTGCTGCAACATCCTAGCTGTCAAAGAGCTGCTTGACAGAAGTAAAACACCTATTTCTAGCAGTTTTGTACTGCAGAAAAGCAGTTTCCAGTGTTCAGGAACAATTCAATTTATTGATGTATGTATATCTTTATACATAAAAACTAATCTGTGGGAACTTCTTCTAAAGGTGAAGGCATCGGTGGCATAGTTTCCTCCTCATTACGCTCCTCCTCCTGACCCTGCAGGCTCTACTGGATGCATCAGAAACCATACCTCTTCTGCTTCTGGTTTCTGAATTCTAAAACAAACTTAAGCCTGTTCTCAAAAGTAACCATGAACCACATCTGACTCTGCCCATGCAGACAGATCTTACAAGGGCCATACAAGGCCCAGTTATAAGTAAGTTAGGCATTTCTGTTCTGGAAGGAAGAATGTACAGGGAGAGTATGATAAGGGTTTATAAATCTTTGGTGGAATGGAGAGAATCAGTGGTGATCATTTGTTCACTATCTCATTCAATACAAACCTAGGGTAATCAATTTAAATCAGAAAGATGCCATGGTCCGAAGGGGGGATGGGGTCGGGACACAGCACGGATGGGTTCAGGAGACAAGGCAGGGTGCAGGTAGAATGCTTTATTGAAGCAATTTTCTATCAGCTCAGGAGGGGAAAGGGCCAGAACACGGGGTGGAGCATGAGACAGACAAGCGGGGGGACAAACCAGGATAGGGACACGGGCAAAAGGGGGAGGAGAGTAGAAGGAACCGGGGAAGGAAAGGGCGAATGGAGGCTGTCTCCTCTCTGCAGCTTCTCTGGCCAATCAGCAGGGAAGCAGGGAAGTGAACAAGCCTGGACATGCCTGGGAGATACAAATTCTGGGGAAAAATACAATATGTATATACATAATAACTGTAAGGTCTGTATCATAAAGTCCTTTCAATCGCTGTACGTATTTTTCCACTTCTGAAATCATTCCCATTCTGATTCTTGGTCCTTGACAGAAAGAGGCATGTTTCAAAATGCTGAGGAAGTTGATTCTTTTCAGATCATATAACTAAGGCTGGATGACTTGGGGATAGTGTTTACATGTGCTCAAGGTGAGGTGAGACTAGACAAGTTCATGAAATTGAAATTCATGGCTGAATGTGTGGTGTATTATCAGCTTACTCTGTTTTATACTCTAGGCATCTTCCTATTATCATTCCCAAGGCCAATTGGACTGTTGGTTTGACCTTCTAAGGCCAATTCCATGTTTCTAAGTCCAAGCTCTACATGGCTTTATCAAAGCCGATCAGTGATCTGAAACAGCCGCAGATCCAACCATAGCCACAAGCTGCTCTCACCTGCCACATCAAATTAGTTTCCTAGCCAAGCTGAGCTCACAGTCAAGAAGCAAATCAAATGGGCCAGTCCCTGCTCTTCTAAGTCCTAACCCTGACCTTAATATGTCCCTTGAGTCTGGGACACTAATTACAGTTCATTTTTCTTTGAAAGACATGCAATAAAGGATTGAACATAGCTTCTCAGACACTGTCATTATGAAGTTTAAGCTGATACTATAGGTGTAGCCAAAACTAAAGGTGCCTCAGAAATAATCTTATCTTCACCCTTCCTTATTCTGTTCCTGCAAGTCTTGAAGGACATAGCAGTAATGACGTTTATTTTCATCTCTGCTTTTCACATCTCTAACACTTGCACTATACCACAGCTTTTTGACCTCTCATGTCCCAAGCAGTAAGCCCTTTGCCAGCGCTGGCAGTGCGAGCTTTCCACTTGCTCTGTGAGTCTTGTAGGATCTGGCAATGAAATTAAGCTCTTTTACAAACCCTAATGCTGTCATCAACCTTAATGTTAGTTTTCCCAGTCTTTCCTTTAATTCCGACACCACCAGTGCTCTTGCAATCTCTTCATCTGCTGAAAGCTGTTCTTCCTTCTCAACTGTCTGTATACTGGGAAAGATTTGTTACACCCTGCACTTGTATTCAGTGGCTGAGAATGTTAATTTCTGACTTTCATGTTCTTTCCACAGTAGGTACTCTGAGCCATGATTTTCAGTCTAACTGTGTCCTGAGTCATTGTCTTCTTTATCTTGCATCTACGTACTTCTTCTGCACACTAATGACTGCCATTGGTTTGATTTTTCCCTTGGACAACTCCTGTGCTATTGACATGTATATGTATTTCCCCAGGGTAGGAGATGATTCTCTTGATATGTTCTCCTGCAAACTGAAATCACATGTCTCACAAATAATGCTGTTTCTGATTAGAGATTCTTTTTTGTTTCCAGAGTTACATTGGATACCAGAACTCTCCACTGTGTAACTCACATATCTAACTTACCCTGGACTTGATTTCAGGTAAAACCAAAATATTTACCCCACCTCCAATCCAAATCCCATACCTGTCCACAGTATCCTTCTGCCTAAAATCATGATAACTATATTATTCCTGTATTTCCCAGCCAAAGTATGGCATATGAGATAGAGACATTGCCTTATTAATCCTTACAGTCAGTTCCATATTCTGGATCCATTTTTCCTTTGTACTGCTTTAGTGATTATGCAATATTACTGTCTAGAAGTCCAGTTTTCCTGTGGAGTGAGTCAGATTGCTTCTCTCCATAAATGTTGCCTTATTCTCTTCTAAAACACTCACCTTTCTTCAGTGTGAACATTATTTCCCCACTACTTCTGTCCTAGCTAATAAAATGGCAGGATTTCATTATCCTTCCATTAAAGAGGCTCTTTATTAGGAGAAGCCTGTTCACAGATGCTACAAGTCAACTCTAGCTAGTACTATGACTACATAATGCAAATAGATTGGTGTCTCCTACGGGCTTTCTTCTCTAGCTCACACTCCATCTATGTTGTTGCATCTCTAAAGAAAGACTCAAGCAGTCTACACAGTTACTGGTATGGTTTGAGTTCTTTTCAGATAGTGTGAAGACCTCAGATAGGAGAATTTTGCTTCCAAATTCCTTGTTGTTTGGCTTACGTGGCTACGTTCTCATGGTTAACACTTCTCAGCAGAAGCCATTTTCAGCTTGTTTATTCAGTGACAAGAAACCATTCATTTGAGTTCTCTGATTCAGCTCAGGACAGTATGGAAGGGCAGGGGGAGGAGAAAACAAAACAGGGTGGTGGTATTTCCAAACTCTAGTTCTGACTTGGATTTCATTTCTGCTGACATCAGATCATTGATCCAAACACCGCTACACCCAATTTGTACTAGTTCAAGTAAAATTCAGACTGGCAGACTTGAACATACACTCTCTGATAAAAGCTTCAATTGCATCTTTCAGTTGCTTTGAAAACAGCAATAATATAGTGATGTGTTTGGCCTGGTGTTTCAGGGGACTGTGCTCAATTCACTGATCCCTGAGCTGCATTGTTTTACAGAGAGAGGTTTGTTTCATGCAATCTGTGCATAGTTCATGCAAAGTGCCCTCCAGTCACTTCTTCCTCCAATCAATACCAGGAATTTGGCATTACTAAGAAGAGGTGGACATATTTTGTTTCATTTCAAACCCACTCACACACTTGTGAAATGAGGAACAGAACTCCAAACAGATTAGATTTGTTTTCCTTTTAAAGGGGGCAAAATATCAACTTGAGCTGATGTGAAGAGAAGGAAGTCCTGAATAAACAATGTATGAATTCCTAGCAGTGGCCAAACACTCTGTCTAAATTATGAAGATGATAAATACCATATTATCAGTAGATCCTGTTCTTACAACTGCACCCCAAAAGCTCTCTCATTCTTCTGGAAAGCTCTCCCATTCTTCCCATTTTCCCATGAACCTATTCTGCTATGGACAAAAAGTGTACTCCTCACATTTATTCATCTCTGAATGCTGCTGCTGCCACTTCAGCCACTGCTACCCAGGAATATAAACTGCATGCAGGGTAAATGGAAGATGTTTACATTTGAAAGGAGTACAGATGCCAAAATACTCAGCTGAAGCTCTGAGCAAAGTGTTTCTGGCCATGCCAATAGTATAAAACTTTCACGTTAAGCTCTTTAAAAAAGCAGTGTCCTTCAAAAACAGGGGGTTAGTTGCTTCAGAGCAAAGCCACTCTGCAATTTTTTATAGTGGTATATACCTTGAGTTTTGCTCTCTTATGGCACTTTGCCTTTATGCCTTTGCTGCTGCTGGGTTTCAGATTCAGTAGCAATGTCTTGCATGTAGCAGGGCAAGCCTGGGTTTCTTTCATTTCTTTTCTCTCTAGACAAAGAATAAAGCATCCATTTGCAGAATCAGGCTGCTTTTTTCACAGCAAATGAAGACAAGAGATTTTGGAAGGATAAAGGCCCGTCTATCTCCCCATGTGATAATTTATGTGACTTATTTTTTACAGCTGTCTAAATTACTTCTTAAAAATATGCATATTTTTAATAGCTCTACCCATCATTTGCCCCTCCACTTCAGCTTAAGGTCACTGCCTCTTGCCACTGTGCAATGAAGCTGCAGTAACAGCAGTGAGATTGGCAGGTGTAGCCTCAGATTAGAAGAGGTGAAGCTAGGTAACAGTGGGTTAGGGCAAACAGCTGGCATGATGGAGCTGTCTGCTGAGACAGCTGGATATCTCTGCTCCCAGCTGCTGCTGCCGCTGCCAAAACAATTTCTGTGCTTCTGCTCTTATTTTTTTGCTTCTCTGCTTGGGGCTCAAAAAGCTAAGCAAGGACTTAGACACTGTTTTTCTGATATGTTTATAGGTAGCATCATAGTTTCTTACAGATATGTAGTACAATCATAATTGCAAACCTCTTGAGTGGAGAAGTCGTGACTCAGGACAGCTCCTTCCAGAAGATGTGACGCCTGGATTTTGGTTTAGTTTCTTTGTCATTTCTTTCTTTTTTCTTAAAGAATAAAAATATTCCTAGATAATAAGCTCATTGCAGAAGCTGAGACCCTGAAAAAGAAACACCAGTTCTCATTATGGGTGTTATAAAAACTGAGAGGCTTGGAAACCTTGAGGTTTTCTGGCCATTCCCTGTACACAGCTGAGAGAAAAGCACTCCCTCTGAGATGCTTGGGTGTGCAAGAGGCAGTGTTCTGCTAGGTGCCCAGGATTTAGAGGTTGGAGGTGAATACCCATATTTTCACTCTCCTTGTGGGACCTACATGACCATTATTGTTATTCTAACAGAAGCAATGGAGTAGGAACAGGAAAAGGAGACTTATGAGTTTTCCAACTCTCTCCATTTTTTTTTCCCTAAGCCTAGGATTTTATAAAACTCAAACTCCAAAAAAGTCTGAGCTGCTTACAAAACCTCCAGCTCCACAGGGTTTGCTTATCCCTAGTAATTATCACTTAATATTTGGCTCGGCACAGCTATCTTTCAGTCTTATAAGGATAAATGTATTTGTTTCACTGCTATCTGAGCTCTTTTTCAGCATCAGACTGAAACCTATAGTTTATTATTCCTGGACAGAGGCCTACACACACTATATGTTACTTCTGTAGTTCCCTCAGTCAGTGGGAAATGCTTTAGCATTATTATCATTAAATATTTTGCCAGACACTGTGGTCTTCCAGCTTTCACATAGATAGGGAGGGAATGGATGTGTGGCTAAAGTGCAGGCTTAAGAGATGGGAGACAGGAGAGTTTTTTCCTTATCTGTGCCAAAATGCTTAGAGAGAAAATTCCTCTGGTAACAAGAAAGGCTATAAGGCCCTTAACTAGCTACTATCTCCTTGTACTCAGGCTATTCAAACCTTTAAATTAAACGAAGCATTTAATTACCACAGGTGCATTTAGCAGTAAGGTTCAGGCTTAAATAACCTATGCAATACTTCTTTGCATCATCATTTTTTGGTGTGTATAGAGCAGCATAGGCTTAGTTCATATTTTTAAAGGAGAAATTAGAGGATCCTCATTACAAAGGTTGATTTTTTCAGTTGGTTTAGTACCTTCTCAACAGTTGTATTATTAGTACCTTCTCAAATAGTATTATTTTTTGTTGTTGTTTCTACATATTTAATCTAAAGGTTCCAACTGGAACTGTAAATAATGGAGTTTAAATGCATAAGACCTAATACCAATGTATTTAATAATGCTGCAAAAATAAAAACTAGGGAATAAATGTTAAGGTCATATCTTTCAATGTCCTAAGGTTCTAGTTCAGAGCGGAAATGATAAATGCTGGTTGGTTTAATACCTACAAAGCCTTTAATTTATGCAACATTTACAATTTTTATTATATTAATATTATGTAGCAGAGGACCTCAGTCTGAAAGAGCAATGTCAGAGCTGGGTGAGGCTCAGTATCATGGCAAAGTACATTAGCAATAGGAAACACACTAATTTCAGATTTCTGTGTCAACTGCTCTCTAAATTTGTCATTCCTGAACAAAGACCCTGAAGCTTGTTTATGAGAGTTCCCTAAGCCACTGCCTGGAAACAATGTGGGCCAGTCATCTCATCTGTGCTGTAGTGTCTAATGTGTCTGCAGTTTCACCAGGTATTTCCCACTGCTCAAAAGGGAAGGCTTACAGGCAAGCACTAGTGCAGTCATATGGGAAAAAGAGCAAGAGGAAATATTAACAAAGAGCTGACTCGACGGAGAATCAGGGATCCCCAACTCCCATAGCAGTGGTCTTACTTTGAAAGGAGGAGGTTCACATCCCAGAGTTTCTGTTGGACTGACTTTCAGTCCTGCGACCTCAGCCAGAGTTGCTCAGATTTGGAAATCTGGCCCCTTCAGGTACAGTTGGAGCATATTGATTTCAGAGCTGAACTTGAGGAAATTCCAGTCTACTCTATAACCCATCCACCTGCACTTTGGGAGATGTAACTGAACCAGGAAAAACGTAGGGCTCATAGTTTGGCAGAAAGACTTAATGCAGGTGGATGTAGAAGAGCCCTATTGCCAAATGCAATAGGATGCTGATCCTTTCCACCCACCCCAGGAGCCGCCTGCTTTTCCCCCAGCAGCAGAGGCCATAAGGACCAGAAACTCCCGTGGTGGCGAGCAAGTTAATAGTTCTCCTAATGGCCTACATGCGCTACATGCATCAAATGAAATGAGTAGGAAAATGGTTTATTACCTTCCTTAGATCCAAGGTCAGGTTTTTCAAAGGAATTTAGGCACATAAAGTTGCAGGTGGACAGCTAGTAATGTTTACAAAAGCACTCATGTGCCAGATTCCCGTGGATTTCAGTAGAGGTTAGATGCATGAAGATAGAGTGTCTTTAGGCATCCAAGTCCTTTGAGAGGTGAAGTATTATTGCAGTGTCCTGCAGGGTGCATAAGGATTATTACTATAGAGCAGCTTGTGTGCTGTCAGTCCAACATACTGTCTTACTCTGCAGTGACTTGCTCGTCTTCCCATACCCACTGGAAGAAAATCTGTTGCGTCCATCCCACGTATCTACCACCCGGGGAGCAAGGCTTATTTGTGTTCTAGAAGCCTTCTCTTGACTTTACTTTTCTTATTAAGAAATGAAAAGTATGGGGGAAGATAGGAGGTGGAGAGAAAGAGAGGCATCAGTGTCCAGCACACAGCACATTACCAGCTACGCTGCCAATTATCGTGCCAGGATTCCCTCGCTCGCACATGTTATGTTGTTTTGATGTAACTAAATGACAGTTGCATTCAGCTGCTTCTTTCTATGGGAAAAACATCTTCAAAAGAGCAGATGAGCGTGACCCCATTTCTCATTTTGTTTCCTATTACTTTAATTGTATATACATTGAGTGTATCATCTATCGTGGAAAATTGCTTTCGTCTCTGTAACATCTGCAGGACACTATTATGGCAAAGACTAATGCATCTGCTGATGCAGCTTTTGTTCTCCCCATTTTTTATTCCATTTCATATTCACGAATTTCAAACCTGTGTTCCTAGAGCTGTACTGCTAAACTCACTGATTTCACTGGGAAGAGCAGGTGCTCAGCGACATGACAGATCTGGCCATTTTTGTTTAGGTGTCTAAATATGCCTTTACTAGCTTAGACATTTGAACTCAATGTTTTTGCTCTGGGAGCATTAATCTTGCATCTCAAGTGTACACTAAATTCCAGTTTGCTTCCTCTGTCTCAATCTGTTAAAAATTTGGTTCCATGTTTTTATTAATACCATTCAGCAGAGGATTTTTATGTCGTTTCACCACACTGTCAATCCACTGCTTGTTCATTGGTAATCCCAGACTGATCTACATGTCCCATACAATGTTTATTATTAGAAGATGAATTTAACCCTTATGCTGAGGCTGATACTTACAATTTCTTTGCATGCCAGGTTTGTGTGATTAACACTGAGGCTAATTTATTCTGTGAATGGCTCTGTTTAATCCCGTGACTGTCTGTGTGCAGCACATGCATATCATCCCCAAATGCCTTGGTACACATGTTAACAGTGGGAAAAATACTTGGTGGAAAAATGTAACTTTCAAACTCAGCTGCTGCAATTGGCAGAGGCCAACTCTCTTCATCCACAATTTGTCTTACTTGATCTTGTGACTGCTTGTAGAAATGCCCCAAATTGTTTTTCTCGCATTTTTCACCTGCGAGACTTAAAATTAGAGACAGGAAAAGCATTTCAGCAGTATTGAAAAAAATGTTTTTCTAATTGCATGCTTTAGTTGTTTTAACTGAGTTTTTCAAAGCATTTGTTTAAAGATGAAAATACTTTAGTTGGGAAAAAGAAGGAGGTAGGAAACTGCAGACTTCCACATGCTGAGTTCTTTTTAATCCTATTTTTAGGGAAGTAAAGACAGTTTGCTTCTCTTCAAGTGAGCTGTCAGTTTACTCTCCAAAGTGAGTGGAAGTCTTTCTGAGAGCCATAGAGATCCTGGGACATCTGCCAGGGACAAAGACATTCATGACAAGGTTCACTACCTGGTCTTACTTCCTGCCTTTTTCTATTCCACTCAGTAACATCACCACACCCCAAGGGCTGCATGCCCCTTGTGAAGTCAGAGCCAAGATGAATATTCAGGACTGGGCCTGCAAGTCCTTTTTGCCCACTCCTCATAGTACCAACAGTTCCTTCTCAGATCCCATTTGTAATAGAACCTGCCCAGTGACAAGGCCTGGCAAAATAATGCTTTAGGAACATCTCAAATTTATGTGTGTGTGTGAAGGCCATTTTTTTGTGCTAATAAAAATTTATGTATATATATGTATAAAACACATTACACATTCCTAGAAAATTAAGCATGATCTACTCTGGTTTGCTTAAATCCTAAAAAACCCTGAGCAAAACAGAATCCAGGTTAGAGACATTGAGAACTTTTCCAGAAGCACTGAGCCCTGACTTGCAGCTCCCATTCCATTGTATTCAGTTTCTGAGGCACCATCTCTAACTGTGTGTGCCTGTAAATTCTTACAGTGTTTTGAATCTCTCCTATATTGTACCTTTGATCAGATTGAGTTCTTTAAAAAAAAAAAAAAAAAAAAAGGAATGACTTCAATTTTGTAATATCTTTGGTGAGTAATAATCATCAGGAAATTTATTAAGGAATAAATCTGGTTTTGACAAGGAATGAATCTGAATCATAAGTAAAGCTTACAGCTGATTTTTAAAAACAACTGAATAGGTAATTTACTTCAAATGTCTAAATACTCACATGTAACATATTCAGAAGAATGTGAGTCTACTTCTCAGAGGCATGCAAGTTCCTAAGTCCTGGGACTTCCTGTGGAAATTAGGCTTGCTAGATTTTACTCACAAAAAACCCCAACAAAACAAAACAACAACAACAACAAAAAAAAAAAAACCCACACCAAAAAACCCCCACAAACCAAAAAAAAAACCCAACCCGATGTTGATGCTTTTAAGTCACTTTTGGTGCTTTGCAAACATTACATTCCAATCAACTCAGTCCTTACTGTAAGCACAAAAGCTGACATTTTCACCTGAAAACAGATGTTCCATTCTTTTGCTGGTGTCTTCCTTGCTTGATAGAACTGGCTTCCTTCTCCTTTTCTTGAGTCACAACAGAATAGCCTTACAGCAACCAGTAACCTTCTTCTTGGCAAAATGAACTAACACACAACTATTGTAAATTCACCACAAGCTATAGATAAGAAGACAGGAGCTTACATTAGTGCAAACATAAACATGCATTTAGTGTATGTATTTAAGCCATTTAGACATTTATACCTCATTCCTGTGCACAAACTATGAGAATGATAACAAGTGTCAAAAGCTGTGGAAATAGGATTGAAAGAATCCTTGTGGGTTTATTAGGAAAAAAACACCTACTTCCTTTTCTAATTTTTCCATCCCTCACTCTAGACATTTTGCTGGGTCAATCCTCTGTTGAAGTCAGTAGGAGTTTGCCACTGATTTCAATGGAAATAGTTTTTGGTTCTTTTACTGTAAATCCCCTCTTAAGAGAATCCTGCTGATCCATAATGACTCACTCAGAAGCAGAACTTTTGAGCTATTTAGAAAAGCCCTTTTCTGTATTTAGCACTGCTTAAAATTTATTATTCAAAAAGTCATATAATGAATTAGCTCAGGAAATACAATTGAAAAGTTTCCTTTTTTCCTTAGACCCAGCCTCTTCCTCTCTCTACCCAGCTCCTCCCCCTAAAAAAAGAAAAAAGGAGTATACAATAATGCCAGTAATTATGTGTTATGTGATTTTTATTGCTTTGCAATTTATTACAAATGTTTTTGTGGGTGGTACAAAGTATTTGAACAGGTTTTAAAACTAGTCAGAAATTTATTAAATATTTGTGATTGTTATTACAGGTTGTGTTTTATGATCTAAGGTTGATTTATATGTACAAAAACCAAAAGGCAAGGCAGTGTAACTCTTTCAGCATTCTTCTTTGGTGACACTCTACAATGCACTGCAAGCCTCTCTGAGCTGAAGGGACTCTACATATACTGAAGAAAAAAAAGTGACCACTACTGAAACAGAAACAAAAGTCAGAATATTCTGCATGCCCTGCTGCTTTCATTAACTCTGGTTGGGTTTCTAGGTAGTCAGTATTTACAAAGAGCTTTTTGCAAACTTTACAAAACTTTAACTTTAGATGTTGGATTAAGAACATTTTGCTAAACTAAATGTTGAAGATCATTTGAAATGCACATATAGAAATATTTTCCAAAGGAGAAGTCAAATAATGGCTGTTATGATGTACATCTGATTAAAAATCTATATTATTTATTCAAGGAAAGGCACAAGGCACATAATGTATAATAGCTAGGCCATAAGGTTACCCAGATTATTTCATGATGCACATATTTTAAACTGTGCAGTAATGAGTAAGATTCCAAAAAAGGACACATGGATGTATTTGCCCTGCTGATACCCTGCTATTTAGCTGACTTTCTCAAAAGTGCTGGTAGACCTTCCATATCCTATCCTATTTCAAATACAGATCATAACATCAACCACACCATACAAGGATTCCCCATACATCTTCTCTCCTCATTTATTTTATTTTCCCTGTTGGTCACCCATCAGAAATTATTCCCATCCTGACTGGTTTGAGAACAGATTATAATGAACAGCAACCAACCACAGAAAATCTTAAATTTGAACAGGATGTTTTCAGATAAATAAGAAACATGCTTGGGAAAAAAAAAAAAAAGGAGAAAGAAAAAAAAGAGGAAATTCAAATGAGATGGCTTTTCCCTCTTTCCCCCTAGCTGCTAGAAAACTGTAGATTGCTGGTAAATTTAGAATTGGATTTTTGTTTCTACTTTAAGATGGAATATCCCAAGGGAAAACAACAGGGCTGTTGCATGCACTGAGGTGGCATCACCTTTTCTTTACAAGCCTGGCGTACTTGACCTGGTAGACAAGTATCTTGCTGGCCCAGAGACTGGGCAGTAATTTGTTTTCAGCTGTTGGAGGTAGTGGTGGTTGGGCAATGAGTCACATCTCCCTCTGCTTCTGTTGAAGCAGAAGTATTGCCAAATTAATGACCTGCAAGATTGTCTAGGTTTTTCAAACTGTAAGGTCACAAAGAAAAACAAAGCATGGCTTGCACTTTGAGCCGTCTCTATGTACTTGCATTGCAGCCAGCAGAAATAGGTTTCTGCTTCATTTCAGCCTTCAAAACCCATGGGATATTTTTTCTTACGTCCTTGAAAGCAATGCAAAAAGATTGGTATTCCTAAGCATAGAAGGAATTGGTCCAAGTGACCCTCTGGACTGACAGGAGAGGGGAAAAAACCCAACAAGACGTATTAAAATCCATGGTAGGCTGCTGAAGAATAGTCTACATTTCGATCCAAGTTCATTCTGGCCTTGAAAGCAAATTCTGTCTAAGCCAAGCAAGGATCCACATGGACATGTTCTCTTCAGCTCTTCCCCTTGACTCTGCTGTGCCTGTCAACATATTCCCAACCCTTGGCTAAATTAAAACATGCCACTGCACACACAGGTCTCCCCTAGGTAGCAGATGAGAGAAATGTCATATAACTTAAGCCACCTTTGGAAAGTCTAAAAGCATTATACTGATGTAAAAAAAGAGTATCATGCTGAATGACAACAGAGTCTTTTATTTATTCATTGGCTCTTAGAGATTTTGGTTGAAAAATTCTGTAAGCTCTAAGTTTTTGGCGCAAGTTTTAAGTCTTTGTTGAATCCATTAAAAAACTAGGTTGTAGCAAAGAGGCACATCATTCCTTCTTTAGGCATTTAACTCCCATTTATATCAATGGAAATTAGATAATTCACACATCTGGTTTTCCATCTAACTTTTCCAACTGTGTCCTTGGGGTGTTGAACTCGAGACACTAAAAATGGCCTATTTTTAATGCTAAGCAAGTCACTTTCAGCATTCTAGGTGCTGTTATATTGAGTAAAATTTGGCATTTTGAAGTGAAGGCACCTAGAGCCCCTAATTTCTTTTAATCTATTTTGTACCTTTATTTGCTTTTAGGTAAAGGCAGGAAAAACAATATACAGCTTCTCTAGCTATATTTGTATCTTCCACCTCTAATTTCACCTTAACAAGGTCATGGATTCAACCCCTATTCAGGCCATTTGCTTAAGAGCTGGACTTGATGATCTTTGTTGGTCCCTTCCAAATCAGAATACTCTGTGAAATCTCTGAATATAGGGTACATTGATAAACATTCCCCTTCCTAACTTTGAGGAAGGTTTAATTTCCTCCACTATTCCTTGAACCATCCTAAATGTCCCTCTTCATATTTTCTATTCTTACTTTTCAAATTTATTATAAAAAATGCATACATGCACACGTGCCTATACACAGACATGTATGTGCATAATTATTGTTTAGGTGATTACACATAAGGGCTGTGCATTTTGGTTGATATGGTAAAAAACTCATTAAAATACAGTTTTATTGTGTAGTATTCATAATGTCCATTTCAGCATCATTCTCACTATGCATTTCAGAAGTATCTTTAAATTCAATGCAGCATAAAAGACAGACAATTGCTTTTCTCTAAAGAACTCATTTTTCTGTAGGTAGGTGAGACACTTGCTTTTAATTGTTCATCACAGAACATTTTTTAGAGTCTCTTGATAACTTCACTGTCTTTTGCCTAGAACACTTCCAGGTAGTTAACTGGTTTCAGGAATAAATACAAAAATTCAGATGATGTCAAAACCAGTGCTGATCTTACAAGGTAATAAGTACCCTGAATACAATCCAGAAAATACATTTATCTGTAGGCACACCCTGGTAGTGTTTGTGGCCCATGACTGAAACTTTAAATACAGTCAAATCAAAGTGACATCTTCCTTTGAGCTCTGTAATGCCAGGGCTTTGCCCTGCAAGTTTGTAATCAATGCATTGTGAGCACATTGCTGTACAGCTTGGAAGAGGGATCCTTATCTTCAGTGACCCCCTGCTCCGTGACATTGCACCCCATGGCAGTGCCTCAACAGGGAAACTTCTCATAAAGTGCTAAGTGTGTATTTGGGTTCAAATAGAATGGCTTTGTGTCTTCCTGGACACACATCTAAACATCACCTAGGCAGTTTGCTGGGTTGGTTCTGCCTCAGAAATCTGCTTGGTGGCTTTTCTAGAGAGTAGCTATAAGAAGCCACCATGATGCAAAACTCAGGCTTAGTATGCGGATCATATTCCAGGTACTGGCCTTTGCAAGGGACTTTTTCTTTTTTAACACAGAAAGTAGAGAGAAAAGGACCCAAGGGTTCATGGTGGGGACACTGCAATGGCCAGCAGCTGAACATGGGTGAGTCTTGTGTGAGAGTGTGTGGAAAACAAGGATGGGCTCATCCCAGCCCTTGCATTCACAGAAGGGGTGACTAAGCCAGGACTTTGCCCTTTTTCAGAAGCCTATGATTTTCAAATTCTTTTAAGAGTACCATGTCTGTGGTTCAGACATTCTTCTGCTTAAACTTTGATCCTTGCTTTCCCATCATGTTGTCCTGGTGGGGGGGGTGTTAAACTGGAAGTGTGGAAATGCTCCCCTGAAGCCCCAGATGAGTTTCCAAGAAGTGTGTGTGACCCCCAGGCAATGTGGGGCAGGGCTGGGAGCCCTGCGGGTTTCACCTCCCTGGAAAGGAGTTGTTGGAGCTCTGGGGCTCAAGGGAGTGCAAGGAAGAGGGCGTTTGCCTCAGAAATATCTGATTTTGAAGCAGGTGGGACCCCATGGATTGAGCCCACTCACAGCAGACTGGTGACCTTACACAATGAGATTGAGCCAGGTTGTGACAGATGGTGTCCCTGGATCTGAGACTGGGTCCTGGCTCCTACTGTTTAGTTAATTAATTGTGAGGAACATAAAAATTAACTTGATGAATTGTGAATACAGTATAAAACCTTCTGATTTTGTAGATAGCTTGAATCCTCTGCTGGAGTAAAATGACAAGAATAATCAAAGTTCCTGGTAGATTTTGGTGTTTTTCTCCTGGCCCTTGTCAATTGATTCACAGAAGTAATTCTGGAAGAGCAGTGCTAAAAAACCTATGAGCTGACAAGGTTTGTTGGATAGGCAGGACTGATGGGATAGGACCATTCCTGGTGCTCCTATGTGCCTCAGTAGGGTTTATCTCTAGCAAGTCGTCATAGAAAAACTAACTTGGTGGACTGTATTTTTCCAGAGCAAATATAATCACCTAAATGATGTATCATACATCAGGTAGGCTGGAAGTCTGATTTCTGAGACTGCTGCTTGAGATGTTTTACATAGTTAAGAAAGAGACAGAATTATCCACCCTCTGCTGACACTGGCAGATGTCCCTGTGCCAGTGGGAGATAATGGGTAATTGGATTTGTTGCTGTGCTTTGGGGTGCAGGCTGCCACTTGGGGAAGGGCTGTGCCTGCCAGATGCAAACCATCATTTTGTGTATCTGCAATGGCACATGGAACCAGGGATGGCAAGGCAAGGGTGAGCATCAGCATGAAGACTTTTCTTGCAGGCACACCCTCCATGCCAGCAGCTTGAGAGGAGTCAGTTGTCCCAGTTAAGTCTCCAGAGGAATGTCCTTCTCTTTGGTGAGATTCCAGATAACAGACACACACTTTAAAGCATTTTTCTATCCCAGCAGTGCCAGTCTCAGGGCAAGAGCCCCATTCTCTTCAGTGAGTTCTTTTGAGATGTGGGTGATGTCTTTGTGCCAAGATAGTCCATTTACCTCCACAGTGGCTCTTTCCAGCAGGTTTCCAGGAATGAGAAGAACAGCTGGAGAAACTGAATGCTATGCTTCATTGGTGGGGGGGAAATTCTCCTACTGCAATATTAGTACTCACTGCCTGTTGTGGTCACCAAGCACTGTCATCAAGGAGATTTCAAGGGGCTGGTAAGGAAGTGGGATGTACTGAAGCTCTCACACTTGAGCAATTCAAGTCCAGAAGGGTGATGCAGGGAGTATGTAAACAGTGAACAGTAAACAGTGAGCCGACTGTAAAAAGGGAAGTTTTATGCAGTGATGGGGATGCGGGAAATGAGAAATGACAAATTAATGAGAAACCCTACCGAGGTTAAAGTAATTTACTGATTAATTTTGGTTTCACTTTGTTTGGTCAGAGTGGAGGGGGGAGAAGACATAACATTTCATGATAAATCTTTTATTGGTACAGATAACCAGTATCAGTACCAATAGCTTATGCTGTACCATTCTGCCAGCCAGATGTGCCAGCTGAACAGCTGTTTCAGATAATTTATTTTAAAATCTGATTGAAAATCATCTTTTCTCTGTTTACCTGTAAAGCTCCAGTAGGGTTTTCTGGTATTTATTCTTTAGGGGGATTTTTAAGAAATAAATAAGTCACTAAAAATACCACTGTAGCGATACTGTGACTAGAAGCAACCCAACTTCCCAGTCTAATTTCTTGGGACCTTCCAAGTATAGTTACAAGGTTGTGTAGAAAATCAGGAATCTCCCCTTTCCATTCTGCCCATGTCTAACCCTCAAGGTCATGCAGTAAATTACTTCCATCCAATATCAGGATTTAATCTGATTGCTTCTTTTTGACAAGATGATATGTTTGGGGATTGTTTCTCCAATTTGAGGAAAGGCTGAGAATGGTGAGATGGTAGAGGATAGCTTCATTTTTAGGAGCAGAGATGAGGCACAATTCTTAAAGGTTGGGTTCTTTTTAGTGAACCTCCTGGAAATGCACAGTTGATACAATTTATGACAAAATGATAATCACTAATTCTATAGATATTAGAGTAATAACTTGTAGCCCAGGACAGTGCGATTTGAGGTGAGGAAGAGGGTTTTTTACTAAGATAGGGTCAAAGGCAGAAACTTCCTTTGTAGCAGAGTTTCAATTATTTATTAAACCTTTGCCTGCTTGAAAAGTGCTCAAAAGTTTAGCTGTGACACTGATGGTGGCAGAGAGTGCAAGCCTCAAGTCAATGTCTCAAAAGTACAAAGGTGTATTCAGCTTCAAAGTATTTTGCTTTGTCCTTCACTGAGTTATATCCCACATATGGGAACACTGGCAGTATATTTCAAATTGGAAAAGAAGGAAGAAAGGAAGGAAGGAAGGCAGAAAGGAGGGGAGAAAGGAAGGGAAAAAGAAAGTGAGAAGGGGAGAAAGAGAGAGAGAAAGAAAGAAAGAAAGAAAGAAAGAAAGAAGGAAAGAAAGAGAGAGAGAGAAAGCCTGCCACAAAATAGTTTCCTCTTACTTTTCAAATGTAAAAATCTCAAATTAAGTGGCAATGTGCTGCAACAAAGGCTATGTTGAATGCTGAATCAGTTACTCAGTGAAGATCCATGATCTTTCAAAAGCAGCAGTGGCCAAATTGAGGGAGGTGATTCCTCCCCTCTACTCTACCCTTGTGAGACCCCATCTGAAGTGCTGCATCCAGTTTTGGGGTCCACAGCACAGGAAGGACATTGACCTGTTGGAGTGAGTCCAGAGGAGACCACCAAGATGATTAGAGGGGTGAAGCAGCTGTCCTATAAGGAAAAGCGGAGGAAATTGAGATTGTTTATCCTGGAAAAGAGAAGGCTTTGGGGTGACCTAATTGCAGCCATGCAGTACCTACAGGAAAGATGGAGAGAGACAATTTACAAGGGCATGTAGTGACAGGACAAGGGGCAAATGGTTTCAAAGTGAAAGAGACTAGATATTAAGAAGAAATTCTTAATTGTGGGGATGGTGAGGCACTGGAACAGGTTGCCCAGAGAAGTTGTGGATGCCCCATTCCTGAAAGTGTTCCAGGCTGGGTTGGATGAGGCTCTGAGCAACCTGGTCTAGTGTGAGGTGTTCCTGCCCAGAGCAGGGGAGTTGGAACTGGGTGATCTTTAATGTTCCTTCCAACTGAAGCCATTCTATGACTATGATCTTATGAATCATCCAGCAAGAAGTGGGTGCTTTACACTAAAGAAGAGAAACTAGGAACTTCCCCACTGCAGTTTCCAATCAGAAGAGGATTGTGCTGTAATTCTGGCAGATTGCAAGATGCCAGGGTGTCAGCATACCAATGTTGTTTACCATTTGTTGAGAAAACTGACCTTCTAATCCTAAAGACTGGCTTTCGTTCATTCTATTTTATTATTAAATGGTTTAGAGCATTACAAGTTTCACTCCTGAATTTGCCAAGAGAAATCAATGGTTTTTTCTAGATATCCCAAGATATTTGTACGAACAATTTCAAATATTAGGTACTAGAATCTCACAAACTGATGGATATTGAATCTCCATTCATCACAATTTCATATCACCCTACTTCCATCTGCTTTACCTGCCATGCTTTCTTGTTTCTTTTTCATCTTAGCCCATTTTTTGGTCATTATAAGAGAAGGAACTTAGAATAAAAGCTTTCTAGCATATCATATGTATAATTACATAAGCATACAATATTGAAACTATCATTCTGAAGCATAATAATTTATATGAGCACAGCAGACATCTATGACTTAGAAAAATTATCTGACAACTTGACGTACTATTACAAATTCAAACAGAAGAGAAACTTTCAGCTATAGTGGATCATGGTGAGCTCTCGGATGAAGGAGGATTGGGAAAGAGATGTTTTTAGAAACACTTGTCTTATGCTACCTTGGTGAGAGGCAGGAATGTTTTTACATGGAGAACAGGAAAAACAGGAAAGTGCAAAACCCAGCAACAAGTGGTTTAATTATTCCATAGTCTACTGTAGATGAAAAGAAGAGAAAACATCACATTATTGGGTAAGAAGGGCAGAGTCATGATGACAGGGCAGATTTTGACATCAGATTTGGCACGCCACAGGCCATTTTAGGGCCTTCTGACTGCCCTGTGTTTTAGACGGGATGATGCTGGATTATCTATGCTAAATTGAAAGTCAAACTGGCTGTTTCATCTTCCAAAGGCAAATTCTTCATTCTTCTTTCTTGGCCTTCAAGTTGGGAGCAAGGCTATATCATTATATGTGCAGGTACACTTATTTGTTCTCTTTATTCTAAAGCTGGTTGGGCATGAAGAATTCAGAGCATATTTAGCTCACACATAATGCATGCTTCTAGCATGCAGCTGGCTTGCATTTGACCAGCTCAACACTTGGGAAAAAGAAATCTTGTTTGTTGCATTCATCCCTTTAGACTTGGCTCATTTGGTTTTGCTTGTTGCAATGTAAGGTAGTTTATGCAATATTGCTGTAAAAGCAAGCTGGAAAGAAATAAGGAATTTTGGAGTTGCTTCAGGAATGTTTTCTTCTACTGTAATCATGTTGCACTTGTACTTTATGACCAAACTGTTAATTCCTTGAATTTACAATATCTCTATGATCTGGATGTACAAAATTAATTTATTAACAAGGTAAAAGCATGTGAGAAAGAGACAATATTTCCCTCCAGATTGCATCATATGAGAAAAAGTA
Organism: Pipra filicauda; assembly: GCF_003945595.2. NCBI lineage: Eukaryota > Metazoa > Chordata > Aves > Passeriformes > Pipridae > Pipra > Pipra filicauda. The sequence continues at coordinate 3,516,666 of NW_024103851.1, read as the reverse complement.
GCCATTTGGGAAATAATTGTCTTCCTTTGACACACAAGAAATAACAGAGGGGAATTTTAAACGTGAAATGTCTGCACAGATTGAAAGCAAAACTTTTGAAACTTCAGAACTCTAACAGATGAGACACGCCTACAATGCTGACAATTCCTATCAAACCCTACTTGCAAATATTTTTAACTTTCCAGGTGATACAGATGTGTGTCTCTGTTTCAGAGCATCAGAGTTCAGTGGTTTTTGTCTAGAAGTACAGCTTTGACTTTCTGTGTATAAACCAAGAGAATAATTTCTGGATGTAAATCCAGCTTAGGACAAGGTCAAGCCTGAGTTCAAAGAAGTCTAACGTTTCAGTTCAGATTTGTTTACTCTGAAATCTTGCCAGACCTCTATTGTCCATTATGTCCTCTGTGTCTTTTAACATAGCAGTGCAGTGATGGTGATTAATACACAGGAGCCCACAAAGAGCCTCTAGGTCATGTTTTACCACCTAATTGAAAATAAAGTTGAGTCTTCTTTTCTTCTCACGATGCTGATGGAGATGTGGTATCCCTGGGACTCATAAAAATATTCCTATCTGTATCACATTTTATAACAATAAAACTTTTGATGGATAAAATTCATCTCCATGTTCCAGCTTCTCCCCACTAATGATGCCTATTGTGTAATGCTGTCATAGTTACTGCGACTTATTAATGTAAAAGCTCCGATAATCCCTGTATCTAGAACAAGAAAGAGCTAAATACTTCTTGATATTTCTGTGAAGAAGTTTAGAAGACCTAAATGAAAAATTTGGGTCCATGAAAATCTATAAAAATTTCTTCATAAGGCAGGTCTCTTTTTAGGCCCCTTGATAAATGACTGACATGTCATTTTGCAATATGATAGCTACAATTCTAACATCACACTTCTGGGGATATTTCTACAGTCAGATCAAAGTATTTCTACCATCAGATCTCAATATATCAGCTGATATCCAACTCAAAGCAGACTCCTTTTCTGCTAGGGGTTGTCTCAGACCTGAAAATTCACAGTGCCTGAATCCAGTAACCCCACTCATCTTTGGCATTTTGCATATCAGGGTGCTTGTGGGTTTTGATTCGATTATCCCCTTGAGACCCAGTATGCTGGATGTTTGGATTTGCCTTCAGTAGTGCCATTCATGTGGTAGTTCTCAGCATGAGCAGTTTGTCAGAATGAGGGCCTTTCACTGTAGTTCAAATGTTCCTGAAATCCAGAAGGGCTCTGATTTCATAGGTCTAGTAGAGGTTTCTCACAAAACCAATGGTATTTTCAAGATATCCAGAACCACAAATTCAGTCCCCATTGAATTTCATTTTCCCTTACAGGTCATAATTGTTTTCACCACTTTATGGCAGTACTGGCCAAAATCAATTTTTTACAACTCCATTTCCTATCCATACTAAAAGGAAAAGGTTGGGGCATTTAATTAGAGCTATTTATATTTTCAAAATGAGGAAGACATTCTGAAAAAGGAATTGTTTCTGCAGCCAATTCCGGGACCTTCTGTCTACAAAATCTGCTCTAGACACTTTCCCACCGCAACTTTCTTTCCATTATTAGGAGCTTACACCACTTTGTATTTAGCTTGGTATTTTGCCAAAAAATATTCTTTAGGTCTCTATAGTACAAAATCTGACAGAAAGCATAACACAAGGAAAAAAAAGGTATTTTTAAGTCCTGACTTTTTTCCATTTTCCCATCAGAAAAATTTTTAAAAAAATATTAGTAATATAAATCCATCTCTGTTCCAGTTTTTACTCTGGTTATTTATACCTTTTAAATATGATCCATGTAGAGAAGTCAAAAGTTATTAAATCCATTCAGATAGTTCTTCAAGCTATTCAGGAGCTGAGTGTACCTGGCACAGACACCAGATATTTCCTTTTGGTTTCTGAGCTAGAAGTAATACTTGAAGTAAATTATTTTCTGCTGTGATAATGATGATACTACCAGACGTCCTAAGTGGAAAAGGCCAGGGAGGTTCTGATCCTGACTCTTGTTCTGATATTGTCTCTTACTTTTTTACCCTAGGAAAACTCATCTCAGATTTTGTCTGTGGTTTTCAGTAAGAATAGTGCTTTTCCCTTCTTCCTGCACAATTTTTTCAGACAGATAGACTGAACTACAAAAAGGTCAAATGACTTACTTGAAGAGTAAACCATGAGTCAGTTGCACAGCTAGCTCTGAATCAAATCCTTTCCTGTCTTCCAGTCCAGCCAGTAGACAACACATAATTGCTTTCATTGACCAGAAAGCTTTAATGAAGTCAGCATTAGCTGTGGTGTATGCTAGCATGAGTCTCTGAACAGTGTTAGTATACATTAATATGAGTCTGCCAAAAAAAGTCACCTTCTACCAGCAATTAATTTGGTATGTGGCAGCCAACAGACCTTGAGACCCTCTCTTTGCATGCCTTGTGTCCTGTCTGTGTATGGCTGTTTGCACACCTTAGTCATGCAGCTGTGCTCCCTAAGTTATCAATCTTCAGTTCAGCTGCCCTTCCTTGACAGTCAAGAAGAGGGAAAAGGCCTATTATTCTGCACTGTAGTCATATGAGATCATGGTTTGGAAAATGTTCAAAAACACTGGAAAAGATAAACTCAACAATCTATTTTGACCTTAGACTCTACCGATATTTGGATTTATCTGGCCTCTATGCATGTGCACATATTTTAGCAGATAGATATCTGAAAAATTTGTAGGGAGCCTAATGGAAGATACTCTAAAAAAAAGTAAATATAGCTGAAAAGGAACTTAAGCAGACATCCAATCTATCCTCATCTAAACCAGGATGGGCTTTATCTACATCATTTCTAGCAGGTGACTCAACTTCTGTCCTCTACATCTCCAGGCAATCTGCGCTATCGCTTCACAAATTAAACATTCAGGGAACCTTTATTGCCCTCTCTTGTTGAAATGAGAATGTGTCACTCATGTATATAATGTAAAGTAATTAAAAAAATAGAGCTCATGCAATACAAAATGGTACATATTAAAAATTCAACAATACAGAAATCTCTTCAGTGAGAATTTCCTTTCTCTTATGGCATATTTTGCAATACAAAGAGCTTTCCACCCCTCCTCTTTCTACTGAATAATGCTTGGTTCTGCCTTTCTCCTAATAAAGCTCTATTTGCAAAGATTTTCCAAATGTTATTCTACACAACTGCCTAAGTATGTGAAGAATAAGTAATAGGAAAAAGAAATGGTTTTAAAATTACACTAAAGATTTGACTTTTCAATTTTTCAAAGCCAGGAAATTAATATTGAATCATCTGACTGTGCTGTGCTGTGATGTTTTAGCTCATATGGCACACAAGATAACCACTGTTCAGCGACCCTGTAGTAACTCAGCAAAATGGGATGACTGGAAGATGACGCTTCTGCTATAAATCATCAGGTCTGTAGTGTATATATGTAATAGAGAGGACTTAGGAAGTAGGGAAATATGGGATTCTTATGGAATGCCAGAAGGAGCTTTTTAGCATGTTTCTTTTACTGATGACTGGTTGGCAGCTCAAAAAAAAATTCTCTAATGTAAGGTCTCCATATAAATTAAAATGGAAAAAGCTACTATTAGATCATCTTTTCCATCCTCCCGACACTGTGGAATTGTTCCCTACAGTGTGTTCTTGAGTGTTTTGTCCAGTCTTCTCTGAAATAACTTAAGGAACAGGATTTCCACTGGTTGTCCTTGGAATCCTACCCCACATTGTAGTAGATCTCGTTAGTAGGAAATGTTACTCTAAAGCACAAATTTTCCTGCTCTCCATTTCATCTCATTCATTCCACTTATACTCCCTTCTCTGGTCCTAATCAATCCCTTTGCCTCTTAAGTGTTTATATCCTCCTAGGACTTATGGGGAATTGTCATACCCCAATTAGATACCATTCAGCCAAGATATGTGCAAAGCCCATTCCCTTCATTTTACTTCAGCCCACATCTAAGCCTTGGCTCATTTTTTCTCCTCTCTGAAGTCCCTTCGGTTTGTCATCAAGTTGCCTTCAAGCTAAGCTGAAGAGAGTTCTGGTCCCTACACTGCAGCTGGAGACGCAGCGATCAGGTTTCCAGAACACTAGCTACCCCCAACTCACCACGAAGTCGGATGGAGTGGCCACAGAGACCACTCAGGAAGAAGAAGAAAATAGAGGAGAGTAGCAGTTTGCAGGGAAAGAGCAATTTAAAATGGCAACAAAACAGCACAAGCTGCAGCCCTGCAGGGAGAAGAGCCGCAGCAAACCTTTGCAGGAGTGCTGGGAGCTGCACCGCCCCATGGCAGCGAGGTATGGCACCAATGGCTCACACCCTGGCTGGCAGCCCTGAGTAGTGCTAGTGGGGTAGAAATGCCCCCAAATCTCTCCGTGCCCATGCCTCTCCAGTTGTGCCAGACAGAGCTGGCGTCACCACTTTGCCAGCATTGCAAACCATTTTGCAGTGTCCCGCGCCGTGACCTCACGAGCAGCAGCAACCTGGGTGAGCCTGTGTTTCCCAGATGGACAAAGCCCACTCTGTGTACAGGTTTTTTCCTTGTGGCTGTAAAATTAAGGAGTGGGAGAGAAACCTGGGCTGTATCTTAGTCTCCTGGTGGTCCACCCCCTCCACCCAGCCCTGCAGACCATCCAAAATGTTGTCATTTTACCCCAGAAGGCAAGCAGGCCTAGGGTAGATCCAGAACGGATTACAACATAATTCAATTCACAGGGAGGGGTATTTTTGAAAGAGGATTATTTTTTTTCTCTGGCTGGCTGCCAAAAATAAATAAATGCTGTAAGTATAATGTAATGTTTTTAGAGGGCATGGTGATGGAAAGAGAAGGCTCGTTTCCATATTCACATTAGAGAGAGGGAGAGGGTAATTTGATTTTTGCAGCACTGCACAAAACAGTCTGAGGGTATGTAAGGTATAAGTGCTGGTATTTCACAGAGGAATTTTAAACACAGTATAAGTCTGAAGAAAGCAGTGCTTCATTTCTAATCAGAACAATGTACTATGGCTGTTTGGTCTGCATTTCAGCATCAAAAAGCCTCTGCCTGAACCTTTTGTGACCTTCAGAGAGTTTTACATAATTAACTTTATTAAAGACACAGCACAGTTTTAGCACCAGGGACCAAAAACCACAAATTACTGAGGATCACATGTTTTGCAAAATAATACCATTCATGTGATTATTTGTTTTGCTCTCATCATTTTTGAAATATTACTCCATTGCTTTGACTTGAATTGCTGGTTGTAAAAGATAGCCAGTTCCCAAATAAAATGTAAGTCTTTACAAAAATATTTCCATTGCATAAAAAACTGTTCTTGGATTTCTGTAATGTCATAAGGCTGAGTTTGATACTTGTATTAGGGATATGATTGAAAGACACCAGCAGTACAAAGGCTTTCAGCTATGTAGGCTATCATTTCACTGGGCCTTTGTCAAACTTTGCTTTTACCATTTGCATTTTAGTGTGTTAATCTCAAATTTTAAAATGTGATAAAACCAATACAAAAACAGGTCAAGAAAGCATGATGATACACAGATGGACCTTTGCATTCAGGGAACATTGGGTCATCTTACAGAGAGCAGTTTGGGGGCTGCTTTTATCAAAGAATCCACAAGATAACTGCGGGGACTTGTAACAGAGGGGAGCACAGCACTAATATTCCTTGGACTGTGCAGAGTAGAGTTTGAAAACACAGCACATGACCAAAGCATTGCCAGAATGGAGATACCCGGCAATGGGATCCACTTACCTCATGCGTGCTAAAATGGAGACCACCTAGTTGTTTTCTCTCCACTCACACAAGAGGTAGTAATTTCCCATTGCCTGAGGGTGGTAGAAAGAAAAATGCTCAGAATGTCCCAAGCATTCCAGATGGAGAGCTCTTTTACATGATCCTCATCTGCTGCCAAACACCATTTTTCCTCATTCCTTTGGTACAGGATGGCTGTGGATCCCTGCTCATCCACTTGCCTTTTCTAACAGGTTTCCTGACACACTCACTATCTCAAACTGTGTAAAAAAGGAATTGGGCAAGTGCAGCTGGGTTCATACAATCTGTGTTCACGTGCCTATACAGCTGTGTAAGGCAAAGCTTACATTTTGCTCCTCTGTCCTGTTTCCAGTAACTACCAAGCTAAATAAAATGGTCAGCTACGTTACAGAGCTTGTAAACTGTTTAAAATAACCCTGCCCTAGTCCACACTTTACCTACAGCCTTCATGGTCTGCTGGAACTGCTGCACGGATTTATGCAACCCTCTGCTGTTAGCACACCCTCATTGCTGCAAAAGATCTCAGCTTGAGACCTTCATGTGTTAAAAGAAATTAAGGAAGTTGCAAAATCTGTTGGTACAATAATAACAGTGGGTGTTCTTACAGAAACCAGTATAAGCTGGTTGAGTGGCACATCTGGGATGGTTTTAAGAAGAAACTTGATTAATACCACAGATGATTGCTATTTAAAGCCATTCATTTTTGATGCATAGTTTGGGGGAGGTTCAGTTTACCCCTAAAGAAAAAGCAGGAGTTAATACAGACAGTGAGTGTTCGTGCCCCACTGGATGGTACTGATCACTGGCAATTTAGATTTGATATTTTAAAAGTAGGGAACTTGATTAGGATAAATATGAGGACATTTCAGTGAGGCGAAAAGTGCAAGAAAAACAGGAGCAAATCCCTCTGCCCGTTAGATCAGACATTTGAACTGAAGGTCAGGTGTGACAATGTCATTTGGAAAGTAAAGTGGAGGAGAAAGAAAAGGTCAGTTATGATATGTGGTTAAAGAGGAATCTGCTGCAGCTCACTCCACAAGTCTGACAAACAAACAAACCCTTTACCCAAGGAAGGTGAGATCTAAATGAGAAATTAATTGGGCCATGACGGTAGATGTAAGTAGGAGAGGACATGAGGATAAGTCCACAACAATAAACGCTGCTTTTTGGATACCATGTATGAAAGTTGAATGCAAGTGAGAGAGGATTTTGGAGCAGATAAAAACATTTGCATGTTGGTCATTCAAAGATTCCTGTTTCCAACACTGTACTTGCTGGGATAACTTGTAAGGTTATGATCAGGGTGAAAGACTCGGGTTGGAGGAACTTGGAAGAAACTCATATTCAGTGAACTAATGGGATAGCAGAGAACTCATCCAAAGTGAAGTATGAAATAATAGGTGAGATACAGAACAGATATATTTTCTAAGTAGCTACATATAGCTGTTTTTAACCAGGACTAGAAAGTCCACACAGTGACTATTTGTGTCACTACAGATGAGAGGAAGAAGCTGAAAACCTTTTACTTCAGAGGGGTAAGCCTCACATCCCTGAGGAAGTGAGGAGTGAGTTAGCAAGAGTGAAGGACTAAATTTGCAGCGTACAGCTTACAAAGGACCAAGGCCACATAGACTCTACTAAGGAAATTCAGCTCTGCTCTTTGCCAGAGAGCCTGATCTGAGCATCTGTGTTCAGAAGTAGGTGGAGATGGGTGGGTGAATCATCCATAACACGCTGAAACTTTTAAGAAGCCCTGTGACAATGTCAGTGTCTTTGTGGGACACAGGGAGGTACTTCTCTTGGTATAAGAGAGGCTAAGATCAATGCAGCTTTTGGGATGAACAGACTTTAGGCAACATTCAGTTCAGCATACGGCCTAGTTGCAGCACCATATGGAAAGAGATGATATTATAGCAATAGATGTAATGGATCTGATTTTGATCTGGCTCACACCAGTTCTAGGCAGATGTAACTCCTTCAGCTTTAATGGACTTACCACAGCTTCACACCAAATGAAGTGAAACAAGTTTGGGGTACAATATATCTACATTAAGCAATGAAAGACTGGTGATTTGTGTGATATCTTTTTTAATTTATCTTTTTTTCTTTAGCTAAATTGCTAGCATGTTGTGTGGGGAGGCATTTTTAATTCTTATTAACAGTTGGCATTCTGTTTGTTGTAAGCTGTGTGTGGGTTTCTGTGCAAGACAAAGGCATGGCCCTGCTCTGGCTGGGAAGCTTTGTGCCAGCTCTTCACTGAGGAACTTCACAGCAGTTTTGGACATATTTTTCTGCATTGGGAGTGGAGGGAAGACAACAGAGCATGTGTGCACAGCAAAGGCAAACTTTCCAAACCTGGTTAATCTCACAAAACTCTTGCTGTTCAAACCCTGGCTGCTCTAAATTAAATGAAGCTGGAGGAAGAAAAAGCACAAGGAATAGAAGAGAGGAAAGAAAGGAGAGAAGCTATGGAGAACGTGAGGAGGTAGCAAGCTAGGGAGAGAGCACCAAGCAACACGCAGGTGGTGATAGCGGCGCTGTTCTTAGAAAAGAAGCACATAGAGGGAAATATTGTTTTGCAGATAAAAAAGATCAAGAGATTTGGAGCTGTGCTGCTATTCCTCTGTGTCAGAACTTGCTTCCTGACAATCCATTTCTCACCGCTAGTCATCAGCTTTTCCAGAGAACGTGGCTGGAGACAATGGGCAAATGCTCTTCTAAAAGAAGAGCTCCCAGCTTGGTTTAACATGTATATGCAATTCCCCCTCAGCTCTTGATCAGCACTCGGCTCTTCCCATAGCTGCATAAATTGATATTGCCCCCAGCAAGCAACCCCACATTTGGAAGGACAGGGAGGAAAATGGGGGAAGGTTAACTGGGTAGGGAAGATGGGAAGCAGCAGAGAAAGTCAGGGCTGAAGAAAACAGCAAGAAATTAATTCTACGGCCCTCCTCCTCCTCTTCTAGCCTCCTTCTTGGCTGTGGCTGGAGCACATCTGAGGAGCATGCAGCACTCAGGGCCCAGGAATTTGCATGGCCTTGACATTAGCAGGAATAGCCTTTTACAGTTGTTAGAGATGCTTTTGTCTTGTCAACATGGAAAATGGCCTGGTTAAGTCCAGGCCTGGAAGGCAGTTGCAGATTAGGGAAATTGTCTTTGGAGTTGTTTGTATGGGCCAATGTAAATTTGAAAAGGACAGTATGCTATTGCTTTACTTTTTTTTGGCCACAGCTAAATAAAGAAAATATGTTGTCAATATAAGAGGTATCTACTTTCAGCTTTGCAGGCTTAAAAAGACTGATGATCTGGATTACAATCAGAGTTGGGGATTTCATTTTCCTATAGGCTGCTTTGATGAAACATGAAGAAAAACTGGCTTTTAAAATGTTATTCTGTGTGCAGAAAGACATTGCCGATTCTTTCAGCTGATTTGTTGCCTTTGCAATTTGTTAGCTGGTTGTCAAGTAGAAGTCAATAGAAGGATGTGCTGCAACAGCACGGTGGAGGAGCTGGAAAGGCATCCCAAAAGACGAGAGTATGTGATACCCACCTACCTCCACAGCAATTCTCCACACCACAGTAGTCTTACAGAACAAGAGTAACCCACCGAACTACACTCGTGTAAGACCAGGGCTTCAGCTGCACAGACAAAAAGTTTGATGTGACCACAGACAGCTCTGCAAGATGCTCCATGAGAGCAGTTCCTTTGCCCCTTTGTCTCACTTCTTTTCACACACAGTCATCCTGCCCAAGTTTGCTGAGTGAGACTTGGAACAGCCAGCAGAAATGATCCTGTGTCATTTCTCTTTCATATTTATCTGTTGGGCCACATGACTTGTCATAAACAGCAGAAAAAGAGAAATTCATTGACAGTGCAGGGGAAAATAGTTGCTGATCCAGTGAAGTTCCCATGGGTGCTGGGGAAGCGACGAGGTGGAAGTGCAGCACAAATCACACCATGTGAGTGCATTAGCCATACTTGCAGTCATTTGGGCTGCCACAACAGCTATGCAATGACAAGGGCCAAAGTATGCACTTCTGCAGAGTTGGAGAAGGGAAAATGCAGCATTTATTCTGCTTTTAACTCAGTTGATGTCAATGGATTCATAATCAACCCATGTGAAAGGGAAAGCTTTTCTGTTTTGTTTTTTAAATGTTTTAATCTGTTCCATAGTTCTATACCAATAACTTGCCCTTGAATGTTGCAACAATCTGCATTATACTTAATATAATAATGTAATTTTTTTCTAATATGCCAAATGCTGCTAAGAAGCTACTCCTCAGTAAGGACTAGCTGTGTGGAAGATTTCAGCTCTTGGAGTTCAGCTGGTTTTAATTACCCACATAGATAAGTGTAGCCATTTATTTTCTTTGAACTGGAAAAGGTTGCTTTTCTATTTTTAACCCCTGAAGACAGCTGAGTAATTCAAATTAAAGTCCTCAGTCCAGAAATAACTTTTTTTTCTTATTGCCCTACAAGGATTAAATTGTTTCTCATGAGCCAAGATTTAACCCATACCTGCTCAGTTCAGTTTGATTATATTCAGACCAGGTTTTTGCAGCTCGGTAATAACCATAACCATAGTATCTGATAAACAGTGGGCCATTGAGCAATGTCTTGCAATTTTCTTTTGAGAGAGAGTCCTTTTGTAGCAATATTCACACAGAGAGGCATTGCTTAGTAGGATTCTTCACTAAGATGCTACTCAACATGTATAAGGGTGACAAGATCTGGTCCAAAACAAACATGTATGACCAATTTTCCAAAAGATCCCAGTGTGTTGCCGTTAGTGCCACAATGGGGAGAGACTGCGTGCTAAGCACTTACAGAAATCTGGCCCTTGTTTGAATGTGAATGGGGGCTTGAGCTCTTTAGAAAATCTGGCTGCAATTGTGGGTGCTGAGTACTTAGGAAGCAGTGGTGGTCTTGAACTGGGGCTGCCATTACTGATTTACACCCTTGTCAGCCATTGAATTTTAACAGAGTTACACCCTTCTGGAATTGGAGCAGCACAGTCAGGCTGCTATCATTTATAAATGAGAGCACATATAGATAGTTTATTTTATTGTATTGTATTTTATCTTATTTTCTTTATATTTTATATATTTATATATTTTTAAAGAAAATTCTTTTGAAATATTACCCTGTTGCCTGAATCCGGACTGCTTCTGACTGTCTGCCAGTTCCCAGATTAAATGTAAGTCATTATGGAATGTTTTCCTCATATGGGAAAGACTGGAGTGGCTTGGTGTTAGTTTTGCCCTCCGACATTAATTCTAATTACCTCAAAATGCAAACATGTTTGAATTTCCAGCAGATGACATTATTTTCTCTTTGACATCAGACATCAAAGAAAGAAAAATAAACATGGGACAGTGACAGCATTAAGCCTCTAGTCATTTTTCAGAAGGTTTTTCATGTTCTGTTCCAGACTGGTTCTCCTTTAAGTCTTGTCTCGGATATTAGGGAGGGGAAAGGTTTACAGACTCAGAGACTGATGGAGTCTTTTCCCTTCCAATTCTCTTTAAATGCAAGGCGGCTGGGGAGAAGGAGAGAAACAGTCTGGTTTAGATCAAGGTTGGAGTCTTGGTTTTTAGAGACACACCCCTGCCCCAATACTTTGGTTATTTTCTTAAATTTATTTTTAGTGTTTCTTCTGAATGTCTATGGATGATACTGCTGCATTTAAAAATTGTGATAAGTCAAAGAGGACATAAATTTGACAAATAGGGACTGGCAAACACAAGAGAAGAACCTCGAAATTTTGCAGATGTTTAGTACTTTTGAGAGATCATTTTTTGTCAGGTGTCACTCCTACTGAAAGCTGATGTTGCCAGATATTTCCTCTAAAGAGCACTGCCCTTTCAGACCTTTCAAGTCCATAGGATTTGAAAATGGACCAGACAAGGGAGCTGCCTCTCCTTCTACATGTCAGGGTTTGGGATGTGCTAGCTTGCACCCACACGACTTTCATGAAGTTGTTGCACTGACAACTCCAAGTCAAACTTCATGCATCCTCACACAGTGCCAGGATCCTCTCACCTGCACCCCTGCCTGCACCCAGAGCCCACTTCTTCCCTGGTTTGTTCAGGCTCCTGGGGTGACCCAGGAGCAGAGCCTATCTCTGCATCTCAAAAACGGGTGCTCAAACTGACAGACACCATGGAGAGACATAAAGGTTCACTGATTAGAGACCCTGACTGTGCTTTGGTGAGGCAGGCTACAGGAAAGTCCATACAAGAAATCAAATTATGGGAAAATTACAGAAGTCTCTTCCCAGGGACTAGGATAACAAGGTTATTGCAGGACATGCACTGTGCTAGCAGAGCTGTGCAGGGAAGCTTGGACAACATATCTGTGCTACTTGCATACCATCTTCTTGACCACTAAAACTGACTCCTGAATTTTAGAAAAGGTCAGCTTGTGATGGACCCAGCCTGCAGAAGCTGGTGCTGTGGCTTTGCAGTGCACCAGTTCAGCATGCTCCTTTATTTCCCTGATGGAAAAATAGCTCCTTCCACTGCATGGGGCAAGTAATAGTTTCTTATAACACGCAGCC